>NC_135430.1:17605262-18226751 GCF_051991245.1 Festucalex cinctus | reverse complement strand
AAAAAGAAATGAACCAAGGTGTTTTAGTAATAAAACATTATCTAAAACTTGTCGGCTCTAGCTTCCAAAGTCTGTATAATGCGTTTCCTTCCTTTAGTAAAATTTGCATTCTTCATATTTTTCTCTTTACAAATGGATTTGAGAAATCTTTTTTTTTTCCCCCCTGTGGAAAAGTCACTAGTATTTTTCTTTTTTTCAATTTTCAGGCACACCTGGATTTCTACACAGTAGTGAACTGAAGCGAGCTGTCGCGAGTGAGTTTGGTAGCTCCTCTCGTCTTTTTAGTCACTCTCTCCTTTCTCCTGCCTCTCATCTTGGTTCGCGTCGCCCCCGCTCTCTCTCATGACCTCCTCTTCTTCTTCTCCTCGCTCTCGTGTCACGCCGCCTTCGCCATCCATCGCCTCTTCTTCGTGTTCTTGTCTCGTGTCGGCCTCGTCCGTCTTCTCGTTGTTGTCGTCGTCCCCTCCTTCGTCCTCTATCTGCACCACCTTGATGTCGTCCATGTCCACCACGCCTTCCTCATCCTCCTCCTCGAAGTCTTCGCTTTCCTCGTCCTCTCGGGTGCTGCTCCCTCGCTCGTCCGAGTCCACCTGGAAGGGAGCGAGGTGCGGGCCCCGTACCCGGCTCAGGGCGTCCTCCTCCGGGCTGTCCCTGCCTCCGCCTTGGCCCTGAGACTCCTTCTTGCAGTAAGAGTAGCGGTGGTTCATGTGCTGGGAGTACGAGCCCGAGTGGGAGAAGCGTTTGCCGCACTTGTCGCACTGGTAGGGCTTCTCCCCGGAGTGGAGGCGCATGTGTTCGATTAAGTGGTGTTTGTGTTTGAAAGCCTTGGTGCAAATGCTGCACTCGTGTGGTCTTTTCCCTGTTGAGGAGAAACGACAACAAAAGAAAAGACTCGGATCAAGCCCAAATTCAACAGCCACTTCCAGATTGTTTACAAGTTTAAGGCGGTAGCTAGCTTGCTAATTAATAATCTCTGCCATAAGACAACTCATTTGCATTCCATTCTTGAAACCGACAACATCAAACAAGTCTCGAAAATAAGGCCATAGATGAAGATATCTTCATCTCTCGATCTGTTCCTGTCGTCGCTAATGCTCCCTGTTTCAGATTCCTTTTGTGGTCGACTTTGCGCCTCTCTCTCTTCTTGCGTCTTTTTTTGTCTCGTGTCGTCATCTGCCACGATTAAAAAAGTAACGGTCCTATTTTAGCAATGGATAGCATCATTGCTGTTCATTGATACTTAATTTTTCTACTGTCTACATGTTCTAATACAAAGTTGTATAAAAATTCTAGAATTTTCTACTACAATAGCACTTAGTATTCAGACCTCATCAAAGCCAAATTTTAGAGCTCTAGTTAGACATTAGAAATGGGTGTTATCATAAAACAAACTAAACCCGATATAGAGATCAAATTAAACCCCCTTGCCTCAAGCAAATTCTGCTTGGGGGAGGCAATAATGTGCATGTCGGTGAAGATAAGTCTCATTTAAGTCTGAGCACACTAAACTTTCTAGCGGCATAATTTTTGTTCCAGCTCTTGTATTGGATCACATTTGATTGAGCAGGTTTAATTAATGTTGTCCTGCTGTGAGTGTAATTTATTTTGGAGAAAGAAAAAATATATTGTTGTATTAAAAAAGTAGCAATGGTAGGAAAACTGCTTTGTTTCTTCGGAGCACATAATATGAAAATCAAGTAATGAAGCAAAACAATTTTGCTTCAAAGCCTTTGAGGAAACTTAATCCAGGACACGGAAGGGCGAGTTTCACCCAAACTGAACTCATTTGGAGATGAAAACAACAGTTGCTCGCCAGGTATCAAGGAAATAAACGAGGGGAAAACGGTAAACAGCCTCCGAGTGGGTTGACCTGCGCTTGGCTCATCCCAATCCAAATCACTACCAGAGCTCGCTTGTTACATTTGATGCTTCATCTGAGAAGCTGGCAGTGCAGAGGTTGGAGAGTTGGCGGAAAGATCTTCTCAGACCTTTTCTGTGCCTGTTGAGTAATACCTGCTGGAGGGGAGGCGTCCACCGTTCCGCTGAAAAATCCCCCACTCTGACTCAATAATGCTCCTAGCCCAAAGAGCTGACTGATCATGAGACGCAATCTGTTTTTGTTGGCTGAAAAACAATTGGCATTCATTACCTGTGTGCTCGTATTTGTGTCTGAGCAGCGAGCTGCTCTTCTGGAAGATCTTGTCGCACAGGTCGCAGGCGTACATGCCGCTCTCCGTCTTCTTCATCTTCTTCCGCAGAGGGCCCGAATCCGAGTCGTTGTGCTCCTCCATGGCAGACATGCCCTCCGAGCTTGTGTCCTGCTTCTCTTCCTGGGGGGGGGGGGGCAAGAGACATGATTACTAACGCTGATGGAGTCAAAGTGGAAAAAAACTATGACTCAGAAAATTCAAGGCAGCCCATGTCTACAGTGAAGGAAGGTGCTGAGGAGTCTGTTAGGCCTGTGACGTTACAAAGCAGGGCCCAGTTTACGAAATGAGGATACAAGGGTACAAACTGCAAGCAATTAAGATTTAAATATGGCGCTAGCAAAGATCACTAAGACTAAGCCATGTCCCTGGTTATGCCACGACTGTAAGAAAGGGCCTCCTTCATAAACTGAGGAAACTGTGTAGTGGACCAGTTCCCAACTCGATGTCCCATTCACATTTGCCCTAATATGGCCCTTTGACAGGAAACTGCTTCCAGGTAGCCGTGGGACCAGATTTAACTCTCGATATCACAAGACTACACCAACCGAGACATTATCAAAACTAGAGAGATTTGAGACCGAGACGAGGCCAAGACTTTTGGAGGTCAAGACCAAGACCTGTGGAGGCCGCGACTAAGGCAAGACCAAGACATTTGGAGGTCAAGACCAAGACCTAGACTTTTGGAGATCGAGACCTGTACCTGCGTTCCGCATTTCTCTGGGATCACAGAGGTACTTGCCTGGTCCCAACTCGTGATCAAAAATCCAGAGTCCGCCTTGTCCAAGACCGCATCGAGTAAACAATGCCTTTGATTCAGAGACATAGTGGTAGCCTTTCCGCTTAAATCTTACGCCCTGGGTGTAATGAGCATTTCTACAAAATTGATAAACCATTTCACTTAGCTTTCAAATGTCAGGAAAGAAATCACTTCTCCCTTCACTTACGATCCTGTAAAACCAACCCAATGGTGCTGGGAAAGACAATGAGTCGTGATTAAGAAACCGATACACACGGAAGCTTCTTTTTACAGCGCAGTTCTGCGCCCTTCCACTTAACACAAACGTATAATACAACAACGATAAATCAATGAGGAAGGCAGTGGTGCTGCGTTTAAAAAGATTCCAGAAGATCAATAAGGGACTCAGCAGTAAAGTGCATCCTTGTGTCTTTTGGGTGACGAACCAAAAGATCACTCTCACGCCCACACAGATCTACATCCATCACTGCTGGCCCATTAAGATGCCTGTGCAATGAATAGCTACTGTGGGCTGTTAATAATATTTATTTTTTACAGAGATGAATTCTGTCATGTCTTTATATGACTTATTGATTTGATTTTAGTTGGTGTCAAGACCGTGTTTGAAGGTGTTTTGACTGTCTTGCAATACGTGACTTGATCCGGAAGCATTCTTTCAAGCTAAGAGTTCATGAAAGAAAACCAGTGGTACTGATGGGTAAATGAAGCTTCAGGAAGCACTTGCGATATTATTTTTTTACTCCTGTAGATGGTGCTCTTGGTTTAAATATAAATGTCTTTGCAATGAAAATTTATAACATTTCCACTGCATCTTTAAACCAAGAGTGCCATCTAGAGGAGTGAAAAAATATCACAGGTGCTTCATGAAGCTTTCACGAAGCTTCATAAGTTTCAGATACAAACCTTGATCCCGTTGAGGTGGATGGTTTCCTGCGTCTCAGTTCCAGCAGGGCTGTTAGCTGCAGTGGTATAGGTGTAAGCCAGCTGAGGGATCAGGATAGTCTGTTTGTTGGTGGTGGTAAGTGCCCTTAGACATTGCATACGGTTCTGGTCGGCAATGGCCACCAGCGCGGGGATTTGAGTGGTCACAATATTGACGGGTTTGGCACTTGGAGGGCTGGCGTACAGTGCGGCAGGGCTGGAGCCCTTACATGAGAGTGGCGACGCATCTTTCTTTGTGCAAGTTAAGTTCAAAGGTTCTTCCAGGTTGGTACGGACAGAGGAAGGCGAGAGGTAATAGCGGGGTTTTACGACCACGGCCTCACTTTCCTCTTTGTCGGGCTTTGGCAGGGACAGATCTAGTGGTGCATCAGTGCTATGAGGGGGCCGGTCTTGAAGGAGACCATCGGCTCTCAGGTTTAGTGGTAAAGGAGAGGCCGGAGAGCTGGTGGAGCCGTTGACCTCCGCTGGCGTTGCTTCTGTTGGACTGTCTTGGGTCACCGAAGAACTCATGGAGGTCATCCCCTTCCCCTGGATCAGAGAGACGACGCTGTTGCTATCACAGGCATCCTCTTCTTCTGAAGGAGGTGTCGGAGCACCTAATGATATTTGACCTTCCTGCATTTTGTCAAACCACTTTTTGACAACATGAATCGGTAGGTTGACTGAGTCGGAGATCTTGGCCAGCTCATCCTTGGTGGGTTCTGCGTTTAAGGCAAAGTAGGCCTTGAGCAGGGACAAGAGGTTCTTGGGTTGGTTGGGGAATCCTCCCTCTGACAACAGGGCAGCAACGCCAGACTCTCCGTTGAGTTTGAGACTTTCTTTCTTGCAGTGTTTGAGGGCATGGAATCCTTCCATCCCGGCGGGACAATCATCACATAGGAGACACGTTTTAGTGGTTTCATCCTCTTCTTTTGCATCGGTGGCCCTTGTACTCCTGATGGTCAGATCTTCAGGGAGTTTCTGACCCTTGAAAAACTCTGTGGTTGGCTGAGCAGTTGAGAATGGCTCATGCTCTTTCTTAAGGTTTTGCGCTGCGAGCTGGGCTTGACTGGGGTCTAAATTGTAGTTGATGATAATTTTTGCATTTCCATCCTGACCCACAATCGGCAAACTGATTGCTGAGATGAGCTGCTGCTGGGAGGGGTGGAGCGTTCCAGTGGTTAACCCCAAGTTGGCCTGGCCCTGACCTTTGGCGCTGCTTTCCAGGACTTGCCGAATAACATTACCGTCCACGGCCACTTTGAGGGCATTCTGCAGATCTGCTATATTGATGCTGATTGGTGATACCAGTCCCACGGTGGGCAGGACAACGGCTTGCACTGTCCCCTGCAGAGGAGCCGCAGCTCCTCCGCTGTAAACTCCACCATTCATGCCAGCCATAGCTGGGGAGGTCATCACCGTGGGCTTGTATTCATAGTCCATAGGCTCGCTTTTGATCTGGTTGAGGGGCAGCTGTTCCTGCAAGGGCTTGCTGTGCTCCAGCTTGTCTCGAGTCTGCGTGCGCAGGGTAGAGGGTGATGTGGAAAGGATTGGCATCTGAACCTGGGTCTGGGTTTTGTTGTTGCCCAGCCGTTGTCTGCCGTTGACCGAGATGAGGCTGATGCACTTCTTGCTGCTGATGTGTGAGCTGTACGAACCCGAATGGGAGAACCGCTTCTTGCAGTTGGAACACTCGTAGGGTTTTTCTCCTGCAACGTGGAGAGAAAATACGCAAGTGAGAATGATGCGTATGCATTAGTTAATGAAGCTAAATGAGCAGCCGAGGCTATAGAAGCAAGATGGAAAAAAATATCTCATGCATTTCACTGATGTCGGAATGCTGATGTAATGACACAGTTGGGAAATGCCCTTCTTTAATTGCTCAGTCATAATGCTTACAGAAAGTTATAGCACATTAAAGAGGCGTACACATTAGGCTAAAACATGAAGGATAATTACAGGGAACTAGCTAAAACACACACAAACACACGTACATTCCACTTCCATGGTGACGGGGGATTGGCCACTCACCACTGTGAATGCGTAGGTGCTCCTTGAGATGGTGCTTATACTTGAACGCTTTGCCACATTCAGTGCACTTGAATTTGCGATTGCCTCCCGACTGTGCGATGTGTCTCTGTTGAACCAGGCAGAGAGGGGTCAGTCAGTCGGATACACAATGACAACATAACCTTTGAACCGCTACTAATTCATGACACAATGTCATCAATCAATCGGGGACAAAAGTTCATGTTTGAGCGTCATGTTTTGGAAAAAGACCTGGTGCTGTTTACATGTACGGTTGTGTAATTTAGAATCACTTTGTCGAAGGACATGACAATTACATTTTGTGGTAGTAATGCACCAAAATTACCGGGTGTATGCCAACCGCTAAGGGAAGTAGAAATGGGAGTAATAGTCATTTTAAACTAACAAGAAAAACTTTTCTATCGTGAGAAGCAGACGTCCTTCCACCTCATTTGTATTCAGATTTTCAACATTTGCACAAATAAACTTGAAACACCAAAACCTGAAATGCTAGAAATTTTAAATAATAAATTTGAAAAACATTTAAAATAAATAAATAAATAATAATGCATAATTCGCATGTTCATTTCCCACACTTAGATAAAATTCCCTTACAATTTTTGAAATACTGTAATGTTAGCCCATCCACATTACTAACTAGTTAATCAGATTTTACCTGATCCCTTCCTGGCTTGTGGGCTGTCATGTGTCTCTCCAGTTGTGCGCGATGTGCAAAAGTGTAGCTGCACTCGGGGCAGCTGAAGCATTCTTCGGTCTTCTCGTGCCGGTACTTAATGTGCTCCTTCAGGGAGCTGTAACGCTTGTAGCCCCGCGAACAGTAGGGGCAGGTGAGCAGCTGAGAGAAGGAATCGGGAGTTCCTGGATGGAATAAAACAAAGTCAGAAGAAGGCTGTTAGGACGTGATAGTGGAGGGAAATAGGATGAGGCCAATTTACAAGCACATCAACACTTGTTTTTTTTTTTTTTATTGTTTTTTTTTTTTTTTTTTACTTTCTCACCAACCATTTAGCGTTACTCCCCCACAGGTAAACATCACACAGGTAACCAAATGGCTCTAAGTTAATTACTGACACAACAAAAAGAAAACATGGGGATGGCATTTTGGCTTGTGGTCTCACAACTTACACCTATCACCCTCACAAAAGTAATGATTCAACTCCCCTAGGCTACTTTAAATGTTTTTTTTTTTAGATTCTAAAATGTACAAAAGTATGACATGAAAAACAAATTTTTACTGTTCTCAACCATGTCAGTTTTGATATCTTACCTAGCGAGCATTAGCTCAAGCTCTTATCCTATTGATTCTAAACAATACCCGTTTTGATAGCTACCTAGCTAGCATTAGAGCAAGCTTTTATGCCATCTGTTCTAAACAATGGCCGTTTCGATAGCTAACTAGCTAGTGTTAGCACAAGTTTTAATGCTATCCATTCTAAACAATGCCCATTTGGATAGCTACCTATAGCTTCTCAAGCTTTTATGCCATCCATTCTAACCAATAGCCATTTTGATAGCTGCCTAGCTAGCATTAGCGCCCCCTTTACAGCTATCATAGAAAGGCATAGTAAGTAAAGATACTTGTTCAAATGTAGGGAGAAAAAGTGAAAAGTTAGCAATAAAACACACTTAAGAACAGTACAGAGACCTGAGAAATGTACTTTAGAGTAACAGAGTATTTGTCCAGTACTTATTTTTCTCACCACCGACTGTTTGTGGAATTAATGATTTTGGTAAGCCCAGACTAAATCTCGCAGTAGTCCAGCTCCCACACAGGTGAAACATTACTTTGTTAAAAGGTGATGTATTAAGTTTCCCTGCGGCGCAGGTAAGGGCAGTGGGATGGAAACACACACACACCTTATCGCACAGGTAGCCATGAGTCAGAGCTCTCACAGATGTGACAGATTTGTTCAGGTGTTGCTGTTTCTCTGCTGCAAACCCCCCCCTCCCCACCCCCCTGCTGTTGTAGCAGGTAAAAGCCACATGCCCAGAGGCCACAAAAGGCACTTGTGTGCTGTTTTTACAAATGGCAACGTGGTGTGGGTAATTATGTTGCAAAGTGTTGCTAATGAACGGGGAGTTAGCGCCTAAGGTGAGATGCACCAGACCAGGTAGAGAAGCGTGTAAGAGCATTTGTGCCAATTATGCTCTAACTATAGTATGTTGAAGAGTACAAGAACTGTAAATTTATTGTCCCCCTGAAACTAGCTCAACATATTCATTAATGACAAATTGCTGGCAACAAAAGTGCGCACACCCTTAAGTGAAAAGGCCCAATTTGTGTCCAATAACTTGGTTGGTGAGAATTCAGGTTCAGAGTGAAAACACTTTGATGACGGTCCTGTAGCCTACCGTTTTCATCGTGAATGCTGGCGTCGGGGGTGCCGTGGCGTTGCAGCTCCTCCTCCGGGGCTTCTGGGTAAATGACGGCCGTGTCCCCTTGCTGAAGCATCTCCTCCACCAGGGCGTCTGTGCTCATGTCATCCTCGCCGTCTGACACGCAGTCCTCTTTCACTGGGAGGCGGCAGAATGCGCTCCGGTTAGCGATTCCAAGGATGGTACGCGACGTGTATTTATGAAGCCGTAACAGCATTTGAAATGTGATTACCACGCTGAATGTCATGGATTTATTAAAGGTGAACCTCTCATGGGTTGATCCACACAGAATCAAACACAATGAAGGCTTTCATTCGTAAAAGATTGAAGGAACTACATTGGCCTTTAAGGCCTAATACAAATACGACCATCATGCTCTTTGAAAGAACTGAATGGCGAACCAGCATTCGCACGTTCGCTAAGGTCCTTGTTGAGTATGAATCACATAATTAGAGATGAATCATAACCTCAGGTATATGAATGTATCACATGAGAATAGAAACACTATTCTCTTGGGAGGTCTATGCTTTAGTATTCCAGAAAATAAGAACCTGCCTGTTGTTCCCATCACATGAGCAGAGCTAGCCTAACAAGCGCTAATCACCACCCGGCAGCTCCGGTTTTGCCTCTGTTAAGACTGTATGTAAGAGTAGAATACTACTGATTCTGTTGCAGTTCTTTTCTTTTACTTCAATATTGTGTTATTAAGATGGGTGTGTATGTTAACAGACAAGGCCAGCTGTGTGTGTGTGCTCTCCTTGGAGACTCAAACGGGTGTAGCACCGGCACTCGGCGAATATCCGTCATCTTCCAGAGCTTCCTCTGGTACGCCGTAACGAAGCCGTGAAACAATATGAGCACAGTCATTTGTTGCTATGGTTATTGGGAGCACTGGACGAGGCCTTCTGCCCCCTCCCCGTAATAAACCCTCAAGCCGCAATCCCGAGAAAGAGCTCGTCTATTGGCCAACACAAGTGCGGATATGTAACAGCTGAGAATTGCAGAATTCATTTCCCACAGTGGAGTGTCAGGAACACGAGGTGCTGCTAACCCCGCTACCGCACTGCTTTTCTCCCATGACCTTACATTTTTGTACTTCCATTTATTATGTAGTGCGACAATTAATGTTTTATACGTCATGTGATACCTCAGATGAGATTGTTTATACTGCTCATTCATTATAACCTTAAGCTTCATGCTGCTAAAAATCCCGTTATTTTTTTTTTTATGTCAAAGTGACGTCAACAAGAGAAAAAGAATAAAATATATAGTATGTGATTGGTGACAATATAGATGGGTACAGTATCGCATACAAGACTGGAGCATTAGAAATGTTTACTCCATTCCAACTATAACTTCAATTAGATTATTTGTACTTTTTTCAATTATTATTTGAAATAAAAAGGCAAAGATACAGAAAACAATAATTGATTTAAACTGTAATATGAACCTTACTGTATTAATCAATTAAGTTTGCCCTTTTTTATGCTCCGCATTAGATTTTTTATTTTGTATTTTTTTTTTTATGTATTAATCATTTTAAATTGTTGTATATGGATTGATCATTATTTTTCCAATGTCTTAATACTATTTTGTTTCTCTTTCTGTAATGCTTTTAAAGTTTTATGTAAAGCAGTTTCAATTTGGCTGGTACATGAAATTTGCAACACAAATAAGCTTGCCTTGCTTTGCCATGTTCACAATGCCCCCGAGCATCTGACACTTCCTGGCCGAGAAAAATATTGCAGTACTGGAGCCACGCCCCTACTCAGCCAACTTGGCTGTTTTGTGGTTTTTGTTTTGTTTTTTAATTATTTTTTTCTTCTCTCGCTCTTTAGCAAACTGGTGAGTCGTCAAGAGGACCCGTTTTGAAAACATGGACGACATCAATATGACAGTCAAAATCTTTCCAGGTGAGTTTGAAAGGGGATCTTTTATGTTTGGATCTTTTTTGAGATCAGTCCCACAACTTTTCTGATATATTGTCCACAGTATAATAGTAACGATCTGAATTCATGTGTTTTGACTGTAACGGATGTCAGTCACGAAACTTGAGTTACGCCAAACCATAACTAAGGCATTTTTTTTTTTTTTTTTTAATTGGTTGTGGCTAAACAGTGGAAACGTGGGGAAGTGCTGATGTAGCTGTGTGTTTGCTGAGCCACACACTCCAAACACACCTCCGGGCTCCAAAATGTTGCGCTTGAGTGTGAAGTGCGGTCCCAGCTGGGGGTCTGCGAAAAAAGGTGCGACAAGCTCTTGTTTTTACTCCTCATGTGTCGGGTCCCGTCCTTTGCTAAGCGCAGAGTGAGGCCAGGGGGTTGAAGCGGCTCCGTGTTATCAAGGCTGCCTCCCTTGACATGAAACATCACACGGGCCGTTTATGTGCTGACGCAGACATGTGAATGCACCGCTGCACTAAAGGAAAGGTGAGGCGGGGAAAAAAAAATAATCTACATCTGAGAATGTTGCAGAAATATTTTGTGCTGTAGTGTCAAACTCTTGCGGTTCAGCGTCCAAACTGATTTGCAGCTCCAACGTGCAAGTAATAGTTGTGATCCTCCAACTATCGTTTGCGATCTTTTCAGCTCGCATGAGATGATTCCCTTCCTATGTAGAGGGGTGGCTCACTTTTACACCACATCATGACGTAATGCGTACAGGAATGTAGTTTTTTTTTTTTTTTTTTCCCCCCTTTGAGTCCCTGCTGCACAAGAGTGGATTTAAAAACAACTGCATTGCTGTCATCAATGCATGTCATGCAAGCATGGAGTGTATATTAACACTGTGTTGTGCTAATGGCCAGAGGTGGTAATTCTCACAATCTGTACTTAGGTAGAGTTACAAAAAGACTGATTAAACTTTTCCAAAAGTGAAAGATTTGGAAATCCACTTAAGTACAAAAGTAAAAATGTTGACTGTCAATTTTATACAGTATGCCACGCTAAGTCCCACGCCTGTGATGCTAATTAGAGTAATGGCTAGTCAATCTTTGCCGAGGTGCAATCGCTAACGCTAAATGCTATCCTGGTTGACAGTTCAACAGCGCTAAACATTCTAAGCACTTATCCAAAACTTTCCAAACTTTTTTGTTTTGTCTTAACAGCTGTTGGAGGCTGGGTGTGCCGTTTATCTCGCAGCGGTCGCACATTGTAAAATTAGAACAATCCCGCTGAACAGTTGATAGTAGGACTACATTTCCCATGATTCTTGGATGCAAAAGCGTGATGTCGTTCTACTTCCGGTCAATGCCTACTGCCTGCTATCGACTAGATGTGGATGTGAATGAGAAAGCGAACGTGAATGTGAAGTAAATAGGAAGGAATTTAACAGTTATAATCAATTTTAATGGGTTGATTATATGAATCATTATGACGTAATAATGCAACAAAACGAGGTTGGCGAAATCCGCTCATTCGTGGGATCGAAGGCTCAAAAATGTGACTGTACCGGCCAAAATGGGACACTAAATTAGAGGGCACACCTTGGAATTATTTTTAGTCTTTTCTATCATCATTTTTGCTTTTTAAATAATTCTGTTGAACCATAATTCAAAAGCAGTGTCTGACTTTAATTCGTTATTGTTCATTACTTATTTATTTATTGATAATTTAGTTTTGTCAGATTCTAATTATACCTGTAACTATTATGGACTTCTCCACTTGCATACCTCCAACCAGCCGATCTTTTTAAAGGCCTTTCGGCTCTGTCCTCACACTCAAAGTGGATAAGTGCCTCATGATATCAAAGCTCCACCCTGTTCATTCTGCGAGATGTAATCAACTCTACAAGTCATCAAAAATAAAGCTGAGTCCTCCCAGGCCAACACTCGCTACATTTTCCTCCCCTGAATTACTCAGCCTGTTCTTGGGCTACACTTTCGTACATCCACACTGGGCCGCCCCACCAAAAGCATAATCACTTAGGAGGGAATGAGTAATGACAGCGAGCAAGGCGCCCATGATACCATATAATCAAGAGGAATGAATCAGAATATGAGAAACGGCAAGGGAGAAGAAGGGTGTAAAAGGAGAAAGAGGAGGAGGGGAAGAGAGGTAAAAAAAACAACTTTGGAGCGCGACAATCCCGAGAGAAGGGGTGTCGCGGCTTTAATTTGAAGCAAACTGCTCTACGCTGAGAAGATTAGCGGGTGGCGCTCACGTTTCAAGGCAGGAATCTCAGTTCTCGAGAGTGGAACCATCAGCATTATGAGAAAAAAAACAAAAAACAACCACGGTTGTTTATTTAAAGGATTGCGGCTTTCCCCGAGTGTCATCAGACGCAGCAAAAGATGTTGCCCGATTGTGTTTAAGTCGAGGCAACAAACGGCGAAAACACTGCATGTGTGCGAGCACACACGAGGGAGGCAAAATGAACATTTGCACAAGCCCGACTGTGGCGCCGAGCCAGCCTGCTGAGCTGTGTCACTGTAACTCATGCTTTTCAAAATGTTTAATGTTCACAGTTCCAGGCCAAACCAATGACATTATTCCTCCTCCAACTTTTACACAGAGATACAGCTGGAGAGCTGCTAGGAGGAATGACATCACAGCCTTGGGATTAGCCCGTAACACTGTGCACAGCTCTGTAATTGGCTTTATATAGGAATGTGTGCGTTTACGGCTAAACACAAGCAAATGGTAATCGGATGATGTTTAAACTAGGGCTGCAGATATCCAATTTTTTCTTATTTTGATATCCTACTGAAAATTCTATACAATAATCGGGTATTTGGATTAAAAAACAACAACATATTGCTTTGTTAAAGAGCTATTATAAATACAGAATACATAAATCACACATTTCTACTTAATGACAAACTGATTTCCATTTTTAGATGATGAACATTTTATACTTAATTTGAACTGTGCTTAGCAGCACACTATTTTCCTATCTAGAAACATTAGTAAGATTTTAGTCAAACTCCTCCCAATAAGTTTTGGTCTATTAGACAAAGTCTACTAAAACAGCACCTTTGAGTTAGTCTGATTTGTTAAAAAGCAATCAGTAAGAACAACAACTGTGTATGATGTCAGGTTCTAAGTGTGCAGTTATTTACGTCAATTAAACTGCCTTTCAAAAGTAATTTGATGACTCTAGCCAGCCTATACAGGACATTACAGCCGCTAACGCTGCCTGCTGCTAGTGCTGATAGCCGCTAAGTTTGCTAACACTAGAGCAGCCGCTGGCAAAAGACTCCATACTATACAAATGCTAGCTAAAATAATTTTCAACCTTTCAATAATTTGACGGCTCACGCCAGCCTATACAGGGCACTACAGCCGCTAACATTGCTAGCGCGGATAGCCGCTAACACAAGAGCCGCCGCTAAATGCTGGCAACGGGCGACATATGATACAAATGCGAGCTAAAGTAATTTTGGGCCTTATATCAACGCTCAGGAAGTCAAGTACCGGTATGTAAATAGCTGATTTACTTTTTCTTTAAAATAAATAAAAAAAAAAAGTGCTTGGCCAAGATCTTGACAACACTGTACTCGCTAAATTCCAAAATCCTTTTTGTTCGAAAAACCTCGAGCTCTACCAAAACAAAATGTGATACAACTGTGCCGTATCTATTTATCATGTAAATCAAAATCTATCTCAATATTCTTGCTGATGAGTGTGAACTTGAAACACCAGCATCATTGTTGTTGGCGGCCGGGTGACATCTGTCCTTCCGCTGACGTCATGTCAAGCAAAGTCGAGGTAAAAAAAAGTTCACGGCGGCAACTACAATGCCCATCAGTGTCATAAACCTCTCAGGTGGTTCTTTGCTTGCGAGGCTTTTTGTGTATAGTTGAAGGTCTCTCTTTTGTTGGCATTGTCTTTGTTTAATATTGCGCTTCCTGTCTTAGTTGAAAAGCAACTGCTTGTATTGTAGTACCTGTTTCCTTGCACTGTTGCACAAATACACGAGTGAATCATTTTCTCACTTGGCAGAAAACACTAAAGTCTTTTCCAATTCAATTGTGTCACACTAAAGTTAAATAAACCTGAACAGTACTTGGGCAGTGATTCTTTTGCTCACCACAAGAGGGAGCTATGAAAATCACTGTTAGGATATCAAGATGAAACGCAGTACACAATATTTTCGTCAGTGGAGTGAAGTAATGCAGAACATGCTTGCAAAGTGCGGAAGACGGCGGGTCGGATCGTGTGATAATGCGGCCCACAAGCATCCAGCTGGTCTCACCTCGATCCCAGTGCTCCCTGGGGTGCTCGTCGTCTGGTAGGGTGCTGTCGCAGTCCGCCCCGTCCGCCAGGCTGCCTTCCTCCTCCACGATGTGCAACTTGTCCTCATCGTCTGAGTCTGTGCCAGCCTCCACCACATTGTTGTAGTTGGTCACTAAACAGGCACAAGGCAGGAAAGTCTGATTAGATTGCAGGCTTTCTCAATTACATTTTTCAAACTGGCAAAACATAATCAGCATTTTTCGAAGTTTGTAATGTAAGTTGGTCGTTGGATATGAGTTTGAAAGGCCAAAACCTGAGCGAGTTTAAGTCTTATTAGATGCCAAAACTACTTGAATTTGATTCAATTCAAAGGAATTGTATTTCAGGTAGTATAATATATAGACATTCAGCTATGCCATACATGGAGCTCCTTGGTAAAGAAGTAATATTAGTCAATCTTCGCAGAGGATAAAGAAAGGTGGCTATTATGAATGTGAACGCAAATGTTTGTTTACATAACTGATGGATAAGTGGTTTTGAAATCAGGCGTCAAGGATAATAGTTTCCTCAACTATTTTTCAAGTTACTGTAAACTACTAAACTGTGATGGTATGACGGAATGCCCACCTTTATTTGTCAGTCCGAAAGTAGTGGTGACGGAAGCGTGGTTAAAATAATTCTGTACTGATGATGACAGTTTGGTATGACGAATGACGGACCAGCAAACTTTTGTAAATTGCTCACCTCTGATTATTTCTTATGACATTTTGAGCAACGAGTTTGACACCTGTGGCTTAAAACGGATCTAACGCCGCAATGCCAACATTTCCAAGAATCCACTGCAGTTTTAAATTCAATGACCAGCTCAGAACTGATTTAAAAAAATAAAAAATAAAAAAAAGTGTGAATTTGGTAGGAAGTCAAACCTGATATTAAACTCTCGTAGTCGTGAACTGCAATTGAATACAGCGCTTTGGAACAACAGGCTGCGTGATAAACAACCATCACGTGTTTGTGTGAGTTCATTAGCTCGCAGGCTCGAGTGCGATGCGTGTTGTGTGGGAGTTGATGTGACCTGTTTTGTTTCGACAGCCACTGCCCCCAAAGATTAGTTCGAGTATTTACCTGACTGGCAAGCATATGTTTCTTTGTCTACGTTAAATATTGTCCGTCATTACTACAACTCTCTCGCTTCCACCTGTGCAACTTCTACCCACGCCATCCCTTGCGTTCCTCCGAGGAAGCCGTGCGTACTCGCAACAGGCCGAATCAATTCTCCAGTGAGAGTGGCTCAGTCAGCGCAACACTCAAACTACCTGCCAAGCTACTTTATCTCTCGCTGACACACAACACACACCAGCTGCGTTCACTTGGCGAGTACGCACCACCTGAACATTCGCTTTCCTGTCCTCGCCCACTTCTTTCTGGAGAGCCGTCTAATGTTGGGAGGTGTATCTGGGAATACCACAAACCTCTGTCTCAATCGGTGAAGTTTGTTGAATCATGCGGGGTCATTGCAAGTGGTCGGGATGCAAAACTGAATCAGTGAGGGGGAGGCAAGGAGGTTGAAGGTGTTTAGCGGGTGCTGAGATGAAAGGTGCGCGAGGAGGAGGATGAGCGCGAAGAAGCGCAGGTGTTTCATAGGGTCGTCGCGCTGTGTTGCAGTGGCAAAATGGGGGCGAGGTTCATCAGGAGAGCTTTTGTCATCCGCCGACCTCCTTTCATACTCCGCACTATGATCTGCTTTGTGTTACCATGACGCAATCCCGAGAACCTTTACTCATTCAGCCAGTCAGCTGGGGGATCCAGCTTTGGCTCCTCTGTGTTTCTATTCCAGAGAAAGCCAAAAGATCAACAGAATCCATTTACAACTAACTAGCAGGGAGACTTTCCAACACACTCAGTGGAGCGCTGACTTAAAAAAAAAAAAAAAAAAAAAACTACATTGGATCATCAGTTTGAAAAATAAACACCACCTGCATACTGTACATCTGCTTTTTGTCAATAAGGCTGTATTTATATTATGTGGTTTATGTGTCACAGTTTTCCCCATATGTCCTGTCCAAAACAAATACAGTGAATATGGACTGAGACCTGTCGGGAATAGTGATGCCAAAATGAATGGTTTCTCTTTAAAATATATCAAGATACGTATTCAACAGTCTTTTATCGGAGAGATCTTAGAAGGGCATGTCACATTTACAGTACTGCCTTCACTCAAAGTTTATTCAAATTAGGGACGGTGCCGATACTCAGCATTTTGACGAATATCGGCATCGGCCATTTTGAAAAATCCCATCCATCCATCATCTAACTAGCCATCCATCCATCCATCCATAATATAGATATATATGCATAGATAGATAATCTCGTATGAACAATGCCCAAACCAGACTGATGTAATGTTAGCCCACATGGCAGACAGCGTTTTCGTGAAAATACTTAATTCCTAAAGGCTGTTTCGGAGCACACCACTCAGGAGCGCAATTACAAAGCAACACTCGCTGCCAGCAGTGTCAAGAGAAAATGATCAACTATAAGGCTGTGGAGAGGAAATCAATACTTTGATGGGAGGTAGCAAAAGCAGCGGTGCTATACAAAGTGGAATGAAGAAAAATGCAAGTGGGTTAGGGAAAGAAGAGGTTCGGTGGGTAGTGTTAGGTGTCTCGACGTGGTTGCGGGGGTTACGGCCAGAGATAATCTTCCTGTGCCAAATGGTTGGCGGTCTTACAACAAAAGTGTGTGTTCTGACAACCAATGTTAACACCTAGCATCAACAAAGGCTGTAGACCCTTCTGGCCGACCGGCTGAGCGTTTGGACAGCTGCCTTTATTAGCGCTAGCATGCTAACACGCAACAGGAGGACCACTCCTACGCACGCGAGAGACAAGAACTCACTAGTATGTGTAAGAGGTGATACATAGCTTGTTTCCTGTTATTTTCAAAGTTGTAAATGTTCTGTGGGAATTTGGATACACCACCTAATTTTCTATTTTCCATAAATTCCAAGATAGTAATTCCCAATATGGAACATTTCCAACATTCCCCTGCCGAATTTCTCAGAAAAAATTTACCAGAACTGTCCCATCTCTTTGCAAATCTCTTTGAAGCACCTGTGAAAATAACAGTCTGAAAGCATAGTCCGTGACCTGTGGCCATAGATCACACTTTACTCCTTCACTGAAACATTCTATTGATTTTACTAATGTGCTACAATCAATGCAAGCTAAATAACCTCAACCAAACATGACCTGACTACAGATAGCCTGATTGCAGGATATGGCATCCTAGTTTCGAAATTATTATGATGGTAGCAGATTCAGGTTTTTTTTTTTTTGTGTGGTGTTGCTTGTGACGTTTTGACACTAAATTACTAACATAAATGTTGAAAAAGTCTTTAAAACTGAGAACATGACTGTTCAAACAATGGATGGATGTTTGTGTTTATAATGGCTTTCCAGAAACAGTGCATCCAAAGGGGTATTACTCCATTAATCTATTTTATATTCCGCTTTCACTCAGGTCATAGGTGAGTTGGAGCCTATGCCAGCTGGTCATCAGCCAATTGCAGGGCAAATACTGCATAGACAAACAATCATTCACACTTTGGGATAATTTTAGAGACTGTATAACTTGGAATGTGGGAGGAAGTCGGACTCAGACACCAACCCTCAGAAATGTGAGGCAGATGTGTTATCAATATCCACGTCCCTACGGCAGTACCGTGGTATTGCTCACGTCAATTTCAAAGCATGTACACATAATATGAGGGCATTCAGAAGACGTTTCAAATCAGTCCATGCAAACCATATAATACTTGGCTTTGATTCAGCACAGGTCGGATTGATGAATAACATACATTTTGAATAATATTACTGACCAAAGGCAACAAAAGAACCCTATAAACTCTGAGAGATGCACAGCCTTCGAACATCAAAATCTGAATAACGCTTTTATCCTCATGCATCACTGTAAAGACCTCTTAAAGCACTGTTACACATTTTGGGTGCGAAGAACCCCAAATGATGGGTTATCTTTGTATCCATCATGAGATTCAGCTATTTGTTCTCCAACTTCCTATGTATTTAAGTAAGGAATCCCTCGCTGAGGTAGGAAACTTATCAAACTAGCTAACTATGGGCCAGCAGGCAGGTTGCGGCGCTTCTACCACAGGCATTCTTCAAGAGTACAGACCTTGCCGTCACAGAGTCTGCCCTTGTAGCTCGGCAATGCTATTTTTTCAGGGAAGCCAACCACTACAAAAAAAAAACAAAAAAAAACAGCATGAACCAAAGTAAAACAAAGCAGTGCCATTCAAAACCTCAAGTATGCCGTCTCAAGGTGAGGCGCCGAGGTAAATGCCACTGATTTTGTTAAAACAACAGCCTTCCTTCCACAGAGGCAGGAAGGTCAACTCAAGTGTCGATAACAAAGTCAAAAGATTTGGGAACTTTTCATGGTTAGCCTTTAGTGTGAGAGCATCTCCAATTTGTGGGGCCATTTGGTTCTGACAATATGTGCTTAAAGTAGTTAGGTACGTAGAGCTGTGAAAACATAACATCCCTTCGCAATGCCACACTTTACTTCCTTCTGACTTTCTCCTTGACAAATTGCCCTTTGCTCTTGTTAAGTCTACTACTGGAAGATCCACTCTCATTGGTGTTTTTTGGCATCGTATTCAAATGGCTTGGTGACTTGGCATAAGACTATTCAACAAGCCGTTAAGCTGTGCTTGGTTTAATGAGTTAAGAGAAGTGCTCTTGTCTTGATAATGATGCAGATCAAGGTTTTAGCCCAGTAGTTAATTGGCCTCTGTGGGTCGTTCATCTGTTGTCTGATGGGTACTTTCCATGACAAGACTTGATGTTAATGGCAGCTATTATTCTCTTAATCTGCATGATGATGACACAGGGAAGTCAATGTTTGTTAGGAAAAGCCAAAACAAAATAACTTTTCTTTGCCATGCACTTCATGTACTTTGCATATTATTTTTTCCAAAGGGTTCTTTAGTATACTCTTACTAGTACTAATAAGAGTGTAGGTAAATGACACCCATGTCATATTATTGGTTACATAATAAAGATTTGGTAGTTTCCGCTCAAGATAATAAGCACAGTGAGGAAAAAGTGCTACTTGTGTGTACTCTAAATAATTCCTGCTTGGGTTAGAAGGTACAGCTACCTTATTTATGTTGGGGGTGAGAGTTAGACTGCACTAGCTGCAGTAATAATACTTGAGTGACACTTATTGTGTGTTCTTATAGAGCGTTTAAAAAGCAGAGGTCATTACAAGTGGCCAAAGCAAACACCTAAACCCATTGCTACCTCCTACTTATAACTCAGCCACCCTTGGTGGAAAGGCCTGCAGCTTGTTATCTGTGGTGTCGGAATGTTCAACCAGTAAGCCAACCTGGCTATTCGCGCTAAAGGCATGTGATTTAAAAAAAAGTTGCATACAAGGTGGTTGGGACATAGAAAAACAAGCCCCTAAAACTTGACATTAAAATATGAACAGTCAAGTGGGGAAAGGATAATAATATAAAACTGTTCGCATCTGTAAATCCTTTCCAGGCTGACAATGGAGCACAAGCCCATCTGAATTTGAGCTTGTCTCCATCAAACCTCATTCAAGTGCCACGGGGAAAATAAAACGTCCCTGTCACCTCTGCTGTCAAACCCCGTTGAGGCTGCAGCTGTAGACTAATGTACTATGAAAGCTTCAGAGTAGTATAGTGGTGCCCTTCCCCTTTCTGAATTTTGTGTCTCAGGTTGACATTTTGAGTGGGTGCCCTGTAAAGATATTATTACCTTAAGGTATCCAGACTGTTTAAATAGCCTCTTGCATCCATTACATAGCATACTTTTTTATTCTCAGCACAAATGACAGCTATATGATTTGGTTGGCAGATACTGAGCTTAGCATGTGAACATTTCGTCATGCTGCATCACCAAAATTACTCATATTTAACTGAATAAATGTGGTTTTGTTAACACAAGCAACACCGTCTAATCAAATAGTGTCACTAGTGTTTATCTACAAAGGAGGTGATGGAAACGCAATCATTCTGCTACTCCTTGGTGCCATATCTTTTCCAAGATTTTTATGACCTCTGGTTTGTTTGTTCTACCCAATGACAAGCAGTAGAGGGTCAGAAAGTCTTTTTCCTGACTGGTTTGTCTGATCTTCAGTTTTGAAAATGATCTTTCCACACGAGCTGTTGTCACTGGCAACGTTGCGGAGATCTTTACCATTGTCCAAATTTCACGTAGGAGCCGGCCAGTGTTTTCCTTCACTGTGGCAAGGATTTCTTTGGGGGGGAAGCTGGAATGGAATACCTTTAGCTCTTTCTTCAGCTGGTCCTCATTTTCCTTATGGAATTCACAAAACATGGACGGCTTCTTCTGCCTCTGGTTTGGTGCTTGTCCAGTTGGCATACACTATCGTTAGCATGTGGAAGGGCTGTAAGATTGTGCCAGGTAGACTTCCATTGATGTGATACACATACTGTCAAGCATCAAGACATGTGACAATTATATCCTTTGTCATGAACACAAGGTAGTAGTTAATAACGTTCATCTTGTCTTCGAATTCTGATCAAGCTTTGTGGGATCAATTCCCGACTCAATGCCCCGATTTGTGATAATCCTGAAACTGGGACTATTCACAGTTTTGAGTGTTTCCATTGCCATAAACATTTGTAGTACCTGGTGGCGAAGCGGATTTGCCAGACTAACTCCACAGTCTTTACTTTGTTGCCCTCAGTCTTCTCTTGAATAGGATTTGTCTCCGTACACAGTTCTGTTGTTTTTGCTTCTGATGCTTTAAACGTTGCAAGGTTACCAAGTAAAGCCAGAGTGGAAACGCGACAAATATCTGCTGGGTTAGGTTCAAACAATGACCGTAAACTATTCACAAGATGGATGGATAGATGGACGTGTTTTCCTATTTCACATCTTGGTCCAATCACTGCCCGTTCTCATGTTAAAGGCACAACAAAAACACACAGGAAATTCACTTTGGCGTTGTAAAAATGATTCTTTTTGTATTTACGCATTGTGATTTCCATTTCCACAGTGTCAGACTGCAGCCTTACAGTCGAGCTGGGGTGCGATGAGGTGTGTGTTTAAATATACGCAATGAGCAAGAAGAGCGTTATCCAACCTGCTTGTGTGGTGCAGGTCTATATTAGGTTAGTGTAGCACGGGGCTGTTGCATTTTAGGAGCAGGTGACTGGACATTCCTTCCTGTATTAGGCCTGACAGTTTACTGTGGGGGAGTGCAAAGCAAGGAGAATTACACGGGTCTAAGAGGGAGGGTGGTAGCACTGCCAAATAACTCTCCGACTGGAAAATCTCATTAAATCTTGCTTACCTGTAAGTAAACCACATTCGACATGGCTATCAATAAAGTCAAACTAGAGGCTGAATGTCACCAGCTGCAATGTCAACTCTGCCGTCACCTAGACTGTGGTTTTAATGCAGATTAGAGTTTAACCTGAAAGTTGAATGCACCTGAGTGAGGTTGTACAATATTGAATTAGACCAGAAATTTCGAGGAAAATGCATCTCTTGATTCACAGAAACCTTCAGTTTGAAGTTTGAACTTTGAATGGATTCATTCTAATTCTATGACTCTAGACCAACCAATGTCCCAAATCCGATCGAGCTCTACCTTAAGTCATTCACTGCCATTGACGGTTATAGACGTCAAAGATCCATTTTTTTTTTTTTTCCTGGGCTGGCAGGTGATACGTCCAAAAAATACCAGGTCAGAAGTGAAAGATGTGCTCACACCAACAAAAATGAGGGCATAAAATGTAAAAGGGAGGGGGATGATGGCAAGGTGGGAGGAGAGGAAGTGCTAATGGCTTAAAAAGACAAAGCTGGCCTGTCACACGCGATGTTCATCTGAAATGATGGCTGCCCCTGGGAGGGAGTGTCACAAAATGTCAGAGCGAGACAACGACGAGTCAAGACGGTGGTAACACAGAGGAGACGGATTGGAAAATGCGTTGGAATAAAAGGATCTGTACAGAGAATAAAACCAAGTGCTGGTATATGTTTATAAATGAAACGGGAATCAACGGTTAACAGTAATCAATGGTAAATGACAGAAAACTGAGGGTGAAAATATTAATAAATATTGCTGCTCATGCATTTTCCACTTTCATGCTTCTAATTAAAGGTCAGGTGTTGATCCTGTGACTTTGGCTGACATATGTCTCATTGGAGGGGCAGGCCATAGGCAACAAGAGTCTAATTCAATTCCTTGAACAGGTGAATGCACAGAAATGCCTGGCTATTTTTTTTTCTTTTTTTTTTACAATTAGAAATGTCACTATGTATTTCCCGTTATCAACCTGAACCCTCGATGTGTGTTGACATCACCTTTAGTTGTAATTCTGACACTAACGCACAAAAACTGCAGATAGAGCGCTTCCATTTCGGTGCAAATCCTCTCCCTTTTGTGGCATTTTGACAACAGCTGACCACACTCACCATTTCTCAGAATGTCAGCTCAATCACAAGACTCCCGGGGGCAAACATCCTGGACACCCCCTGACACACACGCACACACACACACTGCATAATCAAACACGCTGCCTCGGGCTACTGCTAAGTTGTCACAGTAGTTTCTTGTTCTTCATGTGATGCTAGGGGAGAGAGAGGTTAATGCCGTAAACTTGCATCCACAAAAGGTCTTTTGTCACCTCATTCTATCCTCTCTCTCTTACAAAGTGTTCTTCGTCCATGTGATCAGGGAGGGTTAACCCCTCCCACCCACCCATGTCCCCTAACACCCTCCTCCAGGGCGACTACAGCCGAGGAGCAGTCAAGCAGCACCATACACACCATTACCTTGCTGTTAAATGACCATGAGGGTGCACTGCGGACGACTTGACTGTTGGACAGTCACAGGAATAAATCTTGTTAAACCAGGCGAGAAGAGAGAGTGAATGTATAGTGTATGTTGGACCTCAAGCAGAACATGTAAAATTAGCCTTACGGTGATTTGCAACAGCAGCCCAAACAGTTCAAAGGCTGGCGTGTTGGTCACGTTGGTCAAATGTGAAAGGGCTGAGGCAGCAGGTAAACTCAGGTTGTCATGTATTGATGGATTAATGGATTGTTTTGTTCATTACACCCTGAGGTGCTGGGATGGTGTGCGTGGGCGTGCGTCTGGCTGCCACCGGCTCAGGAGACCATTAGTCCACCGTGTCGGAATTCGACGGGTGTATTGACAGTCCAGCTGGGGGCAATCGATAGTCACAGATCTCTCACTTCCAAAGTGCCATCTATGATAATGGGCTTACTGTTAGGACTTTGTTACACCACAACACTTACTGTATGGTAAAGTGGTAAAGTCAAAATAGGACGATGAATCTATCTGTCCATTTTCTATCCTCATTCGGGTCACGGGTCAACTTAGTTACACTGAGGACTGGTCAACAGTCAATCACCTTACAAATAGCAACTTTTGGACAGACTTTCAAAAAGGCTGACATCAACTTACACCCTTTGTCAAGCATATTTGTTGGTTAGGAATTAGACTTTTACCATTGATTTTCTGAAACACAACTCCATGTATTAAGTGGTAGAATTTGTTTCCATCCAAAACACAAACACAACTCTGGAGGGTTCCCGGGATCGCAACAATTTGCATGTAGCATTAGCATTGTAGTAAATTGCAGAATATACATTTTGTTTGGAGTGGCAGTATGTTTGACTTAAGGAATATATTACGTGAGCTAAATTACATTTCAACAGTTAAATAGACATGGTAGAACTAGAAATTCAGAAATAGTTAGCATGATCATTGAGGGACTGGCTAACTTGTTAGCTTTATTGTTGCTCAGAATAATGGCACAGACATGCTCTCGACAGTGATCAGTGTGATGCTTGCAGCGTCTGTTAGTATCTTTTTTTTGCTAAATTACTCAGACAAGCTAACCTTGCTCTCGCAAGATGAATTCTCGCGGTATTTGTGAGTTTACAAACTCCGGAGAATGCATCTTGTACCGCTCCCGCTGATAACCGCCGTTCCCGAACCACCAGTGGTTCAGACCAATCACCGAGCAACATTGTGTTTGGGGGTGGGATAATGACGCACCGTTTCCTTGTTGAATGTTGAACAGTGAGTGGCGCTTCGTGCTTTTCTAGCTGGTAAGATGTTCATGCTTTTACCCCCTTTGGCAAGAACGAACATGAAATTTTCACCCGTGGCCGTGATTGGTTAAAACAAACTGTAGAATGTCGCATCGTCTAATCAGCTCGAATTATTGTACAGAATGTCCCGCCTTTTCCCGACGAAATTACTGTGGAGAAGTACCATCTGGCTATTGCCAGATTGCAGACAACCAAGCAAACACTGATTCTCCATGCCTATAATTTTATCAAGAAATCAAAACCAAAAAAACTAAAGCACAATGTTTTCCGTTTCAGTTATAACATCCTCATTTGGTGTATATAAAGTATAAAAATGAACTCTTGGTTTTAGGCTGCAAAAGGGAATACATGCGAGTCCAAAGAAAAATTTAATAGCCGGGTAAACATAATTAAAGTTTCATATATTATATTAAGGTCATATATACAGAGTTGTGTTTTCTTTCCAGTATTGGCCTGATGCAAGTTTCTAGTCCCCAAGGATGAAAGATGGAGGCCACTAGAGGTGTGCAAAATTTCCGATTCTTAGATTATTCACGATTCGGCCGTGGGACAATCGAGAACGATTCACAAACGTCCAAATTCCGATTATATAAATATGCCAAGGGAAGCGAAACGAGCGAAAAGTACGCGGAACTGAAACGCAGTAGCGCGCGCGGTCTTCGGGACGCTTTTTGGGACGGACCGAGAGTACACATCCACAACTCACGCCTCGAGATTCAAAACAACAACAAGCATGGCTGAGCTGACCAACCCACCTCTTCGTGAGATCAGACCTGCTCCGAAAAGGCAAACAACTTCAGGCGGAAGTATCAGCTAGCTGGCTGCAGTGCGTCGGTTAGCGTTCTACAGGGCGCCGCGCAGTGATACGAACGAACGAACAGAAAAGTAGTGGCTGGCGGTAATGGCGTCTGACTTTATTCAGAAAAGAGTATTGTGGTGGAAATGTATCACGCTTTTGAAAACAAAAAGTTTTTAGAAGAAAAACGCTTTATTTCCGAGACCCCAGCCAGCTTGCTGGACTATTTTCTTTTTTATTTTCTTCTCGTCCAACGTCGAACCAGAACTGGTGTCACCGAACGCTGTCAGAAAGAAGTCAGTGCTGATCGCACACACGGGAGGTGAGGATCAAATTGAGATTCATGTTAAAAAAGCCGAACGATCCCATTAATGTTTACACGTTCATGTTTACACAAGTTAAAAAGCAGAAAAGCACTTCAGGTTTTTTTTTTTTTTGTACCTCTGAGAAACTTTAATGTTTACATGTTCATCTTTACACAACTTAAAAAGCAGGAAAGCACTTTTTTTTTTTTTAGGCATTTGTATTGAAGTAGTAGTTCACATTGTCTTTCATTTATACCTCAATGCACTTTTGAGTGGATAAAAATAATATATTTTTGCTCAATGCTATGTTTTATTCTGTTGAAGACTGAATATACTTAAAAGCTGTTGTTACAGAATGAGGACTTGAGTATTTTATTTACTGTTTTGAACTGTTAACTTGATACTGAAATAGTAGTTTATGTAGGCCTGAGAGGACTTTTGTACTATTTTTGTAACTAATGTACGAAACATTAAAAGCACAAAAATACATTGTTTTTTTCTGCTGCCTGGGGGGGAAATCAATAATCGTTTTATAATTGAATCGTAGCCTCTGAATCGTAATCGCAATCGAATCGTGAGGTGCCCCAAGATTCCCACCTCTAGAGGCCACTGTCTAATGTTTTCCAATATGCAAAAGCCAACAGGGTGGGTCCAGGATACATAGCAAAGTGCAATCATGGGACTAGATTCTCATGTGATGTCATCAATCACGTAACGAGGCAGGGAACATCCAGATGTTCTGTTTTTACATGTAGAGTGCACCAAATAGTGCCGTCATAACTATAGCTAGACCAATTACGATTTTTTTCAGGGCTGATATTGATTATTAGTTGTCAGGGAGACTGATAACCAAAAATTCAGAGCCAGTTATTTTTAGTAACAGGGAAAATATTGGCATCAAAATGCAAAACAATGAAACTTTTTTTTTTTTTTTTTTTTTTTTAAGTATTCAAAGCGCTTTTTACACCATCCTCTCATTCCAAACTTGGAGCGGTTTGGTACGGAGGCTCAAATGGGTCAAATACGAGTGCCTTTTTTTTTTCTTCCCCCCCCCCCTATGCATGTGAGTGAGAATTATAGTTTATGGGGAATTCCACTGGATAGTGCATGATCTAAACATTGTCCTTCCTGTTCAACTCGAGTGATGTGTGCTCGAGTCCAGAGGAAAGGGAAATACAGACAATTCTGTACATGTACGTTTATATTATTTGACATGGACATCTATCCATGCCACATTATTCTACTATCAAAAGTGTGACTGAAAACACACATTTATACAATATTGTAGCTTGTGTGTTTTTGTTTATACGCTCCCAGCTGTTGCAGACAGATCAGTGATAACGCTTTTAATAAACCCGACGTGAGTGTATACGTTTGACTGTCTCTGCGTGCATCTTGTTGAAAGATCGAGGCTGTATGATGGATGTGCTTCTACAGTGCAACAGGAGCGCACATACTGTACATTGGAGGTGGGTTAATGGGTTTAAAAAAAAAAAAAAAAGAAGCCCACATGGTCATATTCAGCCAGCTAATGTTACTCATCTGAGCGAGCATGTGCACCGTACACACAAGGACGCGCTTGACTCAAATTTGACTCGAGTTGCTGCAGCATGATTTCGGTACAGTCAAAACAGTAAAAATTGCAATTTGACTAAAATTAGCACATCATCATTTGAGTTTGAGACCCCTGTTCCATCAGGAGGACAATTTGAAAGAAAGTAAGCAAGGGAGGCGGGAATGTTATTTTGGGGTCTCGGAACTGTAATCACCACCTACATCTGCTTCCTCCCAGGTGCTGGACATCAACAGGGAGACGCACACCGCGAAGAACAGAAAAATTCTCCAAAAAGAAACCCTCCATTGTAGGTGAGGCGCTGGTGTTGTTCATAATTAGCCTTCATTTCCATATTCTGACTATAGAAGAAAAAGAACACTTCTTATGCCAAACCCGGAGGCTTGGGGGAAGTTTTATCTTTGCAGCAGGAGGAAGTAGGGGGGGAGTCAGAGAGCTGACACCGCATTTCCACCGCCTGCCCGAGGAGGCTGGCTGGATGGTGACTACTTTTTAGAGGAAGCTGGTCTCGCTCTTAAATCCTGTTTAGACGTCTTGTGACTTGCTCACTGACAACGCATCAACAGGTGAGGCCAAACATCAACAATGGAAACGTTTAGTTTATGAACGTAAATATTGTTAAAATACTTGTAGAATCATAGCACGAAAGGCCCGGCCCATTTCGCCCCGTAATTATTTCCTTTTTTAAACTCATTTGAAACGAGGGGATTTTCGAGCTGGACGCAAAAAGGGAAATTTCGGAACTTGTTTGTCATACTCGAGACAAATTATGTCACAGTGCTTAGCAGAGTTGCCTGACTGTCACAAGATATCAAAATTAAAGCCAATAACTACTTCTTCCAAAGCACAACAGCTCCAAGAAGTGTCTTATGATCTCATTTTGCAGTGTACACGTTCATGACATTTGATTTTCACCAATACAGCTCACTTTCTTCGATGATGCAGCCATGTTACATAAGTGATTGTGACACAATACATATGTCATTAAGTGGCCAAGACATTACCAACTAAACACTGCCTTTTTTTTTTTTTTTTTCCCCCAGACCGATACTACTAGTACCTTTGCTTAGGGCTGTGCAATTAATCGATATTAAATTACAATTTCAACTATTACACTGCACAGTTCAAGGTCAAACTTCCAAAACTTTTAAAGGGTTAAAATCTCGGACGATGACCTTGCCTGCTATTGGAATTGACTTTCCACTGATATTTTAACAGTTCCTGAAAATTTCAGGTTCATATCTTTTTTCTTTTTTTATCTACTGGTTGCTATGGACATTTGAAAGATGCAAGTACCAAAACTTTAAAGACCTTTTTCTCAAAACTAGCGATTTCAACCTTCCAACATTAAAACTGTTGTAACTTTGTCAATTTTTGAGCTACGTCCATGTATTATATATCATTTTAAAGGGAATTAAGTGCAGAACTCAAATATATCAATTTTGATGTTGTTGTTTTTTTTGCACATATGTATCCTGCATTTACATTTACCAAAACATCCAACTTTTAGCCGTAAAAATCGATTCAATTTGTTTGACCCATCCAAGTGTGTGCCCGAAATCTCGCCAAAAGTCACTTGCGATAGACCCCAGCTGACCCATAACCCCAATGAGGACGAGTGATACAGACAGCATCACCCTTTACAAAATGTTTTCATTGTACACTACACATCAATAATGCAATGTTGTCATCCGGTTAAATCTCGAGCTGTGAGCCTTTAAAGCGTCAGATTACAGATTATCATCAATGGACGTGCACCTGCTATGTTGCTAACACCCATTATCCGTGCGGACGGTGATTAGTGCGACAAACGCCGCGTGTTTTCACATGCGATGTAACAGTGGGACAGCAGATGCTAAGTGACAAGCTGGAGTTGTTTGCAAAGCCCCTTGCTCATGTCCGCACGGTTTCGATGATGATTCCATGCTGAATGGCAGCACTATGGTGGCACAGTGCCGGCCTGACCCTCCTCTTTAAACACAGTCACGGCGGTGAAGTTTCGCGCCTGTCTGCCCCCGTCACTCTCCTCTGCCAGCAGCAGTGTGAGGATTACGGCAAAAAAAATCCTGACCTCCTCATCCGCCTCTCTTAAATGGCTGCGCTCGTTTTAAACAGCTCCTCCAAAGCTGGATTACCTCGCCGCTCGCTCGCCTTCTGCTCCGCATCACACCGGCAAAATGTTGTGACGTCGCAGACTCGCCATCCATGTTATTGACATGCGGCCTGTACGAGCCGGAGGCTGTGAAAGAAACACGGGTGAGGATGCTCGCCTGCGTGATATGCGGATATTTAATTAACCCGCCGTCACCTCTGCACGCAACATACACATGCACGCCTTCCTGCTCGAAATTCCTCCAGCGGGGCAAAAAAAAGCATACTTATGTCCATCAACACGGCAGACGTTGCTGGCTTAGCACTTTCATTGTCATTTTCATCACAATTTTCAACCAATCATCTGCTGACTTTTTCTCTTTAGTGCATTTTTTTTTTAAACTGGCTTGGTGGGCGATATTCATAGTCATCTGATTTTCAGTATTGCTTATTATGTGCAGTGTTTCAAAAATGATTTCATCCATCATCCAACAGCTAAGGCTGTTTGAAAGCGCTATATAAGTAAAGATGACTTGACTTGATATAATAACACTATAAAGCCAAACTTTAAATTAAATACAAGACATTTTGAGCCCTCTATTTCATGAGTATATTTTTTCCCCATTTAAAACCCTGACGTATATCATCTGACACATGCATTGGACGGATAAACCATTCGAGGGCATTATCACCCAGCTCATGGCTTTTTCCAGTGACCTTGCAAGATGGACCCAATTGAGAAAAGTATCATCATTTACATCATTTGTCAAACAATTAAAGTTTCTAATTAAACACAACATTTTTCATAATTAATCACGATTAATTACATTTTTAAGGACTATTTTCTACAAAACTTGCAGCAGATTTTTACTTGAGTATAATGAAAATACAAAGCATATTTCAACTCAAAGACTGTTCTAATAGCTTTCTTTAATCCTTGAATACCATTCCTTTCCGACAAAATGACGAAAAGTGAGCAGAGAGCTGCCACAGGAAGTAAATTAAATTGAGTTCACTGGGTTATTTTTTTAAACCCTTTATACAATTTAAATTAATCTTCAATGGGAATGTTTTAACTGTGACAGCCCTAATCGAAAGTATGGATCATCCCTAATGATGTCAATCATTTGTTGTGCACTTGTAGGCTAACTCATAGCAAATAGATCGTATTGCAAAAATTCAAGCCATCAGTGTGAAGACTTTTCAAGATTTAAATCTGAAAACATCCCTAATCCAGCACCGTATTTACATCAAGCGTCAACATTTGCTTTGTCTTGTCACAAATGAAGCTCGCAGGTAGTGGGGGGGGTGAGCCCGCATATTTCATTCATGCTGCATATTAGCTATGCATGGAGGACTTGCAAGGGAAACTCACACTGTGGCCGTTTGTCTTTCTAATGGAGGGGGAAACGGCAGCGTCTACAGGCAGAGAACAACTCTCATGCTACTTTAATGGGAATGAATAAAGGATGAGTCGAGGCTCAGACACCAGGTTAAGAGGATGCTTAGCACCTCTGGCTTGATGCCAGTGTTGGAAGAGATGATGGTACAGAGTGGACCAAGACAGTGATGAAGGAAGGAAAATCACCAAACGGTGGTGTCATGTTGTGATGGATTATTGGGCCGGCAAATTGTTCAAGAAATCCCCCGAGATGCAAACTATATTTAATTACGTTGTCTTATGTATGGATTCCAATTGAATCAAAACAAATACCTCTGATGTTGTACAATTGGTAGACATTTTGGGCCAAAAAAACAAAACAAAACACTATGGTAAAACATTTGGCCCATGTTTTAGGGCTGTCACAATGGAATATTTTTAGAATTGATTATTTTAACCATTATTCCATCGATTAATCAAAAACCGGATAAAGTAAAACTCAGATTCAAATGTTTACATGAAGATTTACCAGGCATTTTGATGAACAACTCACTCGGCCACGCCCCTTAAATTTTATATATCCAAAGTATCAGTCACTACTCAAGAGTTGAGTACTTGTACTAACATACATAAATTGCTTTAACAGTTAAATATGTTGATTGTTTTATGGGAACTTAAAAGAAGTTGGCCAGCAGCCGTAAATATATTACGTTCAACTCCGGTTTAGTAACTCGTCTCAATGAAGTTGTAAAGACAGTTTTTCTCCAGCATTAAATTCAAGCAGGATCGTAATATCCAGATGGGATAGAGAGTTATAAAAAGCTACTTGTTGGCGTTGAATCTGGTACTTGCACGCCTCCACAGACATCCGCTGTTTGATCTGCCATGGGAGAAAAAAGCAATACAACAAAAAGCAGGCACCCGAGCAGAGGGATCTAAAGCAAGCGCCTCTGGGGGAAGTCCTGGTGATGTTGTCGAGAAACAGGTGGTAGTGGGAGTCTGCGTTGGACCGGCCGAGCTTCGTTAGCCGTGCCAATAGTTGCGCTGAGAGCCGACCAAGAACAGAATCTGGCACGGCGACGACAGAACCTGCCAGTCTGCGCCGTGAGATAGAGCCGTAATGGCTGCCACCTGCCCCGAGTTACGGCCAATAGCGGGAGCTTGTTACAGCAGCTGGCGGCACCTGTGCTCGATTGTCAAGTCGCCACATCAAAACAAGGTTGGGGGGAGGATTAGTGGAAGGGAACTGGGGGTGGTCAAAAAGCACACAAGATGTTTTTGTCACTGCGTTGGCACCAATGATTTGGCATCTGCTGGAGCCAAATTCAATCAGCCTGTATCGTGATTTGAAAATTCACTCAATACGAATATGTCATCTGACATGTTCACAGGAGTATTTGAGGCGCCGCGATTGACTGCCGGTGCCATGTGACATGGTGTGTGCGAGTGCCTCTTATTTTAGAGTGAGAGGTTGAGATAAGGTGTTAACCGGAAAGGAGGGAGTGGAATGCTGAGCTGTCCTTATGGGCCCCTCCATGCTGCCCGTTTGATTCAAATGGTTCGATTACAACCTCTTAAGTCCTGATCATTTCCTGGGAACTGCGGTCCACTTCTGTTTGGGTCTTCCTCTCTTTCTCTCTCCCTTGCTGTGTTGGTGTCTGTGTTCAGCAGTTTATTTAGCTGCCATGTTTACATTCCAGTTCAGGCAGCCTTTCCCGGGGGAGGATGACCGGACCCGGGCGGTGTGGCTGAGCCTACCATCCCCACGGGCTCAAGTCACTTTCAGTTCACAACTGACACTTGCAAACGATCCGACTAGCCATTTGATACAAGCCCGCGAACATTAAATTGCGCATAAATGTAAGAGATACGTCAATCAAGTAGGACGACAGAAGCTAAATCTTGTGTCCCCGATTGGGTCCAAGGGAAAGGAGCTAAGTGGATGAAGCTCAAGGCGGTCCCGATCGCTCAGGACCCTGGCACTTCACTGGCCACATCATTAGACTGCCTGGCTCCTGTGGCCTCCGGCAGAGCGCTGTCTGCACGCCCTAATGACCGCTGACTCACTCAGCACGCAGCGTTGCCGCCACATTCGTTCAGCCCAGAATAGCCCCAAATAAAGAGAGATGGGAGAGGAGCGGTGATGCTAGGGCGCCTGCTATATTCCTCTAAGATGTTACTCCAGGCCACGAGCCGCTCAATTCAATTCCCTTCAATTCTGCTATTACCTATTGTATGGTGCTAGAAGACAAAATATTCAATAGTACAGTCATACTTTTTTTTTTTTTTTTTTTTTACCAAACCTCTTTTTGAAGTTAATAGAACGTTGATCGTAGCTTTTTTTCATAGGCATAATACTTAGCTACATTATGTTGTATATCTATAAACCTAACCAACTCAAATTTGCCTTGAAGGCCGTGTGTCGTGATACGTATCGTGCTCCCGCATTGTATCAGCCCGAGTGTTTCCATTACACTTTTGCGATCTACTTCCATATCGATACATCTCAAAATCAATCCCAAGAGAGCATCAAAACAGTTTTGCGATATTTGAGGTTTCCATTACAGTACGGTGGTAGAAACACTGCTGCTGTGCAGTCAACTGATTATGTTGTGTGCGTACAAGAAAAAAAAATGTCACACTTGACACAAGAGGAAAATCCCTTTTTTTTTTTTTTTTTTTTTTTTCTTCTTCTTCCTGTGACCATACACCTGTGTGCTAAGGGAGGCCACATCTGTTTGGGATTTGGAACTGGGCTATTTCACCTCATGTCACGCGAGGCTAAGACAAAGCGGGCAGAGAGTGTGAGAGAGACGAAGCCTGTCCCAAATACACAAGTCAGCCGAAAATACACCTCCTAACGAATCAATACCATTTATTGATTACATCTCCACTGTGCTTATGCAACATCCCCACTTCGGTGTACAAGTATGGCGAAATCACAGTTGTGCAAAGCAGAGATAGCAAGGTGAACCATTCCCATGCACGCCGCGTGCTCTAAATCAAACCACACAATGTGAGCCAATGGCCTGTAAAAAAAACAACAACTTATAGACCCTTTCATGGTCTACGTCACGATGACGTCACTGTGTTTACTGGAGGCAAAAACAAATTGCTGCTGGAGGCAACTGAAGTGCAACTAGAAGTAAACAACGATGGTTGTCTGTAGAAATTGGTCTTCTTGTGTTTTTGATTGCAACAAAAACAGCCTCTGCCAGTCAGGGTAACATCAACAATGCTTGTGTTTGCAGCGCACACTTTATATCAGGTAAGATTTGACTAATTAGATTCAGCCTGGATAATGATATGGGCTAGACTTAGTTGTGACTGAAATGACTTAAGTTAGTCATTTGTGGGATTTCTTTTTACATGCACGGACTTACAAAAAGTCCGTGTTTACATGCTAACCGCTAGCTAACCAAACGTTAGCTGTATGTTTCAATTTTGTCGAGGCGACAGCCCCCACAATGGTTCCGATAACTTATTGTAAAATTTTTGTAGGAGAAGCACATGGCTCGTACATCCTCGTCTTCTGTCCCTGTCGTTGACTTGGCAGCACTTGCGACTGCAGGACACAAAAGTCCTCGCTCAAGTTGTTATATTCAAAATTTTGAACATGTCCATTCAAGACATAGCTGTATGCGTCTAATGATTTATAGGCCCTCAGTTTATCTTTAGTATAAACGCTTGGTTTTTCTATAAGGTAGATGTAAATGTCCGGCCATTACACGGTAGGTAGTCCTGTTAAATCGTCTATCCAGTGCGTGAGGGCGTAGGGGGTCAGTAAATATCGTCCCATCAGTCACAGTTAACTTTTTAAAGTAACATTCACGGTCGTGGGGAGTCAGTTTACTCACATATTCACTCAAATGGCCGTCTTCCACGTCCTTTCCGATGTGAACCTTACGTGAAAATACGCAGACCGGTGTTACAACCACACGCCACTGAGGTGTTTTTGCCTCCAACTAAGCCCCACCCTTGAATTTGCGTCACCTTGTTTACAAACTCTGAAGGGGTCTATAGAGAAGGGTGTAAAGTTGTGTTTCACCCATGGAAATGCCTTGCTTATGAGCAGTATTCATAAATCCAGTAAAGACGTTGGACCATCATCTTTAAATGGAAGTCCAAAATGGTCAACCGTGGCTAATTACGAGTGAGCCGACCCAACCCGATCCTGCTTTCCACACCCCTGACATCAAGTTCTCTCAGCCCTCTTCTATTCCCGAAAACATTTTCCCCACAACACAGCAACATATCCACCGGGACTCTGATGGAAGCTCCGAGATGGCCCACGCTTAATCGATAGTGCCAGGTTGCCAAGACAACCTTGATTTCCTGTCACAGTTTTTGCGGCGTGCCGGTGATTGCGCCGGGTGTCCGTTGCACCTGCCGCCCTCTACTCCTCCTCTTCCAGCGTCTCATCAAGCGCTCCCTATCCCGTACCTCCCTGCCTCCTGATACACAAAAGAGGATGGCTATACAAAGGCATAAACCCAAGAGGTTGAGCCGGCACAATCAAAACATAGCGCCCTGTTATCTCTAACGACGCCGAACCGTGACAGCTATCATATCTACCTTCGAGGGTGATGTCATTGCACCTGGGGAACGTTTACTATCAGTGGCCCTCACCCACGCACACACATACACAACCTGCCTTTCTCTTCTCCACAAGAGGTTGGCACCTTCTGTTTTTTTCATTAATGGAGAGCTCATTAATCGTGAGTGATAACGAGGACATGGGACAGGGACATGATTAAGGGGCTCGCTCTCCTTTAGCTGGCCGCCCTTGGGAATAAATAGCCTATGGGCTACGTGTTGTAGAGTGTGTGGTCCGCATGTTAAAACGGGTAAAGGACATACTGTATATCTAGTGCTATCACGAGGACATCTCTGGTGTAGGACCTGCACATGTTTTCCCATTTCGTTATTTCAAGTGTGCCCAATACACCAATTGCACATTAAACCTGCATATGGCGTCCATGAAGATGGATGATAGAAGCAGTTGGGACTTAACAGTTGTATGAAAGATGACTCCTTGTGGTCTTTTGACTCTTGAGCTTCTAACAAAGTAATTCTTATATTTTTCCTATGGTTGGATATCAATTCTAATTTCCTCAATCGATTCGATTTCGATTCACAAGAGTTCAGTTCAATTCAATTTAGATTTTTTTTTCCGATTTGCTTCAATTCAATCCGATATTGCGTATATCAAGGACATGATAAAAACTCCACAAACATTAAATTCCAAATTAAATTTTGCGGAGGTAGTAACTGGTGAAATTATTTATTTGATTACTGAAAGTAGCACATATTATAATCACTTAAGCATTACACAAACATTGACATGATGAAAAGATTGTCATAATTCGAATTCACAAATTGTAAATATAAACAAAAAAGTCTGAATTGCCTTAAAGTGCAACAATTCGAGTCTTTCATAAATGTAAGAAAATACTTTTAAATTCATGTAAACAGTAAATTTCAACAAAATAGTGAGATACAAAAAAAATGTACCTTTAAAATTCCATTTTCTTTTGAATTTATGGGGAACTGATATCAGGCTCTGGTACCCTGTAATTGTCCAATTTAAAAGTGCATTAGGGTGAGCAACAGTTAATCGTAAATGGTGATATTTATGCCAGACTGCTTCCAATTTCTCTTTGTCAATTTATGCTTTAGACTATGAAATTGATGATTGTCTATCACATTATACTAACTTTGTAAAGTATGTTATGTTTTAAGAATCAAACATTACTTTTGTTGTGGCTGCCATAGCCGAAGAAGTGCTGTGAGTTTTGACGTAGGACCGTATCAATCAAGTAGCATAACCTAAAGTCATAAAGAATAGGTCATCATGTCTTGGTCAGTAGGTGGGTTTAGTACTTCAAATCAACAAACAAGCTTGCACAAGTCAGTGACTGACTAGTTGATGTAGATGAAAGCAGAGCGTGATAATCCGTGACACTGTGGGAACATCCAAACGGCCCCAACCAAATGTAATGAATGAAACTGATCCAGAAACATTGCAGGGTGATATGATGTCACAGGAAGAGAGCAGAGATCAGGCCGTGAGGGCTTTGCAGTACAGCAATCATTTAGCCTTACACGCGCATTAAATCCAATCTGTCTGGACCGGGACCTTAATCCCCACTCTTCGACCATGGCCACAAGCAGACAGTAATCCTCCATATTTGTATATTAATAGCAAGAGTCTCAGGAGCGGACTATCTGTGTGATTGTGATGTATGTTTTATTAGTTGGGTAATCTGCTTGTCGATCAGAGGATCTGGTCCATTTAAAGCCGGACTTTAATAAAAACACAGCCACCGCTGCCTGAGGATAAGCTTGTCCAAGGACAAGGGAAAGAGCATGGCTGTGTTGAATAGACTCATCGCCAACAATAAACAGCTTTACATCAACGTTATCTGTCATGCCGCAATACAATTATTGTGTGGAATCCAGCCCTGGGCCTCTGCCCTTTCCTATGAAGAGGGCTAGATAAAGCCTGACCCAAATATAAACCTGCTACCTTGTTTCCAGGGTGTATGCTTCCCTCGTCTCTAATGTTATTTCTGAGGGTGCACTTAAGATTCATTGTGCGCGTCCATAATAATGTTCATCGCCCCTGAGAAACACACTCTGTCCTTCTGACGAGCTGACCCTTACATACTCCAGAAGAGCAGATGCCGTTCCACATCAGCAGACAGGACCGGCGGAGAGGTTAGATTCCTTTAGATCTGAATCACGCTGGAGTCATCTGCTCACCTCTCGACCTGTCTAGACTGCCACGCCCTGCTGGACATCGGTCCTGATTCAATAGCTTCATCAGACAGACGTTCGATCAGAAAAAGCACTACTTTGAATAAGCAGGCAAGTCAGAGAGAGATGAAGGAAGACTAGACCACAGGGGCCATGACCACATTGGAAACGGCTTCCTGCTTACCAACAGTCTTCGGTCCCTTCAGACATGCCAGGATTTATTTAGCCTATAAACACAGAGTCTACACCAATATCATTACAAAAATCCCTATCCACATGAAAACACATTTACAGACTGTGCAGTGGTGATGCTACAACCCCAAACAGGATGTCCCATTTTGCCAATCAGAAGCCTGGCATCACATCCAGTAGTCACTATAAAAGCAACTACAAAATGAAGAAAAGATGGAGACAAATAAATTGGAATTACTTGAAGCAGAGCTAACTAGTCACTACGTTTACATGCAGTCAATAACCAGCTATGTAAACACATGCAAAACCAAATAAGACCCCTTTTCTAAACCGAATATTTGGTCATATAAACGCCTTCTTTGAACTGAACCTTAGTTTGTGTTTTTAGTCTTTTGAGCACAGGAATTTACATATATACAGTGTGTATGTAAGTCTGTGTGTCTGTCGCACAACCCAACGCAAGTACTCAAGCAGAGGTAAACAAACATGACGACTTTGCATAGCAGCACACTTTTGAAGCGAGGAGGAAACAGACTACTTTATTAGTATACTGTATTGAGTGACAAGAATATAACGTCTTATTATTGTCCTGTCCAAATGGCGCAGTTTAGATAGGGGTATGTGTACGGTGTCACTAACTCTGTCCACTCACATATGTAGGTTATCCCGAATGTTTTCAGAAACCGGAATTTTGACCAGAACCTCCGCTACTGACAGCATAAAACAGTCACTGACAAAGACAAATAGATTGTTACAAAAGTTATAGTGACGACTTTCTCTAAAGTTGAATCGTGGCAAGCAAGAATGCAGTTTTTACAAGGTAAGCATCTATCAAAGTGTTTTCCTTTAGATAAACAAACAAATCAGCAAATGATTAGGCACCCAAGGGAGAGAAGTGATTTTCCTTAAAGATTTGCTGATTAGGAGAAAGGAGGGGAGGGGATAATAATACAAATAAGGGGAAGTCGAGCCAGCGACGGTTCACAATCGGGTCATAATTCAGGTGGAGGTCAGAAATCCACTCAGAAAGATTGCTTATGAAACGGAAGCACAAACAGAAAACAAACAAAACGCTTTGTCTTGAAACACATTACAGCCGAAACATGTGACTTTCACGTGGTAATCTCATGGGAGCATCCCCCACCCGTGATCCCCCTGATGGACTGTAACAACAGGAAGTCAGCCTGCAATCGGCCCGCAACTACCACCACACCTACAGATAAGTGAATTCTCCCTCGCATTGTAACATAGACAGACTCTCAACCAAACAGAAGGCACAAACAAACTCTGTTCCAGCCCCCCTCATCATTCAGATGTTACATTAATGACAGCCATTTATCAGTCCACTCAGTTAAGTCTATGTTTAATCCCTTTAAAAGAAGACTGTGAGGAGCAGAAGAATCGATGGCGCTGTGCCCATGGCTGCTGGCGTCTGTGGCAAGCAAGACGTGCTGCAGCCTGGCACTGAAATACGGAGGGACAGAGGCGGGCAGGGGGTGGGTTTTTCAGTGGCTCAATAGCCCTTGTTTGTCTAGGTCCCTTTGGGAAGTCAGGACACAGCAGTGAATAGGAGCCAGTTAGCAGCGATAGCATAATAAAGAGTGAGGGGGGGGTGGGGGGACCCGGGTCATTGAAATTCTGCACAAGCTACTGTCAAGACCAAGCACCATTGCCAGCTGTGGCAGCAACTCAATGGAGCGTGGGGGTGTTCTACAAGGCTCAAGTTTTGGCGTATAATCATAACATTGGGAGATAGGGAATCTTTGATCTCACACTGCTTCGTCAGCAAAAAAATCTTAGATCTGAGTTAGAATCTGTAATTGAATAGAAGTAGAAACTAGACCAGCCAGACATGTACTGTGAAAGTGACTCATTTAAGCCATGAATTTCCAGAGGAGGATGACACCGATGACAAGCAAACAGGCCAGGCTTTTCAAAGTTTTTCTTTGATAACGTGTGGCAGTAAAAGAGTTAATAATGAAAGATCTTAATAAAAACAAGTTCCAAGATGAACCCTTGATAAGACGCCTCCATTTCATAGTGCATACACGATGACGTTCACGATGCATTTACGGTAGCAAACGGCATGCACAGACTGGACTCAGCCTGGCTATTCCGATTTAACTCCTTCAGATTTGGCCTTTTCAATCCGAGTTTGGTGTTAATATGGACTTTTTCCATTCCGCAAAGATTCCAAAGATAACCCCACCACAGTTTTATTTTGTTTTTGGTCATGGTCCTCTTATATGTCCAATTCACGCTGGTACGATGCCACACTATTGACATAGCTTATGTAACCGACCATCATCAAACGTCCTACACATGAAGACAAAGATCAAGGATTATAGTTTGCGCTAAATTGATTTGTATCACTTAGTGCTAACCTAAGCTATTCTGCTCACTGTGTCATTTTTCTAGTACGCCAGAAAAGAGAGAAGCCACACACGTCCTGATTTGTTTTAGAAGCATACCAAACCATAACTTTTGTGTACGGTAACATCCTGGTTTGGGGTCCTCACAGCCCCTGATGAGGAGCCTTAAATAGGTTGCCACAGGTGCTGGGGGCCGGGTGTGTGCAGGAGGGAGGGGGTGAGCGTTAGCCTGGATGGAGCAGGGCCGCAGGAAGCCTCTTGTTTTCACAGAGATAAAGGGCTTTCAGGTTGCATCCTGGGCCGTAATCTACCCACACACTTCCTGGTTTTGTTCGTGGCGAGGCGAGAGAAAATGACAAGCTAACCTTCGCCGCAAGAGGCTGATCAATAACTTGCGATGAAGCCGGATGTGTGTCTGGCATTTGTGCATTTGACAAGCATTTAATGGCAAAGCCACTTTGATTGAGGTTATAATAAAGGTCCTTGATTTGAGGTGATTTATGTATTCATTTATTCTGAGTGCTGGTTCATTAGTGATGATGATAAAAGTGTGCATATACTTTATTTTCTGACCCCTTCAGTTGGCTTTAAAAGCATAATTAACATTGTTCCAAGCTCTTACATCCTAATTAAAGAAAAGGTAGTGCTTCCGTACTCCAAATTCAAGTTCCTCCTTCCAGTCACTTAGCGAGAGCCTTGTGCTTAAAAAGGTGTATTTACTTGATATTTGCATGAGAGGGCTTTATTGAAAGCACACATCGTAAGAATGAGAAACACACTTAAAAGGACGAAAGCCAACATTCCACTCTGCATTTGGAATGCCAGCTTTTGACCATGAGACACACCCTGTTCTCCTGCCAGAGGAAACTTTCAATCTCCTCTCTACCTCACTCTGGCTTGAGCTGAGGCGCGCTCATACTTTTGTCAGGTGTTATTTATGAGTGGTGTATAGCTGAGTAGCTGCATGCCTACAGCACCTGCTGGTGTTGGAGAATCCAAGCCAAGGCAGCTGCTAGAGACTGGAATAAGAGAACAAGAGAGGGCGAGGAAGAAAGACTACTCGGGGGGGCTTGAGAACAAGCTAACGAGCCAGAGTTTATGAGGGACAACAATGAGGATAGCTGAAAATGTTGGAGTAATGATGTGCAGTGATGTTAAATCACACTGCCGCTGAGCTAACATCTTATACACCGCTAATGAAGGTTATTGTGATGAGAACAGAAGGACAAAACAAACAAGTGACGAAGAAGCACTAATTAATAGTGTTGTACAACTCGGAGCATAATCAATTAAAGGGCATGCTTCATTGACTCGCAGGCAAAAGCACTGGCGCCAGAGTAACTAGGTGGGGTGAGGGTGGAGGGATTCGGGGGGGTGTTCGTCAGCATGAGTAAAAGGACAGCTGTACAATAGCTTGAGTATCATCCCTTCTCCTGCTACATTTATACAATGTTGATATAAATGGATCGGATCATTCTGTTTTATAGTGTGATTCTTGTAGGGTGATCAGACCTCTCTTTATTTTTTGAGCTTTTGTGTCTCAAGTTCGTCCCGTACATATATATACTGTATATATATTCTGTATATACTGTATATATTTTATGTGGTCCAGTCATCAAGCCAATTGTTTGGGCCATGACATAGTTGTCATTGCGATTCATACGACAAACCAATTAAAAAGGAATTTGTGTTTTCATTCTCATCCGCATGTAAATCAAAAGAGGCCGTGTTTTTGTTATAAGCTTAAGGGCTGCGTTGTGTTGTATGGGCATCGTTTCAATCGTTCCTGTTGGATTATTTGGTGATTGGAAATAAAAAGTACTGGACATAAATTGGTTTGGCTACTTTAATTAAGGAATACTGATAAATATACCTTATAAGTATGAAGTAGCCACAAAGTAAGAAAAAAATTGTGGGGAAAAAGATGCATTGAAAATCATGATAAACCTGATGATCATTAGTAACGTGATAATCGTTCAATAATAGAATCGTATCACCCTTAGATGGCACGCCCCTACTCATTCAGCAACTGACGCAGCATCAGGGGCAACTGGGGGTTCAGTATCTTGCTCAAGGATACTTCTTTGTGGTCACAATGGCATGGGAACGAACTCACAACCTCTGGGTTGGGAGAAGACAGCTCTGCCACTGAGCCATGCCACCCCTGTGTCGAAGAATTATGGGAAGTGTAGTCCTATTAGTGTAGTGCTGCGATCGTGGGTCAGACCCAAAGGCACGCTGAGCTTTTTTGATGGCATATTCCCAATGTTTTAATGCGGCACCGGCGTGAGGTAAATAGCACTTGTTTAAGTGCTGTTGAACTATCAACCAAGATAGCATTAGCTAAAACAATAACACTACCGGTCACCAGATTGACTTAGGCGATTACATGTGTTATAAAATACATCCGGGTGACAATTTTGTGTGTTTGATTTTCAGCTAAATTTCACTGCCCCGTTATTAATTTTAAAAATCTTGTCACACTAGATTCCTGGTCATGGTTGAGCTGACACAATTGACTCAAGGCTGCGATAAGACAAAGGGAAAGCCAACTTTCACAAGAATCATGCATGTTTGTCTGTCAATAAATGGGTCAATCGGTCTGGATAGTGATTAAGGAACAGTTAAGATGATTAAGCTCCAACTAAATACTAGCGTCTTTCAGTAAAAGGACTATCTAACCTGCTTTGTATTTCTCCTACAGTAGCGAGTGTGCCTAGTCCTTTTTCTTCGATTGGGTCACACTCAGGGGCCACTGGGAGCTCCCAAAAAATACTTATGGGTTAAATGGGGCGACGCGGTCGCTCCATGCTTCCCTCTATTACACCCTCCCTCTGCTTTCAGGCAGACCATTCTCCTCTCATTAATCCCGTGTGGATGTTTATCCATGTTGACATTCAGCATAGCAGACGGCCCTCTTTCTGACTAACAAACAGGGTGACTAAGGCTTTCTTTGCTTGAGCTGTCATAGGGCTCTCGCCTAGCCCGTCTCGTTCGGCGTACAAGCTCGGGGGGGGGGGGACTACTACAGGACTACTCTCGATTTGTTAGTCATTGTGACCCCTGGGACATCAAAGTCAGGCTTGCGCAACTGGAATCAGTGTGTGAATATGAATGCGTGCCCCCCCCCCCTCCCTCAGGAGGGCCATTATCAGTTGTGTGCGCTATGGAGAGGAAAATCAATATGGTCATCATAATGGGCTGGCAAAAAGCCAGCCACTAGGCTGTGTTCAAAGCACAATGCGCAGCAACGGATTACTTCTCATCTGATGTCATCCAATTTCATCCCTGCGGACCGAACCGCTGTGGGACTACAATAAGGTCAAGCACATTAGAAGGGGGGGGGGGGGGGGGGGGTGCGACAAACGTCTTTGTGAGAGAAAAAAAAAGTTGACAAACTGACAGTCAGGTGCTCTAGCAGAGGTTTGCCTTGCAGAGCTTTTTGCTTCACACAACACAAGCTGGCGTGAGCGCCTAACTGAGCCCGCCTTCTGCCTATTGTGTCCGTCCAGTCTTTTTCATTAACCGCTCCACTGAGGACCACAAGCAAGAGGGAGGGGACGGGCGGACGGACGGACGGATGGATGGACAGGCGGGGAGAGAAAGGAGGTGGTGGTAATGATGGGGGGTGGTCAAGGAGGGGTCTGCAGACAGACCCGAAGGGAATTACTGTTTGGCCTACCAAACGCATGATTAAAAATAAACACAGACGGCACATCTCGGGACACCATACACAATATATGACTTTTACTCTTTATACCACTAAATATGGCAATTACGAGGTAATCACTCCTTGAGTATACGCATCACTCGAGAACATGAACTCACCCTTGCACCTGTTGAAAGTGGCCAAGAGGGCAGAGTGAAGAAAATTGCAGAAAAGTTGGCAAGTTTTGCGTGGTTGAAGTCATCTTGTGGACCCACCTGTGCCCATGACTCACTGCTTTGGTGTCACGCTTACATGATACGCAACGCAGCGCTGCTTACATCGCTATGTGTCTGTATCAGGGTTAGTGCTGTCGAGGACTGGGTATTGTCGCTAACCTCACGATACGATACGTATCACGATACAGGGGTCACGATACAATATGTATCCCGATATTTTGCATTTTATAATAACTGTCATATGTTTACCTAAAAGATATGTTTATTATGCTGGATGACAAAAATGTTTTTGTTAGTAGCTCTTCTGGTTTACCACCAAGCGGTCCTGGTTGATCTCCTTTGCTCTGCTGCCACCTGCTGGCTGTTTATGTAATAACTACCATTTCTGCAACCGTTCTTTGCAGTTGAGAGGCTGCATCAAAGCCTTCTGTATGCTCTAGCATATATATAAAAAAAAAACAAAAAAGAAACATAAATATGTCTTTGGGATACTTAAAACATAAAATAAAACGTATTTATACGTTTTTGGGAGCAAATGAGTTAAAATTGCTGTTGATTAATTTGATTATTGATTACTTGGACTTAGACTTGACTTGATTGATCCCTTTGGGATGGCTCCCTCTGGGAAATTTAATTGATTAATTTTTACAGCTCTAATCAGGGTCATGGCAGTCTCGGACAATTTCCCAAGCTTATGGATCAATGATTTTTTTATTGAGTAACCTATTGTCAGTTTAAAATGCCGTTTATTGATCACGACAGAATTTCCGATTTTATTTTTACTTATTAATTTATTTCTAAACACCGGCCTAACTAAGATATATTGGACTATAGTCAACAGTCCCTGGGAAGAAGTAGCCCAAAGAAGGGGGGACACATTTTTCTGTGCGCAACGGCTGTTGTTTTGTTCAGCTCATCAAGCTGACGCGTTGCTCCAAGCTACCCCCCCCACCGCACCCGGCAAACTCCAGGATATTAGGACCCTTTCAGAAACACTGTTGCTGGTCCACGGATGGTACGCCACCCTCATTTGTGGGGGTTCAAGGTGTGCGCCCCCCTCCCCGTCCCATTGTCCTCATGGCTCATGCTTCAGATTGCCTACTGGGCCATATTAAGCCTTCACCCTGGCGCTACAAACAGCATGTTGGGCACCCACGAAAATACACAGGATGGAAGTATGTAAAGGGGGAACAAGCGTGACGTCGATGTAAGCTACATTTACGAGATAAAAATGTCAGAGTGCTACAATGTGGGTCCTTCAGGGCCTGTAGGCTGTGTGGGAAGGATTTGATGAATTCTGCTTACGTTCCATGGATTCCTCCCTCGCGGGGACCTTCGGGAAAAGAATGGGTCATATGCAAATGGCATGCACAGTATGGAGAAGAAATTTCCCACAAGCCCAGTGTGAAAAGGGCTCTCCCTCCCCATGCCAGGCCGGCTGAATGGGCCTTTTCTTCTGCCACTGAAAGTGAATGAGGTAGAGCAGGCTAACTGCAAAGGTAACTAGGCTCTTTCTCCTCGGGCTTTCTCACTAAAGCTTCAACACACAATGGTTCATTTACGCATTCAACCACACAAACCACAATAAAGCACATCCAAGCGCAGTTAAGGGGGTTACTGAAACTGACTCTGGGTTTAAAACTCCTCCTTTATGCAGGAAGAGCACCTTTTTATAGGCTAATGCTCGCTGCCTCCATGGGGGCGGCTAATCATTAAGCAGCCTTAACAGAGGTGGGATCGTACATCATATAATTGTAATTTCAAGGAGCAGCCCGCTGAGGAACGTAATTCTCCTACCTTGACAATATCAGTTAGCCGTAAAACATCTCCCCGAAAAATGTTACCGACGTGCGATGACGCTCGTGGTCTACTGTACGAGAGAGTGCCTCTGCCAGCTGTCACCTGTTCCGAAACGTCTTTGGACACCTCAGCCGCTTCTCACCAGCTCCATCCATCCCCCACTTGCCAGTCCGCGGGGGAACACATAGGCCACAATTTAAGGGGTCACCAAAGAATGGACGGAGAGAAGGAGGGAGAGGAGAAAGGGGCCGAGGGCTCCAAAACTCCCTCCCTCTTCTCCCCCGCTCTTCCCCTTTCATTGAACAGACTTAAACACAAACACAATTGGACATGCTGGAAGCCTCACAATGGCACAGGGGAGGAAAGTGAAGTCATACTCTTCGGCACGCTGGGTGCCTAGGTCAGGGGGCAATCAACAGCACCCATGGCTACTGTGTCTTAACCCCTCCGCCTCCTCTCTCCCCCGAAATAAAGGAGAAGCTTGCGTGCGTGCGTAGGCGGGGGCGATTTCTTCTTACTCGGCACTTTCAAATGAAGCTGCTGGGGAAGTTGGTGAAAAGCCGTGAGATAAATGAAATATTTCCTCCTCTGCCAAAGTCTTCACACAACAGGGGCGAACCTTTTAAATGTAAACACGTCTTTCAAAACACTAATGTGAGCATGTGGAGCTACACAGCCAATCCCACCTCCTCCGACGCCATTGCTTGTTTCACTTGACAAACTGTATCCACGGCCTGTATTGTTCCCGAGCAAACGTCCAGCATGTGGTTGCATTCAACCGTTTTTTTTTTTTTTTTAGGCGTGGTGACAGAGTCCGCCGCACTCCGCGTCATGTCGTTCCATCAAGCCAATAAACAAGCGCTCGGCATCACACAAAAGTATTCGCCAAGTGCCGACCTCATTTCCCTTATTTTGATGGGTGATTCATCGGGGTGAAGTCGAAGAAGGATTGCGCTTTATTTAATGTTTTGATGCAACAGCTATTGAGAAAGAGTCCAAAAAACCATCCCAGTGACGCCCTGTTTATTTTTGCAAAGAATGTTAACGCCGCTCGCATTCCTCTATTCCCAAATTGCTGTGTTGAATTACCATTGCAGGCAACTATTCCCAAGGGGAGCGGGATGGAGAGAAGCGACAAAGGGAGCAGTAGTATCCCACCAATTGCAAACACCTGTCATCCTGCGAGCTGTTAACACCTCTCTGTTTACAGCGCAGAATGGAGCTCACCTTGATCTCAACTACGTACGACAGCGAGCGACGTAGCTAAAGCCACTGACCATCATTGACCGGGTACGCTCCAAACTGTAACTAAACAAAATTAAGAGCATTTCACATTATTATAAAACAAAATATGCACATATGCTGGTTTGCATGATGCATCACAAGGCAAAAGAAGTATGGATATTAAGGCAAATGAGGTCAAAGCAACAGACAAGACATCTGCCTGTTCATGGACTTTAAATTTCAATAGGCCTGCGTTTTGTTTTGTTTAAAAAAAAAAAAAAAGCCTGTCAGTTTGAACGGGACAAGTAGACATTTGTTGAGTAAAGTTTCCCAAAGTCAGAAATGTGGTTCAATTTGCTAGATTTAAACAAGCATGCGTTTATTACAACACTAATCAAAACGCCGACATTACAAAGAAAATTTCAAACCTCAAGTTTGTCAAACTGCTCTAGAATGATTGTTAAAAAAAAAAAAAAAAACAGCTTCTTAGCTGTGCCGTTATCTAAGGCGTGTCCACATATTTACACCCAATCTCCAGAGGCGAAGCAAGCACAGTGAACACGCCTCATAACAAACTAAGACAAGACACTTTTGGACCAATGGAAACAGCAGAGATAAACATGGTTTGGTGGCATGTTACCACCCACAACTACCATCCCTGACTTTTCCAGCTCAGCGCACCAAAACCAAAAGACATTCCACAAGCTTTCCCCCCCTTGCCATTTAACTCAAACAGTTGACTCATCATTTCATAGTGACACAATTTGCACATTTGTGTATATATTATTGAACACTTGCTTTATGACTTTCTCAAATGTTGTAGTGGCTCCAACAAACCGGGACAATTTTTGTGTGTGTACTGTTGCCATACTTGACCAATTAAGATGATCCTGAGACTAAGAAATTGCATTGATATTAGTTCCAGCATCCCCCTATACTTCCTTGAGGCTACACTGGGTGGCACAATACACACTCCATGATGCAAAACAACCGCCTCACTTGTCACTATTGCATATTTACAAGCAGAAAGCCATGCGAAGGGTGCAAGAGTACCCACATTTTTAGAAATATAGAAAGCAGCGACTTTTGTTGCCATTTCACTTCGTATTTCAAAGCGCAAAGTTAAATCGCGCGTGCGTGAGCGTGTGCAAGAATGTGTTACAGTTGGCATACAAATGACGAATATTGTGTTTTCAAAGCTGGCTCGGTGACAACCGTCCCAGTGGACTCAAAAGGATTCCCAACGCCACAGCCGGAGAGCCGCTGTCCTTATATGGGCTGCGCGCAGCTCACATAAACATGCGCGTGAGTGGTGCCTCGCGCTCCGGAACCTCAGTCAAACCGCGATGTTTCCAATAATATAAAGAGAAAAATAGACCACTTAAACCGTAGACGGCGACAAGAGGGTAAAACAATCATTTGAATACCATCTATCAGAAAAAAGGGTGGTATCTCTTTGATAAAGTTATTAAAAGCGCGTTGCATTGCTGACCAGCTTCGATAAGGCAACACGAGTTGTTCCGCCCAACGGTAAGCAACAGTGTCCCTCAATATCTGCTCGAAGTATATTAAAGAAGAATAAAAAGCACAAGACTTTTCAAATTCGATTAAAAAAAAAATGTATCCATCCACGGAAGCACAACATCGCTCACGGAATAAGTGATTAGCCCGTTGATAAATGTAATAACACGTAGAAAAAAAAAAAGTCCGAGTTTGACCAACTCGACAAAATTAATCAATGGTACGCTTTTCTGTAATCGAAAATCGTACACAAGTAAATTAAAACGTGTTAAGATGAGGTAAACGCGCTGTCCGTTTTATAACTGGGTGAGGTGCAAGTAACGGGTGCAGCAGACCGGTGAAGAGGGATAAAAACTCTCCAAAATGTTCTTAAAAGCAAGTGGTTCTATAAAGGAGGGGGGGGGGGAGTATACTAAAATGCAAACATGAGATAAGAGCGTGTCCATTTATGAAAAGGCTGAGGTGCGAATAACGGTCCTCGGGTGCAGAGAGGGCGAGACATGACCCAGGTATAACGGTACCACACAGGCAGCAATTCAGCGCTCACTTGCTACTTCACAGCACTTTCCGTCACAAAAAAACACACTTTAGCTCATCCGAAGTTAGACCGGAAGCAACCGGGGGACACAACGAACCTCCTCACTGTCCCCCCAAACGCAAAGCTCGGCGTCAGAAAGTAGTTTTACTCACCGTTGTTCCTCCTCGGGTTCGCCTGCTTTCTGCGCTTACACCTGGGGCCATCCGCCATGATCCTTTCGTTGTGTCTAAATGCTGCCGGAGAGTCACCTCCTCTCGCACCCCCTCTCCCCTTTCGTGTCCTCCCTCCCCTTCACCTCCCCTTATCCGTACCTGGTTTACGACACTAACACTTTACGACATCACCTTCTTCGTGTTACCTCCCCGGACCGATACGTTGTACGCGCGGGTCCCATCGAAGGAAAGGAAGTGAGCAGAGAGAGACGGGTCGGCTCCTCGTGTGCGTTTTACCTGACCAGCCTGTCGGAAGTGAGCTGCTGTGTAGGTTTGCTCTTTTAAGTCTTTTTTTTTTTTTTTTTTTTTTTTTTCATCAAAGGTAAAGATGATAGATGCGCTTTGCGAGATGTCGTCATAAAGCATTACCACGTGTGACTTGAACACACATGTGCAACACCTATAACTTACCCCCACCCCCCTTAATTGCAACAACGTGGGTTGTATTTTCATCTAGGAGCCTACCTGAAAATTGATAGAAATTGAAGTCACTTGTAGAATACTTCTGGAGTAAAAGTTTTCAAGTTTCTGACAAGTAATTTTCTGAAACATTGATTGAGAATAAAGGTATAGTTAATGAATAATAGTTGTAGGATTAAGGCAGCACGCAGGTGGTTAGCACATCTTCCCCAAAGTATTGAGGGTGAGTGTTCGAATCTGGGCTCCAGCCTTGTTTATGATGTTCTCTAGCTTAACGTCCTTACACATGAATGTGAATGTATCCAAATGGTTGTCTCAGACTTTGAAGTGGAAGTCCACCTTTTCTTTCTTTTTTTTTTTTTAAATAGGTTAAGCAACAAAATCCAGCCATTGTTATCCATCTCTGTTGGCGGCCATTTTGACACTTGTTGTCGACTGAAGATGGCATCAATGTTACTCAGGACTCAGGTAACAACCAATCACAGCTCAGCTTCAGAAAACAGGTGAGCTGTGATTGAGATAGCAAGCAAAAGCTTGCAGTAACTTAGCAACATTTTTTAATATATATTTAGCAACTTTTGTTGCCAAAAACGAGAGTAGCAAAATGACAATAATGGTCCCAATATGAGCATACAATGTTCGTATTTCCTGCACAGTTGAGGGAAGAGGGTCAAGAAAATTTGGCCTGAAAATACTATACGCAAATCTCCAATTTCATATACAGTGTGTATTATAAGTGATCACTGTATTGTTAAACATAACTGTCAATATTTGGGAGTGTGACTAGGAACTGCTAGCATGGTTGGTGCACAAAATTGATATCATTTTTAAAGTGTAAGGATGTAATTTTAATTACTTTGTTTAAAATTGTACTTCCTAATTGTAACAGTTCATACCATATCTTCACACATAATTTATTGAAACAAGACAATATACTTTTTCTGAATACATAAAAATAATAATAATAATAATAATAATACAAGTTGCAGCTAGCATGTCGACTTGGCCCTCGGTGTTCCAGTTTCTCATGTGGCCCCTTTGAAAATTAACTAATTTGCTCCCAAAAATGTATACATATGTTCTATTTTAAATATTACCATGCTTCCAAAGACGTATTTATATGTTTTTGTTTTTGTTTTTGTTTTTTTGTTTTTTTAATGCTAAAGTATACAGAAGGCTTTGACACTTAAAGCAACACAAGACTTATTAATAATTTTCCAGTATTGGATTAGGCATTGTGTCCATTGTCATTCATTCAATGTGTATTTTACGCACGTGATACGTCACGATGATCAGTACTTACACAAAAATATTCATAAAAAGTACTATAAAATCATAATTGCTTAACATATATTGGCCTTTTTTTCAGGGAAGAGTTGATTTCACAGAATAGCTGGTCTTTTGTTACTTTAGGAAAATGCTTGAAGCAATGGTAGTTATTACAAAAACGGCCATCAGGTGGCAGCAGAGTAAAAGAAATCAACCAGGGCCATGTTGCAAAAAGCTCTTTTCTCCACTGTTTTGAACAGATTTGCGAATAATGATGAAACTTAGCTATATTTAATACTTGCTGCAAAACGGAAACTGATACAAATTACGTAAAGGGTGACATCTCACCCGATGACTTCAGCTGGGATATGATCCAGGACGCTTATGAGGATAAGTGCCGTATAAAATAGATGGCTAGGTGTAATAAGACATGTAATAATTAAATATTAATACATTAAATATGAAAACCAAGTGTACATTCTAGTGAATTTATCAGCCATTTTTTGGCTTCCACAAGCACAGATTATGTCAACACTACTAATGCATCCCCCCCCCCTTTTTTTTTTTTTAAACCCATCCTTGACCAGTATTTGAGTGTGTGAAATGTGTGTTAGCGAGAGCAAGAAGTCATGAGACAGTCATCACTGATTCAATCGTCTGCATAAAGAAAGAGCCCGCTGTTCCTCTGAGTAGCGCTTACCTCAGACGAGGAGGACACAGACATGCCAGTGCAATCAGCAGGTTCAGGCTGCCTCCAATCAGATGAAACCTTCGTGCACAAACACACAATGCTTATCGCAACACGCTCTGAGCAAACTGAAAAAAAACTGTCACGTGTCTGAGGTGAATTCTTTTTGTTAAAAGAAAGGTGAACTTTATAGACTGTACAAAGGCCCAATCACGTATCCATTTATGGGTCAGGGGAGTTGCAGTTGGTGGGGTATATTCTTAAAGCAGACTATCTAAAATCTTCCCAAATCCAGTAATACACGGACAACTATGCCCTGGTAATATTTCTAAAAATGAAAACCAAATAGGTCGACTTGTTCATTATTATGAGAAATATTTTCTCTTGTGTATTTATAATTATTCTTCAACCAAGCAAAAACATTTTTTTCAATTCTATCCCAATACTCAATTATATGATGCACTCCCAGCCATTTTGACCAATTTTGGGAGGCCCTAAGAATATTGTGTTCTATTACTAAAAAAAAAAAAAAAAAAAACATGGAACCTACCAAAAGAAAGATTAGTCTTTTCTTTTATCAGCAAAAAAAGGTATAGTTCTATCTGTTTCCGTTTTGCAGCAATTAGCATTACAGCTAAGTTTCATCATTATTCACACATCGCTTATAAAACTGGAGTATGGCCCTGGTTGATCTCTTGTACTCTGCTGCCACCTGCTGGCCGTTTTTGTTTTAGCTACCATTGCCATTACCATTCTCTTCAGTTCAGAGGCTGCATCAAAGCCTTCTGTATGCTCTAGCATAAAATAAAAAACATAAAAACGTGTAAATACGTCTTTGGGAGAATGGTAATATTTAAAATAGAACGTATTTATACGTGTTTGGGAGCAAATGTGTTAATAAGCTAAATCATTTAACCATTTAACTGCCGCCGCAAAATTTAATTTGGTATGTAATGTTTGTGGAGTTTCTATCATGTCCTTGATATTTAAGAAGAATTTATGTTCCATAATTGATATCGGATTGAATTGAAGTGAATGTAATCGAGTCGGAAAAATTCGAAATGGAATCGAATTGAACTCTTGTGAATCGCAATTGAATCGATTGAGGAAATTAGAATCGATACCCAGCCCTAGTATTTTCACTAAGGTATCCCAACACCAAAATACTTGACAGCTGTGATATGCTTGCTTCGTTTAGATAGTGCAGTTGTATCTCATATATATTATGTCATGAGGAAATTGTACCGCTAAAAATCTGCAGCCCCCAGGCAATAGTCTCCCTTTTAGTGCAACTCATCCTTCAGCTACATGCCCTGTATACCCACAGACGATTGTCAGTTCTTAGGACTGAATAATTCAGGAGGCGCAGCGCAGGCCAGCTCTGAGGACAGGCTGACCAGACAGAGAGTAATAGCTTTAGCATAAACAACACCTCCAAACTTGCACTGTTCCAATAATTGTCTGACACGGGGAGGGGTGGTTGCCCAGACACTGCCTAGCTTGCTGAAAGAAGGCCCCAGAAAACAGTCTGAATCAGCAAAGATCAATGGTGAAGCTCTCAGCTAACCACGTGGTCCTATAAGCGGTGGCTCCTTGCACGCTGAGCATGGAAAATAAGATGCTTGTTATCCAATGGAAAGTCAGATCTTTTCCCATTTTCCTTGGAGCACACCACTATTAGCATGAAGGCAGCGCCTGTGGAAAACAAAGAATAACAATTGTGAAGACTACACGTAATGTAGAACAGCCTGAAGACGTCTTAAAGAAAAGCTGGAGGGTTTTTTTTTCTCTCTCTCTCTGGCAAATATTGGAATGGTGAAGACTCATACACGATTAAATGTGGAATGCAATTTACTAGGTACATGTCGGGTTTCTGATGTCTCTTGTATGAACAAGGTTAAGACATGGTAAGTGTAAGAGCAAATGGTAATAGTAAGCTAGCTTGTCAAGTAGCTAGCTAGTTAATCGTTCTAAAAAAAGAATCAAAAAGTAATTGATTAGTTACTTAACTAATTTATCAGTCACGTGACAGAGACTAGTTAATCCATAAAATGGTCTGATAGCTAGTTTGTCAGTCAACTACTTGCAGTTAAAATTAGTGAAGCATTGAAGTACTTTGTAGATAGTTAGCTTGCTAGGTAGTCAAGCAGTCACATAATTAGTTAATATTGTTCAAATAAGACACTGATGGCAGTAATATAACAGACTGCAGCAGAAATGTCAAAACTTTTCAACCATATTTTAGAAAACGAATATGACTAAATTGAATATTTGCATACTGTCGCTACGGCAACGTATTTCATAAAATCACACAGCCAAGCGTGAATCTATCTGTTTACCGTTATCAATTATGATTGATAATTTAGGCCATTTATGTTGCTCCCATGTTTTCACAATGCCCACACTGTCATCAGGACAATTATGTCCTGCACCTGGTGTTTCACATTTTCGTTAAAATTAGTCACATTTTGTCCATATGTTTCTTGCGATAATGTGCTAACTAATTACCCAAATATGTGATGACTGTTCAGTAATGCTTCTGGTAGTTACATCACCATTGTTGATATTGTTTAAGGCCAAAAGTTTGTTCTGACCATACAAACCACACCAAGTGGGAACTAGAAATGGGGTCAAACGCAGAGGTGGGGAGAATAGCTAAGAATTGCTGTCAATTTGTAAGAGTAGGCTGCTGTTAGATACTTTGGTGAGTAACGTTTGTTTTTTTTGTTTTTTTTTATCATAGTCATAACATCAAATGGACACAAACTGAATGTCAGGCCATTAGTTTTCTGCCTCTTCTGACAGCGAATCACGCGCCATTGTTTCTTCTATGCTTCACATAAATTAGTGACTTTGAAAACTTTCCATTTGTGTGAGCCCACAGAGACTTTGTGTGTGTGATCATGTGACTACCTGGTTCTGTTTGATTGATGACATACACAAATGTCATTGGCGGTAATGTTGGATTGGGACTGTTAAAACAAATGTAGTGACTGGAATGTAGCTCAAATTGGCATTTTTTTCCCTTAATAAAAACACTTGAAAGTACTCTGACAAGTACAGTGCATTCATAAAGTTACCTAACTGAATGTAATGGAGTAAATGTTACGCGTTAGTAACCGGATCTCATAAAAGGTGATCGGTTCAATTGCCATTGGATCAGATTGAGGTCGGATTTGCTTGGAAACTGTACTGCGATCACTGTCCGGTTGAGTTTACGCAAACCTGAGTTGGATTTCTGTGCTCCCACTTGACTTAGGCGCTAGTTTAAAAGCATGACAATAACATTCAGATATTGTCCTTACTAATGAATTAAAATGAAAGGCGGACTCTTGTTCTTTGTGTAGGGAGTTGAAAATGAAAGGATGAGGGAGGGATAAGCAGTCATCCTCTACTACATTAAGGGATCATGCTGCTCCCTGAAAATGAGTATTGATCCTCTTAGGTGCAGGATCGTTTAGGAGATTAATGTGAGAAGTGCTTGAGCTCCATAGTGCTCCACCAGGATCAGCTCAGTGGGACAGCCGAGCCACGGGTGACCGAGGTGCAATTGTCCAATAGCGCAGAGAGGGTGGAGAGCAATTCGGTCCTGTACATCGTACTGCCATCTGGGCTATCAGCTAAGAGCGTCAGCTGGATGTACAGGTTAAGAGGGAAAGACGAGAAGGCCAGAGCACGTCAAATAGAAACAGTTTGAAGCGAGAACATGAAACCGCTACGCGTCATAGACAGACAGGATGGATGGAATGAAGAGCAAGGTAAAGGAGCAGAGGAAATGAGAGTAGGAAAGAGGAACAGAAAGTGCAAAAAGAAAAAAAGGAGGACGGCGGAAAAAGGTACACCCTGCGCTACTCCGAATAGAGAGGAGGAACAAGAAGCCGTGGCAGTGATAGAGCGACACAGAACAGACTAAACTGCTTAATCTCTCCCTAGAGACGGCGGCTAAATGTGAGGTTCTCTTCTTCTGCTTTCCACAGACCGCCAACCCCCCCGCACAACACCGTGGCACTCTACTCAGCTGCAATCGAGGATGTTATGCCGCTAAAAGTCACAAGCGCAACTTAACAATTGATGTTCAGTTTTAGCACAAAATGTGGTGTGGCTATCATCGTCATTTAAAAAAAAAAATAGAATTACTAATCCAGCAAGTAAACAGATCCCGTTGCAGGCCTGAGAATTTTCTCATATATCTCCCTCTGGGGGGTGTAGCAGACCTCAGGGGAAACTCTTTAAACAAATATTATCTCAAGTATTCAACTGCATTTGAATGCGTGCTGTCAGAATGTGAAACCCAACAATACAATGTTTTTAGGACGAGATGTCAATCTGATCTTTTTTCTCCCTCACCAAGCCAAAAAATTTCAGCACATTTCCGCCTTCCTCCTGTATTTTTTTGTTTCTCTCAAGACAGGAAAGTTTCTGACACAAAGGTTGAAGACAGCCATAACCTAAACATAGTTTGCGAGAGTAAGGGTGAACTAAAATGGTGCATTTTGACACCAGGGACAACACTGAAGAAGTAATATAGCCTGATCGTATAGTTCTGCAAAGGTGGGTGGCCGCAGAGCTTCGAGTTCCTGACCCGCGGGTGAATGTAACGCTGCCTGTCTGCACTGTGGTCCAAGATATATACTTGTTTTGGCTAGGAGGATATGTGTGTGTGTTATGCTAACACACACTCGCACATGTACACACAGTACACAACTGCAGTGGCCCAGAAAGCCTTGCCCCAGTCATGTTTTATGGCTGTCAATTGTAGAAAGCCCATCTTACGTTTATATTGTATTCATTGGAGCGCCTGTTACATTTTAACGTTTGTGTGTCTATGTGCTCTGTGCACATCAAACGAAGCATAAAACTCCAAAGTATCAAAGTGTAGTTTCTGGATGAATGAAACGCGAGAAACCAGTGTACTATCAAGTTATTGCTGTTCTGACTAGTTTGTAGTTTAGTCCTTACTACAATATGATGAAAAAAAAAAGTGATTTGTTTTTGCGTTTATAAAATAAGAGAATTATATTTTCAAAGACAAAAATGTTGAACTATGTCATATAAGTCTGCTGGTCCAATGCTAACATAATGGGAAGTGCCATACACAAGCTAACAAAAATTAGCGTAGATGTTGCGCCAAGTAGCAGCAACGCATACAAACAGAGGATACATGTTCAGCTAAGCCATATAATTTCCTCTAATGGAAGTCTGCTAGCTTAATGCTAACATAATAGGAAGTGCCATATACAAGCTAACAAAAGCTAGCATAGAAGTAAAGTAAAAACCTTCGAACAATTGCTACTTTAACACACATGGAACAATAATACATTAGAGGATAGAAAAAAAACGGGTACAATAAATATTAAAGGTACTTTTGTTTAATTTGTTTTTAACAGATATATATGTTAGATCATAATTTAAATGTCTTATTTGCATTAGTGCATCCAATTTCTTGTGTGACTTTTAGGGCATATTTTCTTGCTAAAATTTGGGTTTTCAAATTGTGCGCTCTTTTAATTGTGTTTTTTGGTTTTTGGAGGTTCTACGGTAAAACTTTCAAATGAGTTAAATGTTGGCGTGCCTAGGGAACAAATACCACTTTGTATCTCATAATGCCTAAAATTGTTTTGACTTACCTTCACAAAGGTTTGAAAACAAAATTTTATACATAAAAGAATAATGAAACGATCTTTGCATAGTTGATATCAGTACACAAGGATTTGAAAGTGTCCATGAACACGTCCTTGTTCTTGTTTATAGGCGCAAGTTTAAGGCTGAATCTGAGAAATGTGTAGGTGGTTTATATTTGCTTACGTCTCAGTTTGTGATAGGCCAATACTGTTTTCACTGGATGAATGTGAACACCAAACACCTACTCTTTCCTCACATGCGCTCGCAGCACATCAGAACATTTGTCGACAGTCTATGCATGAATAGTGGCGCAGTACTATAAATGAACAGTCAAAATGCCAGCCAATTACTATGGGTGTCCCTTTACTCAACCTTTGCATATTAAAACCTGGTTGTCAAACAGATTGTCTTCGCTGCTCTGAGCAGTCTGCACTGTGAAACAATTTTCATTAAGGGACGACTGCATGGACCTTAGGCTGGCGGCCTCGTGTAATTTCATAGCCCGGTGTCCCTGTGACCACTTCAGGGTCCAATGGTGGCCACCCACACCTTTACAACAGCCAGACAGAGGTGCTGAAAAGGTGACAGACTGCAAGTAGAGTTTTAGGCGTGAAAAGGGAGTCCCAAAATGAAACCCCAGTCCAGGAAATGACTGCAACAATAACATTTAAGCTTTGGAGAAAAAAAAATGTAGAAGGACGTGCCTCATTTGTGTAGGTGAGGGGACACATTCATTATTTTCTATTAGAAGGGTTTCACCTGACATTCCAAAAACACTTTCTGCTAACTGAAAACCCCAATCTGAGTCACTGAGTCAAATAAGTGAACCAACACTGTCAGCGACCACGCCCCAAAACATCAGATGTAAATCACATCTGCATGTCCCATACACACACATGTTCATTCACAAAAAAATAGTGTTATGTTCAGAATTGTGAGTAAGTGCGGTTGGCCGGAAAAAAAAAAAAAAAACTACTTGCCTTTGCACGTTTATTGTTTTGTTGAATAAACAAATGAAGTGTGGTTAAGCTTCATGTATAATTTGTTTTGGGGTTTTGTTTTGGACTTACTTCCTACTCCTTTTGTCAAACCTTTTGCCAAGTTGACCTAACTATAGATGCTACCTCTCATATTTAAAGTAAACACCAATGACGGTGCCAGGACAGCAAACATCTGACTAGGAAAAAATAAAAAATAAATAAATAAATAAATAAAAACAGTAGCTGGCGCAGTGTATGGCTAATCAGGCAATCCAGATACATAACCTCGTTACTTTTAGCAATATCCTAATCCAGCAATACAGGAAAGTCTAACCTGATGTCACATGCAGTAAAATATATGAAATATGTGAAATGACAGCAATCTCTTAACACAGGAATACATGGAGGTGGCATGTAATTGGTTAGAATCACACTACAGCTGCACCATGTGAACACAATTTCGATTCAGTCCTCAATTTTGCAGGCCACAAATAGTACTCTTGTAGAAGGCAAATTCATCAGTTCAAGTTCAATTATTTTTTTGCCCCCCGCACATCACTAACAGTTTTTGTGTCTGCGAGAACCAATTGAAATGCTTCTATTTTAATTTTTTTAAGATTAAAGGACTGCGATTGGCTGGCAACCAGTCCAGGGTGTACCCCGCTACTGCCCATAGCCAGCTGAGATAGGCTCCAGCACCCCCCGCGAACCTTGTGAGGAATAAGCGGTCAAGAAAATGGATGGATGGATGGATGGATGGATGGAAGATTAAAGGAATGCATTAATCGTTCTTGTATCAATGTTATGGTCAGATTTCCAGGTACATGTTTGTCTCACACTCTAAAAATAGTTGGGTCAAAAATAACCCAAATTGTGTCACGAAAACCTTTTTAGTTGTTTAAACCAAAATGTTGACTCAAATTAAATTAATACCCAACAAAGTAACCCAATTGTATTTTGTGGGTTATTCATTTGACTCAACTTTCTGGGTCAAAAATGAACTGACCCACTTTTTGAGGTATTTAACCTAGAATGATGGGCCAAATGAATAACCCACAAAGCAACCCAATTATTGGGTTGTTTTGTGGGTTATTCATTTGATCTACCTTTTCAGTTAGTTGACTTACCCAACTGAATTGCGTCAAAATGAACAGACCCAACTTTTTGAGGCGTTTAACCCAAAAGGTTGGGTCAAATAAAATTAATAACCCACAAATCAACCCAATTCTTTGGCTGTTTTGTAGGTTATTCGTTTGACCTTGAGTTGCTTTGTGAGTTATTCATTTGACCCGACTTTTTGGGTTCATTGAATACCCCAAAAAGTTGGGTCAGTCCCTTTTTGACCCAATTTGGGTTATTTTTGACCAAATTGTTTTAGACAGCACAATTTAAAATAATCATTTTGCTATTAGCTCTGTCATTACTTACTTGACCAGTTAAACAGAAGCATATTTTGACTGGAAACTCAGTTATTCACAAAAAATACTTAAAGATTTTCTGAAAAAGGACGAACAGGCAAATCCCAACTAATAAATTCCATCCAAAAAAACACTACTCATAGGTATTGAAGCCTGTCAGCTAAAAGGAGTCCAAAATGGCAATCAACTTAAGCCTCACGTCGTGGACCGTGAGTAAGGATGCTCATGCTTATTCAATGTCTCCACTGAGGTGTGCAGACACTTCATTTAATATTTCCATAAGGTTGCATATGAGGGAACGTGAGGCCTGCCGGTAATAGGGAAGTAATGCATTCCGTGCCAATGGCAAAAAAAAAAAAAAAGGTACGCTTGAAACATCCCTCACATGAGCAGCAGTTTTCAACTCGACAGTGGACACATACATAATTAAGCCAAGTAAAGAAATGCATTTTTCATCCCCAAACATCAAAACACCTCAATGTCTCTCATAATGAGCAAGGTACATCACTTTTATTCACTGAGGGAATACAAAACAAGAGGCGGGTCAATCAGAGTGCCAGGCCTAAAAAAAAAAAAAAATATTGGCAGAGGGAAGAAAAGGGGAAACAAAATGGATCCACATGCACAAAACAAATTTTAAAGTTAAATCAAGCAGTCATGTAATGTAATGCATCCTCAGGGGGAAGGGAGGTTTTTACATTGAACTTTCTTAATAAGATTAGATTAGTATAATATTAGTGTCACTCCTAGTACTTTTTGCCCAATCTAATTCTACTCATGCAAATCAAATAACTTGTGTATTCAGGTGCTTTAGCATGGACGTAATAAACCGTTATTAACGATCCAGGAGAGCTGCAAGTTGTTTTGCCTTGCTTGCATGGTGGCCATTCAGGTGTAGCAACAAGAAGTAACGATGTTAATAATAACAGACAAAAAAAAAAAATGGAAAACACAAAATTTGTAATGTATAATATGACACATCTGTAACAATATGTGCAATATAGATGTGAGTCATACATTTTTCCTTACATTTTGATGAAATTGTACATCTCACTATCCTATAATAGCGTGGATCTGCTAATGTGAAGTAAACATTTTAGATTAGCAAATGCGTTGGAACATATTTGCAAACAGGTTTATATATATTAGCAAATAGATTAAATTGTATTTAATACGTTCTACATTCGAACTTATAGGCTAAATGCTAATGCCACAAGGTGGTGACTTGATGATGCGCATACCCCGTGACATTATGGGGAAAAATGCCAAAAAAAACATCATGCATTTCAAACATGATAATAAAGCATACAAATTCAGAATTAAAAATGTTTAGTTTACACACTGAATTTATGTACGTATTGGTATTTTATAGGTCAAATGCTAATAAAATAGCATTTTCTTTTTTTTAATACACCGTGCTAATGCTAAGTGTTTAGCATTTAGTCTGCAAGTACATTGGAGCGTATTTGTAAATACGTTCAAACGTACTTATATGACTTACATTTTTGTCAGTCAAAAAATGTTTGCTCCACATTGGCAGTTCCAGGCTCGTGTACTTTATATGTTGTAGAAGAGAATGTTCACTTGTGCTGAGGATAGCGCGACCCATCTTTGAGAACATTCCATCGACCATCCAATGCGATTGCGACCGGCTCCCCGCACACCTTCAAAGATGGGAATTAACCTGACGCAGCTTAAAACGCTTTACAGAACGTTGGTCGATAATGTCATTATCCTAAAGCAATTCTTAATTCTATTTGGACCTCGGCTAAAGATCCCTTTATTGATCACAAAGTCGGATGGCATGACTACTTTTTCTCTGGGTAAGACCTCAATGTGCTTCTACGGCCCACGCGGCTCGATATACAGCCAAGCGCTACTGATGGCTTTGAATATAATTTGAAATGCTTTAACATCTCTTTCACAATGATACTCGCAGGATTTAATCAAGAGTTACAGTTAGCGTTCTCGGCAAATGCTGGCAAGTGATAGCTGTGTCGTTCATCAAGGCTTACAGAAAAAGCTATTTCATATCCTATTTAGAGAGATGAGAAATATTGATATGAGTCACAGCGCATTATCAGCATGAAACAGAGGCAACCGAGCCGCTCTTTTTCTTCTCAATCCTTCACTCCACTGCCGCCTCTTTATGGCAGTGAATGTTTCAAAAAAAAGAATAAGAAAAAGACCCTTAAGTTGCACGTTTTCTCTTTCTGACCGTTTGTCATCAACACGCACAAACAAACTGACACAGTCAGAGAGCACCTGTCACAGACGATCCTCTGTAGGCCGTGACAGTGGTTAACAGAAGGAGACGTGTGTAGCCCCAGGTGACTCAAACTGCAAAACTAACAACACCATGCTTCACTGACCAAACAACGCAGTGTGAAACACTAGTAAAAAGGGTGTGCGGACCTTCACGTGTATCTAAATGTCTTTTTATGGCTTATTAGACATCAAGAAAACGTCATTATTGGTGCTCTGTGTCATTTATTGTGCTAAAATTGTACCAATACATTAATGTAATTATTACAGTAGTGCCACAGAAATACCCACAGATTCACATAGTCAAAGATTTTTTTTCCATGATTAAAAAAATAAAATAAAATTATAAATACATATAATATTATTTTTTTAAATAATTAAAAGAAATATACATTATTTTTCAATGAACCAAAAACAACACGGTGTGATTGTCAGGGAAGAAGTGGTTTGCCCATGCCGCTGTAGCTATAATACAAAGAGAGGAAATGGGCTAGAAATAAAAAGAGAGAGTGTGGTTATTTTCGAGGCTGTTGCTTCCATTTATTGACTGTACTCATGCATTCTGCAACAAAGGCGCACCGTGCTTCACTATCTCCTCACCAGGTACATATAAAATGAAATATTTAATAAAGTGCTGTTGGAAATCATAATATACCGTATATACTATACCCGTATTTTTGGTACGGCTTGGCAATGGAGGCACAGAGTTGCCCGAAGTTAAACACAGGTCATTTCCTGCAGGCTCTACATTTCCATGAATGTGTCTCTTAATAACTGATTAATACGATTTTCTTCCATTTAAAGCACCTATTGTTGTTTTAGTTTTAATTATGCTTTAAATGGGAAGTCAACCCGAATAATTTCTTTATAAGTTGTATTTGCCCACACAAATATAAACACGGCATCTTAATTAATATTGTGTTGTTTAATATGAGTTAAGCAGCAAATTTCACCCGTTTTTATCCATCTCAGGAGTCAATCATGGCTCAACAAGTTCACAAAAGAGGTGTGCCGTGATTGGCTGTTAGCTGAACCCTGAGCAACTGTGATGTCATTTTCAGTGGCAACATGACCAATCATGGCTCACCTTTTTCTGAAACTTATTTTAAACTTATTTTGAGTAATACTTATGTGACAAAGTGGCAAAAATGGAAAACTCTATTAATTTATGTTAACAATGACACTAAAAGTGCTGCAATGATTCCATAGTCCTCATTCAGTTTACCTCAGGAAAATAGGAGAATTTTGTCAAATTCACACTTTTTAAAAGCAACATCTCTATTATTATTTATTTACTCGCTCTTCACAACCGCCGCATAAAACACATTGCTAGTTTACTAAGCATCTGATTCTGAGCTTTTTGGCTGCATGTGCAGCAGACTCACAGAACAAGCGGGCTGTACCATTTCTTCTCTTGTGAGGTGTTTTATGAAAAACATGTCTACAAAGCACCATTATTTGACTTGTCGCTAGCGAAAATAATAAAAATATATGTATTTATAGAACTAAATTTGCTGCCTGAAATGTATATAAGTCGATTTTAAACGAGGAATAAGAGCTTGTAATAATCACCCGCACACGTACCACCCCCACGTGATCTTAGTGAAGGTTTGGCCCAAAATGGCTGCAACGAAACAGAAATGAGAATCAACGATTTTGCCAACTGTTTTCGAAAATGACCTCGTCTGTAGAGTGAAGGTGCAGCCTCCAGTTCTCTGGAGATCCAGGTGAGGTATAATTCGAGCTAATTCAACAGTTAAATGGAGCCTGCTTCTTCGAGTCACGGAAACGAAGCCAAACTGGGCTTAGTTTACACTGTTAGTCACCATAGCTTACATGTAGCTGGAATATCTGCATAAGGTCTTCCTTTACGGTTTGTGTGTTTACCGTCAGAGTTCAGAAACAACAACATACAATACTATACAAATGACGTGAATATTCACAGGCAACAACTTTCGTGTTGGTGAACACTGTCGTAAGATATGTCAGTTTGTGTACATTTAGTACATAGCAGGCCCGTGCTAACCCTACGGCGATGCTAACGCAAACGTCATCAAATTTCAGGATTCCAGCACCAAGCTCTCTCACAGACCACCTCAAAGTGACGCGCAGACATTGATCTCAATTTAAAGGATGCTGTGAATTTTGTGTGGAGACCTCGTCCTTGTTATGTCTCCCACTGTGTTCCAGCAAATTTGAAACCTTTAGGGAAAGCGCCCCAGGCAGTGACATTTGTTTCAATTAATATTTTTATTGAAAGCTACAAAATTGAATAACCCTTGCCCATTTGCCCGCTGCTATGTACATGCAATGTACCAGGTAGGTCACAGAACCAGGTACAGTAGGACAGCTTTGGCATACTAGTACAGGTAGCTAAGACAACATTATAAAAATGAGGTAAGACTGCACTGCACTTGTTGACTTTTTGTAGTATTGAACAAGATGTTAACTAGGAGAATTTTATAATGTTACGACTCACTAGTGTACTAGTAGCACGTTTGTCAACTAAAATACTTAAATTGCAACAAAACTTAAACTTTGTGATCCATGTGATCGGAACTTTAGCAGCCGATCTCCCTCAGATGATTATATTGGAATCGGCATAAATCCCTAATCGGAACACTCCAAATACCACAATAGAAATGAAAATGCTTAATAGAACTGTGACGCCTGTTTTTTTTTGTTTGTTTGTTTTTTGTTTTAATTGGCACAGTCCGATATGTATGTGTTCAAGTCTTTTCCTGTGTAGAAAAGATTTAGCTCATTCAAAATGCAGATGGTGTTGACACATCTCGTGTGACAAAAATTCTGAACATATTTGCTTTGTGATAAATGATGTGTAAACCATATGCAAAAAGCTTAAATAGTTTTTTCACTTTTTTTACAGGGAGGCTTTAAGGACCGACGCTCTGAAAACGTACCCTACGCGAGCAGGAACGCATTGATGGATTGTGAGGTCCAAGATTTCGGGAAACTGGTATGTAACTTTGTGAATCTTTCTGCCAAACCTCAAGAATAAGACGGGACTGGTCAATTGTGAATTAAGTGATATATTTCATGAAACGAACCTTGACACAGGTAGAAAGTGGAGCAAATATGCAAAAAAAAAAAAAACCCTGGTTCATGAAAACGAATTGTTACAAAAAACATTGCTTCTTTGCGAAGTCACATCCTCCTCATGGAATGCTTAGTTGTGCTTTCTCTTGACACTGGAACGGGATTCAAATGGAAAATTATGACTCGCAACAACCTGAAGCTTACATTGTATTGCACTTTGGAGCAGTGTGATGGCCGTAAAGTGTCTCTAACTGGTGCTGAACTGCAGTCGGGGACAGAAAAACTTCTTGCCAGGCAGGCAATTTTGCGATGCTGTTCTACTATCAATCGGCAAGCCATAGGCGAGCGAGTGATACAGTATGCTTACACGTGTGCTGTCCAAGTGATACCTGAAATGAAATAGTGTATAGTGGTCAGGGGTTGCTTTAAAAAAAAAAAAACGTCTGGAAATGACCCATTGGCTGGACTTTGTACCTGCTCCAGCTGATTTGGATGATTCTTTCAACTTCTTTGTAAAGGTTTGCCAATGTTAAACATTAATCCTGCTCTCTAATGTGTATTTAGCAAGCTAATACATTTATTCACCCAACAATTAAGCCGCAGAATCAACTGACGTTAAGTGAAATTTTCTTTGCCTCTCAAATTGGTGAACGTGCATGTAATTTTAATGAAGAGGACTCTGATGGAGAATTCATTATGTTGGTAGGATAGGAAGAGCTATAGAAATGCGGAGATGTGGTGTAGTACTGTTAATGACATTACTTATTTTATTGAACAGTAGCACACGCTTTATTATTTTGAGTGATTAACTGGCATTTGCCCAATTTTGCTGTAAGATCAGGATTCTGACCACCAGTTTTGGCTTCGAAATGGATTTCCAATCTCTAAGTGTAAAGTATGTATAAAGTGATCACATATATCATGATAGCATGAGCATCATGTCCTCATACCTCCAAAATCCTTGTTTTTCAGGGCACCACAAAAATGGCATGTTTGTTCTGCCAATAACTTTGAGCACTTCAATGTGGTCAATAATTGATAACACCCATGTTTGGAGTGACTTATCTTATAGCTATGTGAAAAAAATATAAAATTTAAGTGTGATGTGCAACTTTGTCCAAATTACTGTTTGCTCTTTGCTGTCCTTTTATGCTAATTTCTATATTTTGTGACATAATAAGTAGTAACGGCTAAAATTGTAAATAGATATTTCGTGTGAAGAATTCACGTAATTCAGATTCATCTGCATCCAAAAGGACTGACTGGCTGCTCGTCAAATTCTCATGTTTCTACGAGCGATGTCATGTTGTTGATTTGTTTGGCCCATAGTTGATGTACAAGACAGAACATTTGTCCCATCACCTTCCAAGTTTGCCTTTTGAAGTGTGCATTTTGCAGTTTGCGTTGGCTCTTTCTCAGATGAATATGCGAAACAAATTATTTTGTGAAACAAGCCATCTTCTGTATCAGTTTCCTAATCGATTGGTGCCTGGAAGCTTTCTGCCCGATCAGCCGCGGTTGGCAACTGTGAGCTTTGCAGTATGTCAGTGTGGATGTTTCTCACAATCAGTGAGTAAAAAAAAAAGTTTAGTTTCCAATTCCTGCAAGGAGTAAGCCTATTTATTTTGCGAGAATGTATGTAGTGTATATTTGAAAAGCATCGTGGACGTTAATGATCAGCTGTGATCAACTGAAAATGTGTGTTGCTGGGAGGAGGAGTGAAGGAGAAATTCCCCTCCAAGCCGAGCCAACATACTGAAACTGGAAATAGCTCTCACTGTGGTGTTTATTCCAGAGGGGGTTTTGGTTTTCCTTTCCAGGTACAAAATATTATTTTCACCACTGCCAGGAATCCAGGTTTTGTCACATTATAACGAGCTGTAAAGGTCAGCGAATCCCACATGCTGCAACTCCTGCAGGAAGTTTTCATTTCGCACCCTTTCAGACCTGCATTTTTTTTTTTTTTTTTTTATCCTGAGCTGTTGCCATTTCAATGTCTAGCTGTCATCACGTGTCGCCCCCAAAAGGGTAGCGTGCATTTACCCTTCACTTGCCCCTACTAATTTTTTTTCCTGTTGAGTTCTGGCAGTGGGGTCTCGTGTCAATCTTACTGCAGTTCAGCTTTGGTGTCGGCATAGTTTGAATGTTAAGACGGTTTAAAAATTAAGTACAAATCAATATTGTATTGTATTTCGTATTGTATTAAAAAGTTTAATCCAACTGAACTGTACTTGGGCATTGATTCTTGCCTACCATTAAAAAAATATGCTCCCCTTACTACACTTTGGTAATGACTGGTCTCAAGAATGTTTATGATTCTGATGGATTTAAGAAAAACTTAAAATACGTCAAATACTCAGGACAGAATCTTCCATTCGTTGAAGTCAGTAAGCCCACATTCACTTTCGTAAAAATCAAATCCGGGTCTAACTGAGATCTGCAGAGATTATGCTCTGATGTGAGTTTCTTGGCAGAGTGGAGCCACAAACCACAAGGAATCCAATCTTTTTCCAGATTAGATTTGAGCCATGTGCTCCAAGTTTTGGACCGGTACTTTTCTTTAGGAACCAATACGGTACTGCAACAAATATTACAAAACACTGGACTCACAAAAATGTGAGTCTTTGATTGCAAATGAGATTTGTCAATGTGCAGAATTAAATTAATTCAATATTTTTCCAAAATTTAGTACAAAGAAAATCAAATCACAAGAATTCAAACACTAAGTCAAACCATCAATATTCAAGCTATTTTCTTTCCTTGAGAAAAGGATACACCACTGACTTTTCAAAGGAAGCATGCTCATTCATGTTGAGCTTTGTATATTACGTTAACCAAGGACTTTGAATTGCCTGTTTGAATAAGAGTACGAATGGTTCTATAGCTCCGTGCCTCGTGGTTGATTGATGGTTGGACAAAAAGTATAGATGTATTCTATGGGGCTGGTTCACAAATGGTTGGCAACTGTCTTCCTTAAAGGTCTGTGACTCTGTACTGAGTGTATTTCTTGTACCGGTATATAAGTTGGTTAAGTAAATCATAATTTGCAAAGTATGCATGCAATTAGATTCTAGCTTTATAGTTCATTTCAGAGCAGCTTACTGCTCACTTGGAAAATTGGTTAGCTGACACGTTTTTAAGAGTTTTCACAGGCCCAGTGCAGCTCTCAGCTCTTTGGAGGAGTCTGTCACAGTTGGACCGTGACAGCCTCGTTTATCACGCTCACTGTGGCGAATCGCTCACACTTTTAAGGGTGCATCGAATACAGTGGCTGAGAGGGAAGAGTAACATTGTCATATTTTTAATCCCTCCGAACATGAGTAAGGGGTTGGCATGTAAACATGGCACCTTGCGTAAACAAAATCCATGCCGTAAAGATGGTTGTGTTGTTGGCTTTGGCTTACGAGCAGTTCCACTGCGGTTTCTCATGTGGCGAGATGAGGAGGGTGGAAGCAGGCAAAGGAAACTTAGATGCTTGTCTAACGTTTCCGCTCAATCATAACCGATCATATTTCTATAACGCACACACATTTGCTTTTCTTTCAGGCGCCACTCATAACAATGCTTTGAAGAAACTGTATCAGTAGAAATTATTCAACAAAAAGCTGATGTTGCTCAAAAATCTTGTTGCTTGTAACTTTTAATGCGGTTGTGTGGTTAGTGCCGTATGCCTTCATTTTCTTGTGCTTTGTCATTAGTGACAAAGCTTTCCTGCTAAAAAGACAGGAAAAAAAATACTAAATAAATAAAAAAATACTCCTCACAACTGAAGTCAGGGCAGTTGGCTTGGAGTCACTCCAGGACACAAGATGGGCGTACACTCGGCCGACTCCCAGACCCCTCAAGCTGTAGCAACCTAGCTTGGTGCGAACTGCTAACCAGTAGCCGACCTAGTTCGCTCCTCTCTTGTCGAAGAGTTGGTGGTGCTTGACAGTTTTGCCGCTTTAAGCTAGTTGTTTATATTGGCTACAGTGCAGTTCTCAAGGATAGTTTTTATGTGGACGAATTTGTCAATTACAGAGCATTCCAAATAAAGGGCGTGCATAAAATAAAAATGTTGTGAGAAGAAGTTTGAACACCCTTACTCTCATCTAATTGCCCAAAACTGTTGCAGTTGGCCGTTATAAAACATCATTTCTCTTTTATACTAGCCTGCTTGCTTATACGGGTCCTGTCGGGTAAGTGCTGCCCAAATATGTCATGAGTGGGATGGTTGAAGAACAAGGAAAGCACATCTCAAGTCTGAATAATGAATGAAGACCATATGGTGGATGGAAAACTGAGTTTGTGGCTCCGTAATAGTCGGGCGAATATTGCTTCTCAGCTAAGTCTTACTAGATTGGTGTTTTAAGGAGAATGATATGACACCTAATGATGAACTTTACAGTCTTTATATTATTGGTGGTGCTTCTTTAAGCCTAGCTATGTCCCATAAGTTAAATTATTGTTTAGCTCCAAAATGGGAGTAAATTACAGCCAAATTTTTCAATTTAAAGAAGAAGAACTATGATTTGTCTTTTATGTACACAAAATTTAGGTGTTGAACCAGTGTCCCCACATTCGCAGGCGGCGATCTTAACCACATTAGCTCTAGAAATCAGATTAAAATATAACTCGTTTTGTACCTCGTACATTTCTATTATGTCTGAGACAGTCTTATAAAATATGAAACCCAAGCCACACCCTGTCATTCCTCTGAGGGTCCTCCCACTTCAAGAGGTGCGGTACATTCATGAATGGCAGCAGAGAGGCGTTCCCTCGCATCCCGTGTTATGGGGCGGTTTCCAAAATATACTGCCCCCCTGCTAATTTATTTCATTACTCCACCCTTTGTCTCCTCAGCCTCTCATCTTCCTACACATCCGTCTTTGCAAACACATTTTGCGCGTCTCCCGTTCTCCTTCCCACAGCTATGATTTAGGAGTCACGCTTGCTCCCACTCCCTTCGAGTCCTGGATCACGTTACCCTGCCATTACTCAGTCGTTCCCCCTGCAAGGGTGCTCCGTGTCAGCAGTAGTGGAGCCTGCCTGCCTCCTCCGGACCTGTAGACTAGCACAATTTAACCACAGACGCCCATGGTCAGTGGAGTTGCTCCAGCTATGGCACAGACTCTCTGGAAAGTTATGCGGCGTTAGCGTCAGGCAGCAAGCTTCACTGTTTTGCAGCTGCATTTTCTATTTCAAGACGAGCCTTCTTTGGTTGCACAACAAGCTGATCATGTTTCAGATCTGTAAGAAATGATTGTGTCGTTTTTCCTCATAAAGGTGCAGGCAATGGTATGAGGGCAGTGGTTATTCCATTGGTCTTTTAAGTGCGTCTACCTGCTTTAGCTAATACAGAAATTGCCTTTGCTTAGTTTTATGATTTGATTAATGCCCGCCAAGTAGAGCAACTGTATATTGTAAGGAATTGTGGGATGCTATCGCTTTAATTTATGAGAGGTAGTGAGGCATAGTAAGTGTGTAACTGTGTCTCTGCCTATGTATTCTCATAGGTTGTAAAGTTTATAGATGCCAGAGCAACCCCCTGCTATTAAGCTTGTTGTGCACTCGTGTGGAGCTACAATTTCCCTCGTGCAATCACCTTTAATTCCGCCACTCACTAAATTTATCTTGACAATGACACATGGCCGTCCCGTGTGTGGCAAGCTAGCATATCACTGCACAGGAAAGACCCACTCTGGCTGGGATAATCTTGACTAATTGAAAAGGAGGCATCGTTGAGGGCCGATGGTTTCTGTGTTGCTCATCTCACTGCTTGTTTTGCAGTAATGAGACATCTGGGGCAGCACAACAGAGATGTTTGTAGAGGACTGTCAGAGACTAAACAACAGAGCTCGCTGCTTGTTTACAAGTTCCTTTACCTGGACGTTTTAGATTAGCATTGCATGATTAATTGCACTTGTGATAGTATCGCAAGATGATGAAATTCACTTTCACTGCTCAAAATTACATCATGGAGTACAGACAAAGCGTAGCTCCTCTCAGCTGGTTAGGTACGCCTGTGGAAAATTGCAATATTGGGGAGGGAATCACTATGAGATTTTTCCTCAAAATTGTTCAGCCTTATTTTAGTTCTGCAAATGTGTACAGTTCTGTTATGTGCAGTTTGTAATTTCGTATGCAACATATATGTTGCGCACCCTCCCATTGGGGGTACAAACCACAACAGTACTCAGCTAAACAGAATCACCACTTCCTTCCAGTAATGGAATAAGAACAATTGAGGAAAAAAAGGAGAGATGATTCTAAGCCATTTGTGTTTATCCGCACACATAACTGACTGTAGCATGTTGCCTTCCTCTTTTTTTTTTGTTGAATTCATAGGTTGTGTCACCATTATACAATGTCACTCTATTTACTCTATTTATTCTTAAACTGTACAATGATAATCGGCTTCGACTTCACTTGCATCAAATAAAAATTCATAGTTTAAATCTCCTGGTATTTCTCATAGATCCTAATCGGCAGAAAGTATTTTGTGTGTTTTTTTTGTTTTGTTTGTTTTTGTTTTTAAATTAACGTGGAGCATAAGATAAAGAGTCATTCATAAAGCCCCACAAAAAAAACCTACAAAAATCTGACAATTTTACATTTCTTTCCTTTGTTGTGGAGTTAAATACTGTAGGACAGAGTCCTGAAAAAAAATCTTCTGCCTACCTTTATGTTTTTAAGGGACCAAAAAATAAGTTTTTAATTCACCATATTTGGTATATATTTTTGCATATAATTGGCCGATTATTATTGGCCAATTACTGGAATTCGGCCAAATATTGGATGAGGTCCTAATTTCTACTGCCACCTCAGGGAACTGATCGTGTTACTTGGCAGTGCATTAAGGTAGGTCCACAGCTCCGCTCCAGATCCATCTGGACCCACTAAGCCCTCCGCAACTCACCAGAGACCTCTAAATTACTGTTTTTCACAACCAGAAAAGCACCTCACATTTGAGTCGGATTTAAATAGAGCGTTTTGTTTTTTTTTGTTTTTTTTTGTATCACACTTGCAGATATGTATTCTTATTTAGATGTGGATACAAGAGTGGTCCATCAATCGTTTAAGGGCCACATCACTTTATGATTGTCCCTGCTCAGAAAAACATACTCTTGCACCTGAAAATATATAAACCGCTGAACCTAGCATTGATACGTGAAAGGCTTAAGGTTAATACTAAACTGCTGTAATCCATTATTTAGTTGGTTCAGAGAAGAGATAGCAGTGGTTCAGCATGTACCTGTCAGTACTAAATGATTGCTCATTTCCTGCCAGAGGGGAGGGGGGGGGGGGGGGGGGGGTGAGAATAATCGCAAGCAGCTGCCTCAGCTGGACCTTGCTTCTCCTCACTCTAAGCTTGTTCTTCTCAAGCAAGCCTGTGTGCCAATACGCCTACTTCATGTTCATGTTCCACCCAACCTGTTCGAATATATCGCAATCTTGTGATCAGACAATACTTGAGCGTCGAAAAAAAAGCTGTGATTGACGATTTGCATTCTTTTAACAGTGTGCATTTAATTTGGATTAGCTGCATGTTCAATCTATACATCAAAGCTGAGGCAGCAGGAGCCATTTCATCACCTTCCTCTCTGACTCTTTCATTGGAAAACAATAAACATAAATCTGTGGAATGCATCCACGTGATTCAAGTCTACTGCTTGGACGCAAGTAGGTAGGGAAAGAAAGCCATGTTCTGCTCCGCTTTCCTCTGGCAGTGGAAACCGATAGCTGGAGCTCTCTGGGGTTTGCTGACATTTGAAGGAAAAAAAAAATCCCACCTTCAGCAAAGGCAGACTTGCAAATCAGAGTCACAAGTGCAAGATTGGTGCATTTAAAAATGAGAAAGAGGATGTAAGAGATTCTTAAGGAGTCCTCTCAGCAATGCAGAGAGACTACGGATAGACCAGGGTTTCTCCAGTGAATCTCAGTTAATTAACAAAGTAATTAAGATCAAAATCTCTGTTCAAGGAACGGCCATAAATTGTCTATACATTAAAATAGGCCATCAAAAGGAAATCCCTTCCATTCATGAAAGGGGTAAATTAAACCGTTCAGACCCTTTCCTCTGTTATCCCTGCAGTGTCTCACAAGGGACATCTGTTAAGAACGAACAAACCAATGTGAAGCCGAGTTACAGCCAACATTGCTTCAACAGAAGCTCTCTTCATAATGCATTCACTATACATACTTTAACTTATTTCAATAAATAATGTCACTCCAAGGACGTAGTTCGATCTTGCCGGGCCAACACCGCTTGTAAGCCACGCCACATTGTTCTCATTTCTCTCGTGGAAAATGATAGATAATAAACGGTTTCTTTAGGAGAACGTGTTCTATCATCAACTCACACAGACTGGCACAATAACCTCACCAGGTGATGGATGTCTCTTTTATTCTGGTGCTACAGGCTGCAGAAATATTGCTGCGTGTGAATTTAGTGTGCACAAGGAATTGAATTTAGTGGGTAGAAGGGGAAGGGATTTCAAATCCGATTAGGGCCGGTGTACTTTTTATGGTTGTATTTTGGTTGTGCTTTCACCTTTTATTTGCTTTCTCTTGATATATTTCTCAGTAGAATTTTGAATTTATTTTTATCATCAATGTGTCCCTGTGAAATTATTCGAACCAGACCCCATGGTTGCATTTAGAAATCTACTCTGAGCATGCGTTGTTACACTCCGGACATTTTGGAAACTCGGAGCGCAGTTGGAGTGTGCTGTTCGGTTATTCAGAGCGCCATACTTTGGGAATGGTCATGTATACTCTGGCTACTCCGACTGCGGAGACAAGAGTGTCAGAGCAGAATGCAGGACCAGCATGGAAGCTGTTGAAGCAGCGTATTTACAAATTGCTGTTCCGTTATTCAGGTGCACCATACTCTGGGAGTGACAGTATACTCTGGCTGCTCTGAGTGTCAGAAGTGGTCAGCATGGAAGCTGTCGAAGCAAGATGCAAGGGTTGTGGGCTGTCGGGAAATTTGAACAATCTCATTCACTATTCGTATTTGTAAATTTAAAAAAAAAAAAAAAAAAAAAAATGGGAACGCCAGATTAAAATTAGGACATAGATTGAATGTTTGAACACATAAGAAAAATTGCTATTTGTCAACAAATTTGTCAGATTGTCAACAAAAATGGCATTTCAAGTGTATACCTATTAACAGTAATGTACCTTACCTTGTAGTACTAAAATACATACCCATATGAATTCTCTTTTTACAAGCTCCCTAGATAGAGAAAACTGCATTATGCGTGATGTGAATTCACTGAAAAGGAGTCCTTTAGAGCAACTACATTATATGAATTTATCTCAGAACTACAGTTTTATCTGGATGTATACCACAATATAAAACAATACAACAAAACAATATTGTTTTCGTAAACTTGCTGTATGTACTTTTATTAGAGATGGTCCTCACAGAAGTATTTCAAACAAACACTCACTTTTCATTAGCAGTAAAGCAAAATGGTTTATATACAGCTACCGCATAAAAGTGAACAAGAGACTGTAAAATGAAGCAGCAAGGAGGAACACTGGACGGAAACGAAACTTCCTATCACCTATACACATGCTCAAGTCTTGCCACATAAGCCTGTTTGAGGAAGAGAAGGGTAGTTGTCAGCAGCCACAGTTTAGGAGGATGAAATTCCTCTATTTGTCTTGTGACTGGGGAAAGGTCTATCCTGTGTCAGGGAAAATAGATTCAGCCAGCATATCAGACATTTAAAAAAAAAAATCAGGCATCCAAAAATGCACACTGATAGATCAGTCGATTGTGATGTTGGCCCACGTTTGGATGTATCAAACATTAGCTTTGTAGCTAAAACATTTAACTGACGTTAGCAATGTGACGTCAGTTCCAGTCGACAGCAGAGGGCGGTAGAATGTCAACTGCACCCTGAGATGATTGTGATGATTATTCAATATTAGTGGTTATAGTGCCAAGAGATGTTCTTGAATAAGTCAAAACTTAAGTTAAAAGAAATAAGCTGTCAATTTGTTTTTATTAGAAACTGTTGAAAGAAAATATTAGTGTTTGGAGTTTGATGCCCTGTTTTTATTTTGGCTGAGATGCAAATGTTCCTGACATAATGTCCAGGATGTTTCTGAGAGGTGGTGCTACAGTTGGCATCTTTGCTTGACAGTAGTACGTGATAAATATGAACTGTGAAAAAAATTGGGCATTCTTGGTCTTATCTTGTGCCTCAAATTTAACATATAAGAAAATGCCATGCTTGAAGAAAAACAAGCAATCAGAGACGGAAGGTGCACACCCCGGCAACCTTGCACTGACCTGTTACCTTTTAGCCCAGAAAAGCATCTTATTTGTAATGGTGTTATGCAACAGTAAATGTTATCGCTTTGAAGTTGTTGTTTTTTTGCAAGGTCCTTTTATTTGAGGTAAAAAAAATAATCCAGAAAAATCAAGTAGGAATGATGCAAATGGTATTTAATTTGCAGAGATAAACTCTTTAACGGGCTCAATTTTCGTTTTGCATATTTGACATAGCCTAAATGACTTCCTCTTGTCTTTCCTTTCAGGCAGGAAAGGGTTACTCTGCGTATTTCCTGTCCAATTCCCTGAGCAGTGACTATGTTCTGATTGCTTTCGAGATGTTAAACATTCCCAGGCTCTTATAACCTTCTTAGTTTGCCTCTGCTGTGCAACAGCTGTCCCAGGTGAACAAGTGGGCGAACCCTCCTGTTTTTAAGGATAAAATCTACATTTTTTCTCACAGGGTCAGGAGATACCGGGACTGAAGGGGCAGGAGGCTATGAGATGGGAAGCATTCTTTCTTTGCTTTCTACTAAGTGACTGCAACACTGTGGGAAAGCAAATCCTAACCATGGCATTTTTGATGAAATCGTGGTGTACTGTATGATTACAAAAATGAAATAGTCAACATCAGATTCTATTACAGTAAGCCTTTTTGTCTTAAAGTTACAGAGAATAAGGGAAATGTTCCCTTTTTGGGTTCATTCCCACTGCTTGCCTCACGAGACACCTGATCGACAGTTGAGTTATGTTATCTCCTCTGAGTCAGCGGATCCTTCGCATCAGTAGTGAAACAATCCAGATTGTGCTAACATATGTGCGTGGAGGCTGCATTGTGGACATGACCCAGGAGCAGAGCTGGGCCAAGCTGCACTATATTTAGCCCAGCGATGCTCAGGCTAATTGCCCTCCCAGGCCTAATCATTTCCAGGCTCTGCAGCTCGCAAGCGACTGATGGGGAGACCAAACACCCTCCAACCTCATGTTAAAGAGATGTCAGCGTCAATGGGCCTGTCAATGCAATCCACTGACAAGACAAATGATCTTACTACGCTCCCTCCTTGTATTTTATTAGCTGTGCTATAAGTGGATTGTAGGGTCAATTTTCAAAGTTGCTCCCACTGTATTGAGAACTATTTATAGATGTTTGGCAACGGTGCTGGATTATCATCATCTTCCAGACAGTTAACATACAAGTGTGGCTGTCCTAGTTCGACAGAGCTGTCCAACTTGGAGAAAGAGGAAACGCTTGGCTTGTTCCCGCACTGTATTTGAACTGCAAGCTTAATGAGATTGCTGTTGTTCTGAAGTTGTGCTGTTTGAGTGGTTACCAATGTCTTGCCCTGGGTCAAACATGGTCGCTCTCTGAATAGGTGAGAGCTGTTGGATGGAATGGACAGCTGGGTCCCCTGGAGAGGTTACCTTTTATAAGTACGACCATGTTTCCTTTGTAATAATATTCCCAAAGGCACAACGGGAAATCTGGTCATTCAAAGGTTTATTTCCAGAGGAGTTGGGTGCGTCAGTAAATTTCGCCAGTCTTATTCGTCAGCGGCCAGGTTAACTGTCATCGTCAGTCCCAATTATTTGAACCTGTTAAATGGATACATTGTCAAGGTTGACACTCTAGTTTCCTAGCATTCTTTTTTCTTTTGTGTTGTAGGCTGCTCAGTCATGAAGCTCTGAGAATCAGGCAAAGAAGTGTGGCGTGAAAGAATAAGTTGTCTTTGACATCTTTTTAAGCCTTGAAATTGATTCTTCGTCTCTAATTCCCCCTCTCCTGTTTGCCTCATTATACATCAAGCTTCTAATTTCTCTACTCCACTTTTTTTTTTGGCTGTGGAAAATTAGCACTTATGATGATCCTGCTCTCAGAATGAATTTGCCACACCAACTGAGGACCAGTCATGTAATTTTGAATTTGACCTTGTTGCTATGGGGCGTGGTTACCTTAAGGGCACTTTATTTGTATTTAGTAGAGATCTGCTTATTTATTAGGATGCGAGTTATTTATGCAGAGCGTTGGCTTTTCATCACAACTGAGATAATAATATGCTACTACAGTAGTAATAATTGAAAATCCTTGAAATTATTTGCTTGTACTGTCGATTCAATTACTTTTCTTGTCGGAGTAAAATGGCTTATGATGTATGTATAAGCTTCAAACAAAGTGATACAAATTGAGCAGCCAAGGACTGATTTGCAATTTGTATTTTGATGATCCTTTCTTTGGTTGCTGGAAACATAGCGGCCACAAAAACATTGAGGTGACCGAAAATGCATGCATTCACTGTGTGTACTTTGTGCACATATTGGCGAATGGTTAGTCGGTCGCGAGTCTGGCAGGCTGCGGAGTCTCTGGGTTGCTCTGATAGTGCTTGTTCCTTTGAGAGCCGAACATGCTGCGTATAATGACACCATCTTCGTCCAGGGTCTGATCTCAGGCCAGCTTGAAATGATCCAGAGTCTCTGCTGCCAAGACCTGGGTAGAATGAAGATACATTTGCAATTGGTTGAGCACATCATCATCTGTGTACAGCCGGTTTGATAGCTGACACCCACCCGCACTCTACACTGGCTCTTAGCTGGAACACATTGATGCATAGATGCCCCCTTGGCAAATGAGCCCACCTCCTTGTCTACCTCACCTCTCTTGATCTGCCACAACTGGCGTCTCTCCCTCACAGTTCTCTGTTCTTTCTGTCTTCCCCCACCCAAAACAGTCTTTCTTCTCTCACTCTCCTCCCAGTTCCTCGTCAGATCCACGGGGCCAGATTTTTAGCGCTTTTCTGCGAGTCCTACGAGGGGAACCTCGAGGGTCTCGGTGGGATCAATTTAAAAGGGAAGTGCTTGTCTCTCCTCCTCTCCTTGGCCCTCTCGGCTGATTGGATCCGCTCACCAGAAACTTGCAGGCTTTTGATCTCACCCTCTCCAAACCCACCCCTTCTCAAAGTTTTTGCCCGAGCTTGGCTTGGGAAAAAAAAAAAGTCTGTTCTACTTTCTGGGAAAGTGCCCCCCTCCAACCGATTGCTGTTCACCTGTAAGTGATGGAATAGTAATGGAGAAGTTTTCTAAAGCCACTGGGTGGTTAAAAAAAAAAAAAAAAAACACAGAAACTTAGACATAACTGATTTCTCTTTGAAGATGTGAAAATGATCCCTCTTTAGTACAACTAGTGGTCTTTGGGTGAGAAGTTGCTGTGAGCTGCAATAAATAATTAACAGTGAGAGGAAAACTTGGGGGAAAAAAAGGTAGGAGGTGCTGCCTTGAAGGAGTGTGTTGATGTCGCTCCGTCCTTTGTTCGCCATATAGGGACAGCCAGCCTTAACCACCATCACCAACAGGGACTACATGATAGTACTTTAATCATCTGGGAGGGGGAGTGGCTTCTCACTTGATTGGTGGAACTTTATTTTCAACATTAATTTTGTTTAGTCCCCCCCCCCCCTTTTTTTCTAGCAGATGTTTGTCTTGCAGTCTAATTTTGTCAAACCAATTTTGAAAATGCGAAGTTTCCATCCATCTTTACAGTTCACTCTGGTTTGCCACGGGAGCATTTGGAACAGCTTGCACATCACAGAATGTGTAACTTTCCAATAAATTCAATAAGAAAAATGAGTGGAGTTCAGTAAACAAACTTAGCACAACTGTTACTGATTTTTGAATAGTGTTCTTTATTATAAAAAGACAAGCTCAAGTTTCAATTTTGGTTTACCTTACCATGGTAGTTGTCCCACTGGTCAAAGAGTTTTTATTTGTTTTTTTGTCTCCATTAACTGACCTTTCTTCTCCTTAGAAAAACCCTGTCATGATCGTATTACCAGTCTTGGTAAATTTAGCCAAAGCAGACCACAAACCTGTGTTTTTGTTTTTGTAAGACACATTTGAAGAACATCACCTTTTTTCCCCCACAGTGACTTTTCTCGGCTGTAGAACCACACCAAAGAAAATTTTCAAGTTTGAAGTGGCTCAGATACAAGCATTTGTCTTTCTAAATAAAAGTAACCCTTACTTTCAGGACTCTTGAGTCCCAGTGTTATGACATCATTGGCGAAGTTGCGAGCTAATTGAGGTTTAATGCTAGAGTAGAAGGAGCAGGGCTGTAATTTTGCCGCCCTGGCCTGGAATAGACGATGTTTTCATGTGGTCCCGTCCCAGCAAATTTAGATTGCAGTCCTGCCGCTGTGGGACACCTGTTTTATTTATGTATTTATTTATTTTATTTCTTCTTTGTATAAAAACAATATGGAAAAGTCTGTTTTTCCTTCATATGGAATTTGCCATTTGAAAGAATCGAATACAGAAACATTATATAAAGTGCAAAGACCTCATGTTGTGATTTGTCAGAATGAGTGTGTGATTGAGTTTCAACATACGTTGTTGTACCGGGCAGGTAGCAGATGCCTAGTTGGGACAGCGCACTCAAATTCCGATTCCAGACGGTTGTAATGAGCACCGTCAGTTAAAATAAATCCCCACCCTGGAATTGAGCACTTGAGTCAAATACAAGACCAAGTGAGGTAAAATTAGAGTTGTTTTGTGTTTTATTTAATTTTATTTAGAGTCTGGCTGGCTCCATCCATCCATTTTCTTAAAACCGCTTATTGCTTACAAGGGTCGCGGAGGTGCTGGAGCCTATCTCAGCGGCTTCGGGCAGTAGGCAGGTACACTCTGAACTGGTTGCCAGTCAATTGCAGTCTTGCTGGCTAATGACAGCTAAATAACGTCGGTTCACAAATGATCTGCAGTTGCAGTCACTGAGAAACTAGTGACACCATATGATTGATTGGTGTATGCAATCTGAAATCAATTATCAAAAGCTAACTTTAAATCTTTATATTCATTTAAAAGTAATAAATTTATTCATTCAGGTATATCGTTGATTACATTTAACAAAATTTCCAAAATCGACTGGATTAAAAAAAAATAAAAAATAAATAATTACCATTTTTTTAATGGTAGTTTTTTCCACTTCAATCAATATCGATAGATACAGTGTCATGTTATAAGAACAAATCACTGTTTTTTCCCCCTGAAGAAAATGTAACAGGTAAAATATTAGTGTTACCTTTTCAGCTTGTTAGCATCAGTTCATGAAGCGACGACTTCCTGTGCTTTTTGATCTTAGTTCAGGCAGCACAGGAAAACATCCACTGCATTACACCATTGCGTGTGCCGCTTTCCCATTCTTCAATAATTTATCCAGACAAGTAGAATGATTATTCTATGAATATGCACTAAAAATTCATTTCTTGTGCTCTTTCTCTTCAAGTTTGTGCATGCCAGTGTGAGCTCAATTGTGTGCCCTTACGCACGTGTGTTACTGTGTGTACGCAGCTCTTTTCTGCTTGAAACAAAGGTGTCAGGCCGTATTAGCCCCCTTATGACTGAAGGCCCAGAGAGCTTAGAGATGCACCACAGGTTCTGCTGAGTCGCTCATGAGCCACAGTGTCTGCCTCGTCGTTGCTTTGTGCCCCCCCCAACTGCACCCCCTCTTTCCACTCCCGAGTTGCTCTAACAAGGTTGTTGGAAGAGGATAAGGCGTGTTAAATGAATAATTTACACACACGAGCGCTCCTTATTTATTTAATATGAATGGATCTGACTGAGTGGGCAGCCTGTGTCCCTGCCTGCCGAGACACTGTTGGCTAAACGAGCGCTCATTCTGTTAAATGGAGTGTGTCTGCGTGTGTATGTGCAAAGCCACGTGTGAATCATGTCCCTGCCGAATGTACTCGTCGCCGCACCGTGTTACTCTTTACACTTTGATGCAAATAGATCGCTTGAGAAATCTTTCACCTTTGTCAACGTTGCTTTCATAAATTTAACAATTTTACAGCCAAACACACAGCAAGGGAACATTTGTTGAATGCTTGGAGAACAGAGTCATTTATTTTAGTTCATTTAAACTACATTGATAGGAAGAACTTTTTTTGTACTGGACTTTAGCGCTGCAAGCTACTTTCCATTCATACTTGATCATTTCATCGCAATTGACCTGGTGATGCTAGTTTGTACATCTACATTTTTTACATACATTGAATCTAAAGGTGAAATACTTTCTTTTTTCAGGGGGAGTGTGGAGAAGTGGGGGGCAGGACCATGACCTAGGCTCTACCAAATGACGAAGGGAATCATCAAATAGGTATGAGTTTAATCTGGTCTTGAATGAATAGACAACCACAGGGTTGAAATAGTCTTATTTTCCATGGCTTGTTCTTACATTGTTAAAAATGTATTGCACAGTTGCATCATCTACTTCTGTCTATTTCTTCTGTTGATGGAGGTAGCCAAGCACAGCAGGATACATCACTACAGCTTGTGTATGTTCATGTGTGTAATTCCCAAGAGAAAAAAAATCCCATAGCTCACACTGACCTCATTATAAAAATAGCTCATCTATCCACCCATCACTTTTTTTCCCAATTTTCCCTCTCCTCTGCAATCCCTTATACATTGTGATCCTTTCTACCTTTCTCTTTCTACTTTGTCTCTCTGTCGCTGTTTGCAGTGGATTTAACACAAGATTAAAAGCTTACGCAAGTCTTTGTAACATTAAGGTTTCTCCTGCACCTGTCATTACCAATCTAGTCCTAATCTGGGATCATAAGATTTCTTTTAATCAAGAAACCTTTCAGGGTAACATTTAAAACAGTGGTTCCGTGACGTGCCAACCATGTCCGCTAGCTACAAATCAATCCGCCCTGTCTCCTTGGGCGTTCATCGTTTCTTCTACTTGGTCTCTCGCATCATTTCACCTTGCTTTCTGTCATTAGAGTGCTCACATCCTTACTAATTAACTGCAACAGCAGATATTGTGGACAGGCATGTCTTTGATGGTTGAGTCTCCGAGGACTTTTATAACCTGTTCATTTCTAAGTACTGTACACTATATTGGATATAGGGGAACCACTAGGTGGGACGGACACTCATCCAGTTTCAATATTGCTTAGCCTGTTAAGGGCCGTGGGGTGCTGTAGCTTATCCACGCTGACTTAAGTTGGAAGGCTGACTATAGCATGAATTGGTTACTAGTCAGTCACAGGGCACGTATAGAGACAGACAACTATTTGCATTGAAATTAGGTAAACAAGCTCATTTAGCTACCGGTTGAGATGAAGCACCTGTGGCCAAAGCTAAACGTTGGCAGGGTTTTTACTTTGGACCTGGAAGTCATCTCCGTTCCTCAGTGAAGATCTGCTTCTCATCAACTTGGATCCAAGTAATCACCAAACGTGCTATGCAGGTCTTGGCATTGTTTCGCCTGCAGATCTGTTTCCCAGAGTTTGGACTGTCGAATTCTAACATGAGTCTAGATCCAGTCCTGAAATACTCTATAATTTAGGGCAAGCATGTCAATTCTTTACAAGATGATAAGATGGCTTTCAAAGATCTTGAATATTTGATTTCCTTTGAGTAGCATCACCAACAGCTCAACTGAGGCCAGAAGTGCTAATTTTGTTGCAGATGAGCCCAGTCTCACCTCAACAGGTGAACTGTGTAGATCATCTGCCTTTTCTTTTGAACTTGCACCATGTCTGTAGGAGCAGATGTAATTAAGGAAGTTTTACAACATTTCCATTTGTCTCTCAAGCTGAACCGCAGCCATATGGCCCTCCTCTGCTTGGTACTTTACTCCATTTTAAGTCCTTCAAGACCTTGCATATACACTTTTCTTCGCAGTTACTAGTTTGGTTAAAAGCTCAAAATCTCACTTCTGTGTCCTACACTACATAGGTGATTTATGTCTGTCTGTGTTGGGTTACCCTTGAGGTGTATTACCTTCGCTCCCACCTCTGCCTCTCATTCCTCCTCCTTCCTACCTTGCTGTTTATCTGTCTCTGGGCCCATCACGTCCCTGAACCAGCCGTAATTAGCATCCGCATAACACTGTTTATTTACTCGGGTACTGGGAAAAGGGGAGGGAGGTGAGAATGAAAGAGATCGTTGGAACCAGAAAGCTGAGAAAAGGAAGCGGCGATGAGGGCTGGGAACAGGAAGAGGGAGGAATGATTCACAAAATCAAAGCGCTATGAGACTCTCTTTCATATTGGATGCATGAGATAATGATACTAAGAACGATGTCATGCAAAAAAAAAAAAAAAAAAAAAAAAGTAAAAATTAGATGCACAGAACTTTCCTGCTTCTCTCTGCCTCTCTGCCTTTTCCAGTGTTTCATCTGAGATGCAGAGGGACTAAAATTAGCATGATGGCATCTTCCTTCCGCTCAGATTCCCCGTTGAATTTGTCCAATTGAGTCAAGTGATCATTAAGGCGTTTGTGTCCCAGTAGAGGTTGCAACGATGCCCCTTCTCCCCAAGGCAGTTCTAATATTCACAAAACTCGTTTAAGATGCTGTGAAAGTGTTTATTCCAAATATAGTAATGTTTAAATATTAGAGCTACATCACACACTGCATCGTTGTTTTTGAGAAGAGCATAAAAAACTGCTGATGAATCTAAAGTGGTTTAGTGGTGAGCTAGGTAGAAAGGGGAAGTGCCCCCACTCCCCGGCAGTACAGATGCTTTTTGAATCATGACATGCAAGATTGTTAATCTGCAACACGTTACCCTGTCATTATATCAGTCAAATTATTTTTATTAGATTGACTGAAGTTGACAGGGTACAGTACAAACAAATTTTTACTTGAGAACTCTCCAAACAAACAAAGAGACAATTCCGCAGAAGTACCATCCGGTCCGTCATAATTAAATAATATATCTGCCAAATGTGGCTGGCTACCAACATTAACAGTCAAATCAAACAACAAAGGACAAAATGTGTTTTTGTGATGTTCACGTTTTGTCTCTTTGCTCGGCATCATGATCTTGGAAATTTAAAAAAAAATGTTGCTTTTTTTTTTTTTTTTTTTCTTGGATGGTCCATGGACACCTCTTGCCGACAGCTCTCACTCAACTTACTTTTTTTTTTGTCAAGCTCCCCTCCATTTTTCTTCCACACTCTTTAGTGCTGTTTGACCTATTCGAATGGGTCCAAATGTCACCGCGTAAGGAAAGGTCAGGTAAAGGTTTAGCGTTGCAAAGTCTGGATGACTAAGACAGTCTGGCTGCCTGGGGACGGATAGGGTGTTAACACTTGAGACCACGAACACACATTTCTAGACATGCTCTTGGACTCGCTGCTGTCACCTTCACTCCACATTGATGCCACTCACCTCCAGATCCGTTTGTCGTATTAATTGGCTTTGTGCAAGCTCGTAAATATGCTTATTTGGTTCATCTGTGGATTATTATTATTAACTTTTTGTGGATGACTGACAGTTTAGCTGAAAAGTGAGTCAAAGGTTAGGATTTTATGGCATCCTGCCTTCAATAGGCAACTTTTGTACTTAGTGTTTGACCAACATCCACATCCATTTAGCGAATGCATATAAATTTATACAGATGAATGTGAACAGTTTAATTTGTATTGATGTGTCCATTTAAGTCCGTTTAAGGGATACCACGAGGAATTGTGGGTTAGCAGTGGGGGTCTCAATATCGATTCATTTTCATCCCCATGCAGGTTAAATCGGCATGGTCCTAATTGGAATGGATTTCTCCTGTGCATTGATTTGCTCAGGTGACAGTGGATGACATATGGTCGTGTGTTTGTTTGCACATGCCATGCATACCATATGGCGCTGTGATAGAGAAAGAGAGAGTGCAACACCTTTCGTTGTTGCCCAATGAAAAGACAGAAGTAGCAGCTGGATGCTATCAAATACCCATTTGTGTGTCTTTCTCGCTGTTTCATCCAGCCTGAGCCATAGGACAAATCGAGGACTTCTGCAAACACCGATGGCGATTTCATTTTCCCCATGACTGCACTTGCTATGGACACAAGAGAGCTTAACTCTCCTACACACGTACGCACGCAGTTTTGCACTTGGCTTAAGTTGAAGACTGTTTTTACCAACTGCCGTTGAGCAGTTTGGATACATGGAGGAAAAGGCAACCTCAAACACATAACACAGATGGGGAGGGGGGTGGGCAGGTTAAGAGTAAATACTTTTACCCAAAAGACAACTGGTACAAATATTCAGATGTATTGACCTCTCGCACAAGTTCGCATGTAGGAAGAGGATTGTGAAAGATGGCTGCTTGACATGGCTTCTCACAGCCGGCTGGCCCCGACCCCCCATGATCTGCCCTCTTATCTAGCCTAGATCCTGGCCTTTCATCTGCGCCAAAACCTGGGGGAGTTTGGCCTCTGCTGTGTTTTTACCCCTCCCTCTCACAAACACGGACACGTATTTAATTCCAGACCAGCTCCATCTCTAGACCCTATCTTTGGGTTCCAGATGAGCATTGCTTTCCCCTACTAGGGAGATAACAAGCCTCACAACTATGCTCTCTGCTGTCCTCGCCTCAGAATACAAGTCAATCTATGCCATCGAGCTCAATTGTAGACTTCATCTCCTCTTTGACTTCTTTTACAAAAAAAAAAAAAAAAAAAAAATGTGGAACCAATACCAGTACAATTCAATTTGAAAATGAAGGGACCAAAATAGTGTGGTTGCACAAGGGAGCATTTTCAGCCAATTACATAATCATGTTAAAACTCGTGCTTAGGACTAGGCAGTTCACACCATTTCAAGAAACTGCACTGCAAATATGGTAAAACCTTTTTTTGAAGCCGTACATTTTTGCATGTGTCCCAGCTCTTTTTGGTTTTGTTGTTTTTATTATATGGTCACTTGGTCTGCTCACACACTGGCCTCCTATTCAACCCTGACCTCTTCCATACATAAACATACGTTCCTCACCTCTCACCCTCTGGCTTCACCTGTTAATCTGTTTCCCCTTTCCCTCTGTCCCCTGCATTCTCTACCAAAACACACACACACACACGCACACAGGTTTTCCGCATCATCCTAGCCATGACCTATGACCCCAGTCAGATTAAACCTGATGGCATTTAAAATCCAACAGCCGATTGAGTGGAATCTGTGACCTCCACATGTATTTGTCTTTTATTCCCTGTATTTGATTCCCTCATGATCGGCCATTTTAAGCCTAATAATCATGTACGTCAGATCCCCTTAACAAGTTGATACCACATCATTCTTTTGCTCATTGTTGACTTTGTAAAATAGTAAGACCCTTTTTTTGTCCACACGGTTTTAAGTTTGAAACCTCATATTTTAAGTATTTCAATGCTTTGCTGTGTTATTCCACGTCTCATAAAATCCTGCTATAAAATTTAAAGCTGGGCACGGGAACATTGCTATAGAGTAAAATATGGGGGGGAATGAAAGTGTAGTTAGATGAGACTGAGCTTCAGAAGTTCACAGCGGAAGGCAAATTTATTGGATTACTATATCAAATCATCTAACTTATTTTGAATTGGTAAAATGTTTAGATCATATTCTAACGTAATAAATAAGCTCCCCATCCAGATCTCATTCAGGCGTCACAAAAGACAAATTTATGCATCTCGTTTTATATCAAGGCAACTATCATCAATTGTAGCATTACAATTTCCATTTAGTACAGTAATCAGATGTCTGTAATTTTATGATGTTTCATATTTAACCTTGTATTTGTTGAATAACTGTTTCCAAGTCATCAATGACTGTATCTTGGCTAATAAAGGTGATTCAGATTCTGATTTAACAGGCAGGCTGTTATTTTTTTTTTTTTTTAGCCATTAATGCTCACCATTCCTGTAAACATCATATCTTATTTCAAACTTTCACTTTAGTGGAGTGAATTTCGCATCCCTTGGTTTTATTCCGCTGAGTGTTCAGCCACAGTAACAATCAAAATACTATCAGCTGTCTACTCTATATAGAAAAGGAATACTTCCAAATTTTATGGAGCTGTCATGTGGTCAGGTACTGTGTAAATATTCTTTGCACAAAAACACTTCCAGCTGTTAAACAGTGTGCCTTTTGCTGTTTCTCATTACTGGCTTTTCTTGAAAAAGATGTTATCTCTATCAAGTTTCTATTGTATTGTTGCAGTGTTTTTGTGATACCTCCAGAATTCTTTTGGTATTAGTGTGGATTTGGAATAATGGCCGTTCTAAATGATTCCGCGGAAATCAATGTGAAATTGAACCCGTTGCATAATCTTTTTACTGTAAGGCTTTGATGCATTCCAGTGTTATCTTCTCCACCTTTTGATACAACGATGTGGTATTGATTTATGGGAATACTGTTTTAATTTAGCACTTATTGTAAAGACTTAGCTTGAGCAAATTGAGATGGTAAAAGATTTTGTTGCACTCGAAAAAATATAATGAATTGATATGATAACCATGGAATGTTACTAAATGCTAAGAAGAAAAGTTGATAAAATAATCCAGGCATAAAAATTTGAGGGCCATCATTGTTTTTAAATATTGAGAGATGAGGGGCAAATTCTCAGGCTCTAATAGCTTTACTTTCCAGGAAGTGAGTTGGGGGTGATGCAAGGAATTCACTGCAATGGCCCAGCAGGAAGTACAACTACACGCTGAGTTCAAATCAAAGAGGGCATTCTGTCCTTAGTCTCGGAGGACAAGATAACTGCTATGTGTGACCAAAGAGATATGGCTAAACGGACAGCTTGTCACACTAGTGCAGATATATATTTATTTTTTGTCTATTTGATTTTCCTATTTGAGTTGCACACCGTGAAATTAAAATGACATCCAACTGTTCATGAAAATGTTTCCCAAAGGAGATGTCTCTAAAATGTTATTTTAACGTCCACCAACATCGTGCTGCAAGGCTGTTATCTACAGTCTTTGGAAGTTTGGTTCCAAGTAATATCTAATACAGCTATTCTATCTGCCTTTCAGCTGGTTTCCAGTGAATCCAGCCATTCAAATGAAGAGTCTTCAGTTCCGCAGCATCGCCCCCAAGGCCCCATTCATTGTGCCTTCCCCATCCTCTGCAGTCCTAGCCTGCCAACCTCCCGCTGCCCTACCTGAAGCAAATAGTGGCTCCACCCCTAAATCCATCGTTGTGCCTACTCAGAACTATGCACTGATGCAAATAGCTGGTCAGGAGGGCACGTTCTCTCTGGTGGCACTGCCCCCTCCTGTCTCCTCTCAGACAACACAGCAACAACCTCAACAAACCCAGTCCATCCAAAAGAATCTCAAGCTGCCCATACCCAGGTACAAGCCTGTGAGGAGAGCAGCGACCACAGATAAGGTTAGAACAACACCTATAGCTCTAAAGGTGAAAACTTCCTCTGGGGTTGCTGTGACAAAAAAAGTGAGCAGCACACCATCACTGATTAATGAGAAGAAAGAGGAGTGCACAGTCACTCAAAATCAAAAGGAGGAACAATCGGAGCAGGTCATTTTAATAGATACGGCACCTTCTGAAATCTCTGCCCCTGTCATTTTACCAGACAATGCTGTCCTGTACCCAGGGTCCCAATTAGAACAACCTCCAGTTAAAACTGAACAATCTGCAATCACGGGTGTTGCTAAAAATCTATGTCCACCTTCTACTCTCCCAACTGCCCTCAAAACTTCACCGGCCAAATCTCAAGAGCAAAGTGGTTCTATGATGAGAATGTGCCAATCTAAGTCTGGGGCTGCACAGCTTCCAGACGGCATCGCTGTTCTTTCTGCAGCCATCTTCGGAAAAGCGGTGCAGATTGTCTCTTCCCCTCCTAAGGGTAAAGTGCCCATCCTACCCTACTCTAAAATGAAGCCCACACTCATTCCAGCTGCCAAGCTTAACTTGTCCCAAGATAAGGATTGCTTAAGCGGATCAGATCCCATGATCCCCAAAGATCCTCCATTATCGATCCACGAAACATCTCAAGCTCAGGCTCATCAGCCCCAGAATAAAAACCCACTCATGAGTAGCCTTCAGAAACTGCCGGGAAAGAAAAGAGGAAGAAAGAGAAAGACAATGGAGGATATATTAGCATATGATGCCCGAAAGAAGAGATCTTTGGCCTTTTTTCGTAGAAGGATCCCTGAAAAACCAGCAGTAGTCATGCCAGGTTCCAAGCAAAAGGAAGTTGACATTTCAAAGAAGTACCGAAGCATTCAGCCCAAGCCAGTGTTTGTCATGGAGGCAATTCCCAAGTTACTTAGCTTGCCTGCTAATGCCAGTACTTCAGATGGTCAAGAACCAGAGCTTTTACCGAGTCAACAACAGTTCCTCACACCCACCGCGACTAAGGACCAAGATAGTCCTACCGAAAAAACCCTGGTCGCTCTCGATCTGAGCACTACGTCCCATTCCAGAGTTTTTGTCAGCAGCAATTCAATTCATCGTTGCCCCACCTGCAGCCGCTGCTTCCAATTTAAGCATCACCTCCAGAGCCACATGAACAGTCACACCAGCAGTCGGCCATATGTCTGCCCGATGTGCCGCAAAGCGTACACGCATTCTGGCAGCCTGAGCACCCATATGAACCTTCACCATTCTGAGGCTCAATCTCGTCGGCCTGTGAGCTGTGAGTTCTGCAAAAAGGCCTTTGGATACATGGGCGTGTATTTCAATCATCTGCGAAAGGTGCACAATGTCTTGCTTACAATGGAGCCGTCCATAAAACGTCATGAGGAAGATGTTGAGGGGTAAGATGATTCTTGTCTAATTTTATCTTTCGAACTATATAGAGTGGTGCCTTGAAATAGAAGTTTAGACCTTGTCAACACGTGGCCGTGTATTTTGTAAATGGAAGATATTTTTCTGCGGTTTGCTCTATCACAGTGCCCCAAAGATTTTCTTCATTAAATACTAAAGTTTCTGAAAACTCGCAGAATGAACAAAGGAGTTGTTTTTTTTTTCTTTAAATGCTAAGATAGAATTTTAAAGTGAACCAGTCAACTTCCTGTTCAACATATTCAAAGTTGTTCCGCCTCGTAATATAATTACCAATTCTGTCCCAACAGGGGCGACTCCAAAACACGGATTGAACAGGATCCTGTGGAGCTGCAGATAAAATGTGGCCGCTGCCAAGTGGTCACTCCGAGTTTTGCCAACATGAGGATGCACCTTGTGTATGTTCATGGCGAGGAGGTCCTAATCCAACTTCAGGAGGATCAACCCTCGCCGGGTGGTCTTAATGCTGAGGAAGAACTGTTAAAGCGCGTTGTACATTACTGGAGGCAGCCCACCAAGAAGGACAACCTCATCAAGTGTAGCAACTGCGACGAGGAGTTCTTCTCGTTTGCTAAACTCAAGAGGCACATGATGTTCCACCACTGTGGAAGTGAAGAGGAGGACAGCAAGACTTTCTCGACGTCACCTGGTGACGGATGCTTTGGGGTACTTGCAGCAGGTTCTGCCTTTAACTGTGTACTTTGCAGCAAGGTGTTGGATACTAAAGAAGCAGTTGTGGAGCACTGGAGGGGTCACCACCACTGTGAGCAACCCAGCTTACTTTGGGCGGCCCTGAGCTCCTACTCGGGCCTGGAAGACGATGAGGCCAACAGGGATTTGGACACTCTTGTTCCAAGTCCACATTAGCCTGCTCAACATGGGGCCCATTTACTGTAGCTTGTCATCATATTCCAGGGTGTCCCCCGGGAAACTTCTGAAGCCTGGTGGTTGTGGATGGGCTGGGAATCAAAAGCGGGAGGAGGGCGGAGCAAGAAAAGCCTGTATCTGCCGCCAGGCCCATAAAGCACTGGGGGAAACCCTGTATTCACTCAGTTGTAAGTTTCAGTAAGGTAGGAATTCAGAGTGGGTGTTACGGTTGGATTTAGTGGGAGGAAAAAAAAATGTTTCAGTTAATAGACATAAGGTCAAAGATTCCAAATTTATTAACAATGGTCTTGTTCCATTTGTGGCACTTTTTGTTTTGTTTTTTCGTGTTAAATTTAATGCTTATTTAAATACAGTAAAGCAGTTAAACATATCTAAATTTCCTCCATTCACGGTCGAGAATACTTTTAGTTGTCTTTAGTAAAACAAGAGCACGTTATTCCACAATATTTTCCAGGTTATTCTATGACTTTATTCAGGAAAACAAGACCTCAAAATGATTTGCATGGTGCGACACCCAATAGGAAATCTTCATTTTTGTTTTTGTTGCCTTTTGTATCAACTGAGGGGTGTAAGTAGTTCAGTTAGAGACTACTGAAAGATGACCCGTGTCATAAGGTTAAAACCACATCAGATTCTATACCTATATTGTTACAGTAATGTAAAAAAAAAAAAAAACAGAATTAAAGGCAGCGTTTGGGGTCTTACGTAGGAGTATTTGGGCAACATTGGATTAAAGTCCCACACCAGTGCAGGTCTTTTTCCCATAATATTAATTAGTTCCTAATATTGACTATTAGACGTAATCTTTCAATATTGACTTTTACCCTCATGAATTCTCATTAAGTATTTGCATATTTTTCCTATTGTGTGGTTCTAATACCTCTTTGTAGGGTCAGTTGTCAACTTGAACCCAACAGCACACCTGACCAGCACTCATGTGACTGCCTTTGTGGCCTTGAAAAGTCTAAACAAAATACTCCATGTGTTACGTGGCTTCAGTTTGGTGGCCAAGACTTCTCGACTTGTTGATTGCCAATTTGTGTATTCTGTGATATGCCAAGGTTCTCTTAACATAAGTGATTGTACAAATGTGTTTAAGCGTATAACCACTGACATGATACTGTTTTAGCTAGTTAATGTTGTTGCCAGCTCTTGTGTGCACATGAGGAAATGAACTCTCAAGAGTTCATGTACTGTTGTCCAGAAAAATATGCTATTTTATACTAGATTATTACAGAGGTCTTTTGGTATGCTTGTGTTAAATGTTATGTCACTGAGCTGTTTGAATCCAATTTAGTTTCTTGCTGGGGAGATTCCACAGTAAAAATGTCTTTTCATATGAAGAAAAAAAAATGACAGGGTCAAATGAATGTACGTAAAAATCCTAGTATACATATTTAGATATATAGATGTAATCTATAGATACTTTATAGATATATTGTGAAAATTATAAATATATATATTTACAAATATATTTAGATGATCTGCTGCTCCGTTTGGTCACAACAGAACACATTTGCCCACAGTGTGGCACTAAACTTTGAATTGATAATAGGCTAACACCAGTGTACTAGTGCTCATTGAATGCCTGCGTGCGTCTTTTTTGTTTTTGTTTTACCCCCCCTCAAGCCTCAACACCAATAAGTAAAGAAATGGTATAATTTTTTTTGAACGTTTAAATTCCTCAATAACGTAACATCCAAAAGTAAAATTTAAAAAAGGGTCGTGTTTGTGCTCGTTTCTGTACCCTGAGAGCCAGTTGTTTAACTTGTTTCTGAAAATAAAAACATGCTTTGCTGTGAAAGTTTTCGAATGCCTCTTAATCTTGTAGTGTGTATTTTTAATTTGTTAATGGAGGCTGTACTGAATTTTGCTACAAATGGTGTTTTGTTTTAAGGACTGTGCTTATGGGGTACTTAATTGGATGTATACTTTTTTTTTAAATTACTGCTACTGCCTTCTCAACTTTTGGGTATTAACTTTGTCAATGCAATAACCCTGTAAAGGACAAACGGCTGACAAAACAAAAACAAAACGGCTGAATCTTAATGGAGGACCAAAAATGCAGAATCATATTTTAATATAGGTTTTTATTTTAGCCTCCTTTTTTTTTTTTTTTTTTTTTTTTTTTTTTTTTTTTTTGGGTTATTTTTGGTCCTCCATATCATAAGGTATCAAGGTATTGATACCCAAAACTCACAACTAGCCATCCCCTAACTGCTCCCTAAGTCGTCATGGTAACGGAAGCTGTTTCCACTCTCGAGAGCAATAAGCAGTACTGTGTATAACCCTCGGGCCTTGTTCGATTTTAGTACCCTTTCAGCTTGTTCAGGGACATTTTTGAGTGTGTTCTTTGCTAACATCACCTCATTAAGCGTTTATCTTTTAACCCTTTAAATTTCACTTGCATCTCCTGAAGAAATGATATTGATTTGAAGCTCAAAATGGTCTTGTTGCCCAAACTAATTTGCAGAGATGGACAATTTACAAAATTATTATTATTCATAAAATTGATCCGTCATTCATCGTCAGTGCCCTGGTTACACTTCAGTCATCGTCAGTCCGTCATTTTATTTTAACTACGCTTATATCAGCACTTTGTCGCCACTATTTTAACACCAACAGCTCGAGGTGGGCATTAAGTCAAGACTGACAGCAAAACGGGCGTCCTTCAGTGACCGACTGACAGTCCATCAGTACTGATGGAATGCCCACCTCCAGAGTTCCCATTGTATCAGCAGCTCATAAGTTTGCTTATTTTGTCTGACAATCTAAATGCAGTAGAGACGAGGAGACAGAGGAATGTGAGGTTATCAGGTTCCAAGCAGAGCATTTGAACAATAGCAGTATTCCTTTTGATTGCTTCATATTTAATAGATGAGGCCGATGCCTGCTAGTCGTCTTGTTCTCAAGCGACATGAAACTCCACTCTTTTCAAGTCCCAAAAGACAGAAGAGAGGAAAGTAAGTTAGATGGATAGACGCTATATCCGTGCCATGGCCGTGTCGAATGCAGGTGTTTGAGCTCTTAATTGTTTTGGAAGCACATGATTGTGTGTCACAGGTCAAAGGGCACCTTCGGGCAGGGTTTCTGCAGCTCGTCAAAGACAAAACCTTGTCAACCGTGGCCTTTATTCCCCTTTATTTTCTTCTACTTTGCAAAGATTCAAAAGGTTCTAAATGAGCGACTTCAGGTGGTGCTTCAGCCGCCGAAGGTGCGACATCAGTTACACATGGCAGGCGCAGATGAAAAGAAGTGCGCTATACATTGATGCATATTTCTCTTTAATCAGAGTCAACGCGCGGCACAGCCGTCACACAAGCGCTCTCACCTCTGCGTGGCTCTCAGGGGGACCCGTCTGATCAAAGCCTCCCCCCTCTACTTTGTGATCAGTGAGAACGAAGAACTGAAGCTTTCTTTTTCTTTCTTTGGGTCCGATTCTTTGTGATTTCTCCCTCTGCACACCTTGTGAGTTGGCCTTGGACTTAAACTTTGTGTGTGTGTGTGTGTGTGTGGGGGGGTGTATAGGGCATTTCACCATTTCAATGTGTACTTCCAGGTAACAAATGTATTAGCTTTCTCTGATAGCACCTTTAGAAAACAGGCCCCTACATGTTTGACCAAGGTAGAGTGATTTTGATAAAAAGGTAAAACCAGTTTTAGCTTTCTCTTCACTGTCATTTGTATATTTAGTGTCAGTCAAAAATAAGTTAGGCTACCTGAAGTAAACTAGGAGCAAAAAAACAAATTTTAATCCGCAAAACCAATGTTGCTGAAAAGATCTTGGGAAAAAAGGAACAACATTTTGTCAATATGGCAAAAATGACCACTTGTTTCACACTCAAAACAATAATGTCCTGTGATTTACTTTTTTTTTTTTTTTTTTCTTAATTGAAGGAATCTCAGACCATTTCCTTAAATGTGGCTCGAATTCTAAAGAAGATGCACCGATATCACAAGCTATATGGCTACCGGACTCCTACGCCATCGCTAGCAACAGACGACGACCATTATCCACGTGGGACGGCAACGCAAAGGGAGCCTAACGAAGACACCAACGGTATTATCGAAATTACACGGTATGATAAAAAAAAAAACGAAAATGACTTGATACAACTTTCGCCGGCGTCGTAGAAATTGTAGTATGTTAGCCTAAAAGTTGGCGTGCTAGCATAATTTGGAAATGAGCCTCTAAGCCTAATGCTAAGCCTCTAAGCTTAATGATCATGTCTGTATCGTCTCACCAAGTTCTGCTAGATTGAGTTTTGTTCCTTTGAATAATAATAATAATTTTAAAAAAAAACTTATCAGAGTTACACTTTAGGTCAGCACTTCTTGACTACTAGTTTCCTGGTGCCCATTGTTTACAAACATTCGGAAATGGTCTATTTTCATCTCCTATGTAAAACAGGGCGGAAGCAAAACCTTGCGCACCAAGACCCAAAAAGGGAAAGCTGGCATGACTGAAACAGCAGAGATTTATAGGAGCATAAAAATGTGATCCACTGACCATTGCGAACATCTAAAGTGGCGGTGTAATGTGAGCGCAAGACGCAGTGTTTTGTTGAACATGAGCTCCACTCCTCTTCACTCACTCCCCACTAGTAGTTGCCAGTCTGTCTTGATACGCTAACATGTGTGACGACTCTGTCGGCACATGCGGCGTGTCGGTGATATGTGTGCTCATTCATCAAAGTGATTCTATGGTTACATGAAAGATTTATAAAGCGCCTACATGTCAGGACCTACATGTACAAAACGGTAGGCCCATAGTTAGGTGCCCGCCCCTCCCCGTGTGTCTCGTTTTCAATATGGACACGTGAGCCGCCCTTCCTTTCCCCTGCTGCCTCGGTACTGGTCTCAGGTTTCAAAGTGTCCCGTCTCCCTTGGCCCTCAGAGATTAGTCATCTAATGAGCAGCAGGGCTGATCAGGTGAATAATTGATGACGGGCGGCTGGAGAAAGTCATCGATCCGTTGGAGCTCCAAATGGAGTAGAGAGGCAGACACCTCAGGAGGACAAGCTGGCACGGATACCACCAAACTAAAGTCTTGGTCTGTTAGAGGCCAAACCACATGCAGTACAGTTGCTTCCAAAAGTATTAGAATGGCATAGTCGATTTTGTTTTTGTTGTATACTGAAGGCGTATTCAGATCAAAAGATAAATATGAGACAAAAATTCAGAATTCCATTTGAAATTTGATTACTTTTCCAGGCCATTCCTCTCTTCAGTCTCCTTGAACCTACTGCAAAGCCTTTGAAACGTCATTTGAATGTATTGGTAAAAATATTCGAACTAGAGGGTGACACGGGAGTGGATTTGCACTCCCGTCCCATTCCTGGAAATTTGGTGGAAAAGCAAAATCTTGTCCCAACTCCCCGTGAAAACGACTCCTGTTCCGTACTGCCTCCGTTCAGAATGACTCCCACTTCCCTACTACTCCCATTTTGTAGGTCATCTACATAAAAAGGAATTTTTTTTTTTTTTTTTACCCTCCTCGATAATCACACTCCCGTCTTGCTCCCGTAAATGTTTTATCCTGTCTGTCCCAATCCCATGATTAAATTGACTCCATCGCGTGGTTTCCTCCAAAAAATGTCGGCCTCTAGTTCAAATGTAAAATGCATACACGATTGGGTTAAGGTCTGACGATTGACTTGGCCACAATAACACCGTCTGTCACCGTCATTTTATACAAACAAATTGGTCCAGAAGAAACATTTTCTATGAGTAATATAATCTGCCCGGTTCCTTCACAAGTGCCGTTTATAATTCCTATAAATACTAATGCTTGTATTCAAGCTGACTAAAAGTAAATCTAATAAATGTATCCGCCAAACAACATTCCTCTCACTTTACAACTGCATGCAAACAAACGGGCCCCTAAATTACCTAAACAAGTCACGAAAAGATTAATAAATTATGAGCGTCTGAACAGCATCTCAACACATTTGTCAGTAACGACTCATAATTAAGACTGTAAAGTATGAGCAGCAGATTGTATCATGGCTGTGCAGCAGCTGGGTTATGGCTGAATGGATGCAAATGGCTAAAAAGTTTTTTTGTTTTTGTTTTTTTTTTGTGTGTTTTTTTTGTTTTTTTATGTTCAAAAAACAAAACCAATGTTCAGGGGCTTATAATGAACCAGGCACAAAAACGGAAGCTCCGCTTTCTTTTCCTCCTCATGTATTCCATGTTTATATATTCATAGACGCCTCATGTGGAAGTTGATAGAAAGATAAGAGAAACAAACTCTCCTGGTTCAAATCATCCACCTTAACTAAACATACCATCGCCACGACTCCACTTCCAGTCTGGATCCATTTAAAGCATCCTGAAGAGCATGAGAGATGACTGCACACTTCCCAAAGCCAAAAAAGCAGAAATATGCTTTTGATTTGTATTTCTGCCAAGCTTGGCTCCATACATTCCAGCAAGTGCTTACACTACATGAGGTGATGGACAGCTTACAGAATATTACGGAGATTTCCTTCCTTCGTGCCGGCTTCAGCTGAGGTTCAAGAAATGCTCAGCGTGTGTGCGTGCGTGCGTGAAACATCAGGTTTAACTCTTCGAATGTAAATATGGTTGCAATTTCATTTCCATCTGTAACCCAGCAGGAGATTGCCAAGGCAGATGATTGGATCACTCAACCTTTTAACATGTATGACACCTATTAAAATAGTTGGGCACCAACCACTTAAGCTGGGTTCAAACCTGGAAAACTTTGCTCCAGTTTTTCTCATTTGTCACGTAGGTACGGAAGCGTGGAACTGCCAATGTGGAGTCAAGTTTTGACTGCATCAAACGTACCAAGTTGTTCAAATGTATTGGTAAAGTCGTTTGAATGTATTTATAAAACATAGGTTAAATAAATATCACAACATTTTTTTTAATTCCCATAATGCAACGGAGTATTAACTTGCGCATGGCATCATGGGGAAAATTACATTACATTCGAACAACTTTAGCAAAATGTTCGAACGACTTGGCAGCAATTTTGAACGAATTTATCAGTACCTTCAAACAACTTTATCAGTGCGTCTGAATTACTTTACCAAGATGTTAAAAAAAAAAAACTTTATTATGTTCATACAACTTGGCAGCACATTCGAACGAACGTTTGAACGACTTTACCAAGCTGTTTGAATAACTTTTATCATTACGTTCAAACGACGACCACTACGTCCGAACGACTTATCAAGGCGTTCAAACCACTTTATCTTTATGTTCATGCAACTTGGCAGCACGTTCGAACTACTTAACTAAGACGTACGAACGTTATGTTCAAAACACTTTACCAAAACATTCAAACAATTTTGTTGCTACTTTCAAACCGCTTTCACTAACACGTTCAAACGACTTTTCAGTACGTTTGAACATAGCCCAGTCAAAACCGTTTACTCCACATTGACAGTTTCACACTTCCATATATAGGCAACCATAATCATTTATACTTGAATATTAATCTTAACTGGCGGTGAGATACAAACTGACCTAAGTTTTTAGCATTTAGCCTACATTTTACCAATACGTTCGAACGACATTACCAATACATTTGAATGACTTTGCAGTACGTTCGAACAACATAGCCCAGTCAAAACTTTTTATTCCACCTTGGCAATTCCACGCAGCGCCTGCTGCTGGATACGGTTGGACATGACACCCAACGCCCCTAAGGCCACTTGTCACCCGATTCTCACTTGGCTCGTGGACATTATGTTGGTGACATTGCTCCAAATGGGCCTGCCCCCGCTCTCCTTTTCCATGTCGCTTCAGTGGGGAATCCTCTCCGGGATGCTGCTCGTTGCCTTCCCGTCCAGATGGTCAAGAGCTCCCGGTGTTCAGCGGGGCAGGCGCCATTGGCCCAAGGGAACTCCTGCCATCTGTTCCAATCTTCCCCTCACTTCTCATCTGACTCAAAGTCTGCCATCCACTTCATGTACAGGCTCGTAATCTCGCATGCTATTTCTGGATTTATCCTGTCATGTTTTGCCTGTATTTCCAAAACATCAGTTCAGAATCCCGATGAAAACATTTATTTCACGACATATTTTTCCCATTACTTTTCCTGTCCGGATCACATCTCCTATTCTCCTCGAGTGTGTCAACATTTGCACGTGTGTGTCCAACAGTGTTTGAAATGAGACGGAGAGCATCTTTCCGGAGTCATCTCAGCTCGGGGGAATACGGCGAGATAACCGGATGCTAATGCCGACACTTTGCCTTTGGGGAATTACTGAGCGGTAACCTACATTCACCGAGTTGTCTCCTACATGAGGTTAATGAATCAGGCCTGCTGGAAGGGCGAACGCGCTCTCTCCGCACGAGGATGTCCGCACGCGCGCGGCTAATAACCATCATCAATACAATAGTTGTAGACACAGCTCACAACAAGGATGTCTGTGTTTGCTGTAGCGCAAAAGCTAACGAGGTTTGCGAGTAAGAAGCCATCTGAATCGCTAATTCGGTTACGCAGTCTGGCTCCAAGGAGTCGTGGCTGCGTGGGTAATAAGAGGAGCGCTTTTCTGCATAGAAATGTGTTTGAATGTTTGCATGAAAGAGATATACTTGGGTGCATTATCCCTTTTTTTGGTTTTTTTTCTACCTGAAAATGACAACAAATATGCTGGCTGCATTAGGGATGCTATATCCACTCTGAAAACTGCTTGGTTAAAAGTAACCAAATTGGCTGAAATAGCTAATCTAGCAACCGGCAATGTTGGGTTATTTAAACCCAGCACGTTGGGGCAAGACCCGCTACTTGTGTCAGTTAGACCCAACTCTGGTTTTGTACAAAACAACTTTATAATACTAACCCAAGAAATTGGTTCGTTTAGTGACAAAACAAACCAAAGTAAAATTGTCAAATTGACCCGTTTTTTTTTTGTTTTTAATCAGGTTATTAACGTTTTCAAGGATGATAAATGATAAAAGCCTTGTCACATTAAATCTAATTCACACAGCGTCAATAAACAAAAAAAGATATATTGTCAAAGTCACTGTTGTGCAAAAAAATTTATCTTCACAAAAAGCTTGTTTTCTCTATTTATTTTTGTTCTATTTTCGCTTATGTCACTGACATGACCTATTTTCGAATGGCGATTACTAAAGAACGGACTAAGGTAGAAACAGACTTTTTTTTGTGTGTGTGTTTATGTAGTTGTAGTGCACAATATTTTGTTGAAAGATGAGTGAAAATGCTCAAATTCGGCTAGCACTGTTGGAGTTGTTTTTTGGATAATGTTTGGCAGTCAAAGATTTAAGAATCAACTTACCCCTCTTATAACATTTTCTAAGAATATTACATAAAATTGTCAACTTGTGTCAACAAGCCGTGACCAAAATGACAATCAGCTTCAGCATTTCAGCCCCATCTGCTGGGTCAAAAATAACTAACCCAACCTTGGGTAAAAGGTGTCAGCCCACCTTCCACATGTGCAAGTCTTGAGTCCTGTTGTGATGTTTTGTTTTTGTTTGTTTGTTTGTTTTTATGGTGTGGCTGTATGTGGTGATGTTTTTTTTCCCAGTTTCATACTGTGCCTTGGTTTTCACTCTCCCCCTTGTTTCTTTTTTCATCTAAGAAACCCGTGTCACTGAAAGGCGACCCATCAGGCTTCCCATTCTGTTGGTCATTGTTGTTTTCATGTTTCTTGAACAGGTTGTGGCTGGAGGAGTTTATTGGATCAGTAAAGTAATATAAAAGTAACCCAATCTGCTCCATATCCACAGCAACCCAGCGGGTGAGTTTGGAAAACAATCCAGATTTTTTTTTTTTTTGTAGACAACCATTCACACTTTCTAGTCTTCAATTAATCTACCATGCATGTTTTTGGAATGCGGAAGAAATCTGAGTACTCAGAGCAAGGCAGATGTTCTCGTATTTACTATGTTGTTGCTATGTAAACGCAGACACTTTTGTACAGAAGTGGGATATTCACCACTCCTCCCTCCTACCTCACCCCCTTTCCCTCCCTCCCCCTCCGTAACGGTGACTCTGGCTGGGATCCACTCACCGTCTCCCCCCTGGGAAGAACGCCATCTGACTTGGGTCGTCAGAATCAATTATACTCATCCCCCTCTCCCCTCCCTCTTCTCCTCAGCAGCATTTACATGAGTCACATTTTTTCAGACTCCTTCCTTCTTCCCTTTACCGCGCGCACCTCTTGCACCTCACCCCGCCTTTTTCCCCAAACCCGTCCCCACCACCCTAAGGCTTCCCTGTCAGGATCCAGGAATAATTCCCCTCCTTTTGCATGCTTTTGGAGAAAAAAGAAAAAAAAAACTGTGAGGTGATAAATCTGCAGTGATGTACTATAGGAGGGGGGAAAAAAATAAATGAAGGAGAATAGAAGGGAAGCTGGAAGGCACTTTTGCATGCTCAGCACAGCAGGCAGAAATGCGGTCCCGTCCCTAAAGGGCTGAAATGAGGAAGGGGGTTAAAAGAGGAGCCAGGGTGGCCAATATACTCAACAGACAAAACTCACCTATGGACTCTCGCTGCTCAGAGAAAATCTTACAGCGAGGACTCCCTTTTGGTTGAAGCTGTATAAACAAGCAAATGTGGCCTTGCATTTATGTAGTAATAGTGACCAATTTGTTAGTTTTTCCAAACTATATTCATGGTTTAATTGAATCCTTGGATTTTGATTTGATCCCACTTAAAAGTTGGCCAAAAATGTCTATTAACACAAAAAATATAGCATTATGACCATAGGCCACAGATTGGCAACTTCGGTCCATCGTGCATATTTTAGTTGCCCTCCTCCAACACACCTGTTTTCAAATGATCAGGGTCTGCATGTTTTAGGTGGTTCCCCTCCTCCAGCACGCTTGATTCAAATGATCAGGTTCTCCATGTTTTAGATGTTTCCCTCCTCCAATACACCTGTTTTCAAATGATCATGACCTACATGCTTTAAGTGTTTCCCCTCCTCCAGCACACCTGATTCAAATGATCAGGATCGTGATCAGGCCTATGTCGAGCTTGCTGATGATCTGATCATTTGAATCAGAAACATCTAAAACATGCAGGACAGTTGCCCTTGAGGAGCGGAGTTGCCCACCCCTGCCATCGGCAAATGATTCCTCCATTTCCTTTTCTAGTTTATCTTCCTTGATTGTTTTCGGCACTTCTAACCTACCCTCTTGTTCTTTTTCGTTCCTTTCTTCCCACTTTGTTCTTTCTTGCTTCCCAAGCCAGGATTCGAACCCAGGACCGAGAAGTGTGAGACAGACGAATATCGTGCTGTCACTGTTTCCTGTTTTCCATTATTGCTTCCTTTCTAATTTTTCATGATTTTTTCCTTCTTTCCTTCCTCTTTTATCCTTATTTCGTTCCTTTTTCTTCCGTCCTGTTTCCTTCCATAATACCATAATGTTCACTTAAAGCAGTGCTTCTCAATTATTTTCTGTCATGCCCCCCCAGTAAGAAAAAACATCTCGCCCCCCCCCCCCCCCCTCCCCCATGAGACTATAAATAGTATCATTTGTCTATAAAATTGTTCTAAGCACACCTCTGCATGACACTGTATCCGTATTAACATATAAAAGAATAAAAAAAGAAAGAAATATGGACCAACTTACAACAAAAAATAGCTTTATTAACTGTAACAGAAAAGATTTAAAGTAAATCTTGAAATTAAAAAATAAAATTAAATCCTTTATTAAACTATAAAAAAATTTTGACTGACCATTTCAAACCATATGATACGGAAAAATACGGGGGGGGCGCCCCCGCCCCACTATTTGAGAAGCACTGAGTTAAAGTAACATAAAAATGCACAAGATGAATGACAAATGACTTTTTTTTTTCCTGCATAGGTGAAGATAATTAAAAACACGCTATTGGCCCAAGCAAAGGTTTTCTGCTACACCCAACTGTCCTCTTATTTAACAGATGACTGATTTTAACTGCACTTCACGGGCAGACGGCAGGTTGGGTCGATACGTTTGAAGGATTTCTGATGCAAACCTGGACCACCTGCCCGACGAGTAACACCAAATCCAAACAATGGCGGGCGTAATTGGCATCGACGTGCTTTAAAAGCCCTCCTCCTCCCCGACAAACACCTGCAGCTCATGAAGCCGGGCGGCCCCACGGGAAATCACACATTAGCATTTAGCCGTTTCATCTGCTGCTCTAATCGGAGCCAAACGTTTCAATAATACAACACAAGAGCGGTTACGCAACACAAAGCAAAAAAAGAGGGGCACTCGCAGAAAAAAGGTATTTCCAGAGCTGTGCGAGTGAGTGAAGTATTTGGCTCAATATCCGGAAGGTTCTGATGGGCTGCGAGGTGAGCCGGCGTCGATCTCACTGTTGTTTATGTAATCACGGTGTTGCTAATTATACTTGAGCTGGCCAGAAAATGATTGCGATACTTGTAGCATCTAAATCAACAGGTCAGGAAAGTACAGCCTTGCGAGCAGATGTGTAATAATACACACGATAGCAAACATGCTTGTGAATAAATAAACGCTAACCTACGCTCATCAAATAATACGTTCTGGTGCAATAGTTGGCCCGACAAAGTCAGTTGTAGACCATTCTGCAATGTGGGGGGGAAAAAACTGATGACCTTAACTAAAAATAAATAAATAATGTAATTAAAAAAATAAATACATAAACATAATATGGATGGAAATAATAAATAAAAAACCATTTTAGATCTCCGTCTATCCTCGGGTGTCAAATATATGGCTCGCGGGCCAGAACCGGCCCATCAAGATGTCCAATCTGACCCGTGAGGACAGAACACAAACTGCAGTTTTCACCAAAATTAACTGTTGCTATTTTTTTTTCATTATTTGATTTGATTTATTGAACATTTAAACAAACAGCAAAAAAACAGAAATTAAAAAGAAAAGAAAGGAAAACCCCAATAAAATCATCCATCAACCACAGTTTACATGTTCAAAAGGGAGTAGGAAGAAGTTAAAAACCCTTATACATTAGATATTTTAATCTTATTTAATTATTAATACAATACTAGTTTAATCTATATTTTTTCTTCTTTTTTTTTTAATAAAATGTCTAATTTTGTCCACGCAGGGTGCATTGACGACCACTTAAATGACATTGTGAAATTTGTGAGTCAAGATTTGATACGGAAAAAAAAAAGAAATAGGAATATTTTCAGAATGTACTTGTAATTATTTGCACCAAGAAACAGTAAATATTCTGACCTGTTACTTATAGCTTATTGCACATGCTGGTTCGGTCCTCTTGAGATCAACTTTAGGTTTAAGTGACCCCCTGAATTAATATGAGCTTCACACCCCTAATCTATCCCCACTTGGGTTATCTGAAGCCAATCCAACGGTACAAATGTGTGTGAAAAGGTCTTGTCAGCTTCTTCCACACAAAACTCCTCCAAGCGTGCCTTGCAATTTTGCATGACTTCAGTTTTCAACCCGAACTAAACCTCACGGCCCTTCCTGCTTACATTAACAGGCAGGTTAGTTCGGCTTCCACCCACTCTAAAACCACCCACCCCATCATCCACCTCATGAAGAGTCCAAGCTCTCCCTTCCTGGAGCTTGGCAGCTCCAGATGAGCCTCCCCGGACTGCAACAAGCAGCAAATAGCCTATTGTTGCGAGATAATGCGAATTCTAATGTTCTGGCCTCTCTCGCGATGCACTCTGTCCTGACAGCCTCGCCGCTGTGGGCAACGGTAGGCGCCAAGTATATATGAGCACCTGCCAAACATAGACGTCCATCAGCGGCGCTTTTACCGCGGAGAAGGAGAGGGGAATCCCAGAAGACTTGTGGGAAACGAGCACCTCTCCCACAGTTGTTTCGCGAAAACTCACCTCCGCCCACTCCATCCAACCTTGGAGATTTTCTATCATCTTGCGGAGCTCGTGTGAACACGCCGCGCATCGGAGGCAATGCTGAAAGCGCGGCGAAAACATTGACAGAAAGGCGCCTGTTTGTTCCCGCTGGAAAGAAGCGGGGTCAAACACTTTTGCTCTTCGCTCATCGCGGTCGCTCCCTTGAAATCTTTCTCCGGTGATTATTCAATTCACAGGATAACAGCCGCCGTGAATCATTCACAACCTCGCATTTCACTCACAATATTCATTGCGGTGACCTTTCGTTTTTGGGATACAGTGCCGGTTTACCTTTAAAGTTACAGTCCTCAGCATGTGCAATATGAATTCACACGTATATATGTGGTGCTCCACAGGGTTCAATACTGGGGCCTCTGCTGTTTTTATTCTATCTGCTGGCCCTTGGATCCATCTTAAGACAATTGCGTTTTTTTTAGGGCTGTCAAAGTTAAAGCGTTAATAGAATAATTAATCACAGAAAAATGTTGCATATTAACGCATATTAATCGAACATTTTCTATTATTTTTTTTTACCGCACTTGAGCCTTGAACGTAACCGCGGTGTAATAACCTTATTTGATTGATTGAATTTTTATTTTTTATTTTTATTATTAATTCAATCTCTGGTGTAATAACCTTATTTATTGACTGATTGAATTTTTATTTTGTATTTTATTGTTATTTATTTTTATTATTAATTCAATCTCTGGTGTAATAACCTTATTTATTGATTGATTGAATTTTTATTTTGTATTTTATTGTTATTTATTTTTATTATTAATTCAAGCTCTGGTGTAATAACCTTATTTATTGATTGATTGAATTATTTTTTTATTTTATTATCTGTTCTCATTGCTGCTGGACAAGTAAATTTCCCAGAGGGAGCCATCCCAAAGGGATCAATAAAGTCAAGTCTAAGTAATTTAGCTAATTAATCGTGATGAATCAAAATTAAAGAGTGTGATTAATCAGATTAAAAAATGTAATCGTTTGACAGCACTATTTATTTATTTATTTTTTAAGTACTCTATAAATATAGATTTGAGTTGAGTGATGGGAGTCAGCATCCCTCAGTACCTCCAACAAGTTAAAACAACCACTGGGTTAGACTAGTGCGCTCCCCTGCCGAATAGTGAAAATCCACAAGAAAAGTTTTTATGGCCTTAGTTAGAAGCCGCAGGATTACACATTTTTTCTATTAGACACAATTATGGTCTGTCTAAATTAAGCTTCGCCCCTAACGTCAACGTACCTCTTTGGCACCAATTCCTATTTAGGATTACTGTTGCTACAGATGAACAGCTTTTCCCCATTTTGTATACTGCACTATTAAAGTCACCATGTTTTCCTAATTTAACAGCGTTTTACTGTCATCATCTCAGAGAGAGGAAAAAACAACCAGAAAGTGATCCTCTCTTAAATATAATGATGTGGATTTAAAGTTGGGTTTCCAGTCTCGCGCTTGGCAGGACTTTAAAAGTTAAAAGGTCTCTACCTTGTAGTTGAGGTAGCATTTTACCTTTTTCCACACGTCCTATTCATCTGTTGTCTGCGATAAAAGGTTCTCATGAAGCATGAAGAAATGCTCTGAGAACTTAAATACTTCTAAACAGGATTCTCTAAGAGGTAAAAGATGTCGAAGGCGGCGTATTCAGGTAATAAAAGGGTGTTAATCTGTCAGATTAGTGACAAAAAATGAGTGTGTGGGATTAAGGTAAAGCATGTGCCTTCCTTTTGCTTTATTGCTCACTTTACATATTCAGGGTTCTTTTTGGGAGCAGCTATGCACCTAAATGGATTAAAGTCACAATTCACTACTTGTATAAAAACAGACATTTAAGCATATATCCTCCTCTCTGTGTCTTTGTGAGTGCACGCTTTGATGCTCAACCAGACGCCCACTGTCACTGTTTTAGAGCTCGGCAATTGTCTGCTCGCTGGCTTTTAGGCTCCCATTTTTGGAAACGCTTAACACTGCCATCTATTGTGCTTCTCGTGGCTGTGGATCATATTGTTGTGGAGTGCATTGATTAAGGATGTTGCTCATGAGTTTGATGGAAATACTTAAAACAGTGCACAAATAGTTACATTTGTTTAATGTGTTTTAACCTATTTGAGTTCAAACATTTGATTGTTAAAGATGGTTCTCATAAAAATTGTCAATGATATGAGGCTTTTTAATTCTTTTAAAAACGACCATGTATAGTAAGGCTTTTTTATTCTTTTTAAAAACGACCATGTATAGTAAGGCTTTTTTTTCCCATAAAAAAATGACCATGTATAGTAAGGCTTTTTTTTTCATTAAAAAAATGACCATGTATAGTAAGGCTTTTTTTTTTAATCAAAAAATGACCATGTATATTAAGGCTTTTTTTTTTCATAAAAAAATGACCATGTATAGTAAGTCTTTTTTTTTCATTAAAAAATGACCATGTATAGTAAGGCTTTTTTTTTCATAAAAAAATGACCATGTATAGTAAGGCTTTTTTTTTTCATAAAAAAATGACCATGTATAGTAAGGCTTTTTTTTTTTTTTTTTATCAAAAAATGACCATGTATAGTAAGGCTTGTTTTTCATAAAAAAATGACCATGTATAGTAAGGCTTTTTTTTTTTTTTCATAAAAAAATGACCATGTATAGTAAGGCTTTTTTTTTTCATAAAAAAATGACCACGTATAGTAAGGCTTTTTTTTTAAATCAAAAAATGACCATGTATAGTAAGGCTTTTTTTTCCCATAAAAAAATGACCATGTATAGTAAGGCTTTTTTTTCATAAAAAAAAAATGACCATGTATAGTGAGGCTTTTTTTTTTCATAAAAAAATGACCATGTATAGTGAGGCTTTTTTTTTTCATAAAAAAATGACCATGTATAGTAAGGCTTTTTTTTTTTCATAAAAAAATGACCATGTATAGCATGGCTTTTTTTTTTTCATAAAAAAAATGACCATGTATAGTAAGGCTTTTTTTTTTTCATAAAAAAATGACCATGTATAGTAAGGCTTTTTTTTTCATAAAAAAATGACCATGTATAGTAAGGCTCTTTTTTTTCATAAAAAAGTGACCATGTATAGCATGGCTTTTTTTTTTTTTTTCATAAAAAAAATGACCATGTATAGTAAGGCTTTTTTTTTTCATAAAAAAATGACCATGTATAGTAAGGCTTTTTTTTTCATAAAAAAATGACCATGTATAGTAAGGCTTTTTTTTTAAATAAAAAAAATGACCATGTATAGTAAGGCGCTTTTTTTAAATAAAAAAAATGACCATGTATAGTAAGGCTTTTTTTTTTTCATAAAAGAATGACCATGTATAGTAAGGCTTTTTTTTCCCATAAAAGAATGACCATGTATAGTAAGGCTTTTTTTCCCATAAAAAAAAATTGACCATGTATAGTCAGGCTTTTTTTTTTTTCATAAAAAAATGACCGTGTATAGTGAGGCTTTTTTTTTTTTCATAAAAAAAATGACTATGTATAGTTAGGCTTTTTTTTTTTTCATAAAAAAATGACCATGTATAGCATGGCTTTTTTTTTTTTTTTTCATAAAAAAAATGACCATGTATAGTAAGGCTTTTTTTTTTAAATAAAAAAAATGACCATGTATAGTAAGGCGCTTTTTTTTCCCATAAAAAAATGACCATGTATAGTAAGGCTTTTTTTTTCATAAAAAAAAATTGACCATGTATAGTCAGGCTTTTTTTTTTCATAAAAAAATGACCGTGTATAGTGAGGCTTTTTTTTTTTTCATAAAAAAAATGACTATGTATAGTTAGGCTTTTTTTTTTCATAAAAAAATGACCATGTATAGCATGGCTTTTTTTTTTTTCATAAAAAAAATGACCATGTATAGTAAGGCTTTTTTTTTCCATAAAAAAATGACCATGTATAGTAAGGCTTTTTTTTTTTCATAAAAAATGACCATGTATAGTAAGGCTTTTTTTTTTTCATAAAAAAAATGACCATGTATAGTAAGGCTTTTTTTTTCATAAAAAAATGACCATGTATAGTAAGGCTTTTTTTTTCATAAAAAAAATGACCATGTACAGTAAGGCTTTTTTTCCATAAAAAATGACCATGTATAGTAAGGCTTTTTTTTCATTAAAAAATGACCTTGTATAGTAAGGCTTTTTTTTTTTCATAAAAAAAATGACCATGTATAGTAAGGCTTTTTTTTTCATAAAAAAATGACCATGTATAGTAAGGCTTTTTTTTTTCATAAAAAAAATGACCATGTATAGTAAGGCTTTTTTTTAAATAAAAAAAATGACCATGTATAGTAAGGCTTTTTTTTTTCATAAAAAAATGACCATGTATAGTAAGGCTTTTTTTTTTCATAAAAAAATGACCATGTATAGTAAGGCTTTTTTTTTCATAAAAAAAAATTACCATGTATAGTAAGGCTTTTTTTTTTCATAAAAAAAAATGACCATGTATAGTAAGGCTTTTTTTTTCCTACCAAAAAATGACCATGTATAGTAAGGCTTTTTTTTTTCTACCAAAAAATAACCATGTATAGTAAGGCTTTTTTTTTTCTACCAAAAAATGACCGTGTATAGTAAGGCTTTTTTTTTTCTAACAAAAAATGACCATGTATAGTAAGACTTTTTTTTTCTAACAAAAAAACGACCATGTATAGTAAGGCTTTTTTTTTCTTCCAAAAATGACCATGTATAGTAAGGCTTTTTTTTTTCTACCAAAAAATGACCATGTATAGTAAGGCTTTTTTTTCTACCAAAAAAATGACCATGTATAGTAAGGCTTTTTTTTTCTACCAAAAATGACCATGTATAGTAAGGCGCTTTTTTTTCATAAAAAAATGACCATGTATAGTAAGGCTTTTTTTTTAAATAAAAAAAATGACCATGTATAGTAAGGCTTTTTTTTTTCATAAAAAAATGACCATGTATAGTAAGGCTTTTTTTTTTCATAAAAAAATGACCATGTATAGTAAGGCTTTTTTTTTTTCATAAAAAAATGACCATGTATAGTAAGGCTTTTTTTTTTCATAAAAAAAAATTACCATGTATAGTAAGGCTTTTTTTTTTCATAAAAAAAAATGACCATGTATAGTAAGGCTTTTTTTTTCCTACCAAAAAATGACCACGAATAGTAAGGCTTTTTTTTTTTCTACCAAAAAATAACCATGTATAGTAAGGCTTTTTTTTTTCTACCAAAAAATGACCGTGTATAGTAAGGCTTTTTTTTTCTAACAAAAAATGACCATGTATAGTAAGACTTTTTTTTCTAACAAAAAAACGACCATGTATAGTAAGGCTTTTTTTTTTCATAAAAAAATGACCATGTATAGTAAGGCTTTTTTTTTTCTACCAAAAAATGACCGTGTATAGTAAGGCTTTTTTTTTTCTAACAAAAAATGACCATGTATAGTAAGACTTCTTTTTCTAACAAAAAAATGACCATGTATAGTAAGGCTTTTTTTTTTCATAAAAAAATGACCATGTATAGTAAGGCTTTTTTTTTTTTCATAAAAAAATGACCATGTATAGTAAGGCTTTTTTTTTTTCATAAAAAAAAATTACCATGTATAGTAAGGCTTTTTTTTTTTCATAAAAAAAAATGACCATGTATAGTAAGGCTTTTTTTTTCCTACCAAAAAATGACCATGTATAGTAAGGCTTTTTTTTTTTTCTACCAAAAAATAACCATGTATAGTAAGGCTTTTTTTTTTTCTACCAAAAAATGACCGTGTATAGTAAGGCTTTTTTTTTTCTAACAAAAAATGACCATGTATAGTAAGACTTTTTTTTCTAACAAAAAAACGACCATGTATAGTAAGGCTTTTTTTTTCTTCCAAAAATGACCATGTATAGTAAGGCTTTTTTTTTTCTACCAAAAAATGACCATGTATAGTAAGGCTTTTTTTTCTACCAAAAAAATGACCATGTATAGTAAGGCTTTTTTTTTCTACCAAAAATGACCATGTATAGTAAGGCTTTTTTTTTTCATAAAAAAATGACCATGTATAGTAAGGCTTTTTTTTTTCTACCAAAAAATGACCGTGTATAGTAAGGCTTTTTTTTTTCTAACAAAAAATGACCATGTATAGTAAGACTTTTTTTTCTAACAAAAAAATGACCATGTATAGTAAGGCTTTTTTTTTCATAAAAAAATGACCATGTATAGTAAGGCTTTTTTTTTTTTCATAAAAAAATGACCATGTATAGTAAGGCTTTTTTTTTTTCATAAAAAAAAATTACCATGTATAGTAAGGCTTTTTTTTTTCATAAAAAAAAATGACCATGTATAGTAAGGCTTTTTTTTTCCTACCAAAAAATGACCATGTATAGTAAGGCTTTTTTTTTTTTCTACCAAAAAATAACCATGTATAGTAAGGCTTTTTTTTTTTTCTACCAAAAAATGACCGTGTATAGTAAGGCTTTTTTTTTTCTAACAAAAAATGACCATGTATAGTAAGACTTTTTTTTCTAACAAAAAAACGACCATGTATAGTAAGGCTTTTTTTTTCTTCCAAAAATGACCATGTATAGTAAGGCTTTTTTTTTTCTACCAAAAAATGACCATGTATAGTAAGGCTTTTTTTTCTACCAAAAAAATGACCATGTATAGTAAGGCTTTTTTTTTCTACCAAAAATGACCATGTATAGTAAGGCTTTTTTTTCTTACAAAAAATGACCAAATAAAAAAATATTACCATGAAAAGTAAGACTTTTGCGCCAGGAGACAGGTATTTTTCACAACGCTAACCCTCTCTGCAGGTAGGAGAAGTTGTCGCTGCTGATGAGCTGGATGGATGGCGTTTATGCAGTGGACTGTTCTCGACGTTATGGCCGTGATATTCCTCGAGGGACAGCGTCGGTGCCTGGCGGTTGCGCTCATTCAGCAGCATGCCTGCACCGGCACGGCGTGTCGGGGCCATCCAACTTACCGTGCACCTGCGGGCCGCTTGTGTTTTTCGCGCTAGGAGACAGGCAGCATTTTTCACAGCCCTTCTGCTGGGAAGATATGTCGGCGCTACTGGACAGTCTACGCCGGTAAGGTAGGATGGATGGCGGTGGAGCTGAGGACGCGAACGTCGCCGCTGGGCGCGGTGTCTACGCGGGTCGTGGAGAGTAGATGGAGGTTCGGCGCTTGGAGGAGAGGCAGTTTGGACCATTCTTTTTTTGTGTGTACGGTTCTCATCGCGAACGCAGCAGCTGCTTGTTTATGAGCTAGCTTAGAAGCAAACTTAGCTTGTAGCAAACGTGTGTGACGTCATGCATGCTGAGATCACGTCTCTGATCAACTGCTGAAAGGAGGCTGATTCTGTCCTCTTCCATCTAAAAATTGCTTCAAGCATCAAAGCGTATATAGGGATGGAAGAATGTTGATTTATTGTGATTGAGTGGAGTTGAGTTCTTCAACAAAAAAATGACCATGTATACGAAGGCTTAAAAAATAAAGAAATGAGCATGTATTGTAAGGCTTTTTTTTTCCTGTCAAAGAATGACAATGTATAGTAAGGCTTTTTTTTTTTTTTTTGTATATATATATATATATATATATAAATTCCTAGTCATACTTACTCAACTCATTGCTCCTCTTTCCAGTAAACAGACTAACAGCCCCGTGGTCTCGTGGTAGAGTGGCTACACTCTGACACTGAGGTTGTGGGTTCGATCCCAGGCTGAGTCAAACCAAACGAACATGTATAGTAAGGCTTTTTTTCCGACAAAAAAACGACCATGTATAGTAAGGCTTTTTTTTCCGACAAAAAAACGACCATGTATAGTAAGGCTTTTTTTTTCCGACAAAAAAACGACCATGTATAGTAAGGCTTTTTTTTCCGACAAAAAAAATGACCATGTATAGTAAGGCTTTTTTTTCTGACAAAAGAACGACCATGTATAGTAAGGCTTTTTTTTCCGACAAAAAAACAACCATGTATAGTAAGGCTTTTTTTTCCGACAAAAAAACGACCATGTATAGTAAGGCTTTTTTTTCCGACAAAAAAACGACCATGTATAGTAAGGCTTTTTTTCCGACAAAAAAACGACCATGTATAGTAAGGCTTTTTTTCCGACAAAAAAACGACCATGTATAGTAAGGCTTTTTTTTCCGACAAAAAAACGACCATGTATAGTAAGGCTTTTTTTTCCGACATAAAAACGACCATGTATAAGTAAGGCTTTTTTTTCTGACAAAAAAACGACCATGTATAGTTAGGCTTTTTTTCTGACAAAAAAACGACCATGTATAGTAAGGCTTTTTTTTCCGACCAAAAAACGACCATGTATAGTAAGGCTTTTTTTAAGACATAAAAACGACCATGTATAGTAAGGCTTTTTTTAAGACATAAAAACGACCATGTATAGTAAGGCATTTTTTTCCGAAAAAAAAAACGACCATGTATAGTAAGGCTTTTTTTCCCGACGAAAAAACGACCATGTATAGTAAGGCTTTTTTTCTGACAAAAAAACGACCATGTATAGTAAGGCATTTTTTTCCAACAAAAAAACGACCATGTATAGTAAGGCTTTTTTTTCCGACAAAAAAACGACCATGTATAGTAAGGCTTTTTTTTCCGACAAAAAAACGACCATGTATAGTAAGGCTTTTTTTCTGACAAAAAAACGACCATGTATATAGTAAGGCTTTTTTTTCCGACAAAAAAACGACCATGTATAGTAAGGCTTTTTTTTCCGACAAAAAAACGACCATGTATAGTAAGGCTTTTTTTCCGACTAAAAAATGACCATGTATCGTAAGGCTTTTTTTTCCCACAAAAAAACGACCATGTATAGTAAGGCTTTTTTTTCCGACAAAAAAACGACCATGTATAGTAAGGCTTTTTTTCTGACAAAAAAACGACCATGTATAGTAAGGCTTTTTTTTCCGACAAAAAAAATGACCATGTATAGTAAGGCTTTTTTTTCTGACAAAAGAACGACCATGTATAGTAAGGCTTTTTTTTCCGACAAAAAAACGACCATGTATAGTAAGGCTTTTTTTTCCGACAAAAAAACGACCATGTATAGTAAGGCTTTTTTTTTCCGACAAAAAAACGACCATGTATAGTAAGGCTTTTTTTTCCGACAAAAAAAATGACCATGTATAGTAAGGCTTTTTTTTCTGACAAAAGAACGACCATGTATAGTAAGGCTTTTTTTTCCGACAAAAAAACGACCATGTATAGTAAGGCTTTTTTTTCCGACAAAAAAACAACCATGTATAGTAAGGCTTTTTTTCTGACAAAAAAACGACCATGTATAGTAAGGCTTTTTTTTCCGACAAAAAAACGACCATGTATAGTAAGGCTTTTTTTTTCCGACAAAAAAACGACCATGTATAGTAAGGCTTTTTTTTTCCGACAAAAAAACGACCATGTATAGTAAGGCTTTTTTTTCCGACAAAAAAACGACCATGTATAGTAAGACTTTTTTTTCCGACAAAAAAACGACCATGTATAGTAAGGCTTTTTTTTCCGACATAAAAACGACCATGTATAGTAAGGCTTTTTTTTCTGACAAAAAAACGACCATGTATAGTAAGGCTTTTTTTCTGACAAAAAAACGACCATGTATAGTAAGGCTTTTTTTTCCGACAAAAAAACGACCATGTATAGTAAGGCTTTTTTTTCCGACAAAAAAACGACCATGTATAGTAAGGCTTTTTTTCCGACAAAAAAACGACCATGTATAGTAAGGCTTTTTTTTCCGACAAAAAAACGACCATGTATAGTAAGGCTTTTTTTTCCGACAAAAAAACGACCATGTATAGTAAGGCTTTTTTTTCCGACATAAAAACGACCATGTATAGTAAGGCTTTTTTTTCTGACAAAAAAACGACCATGTATAGTAAGGCTTTTTTTCTGACAAAAAAACGACCATGTATAGTAAGGCTTTTTTTTCCGACCAAAAAACGACCATGTATAGTAAGGCTTTTTTTAAGACATAAAAACGACCATGTATAGTAAGGCTTTTTTTAAGACATAAAAACGACCATGTATAGTAAGGCATTTTTTTCCGAAAAAAAAACGACCATGTATAGTAAGGCTTTTTTTCCCGACGAAAAAACGACCATGTATAGTAAGGCTTTTTTTCTGACAAAAAAACGACCATGTATAGTAAGGCATTTTTTTCCAACAAAAAAACGACCATGTATAGTAAGGCTTTTTTTTCCGACAAAAAAACGACCATGTATAGTAAGGCTTTTTTTTCCGACAAAAAAACGACCATGTATAGTAAGGCTTTTTTTCTGACAAAAAAACGACCATGTATATAGTAAGGCTTTTTTTTCCGACAAAAAAACGACCATGTATAGTAAGGCTTTTTTTTCCGACAAAAAAACGACCATGTATAGTAAGGCTTTTTTTCCGACTAAAAAATGACCATGTATAGTAAGGCTTTTTTTCCCCACAAAAAAACGACCATGTATAGTAAGGCTTTTTTTTCCGACAAAAAAACGACCATGTATAGTAAGGCTTTTTTTCTGACAAAAAAACGACCATGTATAGTAAGGCTTTTTTTCCCGACGAAAAAACGACCATGTATAGTAAGGCTTTTTTTCTGACAAAAAAACGACCATGTATAGTAAGGCATTTTTTTCCAACAAAAAAACGACCATGTATAGTAAGGCTTTTTTTTCCGACAAAAAAACGACCATGTATAGTAAGGCTTTTTTTTCCGACAAAAAAACGACCATGTATAGTAAGGCTTTTTTTCTGACAAAAAAACGACCATGTATATAGTAAGGCTTTTTTTTCCGACAAAAAAACGACCATGTATAGTAAGGCTTTTTTTTCCGACAAAAAAACGACCATGTATAGTAAGGCTTTTTTTCCGACTAAAAAATGACCATGTATAGTAAGGCTTTTTTTTCCCACAAAAAAACGACCATGTATAGTAAGGCTTTTTTTTCCGACAAAAAAACGACCATGTATAGTAAGGCTTTTTTTCTGACAAAAAAACGACCATGTATAGTAAGGCTTTTTTTTCCGACAAAAAAAATGACCATGTATAGTAAGGCTTTTTTTTCTGACAAAAGAACGACCATGTATAGTAAGGCTTTTTTTTCCGACAAAAAAACGACCATGTATAGTAAGGCTTTTTTTTCCGACAAAAAAACGACCATGTATAGTAAGGCTTTTTTTTTCCGACAAAAAAACGACCATGTATAGTAAGGCTTTTTTTTCCGACAAAAAAAATGACCATGTATAGTAAGGCTTTTTTTTCTGACAAAAGAACGACCATGTATAGTAAGGCTTTTTTTTCCGACAAAAAAACGACCATGTATAGTAAGGCTTTTTTTTCCGACAAAAAAACAACCATGTATAGTAAGGCTTTTTTTCTGACAAAAAAACGACCATGTATAGTAAGGCTTTTTTTTCCGACAAAAAAACGACCATGTATAGTAAGGCTTTTTTTTCCGACAAAAAAACGACCATGTATAGTAAGGCTTTTTTTTTCCGACAAAAAAACGACCATGTATAGTAAGGCTTTTTTTTCCGACAAAAAAACGACCATGTATAGTAAGGCTTTTTTTTCCGACAAAAAAACGACCATGTATAGTAAGGCTTTTTTTTCCGACATAAAAACGACCATGTATAGTAAGGCTTTTTTTTCTGACAAAAAAACGACCATGTATAGTAAGGCTTTTTTTCTGACAAAAAAACGACCATGTATAGTAAGGCTTTTTTTTCCGACAAAAAAACGACCATGTATAGTAAGGCTTTTTTTTCCGACAAAAAAACGACCATGTATAGTAAGGCTTTTTTTCCGACAAAAAAACGACCATGTATAGTAAGGCTTTTTTTTCCGACAAAAAAACGACCATGTATAGTAAGGCTTTTTTTTCCGACAAAAAAACGACCATGTATAGTAAGGCTTTTTTTTCCGACATAAAAACGACCATGTATAGTAAGGCTTTTTTTTCTGACAAAAAAACGACCATGTATAGTAAGGCTTTTTTTCTGACAAAAAAACGACCATGTATAGTAAGGCTTTTTTTTCCGACCAAAAAACGACCATGTATAGTAAGGCTTTTTTTAAGACATAAAAACGACCATGTATAGTAAGGCTTTTTTTACGACTAAAAAATGACCATGTATAGTAAGGCTTTTTTTCCCCACAAAAAAACGACCATGTATAGTAAGGCTTTTTTTTCCGACCAAAAAACGACCATGTATAGTAAGGCTTTTTTTAAGACATAAAAACGACCATGTATAGTAAGGCTTTTTTTCCGACTAAAAAATGACCATGTATAGTAAGGCTTTTTTTCCCCACAAAAAAACGACCATGTATAGTAAGGCTTTTTTTTCCGACAAAAAAACGACCATGTATAGTAAGGCTTTTTTTCTGACAAAAAAACGACCATGTATAGTAAGGCTTTTTTTCCCGACGAAAAAACGACCATGTATAGTAAGGCTTTTTTTCTGACAAAAAAACGACCATGTATAGTAAGGCATTTTTTTCCAACAAAAAAACGACCATGTATAGTAAGGCTTTTTTTTCCGACAAAAAAACGACCATGTATAGTAAGGCTTTTTTTTCCGACAAAAAAACGACCATGTATAGTAAGGCTTTTTTTCTGACAAAAAAACGACCATGTATATAGTAAGGCTTTTTTTTCCGACAAAAAAACGACCATGTATAGTAAGGCTTTTTTTTCCGACAAAAAAACGACCATGTATAGTAAGGCTTTTTTTCCGACTAAAAAATGACCATGTATAGTAAGGCTTTTTTTTCCCACAAAAAAACGACCATGTATAGTAAGGCTTTTTTTTCCGACAAAAAAACGACCATGTATAGTAAGGCTTTTTTTCTGACAAAAAAACGACCATGTATAGTAAGGCTTTTTTTTCCGACAAAAAAACGACCATGTATAGTAAGGCTTTTTTTTCCGACAAAAAAACGACCATGTATAGTAAGGCTTTTTTTTTCCGACAAAAAAACGACCATGTATAGTAAGGCTTTTTTTTCCGACAAAAAAAATGACCATGTATAGTAAGGCTTTTTTTTCTGACAAAAGAACGACCATGTATAGTAAGGCTTTTTTTTCCGACAAAAAAACGACCATGTATAGTAAGGCTTTTTTTTCCGACAAAAAAACAACCATGTATAGTAAGGCTTTTTTTTCTGACAAAAAAACGACCATGTATAGTAAGGCTTTTTTTTTCCGACAAAAAAACGACCATGTATAGTAAGGCTTTTTTTTCCGACAAAAAAACGACCATGTATAGTAAGGCTTTTTTTTCCGACAAAAAAACGACCATGTATAGTAAGGCTTTTTTTTCCGACATAAAAACGACCATGTATAGTAAGGCTTTTTTTTCTGACAAAAAAACGACCATGTATAGTAAGGCTTTTTTTCTGACAAAAAAACGACCATGTATAGTAAGGCTTTTTTTTCCGACAAAAAAACGACCATGTATAGTAAGGCTTTTTTTTCCGACAAAAAAACGACCATGTATAGTAAGGCTTTTTTTCCGACAAAAAAACGACCATGTATAGTAAGGCTTTTTTTTCCGACAAAAAAACGACCATGTATAGTAAGGCTTTTTTTTCCGACAAAAAAACGACCATGTATAGTAAGGCTTTTTTTTCCGACATAAAAACGACCATGTATAGTAAGGCTTTTTTTTCTGACAAAAAAACGACCATGTATAGTAAGGCTTTTTTTCTGACAAAAAAACGACCATGTATAGTAAGGCTTTTTTTTCCGACCAAAAAACGACCATGTATAGTAAGGCTTTTTTTAAGACATAAAAACGACCATGTATAGTAAGGCTTTTTTTAAGACATAAAAACGACCATGTATAGTAAGGCATTTTTTTCCGAAAAAAAAACGACCATGTATAGTAAGGCTTTTTTTCCCGACGAAAAAACGACCATGTATAGTAAGGCTTTTTTTCTGACAAAAAAACGACCATGTATAGTAAGGCATTTTTTTCCAACAAAAAAACGACCATGTATAGTAAGGCTTTTTTTTCCGACAAAAAAACGACCATGTATAGTAAGGCTTTTTTTTCCGACAAAAAAACGACCATGTATAGTAAGGCTTTTTTTCTGACAAAAAAACGACCATGTATATAGTAAGGCTTTTTTTTCCGACAAAAAAACGACCATGTATAGTAAGGCTTTTTTTTCCGACAAAAAAACGACCATGTATAGTAAGGCTTTTTTTCCGACTAAAAAATGACCATGTATAGTAAGGCTTTTTTTTCCCACAAAAAAACGACCATGTATAGTAAGGCTTTTTTTTCCGACAAAAAAACGACCATGTATAGTAAGGCTTTTTTTCTGACAAAAAAACGACCATGTATAGTAAGGCTTTTTTTTCCGACAAAAAAAATGACCATGTATAGTAAGGCTTTTTTTTCTGACAAAAGAACGACCATGTATAGTAAGGCTTTTTTTTCCGACAAAAAAACGACCATGTATAGTAAGGCTTTTTTTTCCGACAAAAAAACGACCATGTATAGTAAGGCTTTTTTTTCCGACAAAAAAAATGACCATGTATAGTAAGGCTTTTTTTTCTGACAAAAGAACGACCATGTATAGTAAGGCTTTTTTTTCCGACAAAAAAACGACCATGTATAGTAAGGCTTTTTTTTCCGACAAAAAAACAACCATGTATAGTAAGGCTTTTTTTCTGACAAAAAAACGACCATGTATAGTAAGGCTTTTTTTTTCCGACAAAAAAACGACCATGTATAGTAAGGCTTTTTTTTCCGACAAAAAAACGACCATGTATAGTAAGGCTTTTTTTCCGACCAAAAAACGACCATGTATAGTAAGGCTTTTTTTTCCGACAAAAAAACGACCATGTATAGTAAGGCTTTTTTTTCCGACAAAAAAACGACCATGTATAGTAAGGCTTTTTTTTCCGACATAAAAACGACCATGTATAGTAAGGCTTTTTTTTCTGACAAAAAAACGACCATGTATAGTAAGGCTTTTTTTCTGACAAAAAAACGACCATGTATAGTAAGGCTTTTTTTTCCGACAAAAAAACGACCATGTATAGTAAGGCTTTTTTTTCCGACCAAAAAACGACCATGTATAGTAAGGCTTTTTTTAAGACATAAAAACGACCATGTATAGTAAGGCATTTTTTTCCGAAAAAAAAACGACCATGTATAGTAAGGCTTTTTTTCCCGACGAAAAAACGACCATGTATAGTAAGGCTTTTTTTCTGACAAAAAAACGACCATGTATAGTAAGGCATTTTGTTCCAACAAAAAAACTGCCATGTATAGTAAGGCTTTTTTTTCCGACAAAAAAACGACCATGTATAGTAAGGCTTTTTTTCTGACAAAAAAACGACCATGTATATAGTAAGGCTTTTTTTTCCGACAAAAAAACGACCATGTATAGTAAGGCTTTTTTTTCCGACAAAAAAACGACCATGTATAGTAAGGCTTTTTTTCCGACTAAAAAACGACCATGTATAGTAAGGCTTTTTTTTCCCACAAAAAAACGACCATGTATAGTAAGGCTTTTTTTTCCGACAAAAAAACGACCATGTATAGTAAGGCTTTTTTTCTGACAAAAAAACGACCATGTATACTAAGGCTTTTTTTTCCGACAAAAAAACGACCATGTATAGTAAGGCTTTTTTTTCCGACCAAAAAACGACCATGTATAGTAAGGCTTTTTTTAAGACATAAAAACGACCATGTATAGTAAGGCTTTTTTTTCCGACAAAAAAACGACCATGAATAGTAAGGCTTTTTTTTCCGACCAAAAAACGACCATGTATAGTAAGGCTTTTTTTTCCGACAAAAAAACGACCATGTATAGTAAGGCTTTTTTTAAGACATAAAAACGACCATGTATAGTAAGGCATTTTTTTCCGAAAAAAAAACGACCATGTATAGTAAGGCTTTTTTTCCCGACGAAAAAACGACCATGTATAGTAAGGCTTTTTTTCCGACCAAAAAACGACCATGTATAGTAAGGCTTTTTTTTCCGACCAAAAAACGACCATGTATAGTAAGGCTTTTTTTAAGACATAAAAACGACCATGTATAGTAAGGCATTTTTTTCCGAAAAAAAAAACGACCATGTATAGTAAGGCTTTTTTTCCCGACGAAAAAAACGACCATGTATAGTAAGGCTTTTTTTCTGACAAAAAAACGACCATGTATAGTAAGGCATTTTTTTCCAACAAAAAAACGACCATGTATAGTAAGGCTTTTTTTTCCGACAAAAAAACGACCATGTATAGTAAGGCTTTTTTTCTGACAAAAAAACGACCATGTATATAGTAAGGCTTTTTTTTCCGACAAAAAAACGACCATGTATAGTAAGGCTTTTTTTTCCGACAAAAAAACGACCATGTATAGTAAGGCTTTTTTTCTGACAAAAAAACGACCATGTATAGTAAGGCTTTTTTTTCCGACAAAAAAACGACCATGTATAGTAAGGCTTTTTTTTCCGACCAAAAAACGACCATGTATAGTAAGGCTTTTTTTAAGACATAAAAACGACCATGTATAGTAAGGCATTTTTTTCCGAAAAAAAAACGACCATGTATAGTAAGGCTTTTTTTCCCGACGAAAAAACGACCATGTATAGTAAGGCTTTTTTTCTGACAAAAAAACGACCATGTATAGTAAGGCATTTTTTTCCAACAAAAAAACGACCATGTATAGTAAGGCTTTTTTTTCCGACAAAAAAACGACCATGTATAGTAAGGCTTTTTTTCTGACAAAAAAACGACCATGTATATAGTAAGGCTTTTTTTTCCGACAAAAAAACGACCATGTATAGTAAGGCTTTTTTTTCCGACAAAAAAACGACCATGTATAGTAAGGCTTTTTTTCCGACTAAAAAACGACCATGTATAGTAAGGCTTTTTTTTCCGACAAAAAAACGACCATGTATAGTAAGGCTTTTTTTTCCGACAAAAAAACGACCATGTATAGTAAGGCTTTTTTTCTGACAAAAAAACGACCATGTATACTAAGGCTTTTTTTTCCGACAAAAAAAACGACCGTGTATAGTAAGGCTTTTTTTTCCGACCAAAAAACGACCATGTATAGTAAGGCTTTTTTTAAGACATAAAAACGACCATGTATAGTAAGGCTTTTTTTTCCGACAAAAAAACGACCATGAATAGTAAGGCTTTTTTTTCCGACCAAAAAACGACCATGTATAGTAAGGCTTTTTTTTCCGACAAAAAAACGACCATGTACAGTAAGGCTTTTTTTTCCGACAAAAAAACGACCATGTATAGTAAGGCTTTTTTTTCCGACAAAAAAACGACCATGTATAGTAAGGCTTTTTTTTCCGACAAAAAAACGACCATGTATAGTAAGGCTTTTTTTTCCGACAAAAAACGACCATGTATAGTAAGGCTTTTTTTCTGACAAAAAAACGACCATGTATAGTTAGGCTTTTTTTCTGACAAAAAAACGACCATGTATAGTAAGGCTTTTTTTTTCCAACAAAAAAACGACTATGTATAGTAAGGCTTTTTTTTCCGACAAAAAAACGACCATGTATAGTAAGGCTTTTTTTCCGACAAAAAAACGACCATGTATAGTAAGGCTTTTTTTTCCGACAAAAAAACGACCATGTATAGTAAGGCTTTTTTTTTCCGACAAAAAACGACCATGTATAGTAAGGCTTTTTTTCTGACAAAAAAACGACCATGTATAGTAAGGCCTTTTTTTTCCAACAAAAAAACGACCATGTATAGTAAGGCTTCTTTTTCCGACAAAAAAACGACCATGTATAGTAAGGCTTTTTTTCCGACAAAAAAACGACCATGTATAGTAAGGCTTTTTTTTCCGACAAAAAAATGACCATGTATAGTAAGGCTTTTTTTTCCGACAAAAAAACGACCATGTATAGTAAGGCTTTTTTTTCTGACAAAAAAACGACCATGTATAGTAAGGCTTTTTTTTTCCGACAAAAAAACGACCATGTATAGTAAGGCTTTTTTTTCTGACAAAAAAACGACCATGTATAGTAAGGCTTTTTTTTCCGACAAAAAAACGACCATGTATAGTAAGGCTTTTTTTTCCGACAAAAAAACGACCATGTATAGTAAGGCTTTTTTTTCAGACCAAAAAACGACCATGTATAGTAAGGCTTTTTTTTCCGACCAAAAAACAACCATGTATAGTAAGGCTTTTTTTAAGACATAAAAACGACCATGTATAGTAAGGCTTTTTTTTCCGACAAAAAAACGACCATGTATAGTAAGGCTTTTTTTTCCAACAAAAAAACGACCATGTGTAGTAAGGCTTTTTTTTCCGACAAAAAAACGACCATGTATAGTAAGGCTTTTTTTTCCGACCAAAAAACGACCATGTATAGTAAGGCTTTTTTTAAGACATAAAAACGACCATGTATAGTAAGGCTTTTTTTTCCGACAAAAAAACGACCATGTATAGTAAGGCTTTTTTTTCCGACAAAAAAACGACCATGTACAGTAAGGCTTTTTTTTCTGACAAAAAAACGACCATGTATAGTAAGGCTTTTTTTTCCGACAAAAAAATGACCATGTATAGTAAGGCTTTTTTTTCCGACAAAAAAACGACCATGTATAGTAAGGCTTTTTTTTCCGACATAAAAACGACCATGTATAGTAAGGCTTTTTTTTCCGACAAAAAAAATGACCATGTATAGTAAGGTTTTTTTTTCTGACAAAAAAACGACCATGTATAGTAAGGCTTTTTTTTTCCGACAAAAAAACGACCATGTATAGTAAGGCTTTTTTTCTGACAAAAAAACGACCATGTATAGTAAGGCATTTTTTCCTGACAAAAAAACGACCATGTATAGTAAGGCTTTTTTTTCCGACAAAAAAACGACAATGTATAGTAAGGCTTTTTTTTCCGACAAAAAAACGACCATGTATAGTAAGGCTTTTTTTTCCGACCAAAAAACGACCATGTATAGTAAGGCTTTTTTTAAGACATAAAAACGACCATGTATAGTAAGGCTTTTTTTTCCGACAAAAAAACGACCATGTATAGTAAGGCTTTTTTTTCTGACAAAAAAACGACCATGTATAGTAAGGCTTTTTTTCTGACAAAAAAACGACCATGTATAGTAAGGCTTTTTTTTCCGACAAAAAAACGACCATGTATAGTAAGGCTTTTTTTTCCGACAAAAAAAACGACCATGTATAGTAAGGTTTTTTTTTCCGACCAAAAAACGACCATGTATAGTAAGGCTTTTTTTAAGACATAAAAACGACCATGTATAGTAAGGCTTTTTTTTCCGACAAAAAAACGACCATGTATAGTAAGGCTTTTTTTTCCAACAAAAAAACGACCATGTGTAGTAAGGCTTTTTTTTCCGACAAAAAAACGACCATGTATAGTAAGGCTTTTTTTTCCGACCAAAAAACGACCATGTATAGTAAGGCTTTTTTTAAGACATAAAAACGACCATGTATAGTAAGGCTTTTTTTTCCGACAAAAAAACGACCATGTATAGTAAGGCTTTTTTTTCCGACCAAAAAACGACCATGTACAGTAAGGCTTTTTTTTCCGACAAAAAAACGACCATGTATAGTAAGGCTTTTTTTCCGACAAAAAAACGACCATGTATAGTAAGGCTTTTTTTTCCGACAAAAAAACGACCATGTATAGTAAGGCTTTTTTTTCCGACAAAAAAACGACCATGTATAGTAAGGCTTTTTTTTCCGACATAAAAACGACCCTGTATAGTAAGGCTTTTTTTTCCGACAAAAAAAATGACCATGTATAGTAAGGCTTTTTTTTCTGACAAAAAAACGACCATGTATAGTAAGGCTTTTTTTCTGACAAAAAAACGACCATGTATAGTAAGGCTTTTTTTCCAGACAAAAAAACGACCATGTATAGTAAGGCTTTTTTTTCCAACAAAAAAACGACCATGTATAGTAAGGCTTTTTTTCGCGACAAAAAAACGACCATGTACAGTAAGGCTTTTTTTTCCGACAAAAAAACAACCATGTATAGTAAGGCTTTTTTTTTCCGACAAAAAACGACCATGTATAGTAAGGCTTTTTTTCTGACAAAAAAACGACCATGTATAGTAAGGCTTTTTTTCTGACAAAAAAACGACCATGTATAGTAAGGCTTTTTTTTCCGACAAAAAAACGACCATGTATAGTAAGGCTTTTTTTCCGACAAAAAAACGACCATGTATAGTAAGGCTTTTTTTTCAGACAAAAAAATGACCATGTATAGTAAGGCTTTTTTTTCCGACAAAAAAACGACCATGTATAGTAAGGCTTTTTTTTCCGACATAAAAACGACCATGTATAGAGTAAGGCTTTTTTTTCCGACAAAAAAACGACAATGTATAGTAAGGCTTTTTTTCTGACAAAAAAACGACCATGTATAGTAAGGCTTTTTTTTCCGACAAAAAAACGACCATGTATAGTAAAGCTTTTTTTTCCGACCAAAAAACGACCATGTATAGTAAGGCTTTTTTTTCCGACAAAAAAAATGACCATGTATAGTAAGGCTTTTTTTTCTGACAAAAAAACGACCATGTATAGTAAGGCTTTTTTTCTGACAAAAAAACGACCATGTATAGTAAGGCTTTTTTTTCCGACAAAAAAACGACCATGTATAGTAAGGCTTTTTTTTCCAACAAAAAAACGACCATGTGTAGTAAGGCTTTTTTTTCCGACAAAAAAACGACCATGTATAGTAAGGCTTTTTTTTCCGACCAAAAAACGACCATGTATAGTAAGGCTTTTTTTTCCGACAAAAAAACGACCATGTATAGGAAGGCTTTTTTTTCTGACAAAAAAACGACCATGTATAGTAAGGCTTTTTTTTCCGACAAAAAAAACGACCATGTATAGTAAGGCTTTTGTTTCCGACAAAAAAACGACCATGTATAGTAAGGCTTTTTTTTCCGACCAAAAAACGACCATGTATAGTAAGGCTTTTTTTAAGACATAAAAACGACCATGTATAGTAAGGCTTTTTTTTTCCGACAAAAAAACGACCATGTATAGTAAGGCTTTTTTTTTTCGACAAAAAACGACCATGTATAGTAAGGCTTTTTTTCTGACAAAAAAACGACCATGTATAGTAAGGCTTTTTTTCTGACAAAAAAACGACCATGTATAGTAAGGCTTTTTTTTCCGACAAAAAAACGACCATGTATAGTAAGGCTTTTTTTTCCGACAAAAAAACGACCATGTATAGTAAGGCTTTTTTTCCGACAAAAAAACGACCATGTATAGTAAGGCTTTTTTTTCCGACAAAAAAATGACCATGTATAGTAAGGCTTTTTTTTCCGACAAAAAAACGACCATGTATAGTAAGGCTTTTTTTTCCGACATAAAAACGACCATGTATAGAGTAAGGCTTCTTTTTCCGACAAAAAAACGACCATGTATAGTAAGGCTTTTTTTCCGACAAAAAAACGACCATGTATAGTAAGGCTTTTTTTTCCGACAAAAAATGACCATGTATAGTAAGGCTTTTTTTTCCGACAAAAAAACGACCATGTATAGTAAGGCTTTTTTTTCTGACAAAAAAACGACCATGTATAGTAAGGCTTTTTTTTTCCGACAAAAAAACGACCATGTATAGTAAGGCTTTTTTTTCTGACAAAAAAACGACCATGTATAGTAAGGCTTTTTTTTCCGACAAAAAAACGACCATGTATAGTAAGGCTTTTTTTTCCGACAAAAAAACGACCATGTATAGTAAGGCTTTTTTTTCCGACCAAAAAACGACCATGTATAGTAAGGCTTTTTTTTCAGACCAAAAAACGACCATGTATAGTAAGGCTTTTTTTAAGACATAAAAACGACCATGTATAGTAAGGCTTTTTTTTCCGACAAAAAAACGACCATGTATAGTAAGGCTTTTTTTTCCAACAAAAAAACGACCATGTGTAGTAAGGCTTTTTTTTCCGACAAAAAAACGACCATGTATAGTAAGGCTTTTTTTTCCGACCAAAAAACGACCATGTATAGTAAGGCTTTTTTTAAGACATAAAAACGACCATGTATAGTAAGGCTTTTTTTTCCGACAAAAAAACGACCATGTATAGTAAGGCTTTTTTTTCCGACAAAAAAACGACCATGTACAGTAAGGCTTTTTTTCCCGACAAAAAAACGACCATGTATAGTAAGGCTTTTTTTTCCGACAAAAAAATGACTATGTATAGTAAGGCTTTTTTTTCCGACAAAAAAACGACCATGTATAGTAAGGCTTTTTTTTCCGACATAAAAACGACCATGTATAGTAAGGCTTTTTTTTCCGACAAAAAAAATGACCATGTATAGTAAGGTTTTTTTTTCTGACAAAAAAACGACCATGTATAGTAAGGCTTTTTTTTTCCGACAAAAAAACGACCATGTATAGTAAGGCTTTTTTTCTGACAAAAAAACGACCATGTATAGTAAGGCATTTTTTCCTGACAAAAAAACGACCATGTATAGTAAGGCTTTTTTTTCCGACAAAAAAACGACAATGTATAGTAAGGCTTTTTTTTCCGACAAAAAAACGACCATGTATAGTAAGGCTTTTTTTTCCGACCAAAAAACGACCATGTATAGTAAGGCTTTTTTTAAGACATAAAAACGACCATGTATAGTAAGGCTTTTTTTTCCGACAAAAAAACGACCATGTATAGTAAGGCTTTTTTTTCTGACAAAAAAACGACCATGTATAGTAAGGCTTTTTTTCTGACAAAAAAACGACCATGTATAGTAAGGCTTTTTTTTCCGACAAAAAAACGACCATGTATAGTAAGGCTTTTTTTTCCGACAAAAAAACGACCATGTATAGTAAGGTTTTTTTTTCCGACCAAAAAACGACCATGTATAGTAAGGCTTTTTTTAAGACATAAAAACGACCATGTATAGTAAGGCTTTTTTTTCCGACAAAAAAACGACCATGTATAGTAAGGCTTTTTTTTCCAACAAAAAAACGACCATGTGTAGTAAGGCTTTTTTTTCCGACAAAAAAACGACCATGTATAGTAAGGCTTTTTTTTCCGACCAAAAAACGACCATGTATAGTAAGGCTTTTTTTAAGACATAAAAACGACCATGTATAGTAAGGCTTTTTTTTCCGACAAAAAAACGACCATGTATAGTAAGGCTTTTTTTTCCGACCAAAAAACGACCATGTACAGTAAGGCTTTTTTTTCCGACAAAAAAACGACCATGTATAGTAAGGCTTTTTTTCCGACAAAAAAACGACCATGTATAGTAAGGCTTTTTTTTCCGACAAAAAAACGACCATGTATAGTAAGGCTTTTTTTTCCGACAAAAAAACGACCATGTATAGTAAGGCTTTTTTTTCCGACATAAAAACGACCCTGTATAGTAAGGCTTTTTTTTCCGACAAAAAAAATGACCATGTATAGTAAGGCTTTTTTTTCTGACAAAAAAACGACCATGTATAGTAAGGCTTTTTTTCTGACAAAAAAACGACCATGTATAGTAAGGCTTTTTTTTCCAACAAAAAAACGACCATGTATAGTAAGGCTTTTTTTCGCGACAAAAAAACGACCATGTATAGTAAGGCTTTTTTTTCCGACAAAAAAACAACCATGTATAGTAAGGCTTTTTTTTTCCGACAAAAAACGACCATGTATAGTAAGGCTTTTTTTCTGACAAAAAAACGACCATGTATAGTAAGGCTTTTTTTCTGACAAAAAAACGACCATGTATAGTAAGGCTTTTTTTTCCGACAAAAAAACGACCATGTATAGTAAGGCTTTTTTTCCGACAAAAAAACGACCATGTATAGTAAGGCTTTTTTTTCAGACAAAAAAATGACCATGTATAGTAAGGCTTTTTTTTCCGACAAAAAAACGACCATGTATAGTAAGGCTTTTTTTTCCGACATAAAAACGACCATGTATAGAGTAAGGCTTTTTTTTCCGACAAAAAAACGACCATGTATAGTAAGGCTTTTTTTCTGACAAAAAAACGACCATGTATAGTAAGGCTTTTTTTTCCGACAAAAAAACGACCATGTATAGTAAAGCTTTTTTTTCCGACCAAAAAACGACCATGTATAGTAAGGCTTTTTTTTCCGACAAAAAAAATGACCATGTATAGTAAGGCTTTTTTTTCTGACAAAAAAACGACCATGTATAGTAAGGCTTTTTTTCTGACAAAAAAACGACCATGTATAGTAAGGCTTTTTTTTCCGACAAAAAAACGACCATGTATAGTAAGGCTTTTTTTTCCAACAAAAAAACGACCATGTGTAGTAAGGCTTTTTTTTCCGACAAAAAAACGACCATGTATAGTAAGGCTTTTTTTTCCGACCAAAAAACGACCATGTATAGTAAGGCTTTTTTTTCCGACAAAAAAACGACCATGTATAGGAAGGCTTTTTTTTCTGACAAAAAAACGACCATGTATAGTAAGGCTTTTTTTTCCGACAAAAAAAACGACCATGTATAGTAAGGCTTTTGTTTCCGACAAAAAAACGACCATGTATAGTAAGGCTTTTTTTTCCGACCAAAAAACGACCATGTATAGTAAGGCTTTTTTTAAGACATAAAAACGACCATGTATAGTAAGGCTTTTTTTTTCCGACAAAAAAACGACCATGTATAGTAAGGCTTTTTTTTTTCGACAAAAAACGACCATGTATAGTAAGGCTTTTTTTCTGACAAAAAAACGACCATGTATAGTAAGGCTTTTTTTCTGACAAAAAAACGACCATGTATAGTAAGGCTTTTTTTTCCGACAAAAAAACGACCATGTATAGTAAGGCTTTTTTTTCCGACAAAAAAACGACCATGTATAGTAAGGCTTTTTTTCCGACAAAAAAACGACCATGTATAGTAAGGCTTTTTTTTCCGACAAAAAAATGACCATGTATAGTAAGGCTTTTTTTTCCGACAAAAAAACGACCATGTATAGTAAGGCTTTTTTTTCCGACATAAAAACGACCATGTATAGAGTAAGGCTTTTTTTTTCGACAAAAAAACGACCATGTATAGTAAGGCTTTTTTTTCCGACCAAAAAACGACCATGTATAGTAAGGCTTTTTTTAAGACAAAAAAACGACCATGTATAGTAAGGCTTTTTTTTCCAACAAAAAAACGACCATGTATAGTAAGGCTTTTTTTTTCCGACAAAAAACGACCATGTATAGTAAGGCTTTTTTTCTGACAAAAAAACGACCATGTATAGTAAGGCTTTTTTTTTCCAACAAAAAAACGACCATGTATAGTAAGGCTTCTTTTTCCGACAAAAAAACGACCATGTATAGTAAGGCTTTTTTTCCGACAAAAAAACGACCATGTATAGTAAGGCTTTTTTTTCCGACAAAAAAACGACCATGTATAGTAAGGCTTTTTTTTCCGACCAAAAAACGACCATGTATAGTAAGGCTTTTTTTCCGACAAAAAAACGACCATGTATAGTAAGGCTTTTTTTTCCGACAAAAAAATGACCATGTATAGTAAGGCTTTTTTTTCCGACAAAAAAACGACCATGTATAGTAAGGCTTTTTTTTCCGACATAAAAACGACCATGTATAGTAAGGCTTTTTTTTCCGACAAAAAAAATGACCATGTATAGTAAGGTTTTTTTTTCTGACAAAAAAACGACCATGTATAGTAAGGCTTTTTTTCTGACAAAAAAACGACCATGTATAGTAAGGCATTTTTTCTGACAAAAAAACGACCATGTATAGTAAGGCTTTTTTTTCCGACAAAAAAACGACCATGTATAGTAAGGCATTTTTTTCCGACCAAAAAACGACCATGTATAGTAAGGCTTTTTTTAAGACATAAAAACGACCATGTATAGTAAGGCTTTTTTTTCCGACAAAAAAACGACCATGTATAGTAAGGCTTTTTTTTCCAACAAAAAAACGACCATGTGTAGTAAGGCTTTTTTTTCCGACAAAAAAACGACCATGTATAGTAAGGCTTTTTTTTCCGACCAAAAAACGACCATGTATAGTAAGGCTTTTTTTAAGACATAAAAACGACCATGTATAGTAAGGCTTTTTTTTCCGACAAAAAAACGACCATGTATAGTAAGGCTTTTTTTTCCGACCAAAAAACGACCATGTACAGTAAGGCTTTTTTTTCCGACAAAAAAACGACCATGTATAGTAAGGCTTTTTTTTCGACAAAAAAACGACCATGTATAGTAAGGCTTTTTTTTCCGACAAAAAAATGACCATTTATAGTAAGGCTTTTTTTTCCGACAAAAAAACGACCATGTATAGTAAGGCTTTTTTTTCCGACATAAAAACGACCATGTATAGTAAGGCTTTTTTTTCCGACAAAAAAAATGACCATGTATAGTAAGGCTTTTTTTTCTGACAAAAAAACGACCATGTATAGTAAGGCTTTTTTTCTGACAAAAAAACGACCATGTATAGTAAGGCTTTTTTTCCAGACAAAAAAACGACCATGTATAGTAAGGCTTTTTTTTCCAACAAAAAAACGACCATGTATAGTAAGGCTTTTTTTCGCGACAAAAAAACGACCATGTATAGTAAGGCTTTTTTTTCCGACAAAAAAACGACCATGTATAGTAAGGCTTTTTTTTCCGACAAAAAACGACCATGTATAGTAAGGCTTTTTTTCTGACAAAAAAACGACCATGTATAGTAAGGCTTTTTTTCTGACAAAAAAACGACCATGTATAGTAAGGCTTTTTTTTCCGACAAAAAAACGACCATGTAAGGCTTTTTTTCCGACAAAAAAACGACCATGTATAGTAAGGCTTTTTTTTCCGACAAAAAAATGACCATGTATAGTAAGGCTTTTTTTTCCGACAAAAAAACGACCATGTATAGTAAGGCTTTTTTTTCCGACATAAAAACGACCATGTATAGAGTAAGGCTTTTTTTTCCGACAAAAAAACGACCATGTATAGTAAGGCTTTTTTTCTGACAAAAAAACGACCATGTATAGTAAGGCTTTTTTTTCCGACAAAAAAACGACCATGTATAGTAAAGCTTTTTTTTCCGACCAAAAAACGACCATGTATAGTAAGGCTTTTTTTTCCGACAAAAAAAATGACCATGTATAGTAAGGCTTTTTTTCCAGACAAAAAAACGACCATGTATAGTAAGGCTTTTTTTTCCAACAAAAAAACGACCATGTATAGTAAGGCTTTTTTTCGCGACAAAAAAACGACCATGTATAGTAAGGCTTTTTTTTCCGACAAAAAAACGACCATGTATAGTAAGGCTTTTTTTTTTTCGACAAAAAACGACCATGTATAGCAAGGCTTTTTTTCTGACAAAAAAACGACCATGTATAGTAAGGCTTTTTTTCTGACAAAAAAACGACCATGTATAGTAAGGCTTTTTTTTCCGACAAAAAAACGACCATGTATAGTAAGGCTTTTTTTTCCGACCAAAAAACGACCATGTATAGTAAGGCTTTTTTTAAGACATAAAAACGACCATGTATAGTAAGGCTTTTTTTTCCGACAAAAAAACGACCATGTATAGTAAGGCTTTTTTTTCCGACATAAAAACGACCATGTATAGAGTAAGGCTTTTTTTTCCGACAAAAAAACGACCATGTATAGTAAGGCTTTTTTTCTGACAAAAAAACGACCATGTATAGTAAGGCTTTTTTTTCCGACAAAAAAACAACCATGTATAGTAAGGCTTTTTTTTCCGACCAAAAAACGACCATGTATAGTAAGGCTTTTTTTAAGACATAAAAACGACCATGTATAGTAAGGCATTTTTTTCCGAAAAAAAACGACCATGTATAGTAAGGCTTTTTTTCCCGACGAAAAAACGACCATGTATAGTAAGGCTTTTTTTCTGACAAAAAAACGACCATGTATAGTAAGGCTTTTTTTTCCAACAAAAAAACGACCATGTATATATAGTAAGGCTTTTTTTTCCGACAAAAAAACGACCATGTATAGTAAGGCTTTTTTTCCGACAAAAAAACGACCATGTATAGTAAGGCTTTTTTTTCCGACAAAAAAATGACCATGTATAGTAAGGCTTTTTTTTCCGACAAAAAAACGACCATGTATAGTAAGGCTTTTTTTCCCGACATAAAAACGACCATGTATAGTAAGGCTTTTTTTTCCGACAAAAAAAATGACCATGTATAGTAAGGTTTTTTTTTCTGACAAAAAAACGACCATGTATAGTAAGGCTTTTTTTTTCCGACAAAAAAACGACCATGTATAGTAAGGCTTTTTTTCTGACAAAAAAACGACCATGTATAGTAAGGCATTTTTTCTGACAAAAAAAACGACCATATATAGTAAGGCTTTTTTTTCCGACAAAAAAACGACAATGTATAGTAAGGCTTTTTTTTCCGACAAAAAAACGACCATGTATAGTAAGGCTTTTTTTTCCGACCAAAAAACGACCATGTATAGTAAGGCTTTTTTTAAGACATAAAAACGACCATGTATAGTAAGGCTTTTTTTTCCGACAAAAAAACGACCATGTATAGTAAGGCTTTTCTTTCTGACAAAAAAACGACCATGTATAGTAAGGCTTTTTTTCTGACAAAAAAACGACCATGTATAGTAAGGCTTTTTTTTCCGACAAAAAAACGACCATGTATAGTAAGGCTTTTTTTTCCGACAAAAAAACGACCATGTATAGTAAGGCTTTTTTTTCCGACCAAAAAACGACCATGTATAGTAAGGCTTTTTTTAAGACATAAAAACGACCATGTATAGTAAGGCTTTTTTTTCCGACAAAAAAACGACCATGTATAGTAAGGCTTTTTTTTCCAACAAAAAAACGACCATGTGTAGTAAGGCTTTTTTTTCCGACAAAAAAACGACCATGTATAGTAAGGCTTTTTTTTCCGACCAAAAAACGACCATGTATAGTAAGGCTTTTTTTAAGACATAAAAACGACCATGTATAGTCAGGCTTTTTTTTCCGACAAAAAAACGACCATGTATAGTAAGGCTTTTTTTTCCGACCAAAAAACGACCATGTACAGTAAGGCTTTTTTTTCCGACAAAAAAACGACCATGTATAGTAAGGCTTTTTTTCCGACAAAAAAACGACCATGTATAGTAAGGCTTTTTTTTCCGACAAAAAAATGACCATGTATAGTAAGGCTTTTTTTTCCGACAAAAAAACGACCATGTATAGTAAGGCTTTTTTTTCCGACATAAAAATGACCATGTATAGTAAGGTTTTTTTTTCTGACAAAAAAACGACCATGTATAGTAAGGCTTTTTTTTTCCGACAAAAAAACGACCATGTATAGTAAGGCTTTTTTTCTGACAAAAAAACGACCATGTATAGTAAGGCATTTTTTCTGACAAAAAAAACGACCATGTATAGTAAGGCTTTTTTTTCCGACAAAAAAACGACAATGTATAGTAAGGCTTTTTTTTCCGACAAAAAAACGACCATGTATAGTAAGGCTTTTTTTTCCGACCAAAAAACGACCATGTATAGTAAGGCTTTTTTTAAGACATAAAAACGACCATGTATAGTAAGGCTTTTTTTTCCGACAAAAAAACGACCATGTATAGTAAGGCTTTTCTTTCTGACAAAAAAACGACCATGTATAGTAAGGCTTTTTTTCTGACAAAAAAACGACCATGTATAGTAAGGCTTTTTTTTCCGACAAAAAAACGACCATGTATAGTAAGGCTTTTTTTTCCGACAAAAAAACGACCATGTATAGTAAGGCTTTTTTTTCCGACCAAAAAACGACCATGTATAGTAAGGCTTTTTTTAAGACATAAAAACGACCATGTATAGTAAGGCTTTTTTTTCCGACAAAAAAACGACCATGTATAGTAAGGCTTTTTTTTTCCGACAAAAAAACGACCATGTATAGTAAGGCTTTTTTTCTGACAAAAAAACGACCATGTATAGTAAGGCATTTTTTCTGACAAAAAAAACGACCATGTATAGTAAGGCTTTTTTTTCCGACAAAAAAACGACAATGTATAGTAAGGCTTTTTTTTCCGACAAAAAAACGACCATGTATAGTAAGGCTTTTTTTTCCGACCAAAAAACGACCATGTATAGTAAGGCTTTTTTTAAGACATAAAAACGACCATGTATAGTAAGGCTTTTTTTTCCGACAAAAAAACGACCATGTATAGTAAGGCTTTTCTTTCTGACAAAAAAACGACCATGTATAGTAAGGCTTTTTTTCTGACAAAAAAACGACCATGTATAGTAAGGCTTTTTTTTCCGACAAAAAAACGACCATGTATAGTAAGGCTTTTTTTTCCGACAAAAAAACGACCATGTATAGTAAGGCTTTTTTTTCCGACCAAAAAACGACCATGTATAGTAAGGCTTTTTTTAAGACATAAAAACGACCATGTATAGTAAGGCTTTTTTTTCCGACAAAAAAACGACCATGTATAGTAAGGCTTTTTTTTCCAACAAAAAAACGACCATGTGTAGTAAGGCTTTTTTTTCCGACAAAAAAACGACCATGTATAGTAAGGCTTTTTTTTCCGACCAAAAAACGACCATGTATAGTAAGGCTTTTTTTAAGACATAAAAACGACCATGTATAGTAAGGCTTTTTTTTCCGACAAAAAAACGACCATGTATAGTAAGGCTTTTTTTTCCGACCAAAAAACGACCATGTACAGTAAGGCTTTTTTTTCCGACAAAAAAACGACCATGTATAGTAAGGCTTTTTTTCCGACAAAAAAACGACCATGTATAGTAAGGCTTTTTTTTCCGACAAAAAAATGACCATGTATAGTAAGGCTTTTTTTTCCGACAAAAAAACGACCATGTATAGTAAGGCTTTTTTTTCCGACATAAAAACGACCATGTATAGTAAGGCTTTTTTTTCCGACAAAAAAAATGACCATGTATAGTAAGGCTTTTTTTTCTGACAAAAAAACGACCATGTATAGTAAGGCTTTTTTTCTGACAAAAAAACGACCATGTATAGTAAGGCTTTTTTTCCAGACAAAAAAACGACCATGTATAGTAAGGCTTTTTTTTCCAACAAAAAAACGACCATGTATAGTAAGGCTTTTTTTCGCGACAAAAAAACGACCATGTATAGTAAGGCTTTTTTTTCCGACAAAAAAACGACCATGTATAGTAAGGCTTTTTTTTCCGACAAAAAACGACCATGTATAGTAAGGCTTTTTTTCTGACAAAAAAACGACCATGTATAGTAAGGCTTTTTTTCTGACAAAAAAACGACCATGTATAGTAAGGCTTTTTTTTCCGACAAAAAAACGACCATGTATAGTAAGGCTTTTTTTCCGACAAAAAAACGACCATGTATAGTAAGGCTTTTTTTTCCGACAAAAAAATGACCATGTATAGTAAGGCTTTTTTTTCCGACAAAAAAACGACCATGTATAGTAAGGCTTTTTTTTCCGACATAAAAACGACCATGTATAGAGTAAGGCTTTTTTTTCCGACAAAAAAACGACCATGTATAGTAAGGCTTTTTTTCTGACAAAAAAACGACCATGTATAGTAAGGCTTTTTTTTCCGACAAAAAAACGACCATGTATAGTAAAGCTTTTTTTTCCGACCAAAAAACGACCATGTATAGTAAGGCTTTTTTTTCCGACAAAAAAAATGACCATGTATAGTAAGGCTTTTTTTTCTGACAAAAAAACGACCATGTATAGTAAGGCTTTTTTTCTGACAAAAAAACGACCATGTATAGTAAGGCTTTTTTTCCAGACAAAAAAACGACCATGTATAGTAAGGCTTTTTTTCCAACAAAAAAACGACCATGTATAGTAAGGCTTTTTTTTCCGACAAAAAAACGACCATGTATAGTAAGGCTTTTTTTTCCGACAAAAAAACGACCATGTATAGTAAGGCTTTTTTTTCCGACATAAAAACGACCATGTATAGTAAGGCTTTTTTTTCCGACATAAAAACGACCATGTATAGTAAGGCTTTTTTTTCCGACAAAAAAAATGACCATGTATAGTAAGGCTTTTTTTTCTGACAAAAAAACGACCATGTATAGTAAGGCTTTTTTTCTGACAAAAAAACGACCATGTATAGTAAGGCTTTTTTTCCAGACAAAAAAACGACCATGTATAGTAAGGCTTTTTTTTCCAACAAAAAAACGACCATGTATAGTAAGGCTTTTTTTCGCGACAAAAAAACGACCATGTATAGTAAGGCTTTTTTTTCCGACAAAAAAACGACCATGTATAGTAAGGCTTTTTTTTCCGACAAAAAACGACCATGTATAGTAAGGCTTTTTTTCTGACAAAAAAACGACCATGTATAGTAAGGCTTTTTTTCTGACAAAAAAACGACCATGTATAGTAAGGCTTTTTTTTCCGACAAAAAAACGACCATGTATAGTAAGGCTTTTTTTCCGACAAAAAAACGACCATGTATAGTAAGGCTTTTTTTTCCGACAAAAAAATGACCATGTATAGTAAGGCTTTTTTTTCCGACAAAAAAACGACCATGTATAGTAAGGCTTTTTTTTCCGACATAAAAACGACCATGTATAGAGTAAGGCTTTTTTTTCCGACAAAAAAACGACCATGTATAGTAAGGCTTTTTTTCTGACAAAAAAACGACCATGTATAGTAAGGCTTTTTTTTCCGACAAAAAAACGACCATGTATAGTAAAGCTTTTTTTTCCGACCAAAAAACGACCATGTATAGTAAGGCTTTTTTTTCCGACAAAAAAAATGACCATGTATAGTAAGGCTTTTTTTCCAGACAAAAAAACGACCATGTATAGTAAGGCTTTTTTTTCCAACAAAAAAACGACCATGTATAGTAAGGCTTTTTTTCGCGACAAAAAAACGACCATGTATAGTAAGGCTTTTTTTTCCGACAAAAAAACGACCATGTATAGTAAGGCTTTTTTTTTTTCGACAAAAAACGACCATGTATAGCAAGGCTTTTTTTCTGACAAAAAAACGACCATGTATAGTAAGGCTTTTTTTCTGACAAAAAAACGACCATGTATAGTAAGGCTTTTTTTTCCGACCAAAAAACGACCATGTATAGTAAGGCTTTTTTTAAGACACAAAAACGACCATGTATAGTAAGGCTTTTTTTTCCGACAAAAAAACGACCATGTATAGTAAGGCTTTTTTTTCCGACATAAAAACGACCATGTATAGAGTAAGGCTTTTTTTTCCGACAAAAAAACGACCATGTATAGTAAGGCTTTTTTTCTGACAAAAAAACGACCATGTATAGTAAGGCTTTTTTTTCCGACAAAAAAACGACCATGTATAGTAAGGCTTTTTTTTCCGACCAAAAAACGACCATGTATAGTAAGGCTTTTTTTAAGACATAAAAACGACCATGTATAGTAAGGCATTTTTTTCCGAAAAAAAAACGACCATGTATAGTAAGGCTTTTTTTCCCGACGAAAAAACGACCATGTATAGTAAGGCTTTTTTTCTGACAAAAAAACGACCATGTATAGTAAGGCTTTTTTTTCCAACAAAAAAACGACCATGTATAGTAAGGCTTTTTTTTTTCCGACAAAAAACGACCATGTATAGTAAGGCTTTTTTTCTGACAAAAAAACGACCATGTATAGTAAGGCTTTTTTTTTCCAACAAAAAAACGACCATGTATAGTAAGGCTTCTTTTTCCGACAAAAAAACGACCATGTATAGTAAGGCTTTTTTTCCGACAAAAAAACGACCATGTATAGTAAGGCTTTTTTTTCCGACAAAAAAATGACCATGTATAGTAAGGCTTTTTTTTCCGACAAAAAAACGACCATGTATAGTAAGGCTTTTTTTTCTGACAAAAAAACGACCATGTATAGTAAGGCTTTTTTTTCCGACAAAAAAACGACCATGTATAGTAAGGCTTTTTTTTCCGACAAAAAAAACGACCATGTATAGTAAGGCTTTTTTTTCCGACAAAAAAACGACCATGTATAGTAAGGCTTTTTTTTCCGACAAAAAAACGACCATGTATAGTAAGGCTTTTTTTTCCGACCAAAAAACGACCATGTATAGTAAGGCTTTTTTTTCCGACAAAAAAACGACCATGTATAGTAAGGCTTTTTTTTCCGACAAAAAAACGACCATGTATAGTAAGGCTTTTTTTAAGACATAAAAACGACCATGTATAGTAAGGCTTTTTTTTCCGACAAAAAAACGACCATGTATAGTAAGGCTTTTTTTTCCAACAAAAAAACGACCATGTGTAGTAAGGCTTTTTTTTCCGACAAAAAAACGACCATGTATAGTAAGGCTTTTTTTTCCGACCAAAAAACGACCATTTATAGTAAGGCTTTTTTTAAGACATAAAAACGACCATGTATAGTAAGGCTTTTTTTTCCGACAAAAAAACGACCATGTATAGTAAGGCTTTTTTTCCAGACAAAAAAACGACCATGTATAGTAAGGCTTTTTTTTCCAACAAAAAAACGACCATGTATAGTAAGACTTTTTTTTCCGACAAAAAAACGACCATGTATAGTAAGGCTTTTTTTAAGACATAAAAACGACCATGTATAGTAAGGCTTTTTTTTCCGACAAAAAAACGACCATGTATAGTAAGGCTTTTTTTTCCAACAAAAAAACGACCATGTGTAGTAAGGCTTTTTTTTCCGACAAAAAAACGACCATGTATAGTAAGGCTTTTTTTTCCGACCAAAAAACGACCATTTATAGTAAGGCTTTTTTTCCGACAAAAAAACGACCATGTATAGTAAGGCTTTTTTTTCCGACAAAAAAATGACCATGTATAGTAAGGCTTTTTTTTCCGACAAAAAAACGACCATGTATAGTAAGGCTTTTTTTTCTGACAAAAAAACGACCATGTATAGTAAGGCTTTTTTTTCCGACAAAAAAACGACCATGTATAGTAAGGCTTTTTTTTCCGACAAAAAAACGACCATGTATAGTAAGGCTTTTTTTTTCCGACAAAAAACGACCATGTATAGTAAGGCTTTTTTTCTGACAAAAAAACGACCATGTATAGTAAGGCTTTTTTTCTGACAAAAAAACGACCATGTATAGTAAGGCTTTTTTTTCCGACAAAAAAACGACCATGTATAGTAAGGCTTTTTTTTCCGACAAAAAAACGACCATGTATAGTAAGGCTTTTTTTCCGACAAAAAAACGACCATGTATAGTAAGGCTTTTTTTTCCGACAAAAAAATGACCATGTATAGTAAGGCTTTTTTTTCCGACAAAAAAACGACCATGTATAGTAAGGCTTTTTTTTCCGACAAAAAAACGACCATGTATAGTAAGGCTTTTTTTTCTGACAAAAAAACGACCATGTATAGTAAGGCTTTTTTTCCGACAAAAAAACGACCATGTATAGTAAGGCTTTTTTTTCCGACAAAAAAATGACCATGTATAGTAAGGCTTTTTTTTCCGACAAAAAAACGACCATGTATAGTAAGGCTTTTTTTTCCGACAAAAAAACGACCATATATAGTAAGGCTTTTTTTTCCGACCAAAAAACGACCATGTATAGTAAGGCTTTTTTTAAGACATAAAAACGACCATGTATAGTAAGGCATTTTTTTCCGAAAAAAAAACGACCATGTATAGTAAGGCTTTTTTTCCAGACGAAAAAACGACCATGTATCGTAAGGCTTTTTTTCTGACAAAAAAACGACCATGTATAGTAAGGCTTTTTTTTTCAACAAAAAAACGACCATGTATAGTAAGGCTTTTTTTTTCCGACAAAAAACGACCATGTATAGTAAGGCTTTTTTTCTGACAAAAAAACGACCATGTATAGTAAGGCTTTTTTTCTGACAAAAAAACGACCATGTATAGTAAGGCTTTTTTTTTCCAACAAAAAAACGACCATGTATAGTAAGGCTTTTTTTTCCGACAAAAAAACGACCATGTATAGTAAGGCTTTTTTTCCGACAAAAAAACGACCATGTATAGTAAGGCTTTTTTTTCCGACAAAAAAACGACCATGTATAGTAAGGCTTTTTTTTTCCGACAAAAAACGACCATGTATAGTAAGGCTTTTTTTCTGACAAAAAAACGACCATGTATAGTAAGGCTTTTTTTTCCAACAAAAAAACGACCATGTATAGTAAGGCTTCTTTTTCCGACAAAAAAACGACCATGTATAGTAAGGCTTTTTTTCCGACAAAAAAACGACCATGTATAGTAAGGCTTTTTTTTCCGACAAAAAAATGACCATGTATAGTAAGGCTTTTTTTTCCGACAAAAAAACGACCATGTATAGTAAGGCTTTTTTTTCCGACAAAAAAACGACCATGTATAGTAAGGCTTTTTTTTCCGACCAAAAAACGACCATGTATAGTAAGGCTTTTTTTTCCGACAAAAAAACGACCATGTATAGTAAGGCTTTTTTTTCCGACCAAAAAACGACCATGTATAGTAAGGCTTTTTTTAAGACATAAAAACGACCATGTATAGTAAGGCTTTTTTTTCCGACAAAAAAACGACCATGTATAGTAAGGCTTTTTTTTCCAACAAAAAAACGACCATGTGTAGTAAGGCTTTTTTTTCCGACAAAAAAACGACCATGTATAGTAAGGCTTTTTTTTCCGACCAAAAAACGACCATGTATAGTAAGGCTTTTTTTAAGACATAAAAACGACCATGTATAGTAAGGCTTTTTTTTCCGACAAAAAAACGACCATGTATAGTAAGGCTTTTTTTCCGACAAAAAAACGACCATGTATAGTAAGGCTTTTTTTCTGACAAAAAAACGACCATGTATAGTAAGGCTTTTTTTCCAGACAAAAAAATGACCATGTATAGTAAGGCTTTTTTTTCCAACAAAAAAACGACCATGTATAGTAAGGCTTTTTTTCGCGACAAAAAAACGACCATGTATAGTAAGGCTTTTTTTTCCGACAAAAAAACGACCATGTATAGTAAGGCTTTTTTTTTCCGACAAAAAACGACCATGTATAGTAAGGCTTTTTTTCTGACAAAAAAACGACCATGTATAGTAAGGCTTTTTTTCTGACAAAAAAACGACCATGTATAGTAAGGCTTTTTTTTCCGACAAAAAAACGACCATGTATAGTAAGGCTTTTTTTTCCGACAAAAAAACGACCATGTATAGTAAGGCTTTTTTTCCGACAAAAAAACGACCATGTATAGTAAGGCTTTTTTTTTCCGACAAAAAAATGACCATGTATAGTAAGGCTTTTTTTTCCGACAAAAAAACGACCATGTATAGTAAGGCTTTTTTTTCCGACAAAAAAACGACCATGTATAGTAAGGCTTTTTTTTCTGACAAAAAAACGACCATGTATAGTAAGGCTTTTTTTCCGACAAAAAAACGACCATGTATAGTAAGGCTTTTTTTTCCGACAAAAAAATGACCATGTATAGTAAGGCTTTTTTTTCCGACAAAAAAACGACCATGTATAGTAAGGCTTTTTTTTCCGACAAAAAAACGACCATATATAGTAAGGCTTTTTTTTCCGACCAAAAAACGACCATGTATAGTAAGGCTTTTTTTAAGACATAAAAACGACCATGTATAGTAAGGCATTTTTTTCCGAAAAAAAAACGACCATGTATAGTAAGGCTTTTTTTCCAGACGAAAAAACGACCATGTATAGTAAGGCTTTTTTTCTGACAAAAAAACGACCATGTATAGTAAGGCTTTTTTTTCCAACAAAAAAACGACCATGTATAGTAAGGCTTTTTTTTTCCGACAAAAAACGACCATGTATAGTAAGGCTTTTTTTCTGACAAAAAAACGACCATGTATAGTAAGGCTTTTTTTCTGACAAAAAAACGACCATGTATAGTAAGGCTTTTTTTTTCCAACAAAAAAACGACCATGTATAGTAAGGCTTTTTTTTCCGACAAAAAAACGACCATGTATAGTAAGGCTTTTTTTCCGACAAAAAAACGACCATGTATAGTAAGGCTTTTTTTTCCGACAAAAAAACGACCATGTATAGTAAGGCTTTTTTTTTCCGACAAAAAACGACCATGTATAGTAAGGCTTTTTTTCTGACAAAAAAACGACCATGTATAGTAAGGCTTTTTTTTTCCAACAAAAAAACGACCATGTATAGTAAGGCTTCTTTTTCCGACAAAAAAACGACCATGTATAGTAAGGCTTTTTTTCCGACAAAAAAACGACCATGTATAGTAAGGCTTTTTTTTCCGACAAAAAAATGACCATGTATAGTAAGGCTTTTTTTTCCGACAAAAAAACGACCATGTATAGTAAGGCTTTTTTTTCCGACAAAAAAACGACCATGTATAGTAAGGCTTTTTTTTCCGACCAAAAAACGACCATGTATAGTAAGGCTTTTTTTTCCGACAAAAAAACGACCATGTATAGTAAGGCTTTTTTTTCCGACCAAAAAACGACCATGTATAGTAAGGCTTTTTTTAAGACATAAAAACGACCATGTATAGTAAGGCTTTTTTTTCCGACAAAAAAACGACCATGTATAGTAAGGCTTTTTTTTCCAACAAAAAAACGACCATGTGTAGTAAGGCTTTTTTTTCCGACAAAAAAACGACCATGTATAGTAAGGCTTTTTTTTCCGACCAAAAAACGACCATGTATAGTAAGGCTTTTTTTAAGACATAAAAACGACCATGTATAGTAAGGCTTTTTTTTCCGACAAAAAAACGACCATGTATAGTAAGGCTTTTTTTCCGACAAAAAAACGACCATGTATAGTAAGGCTTTTTTTCTGACAAAAAAACGACCATGTATAGTAAGGCTTTTTTTCCAGACAAAAAAACGACCATGTATAGTAAGGCTTTTTTTTCCAACAAAAAAACGACCATGTATAGTAAGGCTTTTTTTCGCGACAAAAAAACGACCATGTATAGTAAGGCTTTTTTTTCCGACAAAAAAACGACCATGTATAGTAAGGCTTTTTTTTTCCGACAAAAAACGACCATGTATAGTAAGGCTTTTTTTCTGACAAAAAAACGACCATGTATAGTAAGGCTTTTTTTCTGACAAAAAAACGACCATGTATAGTAAGGCTTTTTTTTCCGACAAAAAAACGACCATGTATAGTAAGGCTTTTTTTTCCGACAAAAAAACGACCATGTATAGTAAGGCTTTTTTTCCGACAAAAAAACGACCATATATAGTAAGGCTTTTTTTTCCGACAAAAAAATGACCATGTATAGTAAGGCTTTTTTTTCCGACAAAAAAACGACCATGTATAGTAAGGCTTTTTTTTCCGACATAAAAACGACCATGTATAGAGTAAGGCTTTTTTTTCCGACAAAAAGACGACCATGTATAGTAAGGCTTTTTTTTCCGACAAAAAAACGACCATGTATAGTAAGGCTTTTTTTTCCGACCAAAAAACGACCATGTATAGTAAGGCTTTTTTTAAGACATAAAAACGACCATGTATAGTAAGGCATTTTTTTCCGAAAAAAAAAGACCATGTATAGTAAGGCTTTTTTTCCCGACGAAAAAACGACCATGTATAGTAAGGCTTTTTTTCTGACAAAAAAACGACCATGTATAGTAAGGCTTTTTTTTCCAACAAAAAAACGACCATGTATAGTAAGGCTTTTTTTTTCCGACAAAAAATGACCATGTATAGTAAGGCTTTTTTTCTGACAAAAAAACGACCATGTATAGTAAGGCTTTTTTTTCCAACAAAAAAACGACCATGTATAGTAAGGCTTCTTTTTCCGACAAAAAAACGACCATGTATAGTAAGGCTTTTTTTCCGACAAAAAAACGACCATGTATAGTAAGGCTTTTTTTTCCGACAAAAAAATGACCATGTATAGTAAGGCTTTTTTTTCCGACAAAAAAACGACCATGTATAGTAAGGCTTTTTTTTCTGACAAAAAAACGACCATGTATAGTAAGGCTTTTTTTTTCCGACAAAAAAACGACCATGTATAGTAAGGCTTTTTTTTCTGACAAAAAAAACGACCATGTATAGTAAGGCTTTTTTTTCCGACAAAAAAACGACCATGTATAGTAAGGCTTTTTTTTCCGACAAAAAAACGACCATGTATAGTAAGGCTTTTTTTTCCGACCAAAAAACGACCATGTATAGTAAGGCTTTTTTTTCCGACAAAAAAACGACCATGTATAGTAAGGCTTTTTTTTTCGACCAAAAAACGACTATGTATAGTAAGGCTTTTTTTAAGACATAAAAACGACCATGTATAGTAAGGCTTTTTTTTCCGACAAAAAAACGACCATGTATAGTAAGGCTTTTTTTTCCAACAAAAAAACGACCATGTGTAGTAAGGCTTTTTTTTCCGACAAAAAAACGACCATGTATAGTAAGGCTTTTTTTTCCGACCAAAAAACGACCATGTATAGTAAGGCTTTTTTTAAGACATAAAAACGACCATGTATAGTAAGGCTTCTTTTTCCGACAAAAAAACGACCATGTATAGTAAGGCTTTTTTTTTCCGACAAAAAAACGACCATGTATAGTAAGGCTTTTTTTCTGACAAAAAAACGACCATGTATAGTAAGGCTTTTTTTCCAGACAAAAAAACGACCATGTATAGTAAGGCTTTTTTTTCCGACCAAAAAACGACCATGTATAGTAAGGCTTTTTTTAAGACATAAAAACGACCATGTATAGTAAGGCTTCTTTTTCCGACAAAAAAACGACCATGTATAGTAAGGCTTTTTTTTTCCGACAAAAAAACGACCATGTATAGTAAGGCTTTTTTTCTGACAAAAAAACGACCATGTATAGTAAGGCTTTTTTTCCAGACAAAAAAACGACCATGTATAGTAAGGCTTTTTTTTCCAACAAAAAAACGACCATGTATAGTAAGGCTTTTTTTCGCGACAAAAAAACGACCATGTATAGTAAGGCTTTTTTTTCCGACAAAAAAACGACCATGTATAGTAAGGCTTTTTTTTTCCGACAAAAAACGACCATGTATAGTAAGGCTTTTTTTCTGACAAAAAAACGACCATGTATAGTAAGGCTTTTTTTCTGACAAAAAAACGACCATGTATAGTAAGGCTTTTTTTTCCGACAAAAAAACGACCATGTATAGTAAGGCTTTTTTTTCCGACAAAAAAACGACCATGTATAGTAAGGCTTTTTTTCCGACAAAAAAACGACCATGTATAGTAAGGCTTTTTTTTCCGACAAAAAAATGACCATGTATAGTAAGGCTTTTTTTTCCGACAAAAAAACGACCATGTATAGTAAGGCTTTTTTTTCCGACAAAAAAACGACCATGTATAGTAAGGCTTTTTTTTCTGACAAAAAAACGACCATGTATAGTAAGGCTTTTTTTCCGACAAAAAAACGACCATGTATAGTAAGGCTTTTTTTTCCGACAAAAAAATGACCATGTATAGTAAGGCTTTTTTTTCCGACAAAAAAACGACCATGTATAGTAAGGCTTTTTTTTCCGACAAAAAAACGACCATGTATAGTAAGGCTTTTTTTTCCGATAAAAAAACGACCATATATAGTAAGGCTTTTTTTTCCGACCAAAAAACGACCATGTATAGTAAGGCTTTTTTTAAGACATAAAAACGACCATGTATAGTAAGGCATTTTTTTCCGAAAAAAAAACGACCATGTATAGTAAGGCTTTTTTTCCCGACGAAAAAACGACCATGTATAGTAAGGCTTTTTTTCTGACAAAAAAACGACCATGTATAGTAAGGCTTTTTTTTCCAACAAAAAAACGACCATGTATAGTAAGGCTTTTTTTTTCCGACAAAAAACGACCATGTATAGTAAGGCTTTTTTTCTGACAAAAAAACGACCATGTATAGTAAGGCTTTTTTTCTGACAAAAAAACGACCATGTATAGTAAGGCTTTTTTTTTCCAACAAAAAAACGACCATGTATAGTAAGGCTTTTTTTTCCGACAAAAAAACGACCATGTATAGTAAGGCTTTTTTTCCGACAAAAAAACGACCATGTATAGTAAGGCTTTTTTTTCCGACAAAAAAACGACCATGTATAGTAAGGCTTTTTTTTTCCGACAAAAAACGACCATGTATAGTAAGGCTTTTTTTCTGACAAAAAAACGACCATGTATAGTAAGGCTTTTTTTTTCCAACAAAAAAACGACCATGTATAGTAAGGCTTCTTTTTCCGACAAAAAAACGACCATGTATAGTAAGGCTTTTTTTCCGACAAAAAAACGACCATGTATAGTAAGGCTTTTTTTTCCGACAAAAAAATGACCATGTATAGTAAGGCTTTTTTTTCCGACAAAAAAACGACCATGTATAGTAAGGCTTTTTTTTCTGACAAAAAAAACGACCATGTATAGTAAGGCTTTTTTTTCCGACAAAAAAACGACCATGTATAGTAAGGCTTTTTTTTCTGACAAAAAAAACGACCATGTATAGTAAGGCTTTTTTTTCCGACAAAAAAACGACCATGTATAGTAAGGCTTTTTTTTCCGACAAAAAAACGACCATGTATAGTAAGGCTTTTTTTTCCGACCAAAAAACGACCATGTATAGTAAGGCTTTTTTTTCCGACAAAAAAACGACCATGTATAGTAAGGCTTTTTTTTCCGACCAAAAAACGACCATGTATAGTAAGGCTTTTTTTAAGACATAAAAACGACCATGTATAGTAAGGCTTTTTTTTCCGACAAAAAAACGACCATGTATAGTAAGGCTTTTTTTTCCAACAAAAAAACGACCATGTGTAGTAAGGCTTTTTTTTCCGACAAAAAAACGACCATGTATAGTAAGGCTTTTTTTTCCGACCAAAAAACGACCATGTATAGTAAGGCTTTTTTTAAGACATAAAAACGACCATGTATAGTAAGGCTTTTTTTTCCGACAAAAAAACGACCATGTATAGTAAGGCTTTTTTTCCGACAAAAAAACGACCATGTATAGTAAGGTTTTTTTTCTGACAAAAAAACGACCATGTATAGTAAGGCTTTTTTTCCAGACAATAAAACGACCATGTATAGTAAGGCTTTTTTTTCCAACAAAAAAACGACCATGTATAGTAAGGCTTTTTTTCGCGACAAAAAAACGACCATGTATAGTAAGGCTTTTTTTTCCGACAAAAAAACGACCATGTATAGTAAGGCTTTTTTTTTCCGACAAAAAACGACCATGTATAGTAAGGCTTTTTTTCTGACAAAAAAACGACCATGTATAGTAAGGCTTTTTTTCTGACATAAAAAAACGACCATGTATAGTAAGGCTTTTTTTTCCGACAAAAAAACGACCATGTATAGTAAGGCTTTTTTTTCCGACAAAAAAACGACCATGTATAGTAAGGCTTTTTTTCCGACAAAAAAACGACCATGTATAGTAAGGCTTTTTTTTCCGACAAAAAAATGACCATGTATAGTAAGGCTTTTTTTTCCGACAAAAAATCGACCATGTATAGTAAGGCTTTTTTTTCCGACATAAAAACGACCATGTATAGAGTAAGGCTTTTTTTTCCGACAAAAAAACGACCATGTATAGTAAGGCTTTTTTTTCCGACAAAAAAACGACCATGTATAGTAAGGCTTTTTTTTCCGACCAAAAAACGACCATGTATAGTAAGGCTTTTTTTAAGACATAAAAACGACCATGTATAGTAAGGCTTTTTTTTCCGACAAAAAAACGACCATGTATAGTAAGGCTTTTTTTTCCAACAAAAAAACGACCATGTGTAGTAAGGCTTTTTTTTCCGACAAAAAAACGACCATGTATAGTAAGGCTTTTTTTTCCGACCAAAAAACGACCATGTATAGTAAGGCTTTTTTTTCCGACAAAAAAACGACCATGTATAGTAAGGCTTTTTTTTCTGACAAAAAAACGACCATGTATAGTAAGGCTTTTTTTTCCGACAAAAAAAACGACCATGTATAGTAAGGCTTTTGTTTCCGACAAAAAAACGACCATGTATAGTAAGGCTTTTTTTTCCGACCAAAAAACGACCATGTATAGTAAGGCTTTTTTTAAGACATAAAAACGACCATGTATAGTAAGGCTTTTTTTTCCGACAAAAAAACGACCATGTATAGTAAGGCTTTTTTTTTCCACCAAAAAAACGTCCATGTATAGTAAGGCTTTTTTTTCTGACAAAAAAACGACCATGTATAGTAAGGCTTTTTTTTCCGACAAAAAAACGACCATGTATAGTAAGGCTTTTTTTTCCGACAAAAAAACGACCATGTATAGTAAGGCTTTTTTTTCCGACCAAAAAACGACCATGTATAGTAAGGCTTTTTTTAAGACATAAAAACGACCATGTATAGTAAGGCTTTTTTTTCCGACAAAAAAACGACCATGTATAGTAAGGCTTTTTTATCCAACAAAAAAACGACCATGTGTAGTAAGGCTTTTTTTTCCGACAAAAAAACGACCATGTATATAGTAAGGCTTTTTTTTCCGACCAAAAAACGACCATGTATAGTAAGGCTTTTTTTAAGACAAAAAAACGACCATGTACAGTAAGGCTTTTTTTTCCGACAAAAAAACGACCATGTATAGTAAGGCTTTTTTTCCGACAAAAAAACGACCATGTATAGTAAGGCTTTTTTTTCCGACAAAAAAATGACCATGTATAGTAAGGCTTTTTTTTCCGACATAAAAACGACCATGTATAGTAAGGCTTTTTTTTCCGACAAAAAAAACGACCATGTATAGTAAGGCTTTTTTTAAGACATAAAAACGACCATGTATAGTAAGGCTTTTTTTTCCGACAAAAAAACGACCATGTATAGTAAGGCTTTTTTTTTCCACCAAAAAAACGTCCATGTATAGTAAGGCTTTTTTTTCTGACAAAAAAACGACCATGTATAGTAAGGCTTTTTTTTCCGACAAAAAAACGACCATGTATAGTAAGGCTTTTTTTTCCGACAAAAAAACGACCATGTATAGTAAGGCTTTTTTTTCCGACCAAAAAACGACCATGTATAGTAAGGCTTTTTTTAAGACATAAAAACGACCATGTATAGTAAGGCTTTTTTTTCCGACAAAAAAACGACCATGTATAGTAAGGCTTTTTTATCCAACAAAAAAACGACCATGTGTAGTAAGGCTTTTTTTTCCGACAAAAAAACGACCATGTATATAGTAAGGCTTTTTTTTCCGACCAAAAAACGACCATGTATAGTAAGGCTTTTTTTAAGACAAAAAAACGACCATGTACAGTAAGGCTTTTTTTTCCGACAAAAAAACGACCATGTATAGTAAGGCTTTTTTTCCGACAAAAAAACGACCATGTATAGTAAGGCTTTTTTTTCCGACAAAAAAATGACCATGTATAGTAAGGCTTTTTTTTCCGACATAAAAACGACCATGTATAGTAAGGCTTTTTTTTCCGACAAAAAAAATGACCATGTATAGTAAGGTTTTTTTTTCTGACAAAAAAACGACCATGTATAGTAAGGCTTTTTTTTTCCGACAAAAAAACGACCATGTATAGTAAGGCTTTTTTTCTGACAAAAAAACGACCATGTATAGTAAGGCATTTTTTCTGACAAAAAAACGACCATGTATAGTAAGGCTTTTTTTTCCGACAAAAAAACGACAATGTATAGTAAGGCTTTTTTTTCCGACAAAAAAACGACCATGTATAGTAAGGCTTTTTTTCCGACAAAAAAACGACCATGTATAGTAAGGCTTTTTTTTCCGACAAAAAAACGACCATGTATAGTAAGGCTTTTTTTTCCGACAAAAAAATGACCATGTATAGTAAGGCTTTTTTTTCCGACATAAAAACGACCATGTATAGTAAGGCTTTTTTTTCCGACCAAAAAACGACCATGTATAGTAAGGCTTTTTTTTTTCTGACAAAAAAACGACCATGTATAGTAAGGCTTTTTTTTCCGACAAAAAAAACGACCATGTATAGTAAGGCTTTTTTTTCCGACAAAAAAACGACCATGTATAGTAAGGCTTTTTTTCTGACAAAAAAATGACCATGTATAGTAAGGCTTTTTTTCCAGACAAAAAAACGACCATGTATAGTAAGGCTTTTTTTTCCAACAAAAAAACGACCATGTATAGTAAGGCTTTTTTTTCGCGACAAAAAAACGACCATGTATAGTAAGGCTTTTTTTTCCGACAAAAAAACGACCATGTATAGTAAGGCTTTTTTTCCGACAAAAAAACGACCATATATAGTAAGGCTTTTTTTTCCGACAAAAAAATGACCATGTATAGTAAGGCTTTTTTTTCCGACAAAAAAACGACCATGTATAGTAAGGCTTTTTTTTCCGACATAAAAACGACCATGTATAGAGTAAGGCTTTTTTTTCCGACAAAAAAACGACCATGTATAGTAAGGCTTTTTTTTCCGACAAAAAAACGACCATGTATAGTAAGGCTTTTTTTTCCGACCAAAAAACGACCATGTATAGTAAGGCTTTTTTTAAGACATAAAAACGACCATGTATAGTAAGGCATTTTTTTCCGAAAAAAAAAGACCATGTATAGTAAGGCTTTTTTTCCCGACGAAAAAACGACCATGTATAGTAAGGCTTTTTTTCTGACAAAAAAACGACCATGTATAGTAAGGCTTTTTTTTCCAACAAAAAAACGACCATGTATAGTAAGGCTTTTTTTTTCCGACAAAAAATGACCATGTATAGTAAGGCTTTTTTTCTGACAAAAAAACGACCATGTATATGTAAGGCTTTTTTTTTCCGACAAAAAAACGACCATGTATAGTAAGGCTTTTTTTCTGACAAAAAAAACGACCATGTATAGTAAGGCTTTTTTTTCCGACAAAAAAACGACCATGTATAGTAAGGCTTTTTTTTCCGACAAAAAAACGACCATGTATAGTAAGGCTTTTTTTTCCGACCAAAAAACGACCATGTATAGTAAGGCTTTTTTTTCCGACAAAAAAACGACCATGTATAGTAAGGCTTTTTTTTTCGACCAAAAAACGACTATGTATAGTAAGGCTTTTTTTAAGACATAAAAACGACCATGTATAGTAAGGCTTTTTTTTCCGACAAAAAAACGACCATGTATAGTAAGGCTTTTTTTTCCAACAAAAAAACGACCATGTGTAGTAAGGCTTTTTTTTCCGACAAAAAAACGACCATGTATAGTAAGGCTTTTTTTTCCGACCAAAAAACGACCATGTATAGTAAGGCTTTTTTTAAGACATAAAAACGACCATGTATAGTAAGGCTTCTTTTTCCGACAAAAAAACGACCATGTATAGTAAGGCTTTTTTTTTCCGACAAAAAAACGACCATGTATAGTAAGGCTTTTTTTCTGACAAAAAAACGACCATGTATAGTAAGGCTTTTTTTCCAGACAAAAAAACGACCATGTATAGTAAGGCTTTTTTTTCCGACCAAAAAACGACCATGTATAGTAAGGCTTTTTTTAAGACATAAAAACGACCATGTATAGTAAGGCTTCTTTTTCCGACAAAAAAACGACCATGTATAGTAAGGCTTTTTTTTTCCGACAAAAAAACGACCATGTATAGTAAGGCTTTTTTTCTGACAAAAAAACGACCATGTATAGTAAGGCTTTTTTTCCAGACAAAAAAACGACCATGTATAGTAAGGCTTTTTTTTCCAACAAAAAAACGACCATGTATAGTAAGGCTTTTTTTCGCGACAAAAAAACGACCATGTATAGTAAGGCTTTTTTTTCCGACAAAAAAACGACCATGTATAGTAAGGCTTTTTTTTTCCGACAAAAAACGACCATGTATAGTAAGGCTTTTTTTCTGACAAAAAAACGACCATGTATAGTAAGGCTTTTTTTCTGACAAAAAAACGACCATGTATAGTAAGGCTTTTTTTTCCGACAAAAAAACGACCATGTATAGTAAGGCTTTTTTTTCCGACAAAAAAACGACCATGTATAGTAAGGCTTTTTTTCCGACAAAAAAACGACCATGTATAGTAAGGCTTTTTTTTCCGACAAAAAAATGACCATGTATAGTAAGGCTTTTTTTTCCGACAAAAAAACGACCATGTATAGTAAGGCTTTTTTTTCCGACAAAAAAACGACCATGTATAGTAAGGCTTTTTTTTCTGACAAAAAAACGACCATGTATAGTAAGGCTTTTTTTCCGACAAAAAAACGACCATGTATAGTAAGGCTTTTTTTTTCCGACAAAAAAATGACCATGTATAGTAAGGCTTTTTTTTCCGACAAAAAAACGACCATGTATAGTAAGGCTTTTTTTTTCCGACAAAAAAACGACCATGTATAGTAAGGCTTTTTTTTCCGATAAAAAAACGACCATATATAGTAAGGCTTTTTTTTCCGACCAAAAAACGACCATGTATAGTAAGGCTTTTTTTAAGACATAAAAACGACCATGTATAGTAAGGCATTTTTTTCCGAAAAAAAAACGACCATGTATAGTAAGGCTTTTTTTCCCGACGAAAAAACGACCATGTATAGTAAGGCTTTTTTTCTGACAAAAAAACGACCATGTATAGTAAGGCTTTTTTTTCCAACAAAAAAACGACCATGTATAGTAAGGCTTTTTTTTTCCGACAAAAAACGACCATGTATAGTAAGGCTTTTTTTCTGACAAAAAAACGACCATGTATAGTAAGGCTTTTTTTCTGACAAAAAAACGACCATGTATAGTAAGGCTTTTTTTTTCCAACAAAAAAACGACCATGTATAGTAAGGCTTTTTTTTCCGACAAAAAAACGACCATGTATAGTAAGGCTTTTTTTCCGACAAAAAAACGACCATGTATAGTAAGGCTTTTTTTTCCGACAAAAAAACGACCATGTATAGTAAGGCTTTTTTTTTCCGACAAAAAACGACCATGTATAGTAAGGCTTTTTTTCTGACAAAAAAACGACCATGTATAGTAAGGCTTTTTTTTTCCAACAAAAAAACGACCATGTATAGTAAGGCTTCTTTTTCTGACAAAAAAACGACCATGTATAGTAAGGCTTTTTTTCCGACAAAAAAACGACCATGTATAGTAAGGCTTTTTTTTCCGACAAAAAAATGACCATGTATAGTAAGGCTTTTTTTTCCGACAAAAAAACGACCATGTATAGTAAGGCTTTTTTTTCTGACAAAAAAACGACCATGTATAGTAAGGCTTTTTTTTCCGACAAAAAAACGACCATGTATAGTAAGGTTTTTTTTTCTGACAAAAAAAACGACCATGTATAGTAAGGCTTTTTTTTCCGACAAAAAAACGACCATGTATAGTAAGGCTTTTTTTTCCGACAAAAAAACGACCATGTATAGTAAGGCTTTTTTTTCCGACCAAAAAACGACCATGTATAGTAAGGCTTTTTTTTCCGACAAAAAAACGACCATGTATAGTAAGGCTTTTTTTTCCGACCAAAAAACGACCATGTATAGTAAGGCTTTTTTTAAGACATAAAAACGACCATGTATAGTAAGGCTTTTTTTTCCGACAAAAAAACGACCATGTATAGTAAGGCTTTTTTTTCCAACAAAAAAACGACCATGTGTAGTAAGGCTTTTTTTTCCGACAAAAAAACGACCATGTATAGTAAGGCTTTTTTTTCCGACCAAAAAACGACCATGTATAGTAAGGCTTTTTTTAAGACATAAAAACGACCATGTATAGTAAGGCTTTTTTTTCCGACAAAAAAACGACCATGTATAGTAAGGCTTTTTTTCCGACAAAAAAACGACCATGTATAGTAAGGTTTTTTTTCTGACAAAAAAACGACCATGTATAGTAAGGCTTTTTTTCCAGACAATAAAACGACCATGTATAGTAAGGCTTTTTTTTTCAACAAAAAAACGACCATGTATAGTAAGGCTTTTTTTCGCGACAAAAAAACGACCATGTATAGTAAGGCTTTTTTTTCCGACAAAAAAACGACCATGTATAGTAAGGCTTTTTTTTTCCGACAAAAAACGACCATGTATAGTAAGGCTTTTTTTCTGACAAAAAAACGACCATGTATAGTAAGGCTTTTTTTCTGACATAAAAAAACGACCATGTATAGTAAGGCTTTTTTTTCCGACAAAAAAACGACCATGTATAGTAAGGCTTTTTTTTCCGACAAAAAAACGACCATGTATAGTAAGGCTTTTTTTCCGACAAAAAAACGACCATGTATAGTAAGGCTTTTTTTTCCGACAAAAAAATGACCATGTATAGTAAGGCTTTTTTTTCCGACAAAAAAACGACCATGTATAGTAAGGCTTTTTTTTCCGACATAAAAACGACCATGTATAGAGTAAGGCTTTTTTTTCCGACAAAAAAACGACCATGTATAGTAAGGCTTTTTTTTCCGACAAAAAAACGACCATGTATAGTAAGGCTTTTTTTTCCGACCAAAAAACGACCATGTATAGTAAGGCTTTTTTTAAGACATAAAAACGACCATGTATAGTAAGGCTTTTTTTAAGACATAAAAACGACCATGTATAGTAAGGCTTTTTTTTCAGACAAAAAAACGACCATGTATAGTAAGGCTTTTTTTCCGACAAAAAAACGACCATGTATAGTAAGGCTTTTTTTAAGACATAAAAACGACCATGTATAGTAAGGCTTTTTTTTCCGACCAAAAAACGACCATGTATAGTAAGGCTTTTTTTCCGACAAAAAAACGACCATGTATAGTAAGGCTTTTTTTTCCGACAAAAAAACGACCATGTATAGTAAGGCTTTTTTTTCCGACCAAAAAACGACCATGTATAGTAAGGCTTTTTTTTCCGACAAAAAAACGACCATGTATAGTAAGGCTTTTTTTTCCGACCAAAAAACGACCATGTATAGTAAGGCTTTTTTTAAGACATAAAAACGACCATGAATAGTAAGGCTTTTTTTTCCGACAAAAAAACGACCATGTATAGTAAGGCTTTTTTTTCCAACAAAAAAACGACCATGTGTAGTAAGGCTTTTTTTTCCGACAAAAAAACGACCATGTATAGTAAGGCTTTTTTTTCCGACCAAAAAACGACCATGTATAGTAAGGCTTTTTTTTCCGACAAAAAAACGACCATGTATAGTAAGGCTTTTTTTTCCGACAAAAAAAACGACCATGTATAGTAAGGCTTTTGTTTCCGACAAAAAAACGACCATGTATAGTAAGGCTTTTTTTTCCGACCAAAAAACGACCATGTATAGTAAGGCTTTTTTTAAGACATAAAAACGACCATGTATAGTAAGGCTTTTTTTTCCGACAAAAAAACGACCATGTATAGTAAGGCTTTTTTTTTCCACCAAAAAAACGTCCATGTATAGTAAGGCTTTTTTTTCTGACAAAAAAACGACCATGTATAGTAAGGCTTTTTTTTCCGACAAAAAAACGACCATGTATAGTAAGGCTTTTTTTTCCGACCAAAAAACGACCATGTATAGTAAGGCTTTTTTTAAGACATAAAAACGACCATGTATAGTAAGGCTTTTTTTTCCGACAAAAAAACGACCATGTATAGTAAGGCTTTTTTATCCAACAAAAAAACGACCATGTGTAGTAAGGCTTTTTTTTCCGACAAAAAAACGACCATGTATATAGTAAGGCTTTTTTTTCCGACCAAAAAACGACCATGTATAGTAAGGCTTTTTTTAAGACAAAAAAACGACCATGTACAGTAAGGCTTTTTTTTCCGACAAAAAAACGACCATGTATAGTAAGGCTTTTTTTCCGACAAAAAAACGACCATGTATAGTAAGGCTTTTTTTTCCGACAAAAAAATGACCATGTATAGTAAGGCTTTTTTTTCCGACATAAAAACGACCATGTATAGTAAGGCTTTTTTTTCCGACAAAAAAAATGACCATGTATAGTAAGGTTTTTTTTTCTGACAAAAAAACGACCATGTATAGTAAGGCTTTTTTTTTCCGACAAAAAAACGACCATGTATAGTAAGGCTTTTTTTCTGACAAAAAAACGACCATGTATAGTAAGGCATTTTTTCTGACAAAAAAACGACCATGTATAGTAAGGCTTTTTTTTCCGACAAAAAAACGACAATGTATAGTAAGGCTTTTTTTTCCGACAAAAAAACGACCATGTATAGTAAGGCTTTTTTTCCGACAAAAAAACGACCATGTATAGTAAGGCTTTTTTTTCCGACAAAAAAACGACCATGTATAGTAAGGCTTTTTTTTCCGACAAAAAAATGACCATGTATAGTAAGGCTTTTTTTTCCGACATAAAAACGACCATGTATAGTAAGGCTTTTTTTTCCGACCAAAAAACGACCATGTATAGTAAGGCTTTTTTTTTTCTGACAAAAAAACGACCATGTATAGTAAGGCTTTTTTTCCGACAAAAAAAACGACCATGTATAGTAAGGCTTTTTTTTCCGACAAAAAAACGACCATGTATAGTAAGGCTTTTTTTTCATAAAAAAATGACCATGTATAGTAAGGCTTTTTTTTTTTCATAAAAAAATGACCATGTATAGTAAGGCTTTTTTTTTCATAAAAAAATGACCATGTATAGTAAGGCTTTTTTTTCATAAAAAAATGACCATGTATAGTAAGGCTTTTTTTTCCGACATAAAAACGACCATGTATAGTAAGGCTTTTTTTTCCGACAAAAAAATGACCATGTATAGTAAGGCTTTTTTTTCCGACAAAAAAACGACCATGTATAGTAAGGCTTTTTTTTTCATTAAAAAATGACCATGTATAGTAAGGCTTTTTTTTCATAAAAAAAATGACCATGTATAGTAAGGCTTTTTTTTCATAAAAAAAAATGACCATGTATAGTAAGGCTTTTTTTAATCAAAAAAATGACCATGTATAGTAAGGCTTTTTTTTCATAAAAAAATGACCGTGTATAGTAAGGCTTTATTTTTTTTCATAAAAAAATGACCATGTATAGTAAGGCTTTTTTTTCCGACATAAAAACGACCATGTATAGTAAGGCTTTTTTTTCCGACAAAAAAACGACCATGTATAGTAAGGCTTTTTTTTCCGACCAAAAAACGACCATGTATAGTAAGGCTTTTTTTAAGACATAAAAACGACCATGTATAGTAAGGCTTTTTTTCTGACAAAAAAACGACCATGTATAGTAAGGCTTTTTTTTCCGACAAAAAAAATGACCATGTATAGTAAGGCTTTTTTTTCTGACAAAAAAACGACCATGTATAGTAAGGCTTTTTTTTCCGACAAAAAAACGACCATGTATAGTAAGGCTTTTTTTTCTGACAAAAAAACGACCATGTATAGTAAGGCTTTTTTTTCCGACAAAAAAACGACCATGTATAGTAAGGCTTTTTTTTCCGACAAAAAAACGACCATGTATAGTAAGGCTTTTTTTTCCGACAAAAAAACGACCATGTATAGTAAGGCTTTTTTTTCCGACAAAAAAACGACCATGTATAGTAAGGCTTTTTTTTCCGACAAAAAAACAACCATGTATAGTAAGGCTTTTTTTTGCGACAAAAAAACGACCATGTATAGTAAAGCTTTTTTTTCCGACAAAAAAACGACCATGTATAGTAAGGCTTTTTTTCTGACAAAAAAACGACCATGTATAGTAAGGCTTTTTTTTCCGACAAAAAAACGACCATGTATAGTAAGGCTTTTTTTTCCAACAAAAAAACGACCATGTATAGTAAGGCTTTTTTTTCCGACAAAAAAACGACCATGTATAGTAAGGCTTTTTTTTCCGACAAAAAAACGACCATGTATAGTAAGGCTTTTTTTTCCAACAAAAAAACGACCATGTATAGTAAGGCTTTTTTTCTGACAAAAAAACGACCATGTATAGTAAGGCTTTTTTTTCCGACAAAAAAACGACCATGTATAGTAAGGCTTTTTTTTCCGACCAAAAAACGACCATGTATAGTAAGGCTTTTTTTAAGACATAAAAACGACCATGTATAGTAAGGCTTTTTTTCCCGACAAAAAAACGACCATGTATAGTAAGGCTTTTTTTCCAACAAAAAAACGACCATGTATAGTAAGGCTTTTTTTTCCGACAAAAAAACGACCATGTATAGTAAGGCTTTTTTTAAGACATAAAAACGACCATGTGTAGTAAGGCTTTTTTTTCCGACAAAAAAACGACCATGTATAGTAAGGCTTTTTTTTCCGACAAAAAAACGACCATGTATAGTAAGGCTTTTTTTTCCGACCAAAAAACGACCATGTATAGTAAGGCTTTTTTTTCCGACAAAAAAACGACCATGTATAGTAAGGCTTTTTTTTCCGACAAAAAAACGACCATGTATAGTAAGGCTTTTTTTTTCCAACAAAAAACGACCATGTGTAGTAAGGCTTTTTTTTCCGACAAAAAAACGACCATGTATAGTAAGGCTTTTTTTTCCGACCAAAAAACGACCATGTATAGTAAGGCTTTTTTTTCCGACAAAAAAACGACCATGTATAGTAAGGCTTTTTTTTCTGACAAAAAAACGACCATGTATAGTAAGGCTTTTTTTTCCGACAAAAAAAACGACCATGTATAGTAAGGCTTTTGTTTCCGACAAAAAAACGACCATGTATAGTAAGGCTTTTTTTTCCGACCAAAAAACGACCATGTATAGTAAGGCTTTTTTTAAGACATAAAAACGACCATGTATAGTAAGGCTTTTTTTTCCGACCAAAAAACGACCATGTATAGTAAGGCTTTTTTTTCCGACAAAAAAACGACCATGTATAGTAAGGCTTTTTTTTCCGACCAAAAAACGACCATGTATAGTAAGGCTTTTTTTAAGACATAAAAACGACCATGAATAGTAAGGCTTTTTTTTCCGACAAAAAAACGACCATGTATAGTAAGGCTTTTTTTTCCAACAAAAAAACGACCATGTGTAGTAAGGCTTTTTTTTCCGACAAAAAAACGACCATGTATAGTAAGGCTTTTTTTTCCGACCAAAAAACGACCATGTATAGTAAGGCTTTTTTTTCCGACAAAAAAACGACCATGTATAGTAAGGCTTTTTTTTCCGACAAAAAAAACGACCATGTATAGTAAGGCTTTTGTTTCCGACAAAAAAACGACCATGTATAGTAAGGCTTTTTTTTCCGACCAAAAAACGACCATGTATAGTAAGGCTTTTTTTAAGACATAAAAACGACCATGTATAGTAAGGCTTTTTTTTCCGACAAAAAAACGACCATGTATAGTAAGGCTTTTTTTTTCCACCAAAAAAACGTCCATGTATAGTAAGGCTTTTTTTTCTGACAAAAAAACGACCATGTATAGTAAGGCTTTTTTTTCCGACAAAAAAACGACCATGTATAGTAAGGCTTTTTTTTCCGACCAAAAAACGACCATGTATAGTAAGGCTTTTTTTAAGACATAAAAACGACCATGTATAGTAAGGCTTTTTTTTCCGACAAAAAAACGACCATGTATAGTAAGGCTTTTTTATCCAACAAAAAAACGACCATGTGTAGTAAGGCTTTTTTTTCCGACAAAAAAACGACCATGTATATAGTAAGGCTTTTTTTTCCGACCAAAAAACGACCATGTATAGTAAGGCTTTTTTTAAGACAAAAAAACGACCATGTACAGTAAGGCTTTTTTTTCCGACAAAAAAACGACCATGTATAGTAAGGCTTTTTTTCCGACAAAAAAACGACCATGTATAGTAAGGCTTTTTTTTCCGACAAAAAAATGACCATGTATAGTAAGGCTTTTTTTTCCGACATAAAAACGACCATGTATAGTAAGGCTTTTTTTTCCGACAAAAAAAATGACCATGTATAGTAAGGTTTTTTTTTCTGACAAAAAAACGACCATGTATAGTAAGGCTTTTTTTTTCCGACAAAAAAACGACCATGTATAGTAAGGCTTTTTTTCTGACAAAAAAACGACCATGTATAGTAAGGCATTTTTTCTGACAAAAAAACGACCATGTATAGTAAGGCTTTTTTTTCCGACAAAAAAACGACAATGTATAGTAAGGCTTTTTTTTCCGACAAAAAAACGACCATGTATAGTAAGGCTTTTTTTCCGACAAAAAAACGACCATGTATAGTAAGGCTTTTTTTTCCGACAAAAAAACGACCATGTATAGTAAGGCTTTTTTTTCCGACAAAAAAATGACCATGTATAGTAAGGCTTTTTTTTCCGACATAAAAACGACCATGTATAGTAAGGCTTTTTTTTCCGACCAAAAAACGACCATGTATAGTAAGGCTTTTTTTTTTCTGACAAAAAAACGACCATGTATAGTAAGGCTTTTTTTCCGACAAAAAAAACGACCATGTATAGTAAGGCTTTTTTTTCCGACAAAAAAACGACCATGTATAGTAAGGCTTTTTTTTCATAAAAAAATGACCATGTATAGTAAGGCTTTTTTTTTTTCATAAAAAAATGACCATGTATAGTAAGGCTTTTTTTTTCATAAAAAAATGACCATGTATAGTAAGGCTTTTTTTTCATAAAAAAATGACCATGTATAGTAAGGCTTTTTTTTCCGACATAAAAACGACCATGTATAGTAAGGCTTTTTTTTCCGACAAAAAAATGACCATGTATAGTAAGGCTTTTTTTTCCGACAAAAAAACGACCATGTATAGTAAGGCTTTTTTTTTCATTAAAAAATGACCATGTATAGTAAGGCTTTTTTTTCATAAAAAAAATGACCATGTATAGTAAGGCTTTTTTTTCATAAAAAAAAATGACCATGTATAGTAAGGCTTTTTTTAATCAAAAAAATGACCATGTATAGTAAGGCTTTTTTTTCATAAAAAAATGACCGTGTATAGTAAGGCTTTATTTTTTTTCATAAAAAAATGACCATGTATAGTAAGGCTTTTTTTTCCGACATAAAAACGACCATGTATAGTAAGGCTTTTTTTTCCGACAAAAAAACGACCATGTATAGTAAGGCTTTTTTTTCCGACCAAAAAACGACCATGTATAGTAAGGCTTTTTTTAAGACATAAAAACGACCATGTATAGTAAGGCTTTTTTTCTGACAAAAAAACGACCATGTATAGTAAGGCTTTTTTTTCCGACAAAAAAAATGACCATGTATAGTAAGGCTTTTTTTTCTGACAAAAAAACGACCATGTATAGTAAGGCTTTTTTTTCCGACAAAAAAACGACCATGTATAGTAAGGCTTTTTTTTCTGACAAAAAAACGACCATGTATAGTAAGGCTTTTTTTTCCGACAAAAAAACGACCATGTATAGTAAGGCTTTTTTTTCCGACAAAAAAACGACCATGTATAGTAAGGCTTTTTTTTCCGACAAAAAAACGACCATGTATAGTAAGGCTTTTTTTTCCGACAAAAAAACGACCATGTATAGTAAGGCTTTTTTTTCCGACAAAAAAACAACCATGTATAGTAAGGCTTTTTTTTGCGACAAAAAAACGACCATGTATAGTAAAGCTTTTTTTTCCGACAAAAAAACGACCATGTATAGTAAGGCTTTTTTTCTGACAAAAAAACGACCATGTATAGTAAGGCTTTTTTTTCCGACAAAAAAACGACCATGTATAGTAAGGCTTTTTTTTCCAACAAAAAAACGACCATGTATAGTAAGGCTTTTTTTTCCGACAAAAAAACGACCATGTATAGTAAGGCTTTTTTTTCCGACAAAAAAACGACCATGTATAGTAAGGCTTTTTTTTCCAACAAAAAAACGACCATGTATAGTAAGGCTTTTTTTCTGACAAAAAAACGACCATGTATAGTAAGGCTTTTTTTTCCGACAAAAAAACGACCATGTATAGTAAGGCTTTTTTTTCCGACCAAAAAACGACCATGTATAGTAAGGCTTTTTTTAAGACATAAAAACGACCATGTATAGTAAGGCTTTTTTTCCCGACAAAAAAACGACCATGTATAGTAAGGCTTTTTTTCCAACAAAAAAACGACCATGTATAGTAAGGCTTTTTTTTCCGACAAAAAAACGACCATGTATAGTAAGGCTTTTTTTAAGACATAAAAACGACCATGTGTAGTAAGGCTTTTTTTTCCGACAAAAAAACGACCATGTATAGTAAGGCTTTTTTTTCCGACAAAAAAACGACCATGTATAGTAAGGCTTTTTTTTCCGACCAAAAAACGACCATGTATAGTAAGGCTTTTTTTTCCGACAAAAAAACGACCATGTATAGTAAGGCTTTTTTTTCCGACAAAAAAACGACCATGTATAGTAAGGCTTTTTTTTTCCAACAAAAAACGACCATGTGTAGTAAGGCTTTTTTTTCCGACAAAAAAACGACCATGTATAGTAAGGCTTTTTTTTCCGACCAAAAAACGACCATGTATAGTAAGGCTTTTTTTTCCGACAAAAAAACGACCATGTATAGTAAGGCTTTTTTTTCTGACAAAAAAACGACCATGTATAGTAAGGCTTTTTTTTCCGACAAAAAAAACGACCATGTATAGTAAGGCTTTTGTTTCCGACAAAAAAACGACCATGTATAGTAAGGCTTTTTTTTCCGACCAAAAAACGACCATGTATAGTAAGGCTTTTTTTAAGACATAAAAACGACCATGTATAGTAAGGCTTTTTTTTCCGACAAAAAAACGACCATGTATAGTAAGGCTTTTTTTTCCACCAAAAAAACGTCCATGTATAGTAAGGCTATTTTTTCTGACAAAAAAACGACCATGTATAGTAAGGCTTTTTTTTCCGACAAAAAAACGACCATGTATAGTAAGGCTTTTTTTTCCGACAAAAAAACGACCATGTATAGTAAGGCTTTTTTTTCCGACCAAAAAACGACCATGTATAGTAAGGCTTTTTTTAAGACATAAAAACGACCATGTATAGTAAGGCTTTTTTTTCCGACAAAAAAATGACCATGTATAGTAAGGCTTTTTTTTCCGACATAAAAACGACCATGTATAGTAAGGCTTTTTTTTCCGACAAAAAAAATGACCATGTATAGTAAGGTTTTTTTTTCTGACAAAAAAACGACCATGTATAGTAAGGCTTTTTTTTTCCGACAAAAAAACGACCATGTATAGTAAGGCTTTTTTTCTGACAAAAAAACGACCATGTATAGTAAGGCATTTTTTCTGACAAAAAAACGACCATGTATAGTAAGGCTTTTTTTTCCGACAAAAAAACGACAATGTATAGTAAGGCTTTTTTTTCCGACAAAAAAACGACCATGTATAGTAAGGCTTTTTTTCCGACAAAAAAACGACCATGTATAGTAAGGCTTTTTTTTCCGACAAAAAAACGACCATGTATAGTAAGGCTTTTTTTTCCGACAAAAAAATGACCATGTATAGTAAGGCTTTTTTTTCCGACATAAAAACGACCATGTATAGTAAGGCTTTTTTTTCCGACCAAAAAACGACCATGTATAGTAAGGCTTTTTTTTTTCTGACAAAAAAACGACCATGTATAGTAAGGCTTTTTTTTCCGACAAAAAAAACGACCATGTATAGTAAGGCTTTTTTTTCCGACAAAAAAACGACCATGTATAGTAAGGCTTTTTTTTCATAAAAAAATGACCATGTATAGTAAGGCTTTTTTTTTTTCATAAAAAAATGACCATGTATAGTAAGGCTTTTTTTTTCATAAAAAAATGACCATGTATAGTAAGGCTTTTTTTTCATAAAAAAATGACCATGTATAGTAAGGCTTTTTTTTCCGACATAAAAACGACCATGTATAGTAAGGCTTTTTTTTCCGACAAAAAAATGACCATGTATAGTAAGGCTTTTTTTTCCGACAAAAAAAAGACCATGTATAGTAAGGCTTTTTTTTTCATTAAAAAATGACCATGTATAGTAAGGCTTTTTTTTCATAAAAAAAATGACCATGTATAGTAAGGCTTTTTTTTCATAAAAAAAAATGACCATGTATAGTAAGGCTTTTTTTAATCAAAAAAATGACCATGTATAGTAAGGCTTTTTTTTCATAAAAAAATGACCGTGTATAGTAAGGCTTTATTTTTTTTCATAAAAAAATGACCATGTATAGTAAGGCTTTTTTTTTCCGACATAAAAACGACCATGTATAGTAAGGCTTTTTTTTCCGACAAAAAACCGACCATGTATAGTAAGGCTTTTTTTTCCGACCAAAAAACGACCATGTATAGTAAGGCTTTTTTTAAGACATAAAAACGACCATGTATAGTAAGGCTTTTTTTCTGACAAAAAAACAACCATGTATAGTAAGGCTTTTTTTTCCGACAAAAAAACGACCATGTATAGTAAGGCTTTTTTTTCCGACAAAAAAACGACCATGTATAGTAAGGCTTTTTTTTCCGACCAAAAAACGACCATGTATAGTAAGGCTTTGTTTCCGACAAAAAAACGACCATGTATAGTAAGGCTTTTTTTTCCGACAAAAAAACGACCATGTATAGTAAGGCTTTTTTTTCCGACAAAAAAACGACCATGTATAGTAAGGCTTTTTTTTCCGACAAAAAAAATGACCATGTATAGTAAGGCTTTTTTTTCTGACAAAAAAACGACCATGTATAGTAAGGCTTTTTTTTCCGACAAAAAAACGACCATGTATAGTAAGGCTTTTTTTTCTGACAAAAAAATGACCATGTATAGTAAGGCTTTTTTTTCCGACAAAAAAACGACCATGTATAGTAAGGCTTTTTTTTCCGACAAAAAAACGACCATGTATAGTAAGGCTTTTTTTTCCGACAAAAAAACGACCATGTATAGTAAGGCTTTTTTTTCCGACAAAGAAACGACCATGTATAGTAAGGCTTTTCTTTCCGACAAAAAAACAACCATGTATAGTAAGGCTTTTTTTTGCGACAAAAAAACGACCATGTATAGTAAAGCTTTTTTTTCCGACAAAAAAACGACCATGTATAGTAAGGCTTTTTTTCTGACAAAAAAACGACCATGTATAGTAAGGCTTTTTTTTCCGACAAAAAAACGACCATGTATAGTAAGGCTTTTTTTTCCAACAAAAAAACGACCATGTATAGTAAGGCTTTTTTTCTGACAAAAAAACGACCATGTATAGTAAGGCTTTTTTTTCCGACAAAAAAACGACCATGTATAGTAAGGCTTTTTTTTCCAACAAAAAAACGACCATGTATAGTAAGGCTTTTTTTCTGACAAAAAAACGACCATGTATAGTAAGGCTTTTTTTTCCGACAAAAAAACGACCATGTATAGTAAGGCTTTTTTTTCCGACCAAAAAACGACCATGTATAGTAAGGCTTTTTTTAAGACATAAAAACGACCATGTATAGTAAGGCTTTTTTTCCCGACAAAAAAACGACCATGTATAGTAAGGCTTTTTTTCCAACAAAAAAACGACCATGTATAGTAAGCCTTTTTTTTCCGACAAAAAAACGACCATGTATAGTAAGGCTTTTTTTAAGACATAAAAACGACCATGTGTAGTAAGGCTTTTTTTTCCGACAAAAAAACGACCATGTATAGTAAGGCTTTTTTTTCCGACAAAAAAACGACCATGTATAGTAAGGCTTTTTTTTCCGACCAAAAAACGACCATGTATAGTAAGGCTTTTTTTTCCGACAAAAAAACGACCATGTATAGTAAGGCTTTTTTTTCCGACAAAAAAACGACCATGTATAGTAAGGCTTTTTTTTTCCAACAAAAAACGACCATGTGTAGTAAGGCTTTTTTTTCCGACAAAAAAACGACCATGTATAGTAAGGCTTTTTTTTCCGACCAAAAAACGACCATGTATAGTAAGGCTTTTTTTTCTGACAAAAAAACGACCATGTATAGTAAGGCTTTTTTTTCCGACAAAAAAAACGACCATGTATAGTAAGGCTTTTGTTTCCGACAAAAAAACGACCATGTATAGTAAGGCTTTTTTTTCCGACCAAAAAACGACCATGTATAGTAAGGCTTTTTTTAAGACATAAAAACGACCATGTATAGTAAGGCTTTTTTTTCCGACAAAAAAACGACCATGTATAGTAAGGCTTTTTTTTCCACCAAAAAAACGTCCATGTATAGTAAGGCTATTTTTTCTGACAAAAAAACGACCATGTATAGTAAGGCTTTTTTTTCCGACAAAAAAACGACCATGTATAGTAAGGCTTTTTTTTCCGACAAAAAAACGACCATGTATAGTAAGGCTTTTTTTTCCGACCAAAAAACGACCATGTATAGTAAGGCTTTTTTTAAGACATAAAAACGACCATGTATAGTAAGGCTTTTTTTTCCGACAAAAAAACGACCATGTATAGTAAGGCTTTTTTTTTCCAACAAAAAAACGACCATGTGTAGTAAGGCTTTTTTTTCCGACAAAAAAACGACCATGTATAGTAAGGCTTTTTTTTCCGACCAAAAAACGACCATGTATAGTAAGGCTTTTTTTAAGACATAAAAACGACCATGTATAGTAAGGCTTTTTTTTCCGACAAAAAAACGACCATGTATAGTAAGGCTTTTTTTTCCGACAAAAAAACGACCATGTACAGTAAGGCTTTTTTTTCCGACAAAAAAACGACCATGTATAGTAAGGCTTTTTTTCCGACAAAAAAACGACCATGTATAGTAAGGCTTTTTTTTCCGACAAAAAAATGACCATGTATAGTAAGGCTTTTTTTTCCGACAAAAAAACGACCATGTATAGTAAGGCTTTTTTTTCCGACATAAAAACGACCATGTATAGTAAGGCTTTTTTTCCGACAAAAAAACGACCATGTATAGTAAGGCTTTTTTTTTCGACAAAAAAACGACCATGTATAGTAAGGCTTTTTTTTCCGACAAAAAAACGACCATGTATAGTAAGACTTTTTTTTCCGACAAAAAAACGACCATGTATAGTAAGGCTTTTTTTCCGACAAAAAAACGACCATGTATAGTAAGGCATTTTTTTCCGAAAAAAAAACGACCATGTATAGTAAGGCTTTTTTTCCCGACGAAAAAACGACCATGTATAGTAAGGCTTTTTTTCTGACAAAAAAACGACCATGTATAGTAAGGCTTTTTTTTCCAACAAAAAAACGACCATGTATAGTAAGGCTTTTTTTCTGACAAAAAAACGACCATGTATAGTAAGGCTTTTTTTTTTCCAACAAAAAAACGACCATGTATAGTAAGGCTTTTTTTCCCGACAAAAAAAACGACCATGTATAGTAAGGCTTTTGTTTCCGACAAAAAAACGACCATGTATAGTAAGGCTTTTTTTTCCGACCAAAAAATGACCATGTATAGTAAGGCTTTTTTTAAGACATAAAAACGACCATGTATAGTAAGGCTTTTTTTTCCGACAAAAAAACGACCATGTATAGTAAGGCTTTTTTTAAGACATAAAAACGACCATGTATAGTAAGGCTTTTTTTTCCGACAAAAAAACGACCATGTATAGTAAGGCTTTTTTTTCCGACAAAAAAACGACCATGTACAGTAAGGCTTTTTTTTCCGACAAAAAAACGACCATGTATAGTAAGGCTTTTTTTCCGACAAAAAAACGACCATGTATAGTAAGGCTTTTTTTTCCGACAAAAAAATGACCATGTATAGTAAGGCTTTTTTTTCCGACAAAAAAACGACCATGTATAGTAAGGCTTTTTTTTCCGACATAAAAACGACCATGTATAGTAAGGCTTTTTTTCCGACAAAAAAACGACCATGTATAGTAAGGCTTTTTTTTTCGACAAAAAAACGACCATGTATAGTAAGGCTTTTTTTTCCGACAAAAAAACGACCATGTATAGTAAGACTTTTTTTTCCGACAAAAAAACGACCATGTATAGTAAGGCTTTTTTTCCGACAAAAAAACGACCATGTATAGTAAGGCATTTTTTTCCGAAAAAAAAACGACCATGTATAGTAAGGCTTTTTTTCCCGACGAAAAAACGACCATGTATAGTAAGGCTTTTTTTCTGACAAAAAAACGACCATGTATAGTAAGGCTTTTTTTTTTCCAACAAAAAAACGACTATGTATAGTAAGGCTTCTTTTTCCGACAAAAAAACGACCATGTATAGTAAGGCTTTTTTTTCCGACAAAAAAACGACCATGTATAGTAAGGCTTTTTTTTCTGACAAAAAAACGACCATGTATAGTAAGGCTTTTTTTTCCGACAAAAAAACGACCATGTATAGTAAGGCTTTTTTTTCTGACAAAAAAAACGACCATGTATAGTAAGGCTTTTTTTTCCGACAAAAAAACGACCATGTATAGTAAGGCTTTTTTTTCCGACAAAAAAACGACCATGTATAGTAAGGCTTTTTTTTCCGACCAAAAAACGACCATGTATAGTAAGGCTTTTTTTTCCGACAAAAAAACGACCATGTATAGTAAGGCTTTTTTTTCCGACCAAAAAACGACCATGTATAGTAAGGCTTTTTTTAAGACATGAAAAACGACCATGTATAGTAAGGCTTTTTTTTCCGACAAAAAAACGACCATGTATAGTAAGGCTTTTTTTTCCAACAAAAAAACGACCATGTGTAGTAAGGCTTTTTTTTCAGACAAAAAAACGACCATGTATAGTAAGGCTTTTTTTTTCGACCAAAAAACGACCATGTATAGTAAGGCTTTTTTTAAGACATAAAAACGACCATGTATAGTAAGGCTTTTTTTTCCGACAAAAAAACGACCATGTATAGTAAGGCTTTTTTTCTGACAAAAAAACGACCATGTATAGTAAGGCTTTTTTTCCAGACAAAAAAACGACCATGTATAGTAAGGCTTTTTTTTCCAACAAAAAAACGACCATGTATAGTAAGGCTTTTTTTCGCGACAAAAAAACGACCATGTATAGTAAGGCTTTTTTTTCCGACAAAAAAACGACCATGTATAGTAAGGCTTTTTTTTTCCGACAAAAAACGACCATGTATAGTAAGGCTTTTTTTCTGACAAAAAAACGACCATGTATAGTAAGGCTTTTTTTTCCGACAAAAAAACGACCATGTATAGTAAGGCTTTTTTTTCCGACAAAAAAACGACCATGTATAGTAAGGCTTTTTTTCCGACAAAAAAACGACCATGTATAGTAAGGCTTTTTTTTCCGACAAAAAAATGACCATGTATAGTAAGGCTTTTTTTTCCGACAAAAAAACGACCATGTATAGTAAGGCTTTTTTTTCCGACATAAAAACGACCATGTATAGAGTAAGGCTTTTTTTTCCGACAAAAAAACGACCATGTATAGTAAGGCTTTTTTTTCCGACAAAAAAATGACCATGTATAGTAAGGCTTTTTTTCTGACAAAAAAACGACCATGTATAGTAAGGCTTTTTTTTTCCAACAAAAAAACGACCATGTATAGTAAGGCTTTTTTTTCCGACAAAAAAACGACCATGTATAGTAAGGCTTTTTTTTTCCGACAAAAAACGACCATGTATAGTAAGGCTTTTTTTCTGACAAAAAAACGACCATGTATAGTAAGGCTTTTTTTTTCCAACAAAAAAACGACCATGTATAGTAAGGCTTTTTTTAAGACATAAAAACGACCATGTATAGTAAGGCTTTTTTTTCCGACCAAAAAACGACCATGTATAGTAAGGCTTTTTTTCCGACAAAAAAACGACCATGTATAGTAAGGCTTTTTTTTCCGACAAAAAAACGACCATGTATAGTAAGGCTTTTTTTTCCGACAAAAAAACGACCATGTACAGTAAGGCTTTTTTTTCCGACAAAAAAACGACCATGTATAGTAAGGCTTTTTTTTCCGACAAAAAAACGACCATGTATAGTAAGGCTTTTTTTTTCCAACAAAAAACGACCATGTGTAGTAAGGCTTTTTTTTCCGACAAAAAAACGACCATGTATAGTAAGGCTTTTTTTTCCGACCAAAAAACGACCATGTATAGTAAGGCTTTTTTTTCTGACAAAAAAACGACCATGTATAGTAAGGCTTTTTTTTCCGACAAAAAAAACGACCATGTATAGTAAGGCTTTTGTTTCCGACAAAAAAACGACCATGTATAGTAAGGCTTTTTTTTCCGACCAAAAAACGACCATGTATAGTAAGGCTTTTTTTAAGACATAAAAACGACCATGTATAGTAAGGCTTTTTTTTCCGACAAAAAAACGACCATGTATAGTAAGGCTTTTTTTTCCACCAAAAAAACGTCCATGTATAGTAAGGCTATTTTTTCTGACAAAAAAACGACCATGTATAGTAAGGCTTTTTTTTCCGACAAAAAAACGACCATGTATAGTAAGGCTTTTTTTTCCGACAAAAAAACGACCATGTATAGTAAGGCTTTTTTTTCCGACCAAAAAACGACCATGTATAGTAAGGCTTTTTTTAAGACATAAAAACGACCATGTATAGTAAGGCTTTTTTTTCCGACAAAAAAACGACCATGTATAGTAAGGCTTTTTTTTTCCAACAAAAAAACGACCATGTGTAGTAAGGCTTTTTTTTCCGACAAAAAAACGACCATGTATAGTAAGGCTTTTTTTTCCGACCAAAAAACGACCATGTATAGTAAGGCTTTTTTTAAGACATAAAAACGACCATGTATAGTAAGGCTTTTTTTTCCGACAAAAAAACGACCATGTATAGTAAGGCTTTTTTTTCCGACAAAAAAACGACCATGTACAGTAAGGCTTTTTTTTCCGACAAAAAAACAACCATGTATAGTAAGGCTTTTTTTCCGACAAAAAAACGACCATGTATAGTAAGGCTTTTTTTTCCGACAAAAAAATGACCATGTATAGTAAGGCTTTTTTTTCCGACAAAAAAACGACCATGTATAGTAAGGCTTTTTTTTCCGACATAAAAACGACCATGTATAGTAAGGCTTTTTTTCCGACAAAAAAACGACCATGTATAGTAAGGCTTTTTTTTTCGACAAAAAAACGACCATGTATAGTAAGGCTTTTTTTTCCGACAAAAAAACGACCATGTATAGTAAGACTTTTTTTTCCGACAAAAAAACGACCATGTATAGTAAGGCTTTTTTTCCGACAAAAAAACGACCATGTATAGTAAGGCATTTTTTTCCGAAAAAAAAACGACCATGTATAGTAAGGCTTTTTTTCCCGACGAAAAAACGACCATGTATAGTAAGGCTTTTTTTCTGACAAAAAAACGACCATGTATAGTAAGGCTTTTTTTTCCAACAAAAAAACGACCATGTATAGTAAGGCTTTTTTTCTGACAAAAAAACGACCATGTATAGTAAGGCTTTTTTTTTTCCAACAAAAAAACGACCATGTATAGTAAGGCTTTTTTTCCCGACAAAAAAAACGACCATGTATAGTAAGGCTTTTGTTTCCGACAAAAAAACGACCATGTATAGTAAGGCTTTTTTTTCCGACCAAAAAATGACCATGTATAGTAAGGCTTTTTTTAAGACATAAAAACGACCATGTATAGTAAGGCTTTTTTTTCCGACAAAAAAACGACCATGTATAGTAAGGCTTTTTTTAAGACATAAAAACGACCATGTATAGTAAGGCTTTTTTTTCCGACAAAAAAACGACCATGTATAGTAAGGCTTTTTTTTCCGACAAAAAAACGACCATGTACAGTAAGGCTTTTTTTTCCGACAAAAAAACGACCATGTATAGTAAGGCTTTTTTTCCGACAAAAAAACGACCATGTATAGTAAGGCTTTTTTTTCCGACAAAAAAATGACCATGTATAGTAAGGCTTTTTTTTCCGACAAAAAAACGACCATGTATAGTAAGGCTTTTTTTTCCGACATAAAAACGACCATGTATAGTAAGGCTTTTTTTCCGACAAAAAAACGACCATGTATAGTAAGGCTTTTTTTTTCGACAAAAAAACGACCATGTATAGTAAGGCTTTTTTTTCCGACAAAAAAACGACCATGTATAGTAAGACTTTTTTTTCCGACAAAAAAACGACCATGTATAGTAAGGCTTTTTTTCCGACAAAAAAACGACCATGTATAGTAAGGCATTTTTTTCCGAAAAAAAAACGACCATGTATAGTAAGGCTTTTTTTCCCGACGAAAAAACGACCATGTATAGTAAGGCTTTTTTTCCTGACAAAAAAACGACCATGTATAGTAAGGCTTTTTTTTTTCCAACAAAAAAACGACTATGTATAGTAAGGCTTCTTTTTCCGACAAAAAAACGACCATGTATAGTAAGGCTTTTTTTTCCGACAAAAAAACGACCATGTATAGTAAGGCTTTTTTTTCTGACAAAAAAACGACCATGTATAGTAAGGCTTTTTTTTCCGACAAAAAAACGACCATGTATAGTAAGGCTTTTTTTTCTGACAAAAAAAACGACCATGTATAGTAAGGCTTTTTTTTCCGACAAAAAAACGACCATGTATAGTAAGGCTTTTTTTTCCGACAAAAAAACGACCATGTATAGTAAGGCTTTTTTTTCCGACCAAAAAACGACCATGTATAGTAAGGCTTTTTTTTCCGACAAAAAAACGACCATGTATAGTAAGGCTTTTTTTTCCGACCAAAAAACGACCATGTATAGTAAGGCTTTTTTTAAGACATGAAAAACGACCATGTATAGTAAGGCTTTTTTTTCCGACAAAAAAACGACCATGTATAGTAAGGCTTTTTTTTCCAACAAAAAAACGACCATGTGTAGTAAGGCTTTTTTTTCAGACAAAAAAACGACCATGTATAGTAAGGCTTTTTTTTTCGACCAAAAAACGACCATGTATAGTAAGGCTTTTTTTAAGACATAAAAACGACCATGTATAGTAAGGCTTTTTTTTCCGACAAAAAAACGACCATGTATAGTAAGGCTTTTTTTCTGACAAAAAAACGACCATGTATAGTAAGGCTTTTTTTCCAGACAAAAAAACGACCATGTATAGTAAGGCTTTTTTTTCCAACAAAAAAACGACCATGTATAGTAAGGCTTTTTTTCGCGACAAAAAAACGACCATGTATAGTAAGGCTTTTTTTTCCGACAAAAAAACGACCATGTATAGTAAGGCTTTTTTTTTCCGACAAAAAACGACCATGTATAGTAAGGCTTTTTTTCTGACAAAAAAACGACCATGTATAGTAAGGCTTTTTTTTCCGACAAAAAAACGACCATGTATAGTAAGGCTTTTTTTTCCGACAAAAAAACGACCATGTATAGTAAGGCTTTTTTTCCGACAAAAAAACGACCATGTATAGTAAGGCTTTTTTTTCCGACAAAAAAATGACCATGTATAGTAAGGCTTTTTTTTCCGACAAAAAAACGACCATGTATAGTAAGGCTTTTTTTTCCGACATAAAAACGACCATGTATAGAGTAAGGCTTTTTTTTCCGACAAAAAAACGACCATGTATAGTAAGGCTTTTTTTTCCGACAAAAAAATGACCATGTATAGTAAGGCTTTTTTTCTGACAAAAAAACGACCATGTATAGTAAGGCTTTTTTTTTCCAACAAAAAAACGACCATGTATAGTAAGGCTTTTTTTTCCGACAAAAAAACGACCATGTATAGTAAGGCTTTTTTTTTCCGACAAAAAACGACCATGTATAGTAAGGCTTTTTTTCTGACAAAAAAACGACCATGTATAGTAAGGCTTTTTTTTTCCAACAAAAAAACGACCATGTATAGTAAGGCTTTTTTTAATCAAAAAAATGACCATGTATAGTAAGGCTTTTTTTTCATAAAAAAATGACCGTGTATAGTAAGGCTTTATTTTTTTTCATAAAAAAATGACCATGTATAGTAAGGCTTTTTTTTTCCGACATAAAAACGACCATGTATAGTAAGGCTTTTTTTTCCGACAAAAAAACGACCATGTATAGTAAGGCTTTTTTTTCCGACCAAAAAACGACCATGTATAGTAAGGCTTTTTTTAAGACATAAAAACGACCATGTATAGTAAGGCTTTTTTTCTGACAAAAAAACGACCATGTATAGTAAGGCTTTTTTTTCCGACAAAAAAACGACCATGTATAGTAAGGCTTTTTTTTCCGACAAAAAAACGACCATGTATAGTAAGGCTTTTTTTTCCGACCAAAAAACGACCATGTATAGTAAGGCTTTGTTTCCGACAAAAAAACGACCATGTATAGTAAGGCTTTTTTTTCCGACAAAAAAACGACCATGTATAGTAAGGATTTTTTTTCCGACAAAAAAACGACCATGTATAGTAAGGCTTTTTTTTCCGACAAAAAAAATGACCATGTATAGTAAGGCTTTTTTTTCTGACAAAAAAACGACCATGTATAGTAAGGCTTTTTTTTCCGACAAAAAAACGACCATGTATAGTAAGGCTTTTTTTTCTGACAAAAAAACGACCATGTATAGTAAGGCTTTTTTTTCCGACAAAAAAACGACCATGTATAGTAAGGCTTTTTTTTCCGACAAAAAAACGACCATGTATAGTAAGGCTTTTTTTTCCGACAAAAAAACGACCATGTATAGTAAGGCTTTTTTTTCCGACAAAGAAACGACCATGTATAGTAAGGCTTTTCTTTCCGACAAAAAAACAACCATGTATAGTAAGGCTTTTTTTTGCGACAAAAAAACGACCATGTATAGTAAAGCTTTTTTTTCCGACAAAAAAACGACCATGTATAGTAAGGCTTTTTTTCTGACAAAAAAACGACCATGTATAGTAAGGCTTTTTTTTCCGACAAAAAAACGACCATGTATAGTAAGGCTTTTTTTTCCAACAAAAAAACGACCATGTATAGTAAGGCTTTTTTTTCCGACAAAAAAACGACCATGTATAGTAAGGCTTTTTTTCTGACAAAAAAACGACCATGTATAGTAAGGCTTTTTTTTCCGACAAAAAAACGACCATGTATAGTAAGGCTTTTTTTTCCAACAAAAAAACGACCATGTATAGTAAGGCTTTTTTTCTGACAAAAAAACGACCATGTATAGTAAGGCTTTTTTTTCCGACAAAAAAACGACCATGTATAGTAAGGCTTTTTTTTCCGACCAAAAAACGACCATGTATAGTAAGGCTTTTTTTAAGACATAAAAACGACCATGTATAGTAAGGCTTTTTTTCCCGACAAAAAAACGACCATGTATAGTAAGGCTTTTTTTCCAACAAAAAAACGACCATGTATAGTAAGGCTTTTTTTTCCGACAAAAAAACGACCATGTATAGTAAGGCTTTTTTTAAGACATAAAAACGACCATGTGTAGTAAGGCTTTTTTTTCCGACAAAAAAACGACCATGTATAGTAAGGCTTTTTTTTTCCGACAAAAAAACGACCATGTATAGTAAGGCTTTTTTTTCCGACCAAAAAACGACCATGTATAGTAAGGCTTTTTTTTCCGACAAAAAAACGACCATGTATAGTAAGGCTTTTTTTTCCGACAAAAAAACGACCATGTATAGTAAGGCTTTTTTTTTCCAACAAAAAACGACCATGTGTAGTAAGGCTTTTTTTTCCGACAAAAAAACGACCATGTATAGTAAGGCTTTTTTTTCCGACCAAAAAACGACCATGTATAGTAAGGCTTTTTTTTCCGACAAAAAAACGACCATGTATAGTAAGGCTTTTTTTTCTGACAAAAAAACGACCATGTATAGTAAGGCTTTTTTTTCCGACAAAAAAAACGACCATGTATAGTAAGGCTTTTGTTTCCGACAAAAAAACGACCATGTATAGTAAGGCTTTTTTTTCCGACCAAAAAACGACCATGTATAGTAAGGCTTTTTTTAAGACATAAAAACGACCATGTATAGTAAGGCTTTTTTTTCCGACAAAAAAACGACCATGTATAGTAAGGCTTTTTTTTCCACCAAAAAAACGTCCATGTATAGTAAGGCTATTTTTTCTGACAAAAAAACGACCATGTATAGTAAGGCTTTTTTTTCCGACAAAAAAACGACCATGTATAGTAAGGCTTTTTTTTCCGACAAAAAAACGACCATGTATAGTAAGGCTTTTTTTTCCGACCAAAAAACGACCATGTATAGTAAGGCTTTTTTTAAGACATAAAAACGACCATGTATAGTAAGGCTTTTTTTTCCGACAAAAAAACGACCATGTATAGTAAGGCTTTTTTTTCCAACAAAAAAACGACCATGTGTAGTAAGGCTTTTTTTTCCGACAAAAAAACGACCATGTATAGTAAGGCTTTTTTTTCCGACCAAAAAACGACCATGTATAGTAAGGCTTTTTTTAAGACATAAAAACGACCATGTATAGTAAGGCTTTTTTTTCCGACAAAAAAACGACCATGTATAGTAAGGCTTTTTTTTCCGACAAAAAAACGACCATGTACAGTAAGGCTTTTTTTTCCGACAAAAAAACGACCATGTATAGTAAGGCTTTTTTTCCGACAAAAAAACGACCATGTATAGTAAGGCTTTTTTTTCCGACAAAAAAATGACCATGTATAGTAAGGCTTTTTTTTCCGACAAAAAAACGACCATGTATAGTAAGGCTTTTTTTTCCGACATAAAAACGACCATGTATAGTAAGGCTTTTTTTCCGACAAAAAAACGACCATGTATAGTAAGGCTTTTTTTTTCGACAAAAAAACGACCATGTATAGTAAGGCTTTTTTTTCCGACAAAAAAACGACCATGTATAGTAAGACTTTTTTTTCCGACAAAAAAACGACCATGTATAGTAAGGCTTTTTTTCCGACAAAAAAACGACCATGTATAGTAAGGCATTTTTTTCCGAAAAAAAAACGACCATGTATAGTAAGGCTTTTTTTCCCGACGAAAAAACGACCATGTATAGTAAGGCTTTTTTTCTGACAAAAAAACGACCATGTATAGTAAGGCTTTTTTTTCCAACAAAAAAACGACCATGTATAGTAAGGCTTTTTTTCTGACAAAAAAACGACCATGTATAGTAAGGCTTTTTTTTTTCCAACAAAAAAACGACCATGTATAGTAAGGCTTCTTTTTCCGACAAAAAAACGACCATGTATAGTAAGGCTTTTTTTTCCGACAAAAAAACGACCATGTATAGTAAGGCTTTTTTTTCTGACAAAAAAACGACCATGTATAGTAAGGCTTTTTTTTCCGACAAAAAAACGACCATGTATAGTAAGGCTTTTTTTTCTGACAAAAAAAACGACCATGTATAGTAAGGCTTTTTTTAAGACATAAAAACGACCATGTATAGTAAGGCTTTTTTGAAGACATAAAAACGACCATGTATAGTAAGGCTTTTTTTTCCGACAAAAAAACGACCATGTATAGTAAGGCTTTTTTTTTCCAACAAAAAAACGACCATGTATAGTAAGGCTTTTTTTCTGACAAAAAAACGACCATGAAAAGTAAGGCCTTTTTTTCCGACCAAAAAACGACCATGTATAGTAAGGCTTTTTTTTCCGACCAAAAAACGACCATGTATAGTAAGGCTTTTTTTAAGACATAAAAACGACCATGTATAGTAAGGCTTTTTTTTCCGACAAAAAAACGACCTTGTATAGTAAGGCTTTTTTTTCCAACAAAAAAACGACCATGTATAGTAAGGCTTTTTTTTTCGACAAAAAAACGACCATGTATAGTAAGGCTTTTTTTTTCCGACATAAAAACGACCATGTATAGTAAGGCTTTTTTTTCCGACATAAAAACGACCATGTATATTAAGGCTTTTTTTTCCGACAAAAAAACGACCATGTATAGTAAGGCTTTTTTTTCCGACAAAAAAACGACCATGTATAGTAAGGCTTTTTTTTCCGCCAAAAAAACGACCATGTATAGTAAGGCTTTTTTTTAGACATAAAAACGACCATGTATAGTAAGACTTTTTTTTCCGACAAAAAAACGACCATGTATAGTAAGGCTTTTTTTTCCGCCAAAAAAACGACCATGTATAGTAAGGCTTTTTTTTCCGACATAAAAACGACCATGTATAGTAAGGCTTTTTTTTCCGACAAAAAAACGACCATGTATAGTAAGGCTTTTTTTTCCGACAAAAAAACGACCATGTATAGTAAGGCTTTTTTTTCCGCCAAAAAAACGACCATGTATAGTAAGGCTTTTTTTTAGACATAAAAACGACCATGTATAGTAAGACTTTTTTTTCCGACAAAAAAACGACCATGTATAGTAAGGCTTTTTTTTTCAGATAAAAAAATGACCATGTATAGTAAGGCTTTTTTTTAAGACATAAAAACGACCATGTATAGTAAGACTTTTTTTTCCGACAAAAAAACGACCATGTATAGTAAGGCTTTTTTTTCAGATAAAAAAATGACCATGTATAGTAAGGCTTTTTTTTAGACATAAAAACGACCATGTATAGTAAGGCTTTTTTTTTCCGACAAAAAAACGACCATGTATAGTAAGGCTTTTTTTTCCGATAAAAAAAACGACCATGAATAGTAAGCCTTTTTTTTCCGACATAAAAACGACCATGTATAGTAAGGCTTTTTTTTTTTTTTTTTTTTTTTTTTTTTAAATTCCTAGTCATAATTACTCAACTCATTGGTCCTCTTTCCAGTAAACAGACTAACAGCCCCGTGGTCTAGTGGTAGAGTGTCTATACTCTGACACTGAGGTTGTGGGTTCGATCCCAGGCTGAGTCAAACCAAACGACCATGTATAGTAAGGCTTTTTTTTAGACATAAAAACGACCATGTATAGTAAGACTTTTTTTTCCGACAAAAAAACGACCATGTATAGTAAGGCTTTTTTTTTCAGATAAAAAAACGACCATGTATAGTAAGGCTTTTTTTTCCGACAAAAAAACAACCATGTATAGTAAGGCTTTTTTTTCCGACAAAAAAACGACCATGTATAGTAAGGCTTTTTTTTCCGACATAAAAACGACCATGTATAGTAAGGCTTTTTTTTCCGACAAAAAAACGACCATGTATAGTAAGGCTTTTTTTTCCGACAAAAAAACGACCATGTATAGTAAGGCTTTTTTTCCGACAAAAAAACGACCATGTATAGTAAGGCTTTTTTTTCCGACAAAAAAACGACCATGTATAGTAAGGCTTTTTTTTCCGACAAAAAAACGACCATGTATAGTAAGGCTTTTTTTTAGACATAAAAACGACCATGTATAGTAAGACTTTTATTTCCGACAAAAAAACGACCATGTATAGTAAGGCTTTTTTTTTTCAGATAAAAAAACGACCATGTATAGTAAGGCTTTTTTTTCCGACAAAAAAACGACCATGTATAGTAAGGCTTTTTTTTCCGACAAAAAAACGACCATGTATAGTAAGGCTTTTTTTTCCGACATAAAAACGACCATGTATAGTAAGGCTTTTTTTTCCGACAAAAAAACGACCATGTATAGTAAGGCTTTTTTTTCCGCCAAAAAAACGACCATGTATAGTAAGGCTTTTTTTTCCGCCAAAAAAACGACCATGTATAGTAAGGCTTTTTTTTAGACATAAAAACGACCATGTATAGTAAGACTTTTTTTTCCGACAAAAAACGACCATGTATAGTAAGGCTTTTTTTTCAGATAAAAAAATGACCATGTATAGTAAGGCTTTTTTTTAGACATAAAAACGACCATGTATAGTAAGGCTTTTTTTTCCGACAAAAAAACGACCATGTATAGTAAGGCTTTTTTTTCCGATAAAAAAAACGACCATGAATAGTAAGCCTTTTTTTTAGACATAAAAACGACCATGTATAGTAAGGCTTTTTTTTCCGACAAAAAAACGACCATGTATAGTAAGGCTTTTTTTTCCGATAAAAAAAACGACCATGAATAGTAAGCCTTTTTTTTCCGACATAAAAACGACCATGTATAGTAAGGCTTTTTTTTTTTTTTTTTTTTTTTTTTTTTTAAAATTCCTAGTCATAATTGCTCAACTCATTGGTCCTCTTTCCAGTAAACAGACTAACAGCCCCGTGGTCTAGTGGTAGTGTGTCTACACTCTGACACTGAGGTTGTGGGTTCGATCCCAGGCTGAGTCAAACCAAACGACCATGTATAGTAAGGCTTTTTTTTCAGAAAAAAAAACGACCATGTATAGTAAGGCTTTTTTTTCCGACAAAAAAACGACCATGTATAGTAAGGCTTTTTTTTTCAGATAAAAAAACGACCATGTATAGTAAGGCTTTTTTTTCCGACAAAAAAACGACCATGTATAGTAAGGCTTTTTTTTCCGACAAAAAAACGACCATGTATAGTAAGGCTTTTTTTTTCAGATAAAAAAACGACCATGTATAGTAAGGCTTTTTTTTCCGACAAAAAAACGACCATGTATAGTAAGGCTTTTTTTTCCGACAAAAAAACGACCATGTATAGTAAGGCTTTTTTTTCCGACAAAAAAACGACCATGTATAGTAAGGCTTTTTTTTAGACATAAAAACGACCATGTATAGTAAGACTTTTTTTTCCGACAAAAAAACGACCATGTATAGTAAGGCTTTTTTTTCCGACAAAAAAACGACCATGTATAGTAAGGCTTTTTTTTCCGACATAAAAACAACCATGCATAGTAAGGCTTTTTTTTCCGACAAAAAAACGACCATGTATAGTAAGGCTTTTTTTTCCGACAAAAAAACGACCATGTATAGTAAGGCTTTTTTTCCGACAAAAAAACGACCATGTATAGTAAGGCTTTTTTTTTCCGACAAAAAAACGACCATGTATAGTAAGGCTTTTTTTTAGACATAAAAACGACCATGTATAGTAAGACTTTTTTTTCCGACAAAAAAACGACCATGTATAGTAAGGCTTTTTTTTTCAGATAAAAAAACGACCATGTATTGTAAGGCTTTTTTTTCCGACAAAAAAACGACCATGTATAGTAAGGCTTTTTTTTCCGACAAAAAAACGACCATGAATAGTAAGCCTTTTTTTTCCGACATAAAAACGACCATGTATAGTAAGGCTTGTTTTTTTTTTTTTTTTTTTTTTTTTTTTAAATTCCTAGTCATAATTACTCAACTCATTGGTCCTCTTTCCAGTAAACAGACTAACAGCCCCGTGGTCTAGTGGTAGAGTGTCTGCACTCTGACACTGAGGTTGTGGGTTCGATCCCAGGCTGAGTCAAACTAAACGACCATGTATAGTAAGGCTTTTTTTTAAGACATAAAAACGACCATGTATAGTAAGGCTTTTTTTTCCGAAAAAAACCCGACCATGTATAGTAAGGCTTTTTTTCTGACAAAAAAACGACCATGTATAGTAAGGCTTTTTTTCCGACAAAAAAACGACCATGTATAGTAAGGCTTTTTTTTCCGACAAAAAAACGACCATGTATAGTAAGGCTTTTTTTTCCGACAAAAAAACGACCATGTATAGTAAGGCTTTTTTTTCCGACAAAAAAACGACCATGTATAGTAAGGCTTTTTTTCTGACAAAAAAACGACCATGTATAGTAAGGCTTTTTTTTCCGACAAAAAAACGACCATGTATAGTAAGGCTTTTTTTTCCGACAAAAAAACGACCATGTATAGTAAGGCTTTTTTTTCCGACAAAAAAACGACCATGTATAGTAAGGCTTTTTTTTAGACATAAAAACGACCATGTATAGTAAGACTTTTTTTTCCGACAAAAAAACGACCATGTATAGTAAGGCTTTTTTTTTCAGATAAAAAAACGACCATGTATAGTAAGGCTTTTTTTTCCGACAAAAAAACGACCATGTATAGTAAGGCTTTTTTTTCCGACAAAAAAACGACCATGTATAGTAAGGCTTTTTTTTCCGACAAAAAAACGACCATGTATAGTAAGGCTTTTTTTTCCGACAAAAAAACGACCATGTATAGTAAGGCTTTTTTTTCCGACAAAAAAACGACCATGTATAGTAAGGCTTTTTTTTAGACATAAAAACGACCATGTATAGTAAGACTTTTTTTTCCGACAAAAAAACGACCATGTATAGTAAGGCTTTTTTTTTCAGATAAAAAAACGACCATGTATAGTAAGGCTTTTTTTTCCGACAAAAAAACGACCATGTATAGTAAGGCTTTTTTTTCCGACAAAAAAACGACCATGTATAGTAAGGCTTTTTTTTCCGACAAAAAAACGACCATGTATAGTAAGGCTTTTTTTTCCGACATAAAAACGACCATGTATAGAGTAAGGCTTTTTTTTCCGACAAAAAAACGACCATGTATAGTAAGGCTTTTTTTTCCGACAAAAAAACGACCATGTATAGTAAGGCTTTTTTTTCCGACCAAAAAACGACCATGTATAGTAAGGCTTTTTTTAAGACATAAAAACGACCATGTATAGTAAGGCTTTTTTTAAGACATAAAAACGACCATGTATAGTAAGGCTTTTTTTTCCGACAAAAAAACGACCATGTATAGTAAGGCTTTTTTTCTGACAAAAAAACGACCATGTATAGTAAGGCTTTTTTTTCAAAAAAAAAAACGACCATGTATAGTAAGGCTTTTTTTTCCGACAAAAAAACGACCATGTATAGTAAGGCTTTTTTTAAGACATAAAAACGACCATGTATAGTAAGGCTTTTTTTTCCGACCAAAAAACGACCATGTATAGTAAGGCTTTTTTTCCGACAAAAAAACGACCATGTATAGTAAGGCTTTTTTTTCCGACAAAAAAACGACCATGTATAGTAAGGCTTTTTTTTCCGACCAAAAAACGACCATGTATAGTAAGGCTTTTTTTTCCGACCAAAAAACGACCATGTATAGTAAGGCTTTTTTTAAGACATAAAAACGACCATGTATAGTAAGGCTTTTTTTTCCGACAAAAAAACGACCATGTATAGTAAGGCTTTTTTTTCCAACAAAAAAACGACCATGTGTAGTAAGGCTTTTTTTTCCGACAAAAAAACGACCATGTATAGTAAGGCTTTTTTTTCCGACAAAAAAACGACCATGTATAGTAAGGCTTTTTTTTCTGACAAAAAAACGACCATGTATAGTAAGGCTTTTTTTTCCGACAAAAAAAACGACCATGTATAGTAAGGCTTTTGTTTCCGACAAAAAAACGACCATGTATAGTAAGGCTTTTTTTTCCGACCAAAAAACGACCATGTATAGTAAGGCTTTTTTTAAGACATAAAAACGACCATGTATAGTAAGGCTTTTTTTTCCGACAAAAAAACGACCATGTATAGTAAGGCTTTTTTTTCCACCAAAAAAACGTCCATGTATAGTAAGGCTTTTTTTTCTGACAAAAAAACGACCATGTATAGTAAGGCTTTTTTTTCCGACAAAAAAACGACCATGTATAGTAAGGCTTTTTTTTCCGACAAAAAAACGACCATGTATAGTAAGGCTTTTTTTTCCGACCAAAAAACGACCATGTATAGTAAGGCTTTTTTTAAGACATAAAAACGACCATGTATAGTAAGGCTTTTTTTTCCGACTAAAAAACGACCATGTATAGTAAGGCTTTTTTTTCCAACAAAAAAACGACCATGTGTAGTAAGGCTTTTTTTTCCGACAAAAAAACGACCATGTATAGTAAGGCTTTTTTTTCCGACCAAAAAACGACCATGTATAGTAAGGCTTTTTTTAAGACATAAAAACGACCATGTATAGTAAGGCTTTTTTTTCCGACAAAAAAACGACCATGTATAGTAAGGCTTTTTTTTCCGACAAAAAAACGACCATGTACAGTAAGGCTTTTTTTTCAGACAAAAAAACGACCATGTATAGTAAGGCTTTTTTTCCGACAAAAAAACGACCATGTATAGTAAGGCTTTTTTTTCCGACAAAAAAATGACCATGTATAGTAAGGCTTTTTTTTCCGACAAAAAAATGACCATGTATAGTAAGGCTTTTTTTTCCGACAAAAAAATGACCATGTATAGTAAGGCTTTTTTTTCCGACAAAAAAACGACCATGTATAGTAAGGCTTTTTTTTCCGACATAAAAACGACCATGTATAGAGTAAGGCTTTTTTTTCCGACAAAAAAACGACCATGTATAGTAAGGCTTTTTTTTCCGACAAAAAAACGACCATGTATAGTAAGGCTTTTTTTTCCGAAAAAAAAACGACCATGTATAGTAAGGCTTTTTTTCCCGACGAAAAAACGACCATGTATAGTAAGGCTTTTTTTTCAGACAAAAAAACGACAATGTATAGTAAGGCTTTTTTTTCCGACAAAAAAACGACCATGTATAGTAAGGCTTTTTTTAAGACATAAAAACGACCATGTATAGTAAGGCTTTTTTTTCCGACCAAAAAACGACCATGTATAGTAAGGCTTTTTTTCCGACAAAAAAACGACCATGTATAGTAAGGCTTTTTTTTCCGACAAAAAAACGACCATGTATAGTAAGGCTTTTTTTTCCGACCAAAAAACGACCATGTATAGTAAGGCTTTTTTTTCCGACCAAAAAACGACCATGTATAGTAAGGCTTTTTTTAAGACATAAAAACGACCATGTATAGTAAGGCTTTTTTTTCCGACAAAAAAACGACCATGTATAGTAAGGCTTTTTTTTCCAACAAAAAAACGACCATGTGTAGTAAGGCTTTTTTTTCCGACAAAAAAACGACCATGTATAGTAAGGCTTTTTTTTCCGACAAAAAAACGACCATGTATAGTAAGGCTTTTTTTTCTGACAAAAAAACGACCATGTATAGTAAGGCTTTTTTTTCCGACAAAAAAAACGACCATGTATAGTAAGGCTTTTGTTTCCGACAAAAAAACGACCATGTATAGTAAGGCTTTTTTTTCCGACCAAAAAACGACCATGTATAGTAAGGCTTTTTTTAAGACATAAAAACGACCATGTATAGTAAGGCTTTTTTTTCCGACAAAAAAACGACCATGTATAGTAAGGCTTTTTTTTCCACCAAAAAAACGTCCATGTATAGTAAGGCTTTTTTTTCTGACAAAAAAACGACCATGTATAGTAAGGCTTTTTTTTCCGACAAAAAAACGACCATGTATAGTAAGGCTTTTTTTTCCGACAAAAAAACGACCATGTATAGTAAGGCTTTTTTTTTCGACCAAAAAACGACCATGTATAGTAAGGCTTTTTTTAAGACATAAAAACGACCATGTATAGTAAGGCTTTTTTTTCCGACTAAAAAACGACCATGTATAGTAAGGCTTTTTTTTCCAGCAAAAAAACGACCATGTGTAGTAAGGCTTTTTTTTCCGACAAAAAAACGACCATGTATAGTAAGGCTTTTTTTTCCGACCAAAAAACGACCATGTATAGTAAGGCTTTTTTTAAGACATAAAAACGACCATGTATAGTAAGGCTTTTTTTTCCGACAAAAAAACGACCATGTATAGTAAGGCTTTTTTTTCCGACAAAAAAACGACCATGTACAGTAAGGCTTTTTTTTCCGACAAAAAAACGACCATGTATAGTAAGGCTTTTTTTCCGACAAAAAAACGACCATGTATAGTAAGGCTTTTTTTTCCGACAAAAAAATGACCATGTATAGTAAGGCTTTTTTTTCCGACAAAAATGACCATGTATAGTAAGGCTTTTTTTTCCGACAAAAAAACGACCATGTATAGTAAGGCTTTTTTTTCCGACATAAAAACGACCATGTATAGAGTAAGGCTTTTTTTTCCGACAAAAAAACGACCATGTATAGTAAGGCTTTTTTTTCCGACAAAAAAACGACCATGTATAGTAAGGCTTTTTTTCTGACAAAAAAACGACCATGTATAGTAAGGCTTTTTTTTTTCCAACAAAAAAACGACCATGTATAGTAAGGCTTTTTTTTCCGACAAAAAAACGACCATGTATAGTAAGGCTTTTTTTCCGACAAAAAAACGACCATGTATAGTAAGGCTTTTTTTTCCGACAAAAAAACGACCATGTATAGTAAGGCTTTTTTTTTCCGACAAAAAACGACCATGTATAGTAAGGCTTTTTTTCTGACAAAAAAACGACCATGTATAGTAAGGCTTTTTTTTTCCAACAAAAAAACGACCATGTATAGTAAGGCTTCTTTTTCCGACAAAAAAACGACCATGTATAGTAAGGCTTTTTTTCCGACAAAAAAACGACCATGTATAGTAAGGCTTTTTTTTCCGACAAAAAAATGACCATGTATAGTAAGGCTTTTTTTTCCGACAAAAAAACGACCATGTATAGTAAGGCTTTTTTTTCTGACAAAAAAACGACCATGTATAGTAAGGCTTTTTTTTCCGACAAAAAAACGACCATGTATAGTAAGGCTTTTTTTTCTGACAAAAAAAACGACCATGTATAGTAAGGCTTTTTTTTCCGACAAAAAAACGACCATGTATAGTAAGGCTTTTTTTTCCGACCAAAAAACGACCATGTATAGTAAGGCTTTTTTTTCCGACAAAAAAACGACCATGTATAGTAAGGCTTTTTTTTCCGACCAAAAAACGACCATGTATAGTAAGGCTTTTTTTAAGACATAAAAACGACCATGTATAGTAAGGCTTTTTTTTTCGACAAAAAAACGACCATGTATAGTAAGGCTTTTTTTTCCAACAAAAAAACGACCATGTGTAGTAAGGCTTTTTTTTCCGACAAAAAAACGACCATGTATAGTAAGGCTTTTTTTTCCGACCAAAAAACGACCATGTATAGTAAGGCTTTTTTTAAGACATAAAAACGACCATGTATAGTAAGGCTTTTTTTCTGACAAAAAAACGACCATGTATAGTAAGGCTTTTTTTCCAGACAAAAAAACGACCATGTATAGTAAGGCTTTTTTTTCCAACAAAAAAACGACCATGTATAGTAAGGCTTTTTTTCGCGACAAAAAAACGACCATGTATAGTAAGGCTTTTTTTTCCGACAAAAAAACGACCATGTATAGTAAGGCTTTTTTTTTTCCGACAAAAAACGACCATGTATAGTAAGGCTTTTTTTCTGACAAAAAAACGACCATGTATAGTAAGGCTTTTTTTCTGACAAAAAAACGACCATGTATAGTAAGGCTTTTTTTTCAGACAAAAAAACGACCATGTATAGTAAGGCTTTTTTTTCCGACAAAAAAACGACCATGTATAGTAAGGCTTTTTTTCCGACAAAAAAACGACCATGTATAGTAAGGCCTTTTTTTCCGACAAAAAAATGACCATGTATAGTAAGGCTTTTTTTTCCGACAAAAAAACGACCATGTATAGTAAGGCTTTTTTTTCCGACATAAAAACGACCATGTATAGAGTAAGGCTTTTTTTTCCGACAAAAAAACGACCATGTATAGTAAGGCTTTTTTTTCCGACAAAAAAACGACCATGTATAGTAAGGCTTTTTTTTCCGACCAAAAAACGACCATGTATAGTAAGGCTTTTTTTAAGACATAAAAACGACCATGTATAGTAAGGCTTTTTTTAAGACATAAAAACGACCATGTATAGTAAGGCTTTTTTTTCCGACAAAAAAACGACCATGTATAGTAAGGCTTTTTTTCTGACAAAAAAACGACCATGTATAGTAAGGCTTTTTTTTCCGACAAAAAAACGACCATGTATAGTAAGGCTTTTTTTTCCGACCAAAAAACGACCATGTATAGTAAGGCTTTTTTTAAGACATAAAAACGACCATGTATAGTAAGGCTTTTTTTTCCGACAAAAAAACGACCATGTATAGTAAGGCTTTTTTTTCCAACAAAAAAACGACCATGTGTAGTAAGGCTTTTTTTTCCGACAAAAAAACGACCATGTATAGTAAGGCTTTTTTTTCCGACCAAAAAACGACCATGTATAGTAAGGCTTTTTTTAAGACATAAAAACGACCATGTATAGTAAGGCTTTTTTTCTGACAAAAAAACGACCATGTATAGTAAGGCTTTTTTTCCAGACAAAAAAACGACCATGTATAGTAAGGCTTTTTTTTCCAACAAAAAAACGACCATGTATAGTAAGGCTTTTTTTCGCGACAAAAAAACGACCATGTATAGTAAGGCTTTTTTTTCCGACAAAAAAACGACCATGTATAGTAAGGCTTTTTTTTTTCCGACAAAAAACGACCATGTATAGTAAGGCTTTTTTTCTGACAAAAAAACGACCATGTATAGTAAGGCTTTTTTTCTGACAAAAAAACGACCATGTATAGTAAGGCTTTTTTTTCAGACAAAAAAACGACCATGTATAGTAAGGCTTTTTTTTCCGACAAAAAAACGACCATGTATAGTAAGGCTTTTTTTCCGACAAAAAAACGACCATGTATAGTAAGGCCTTTTTTTCCGACAAAAAAATGACCATGTATAGTAAGGCTTTTTTTTCCGACCAAAAAACGACCATGTATAGTAAGGCTTTTTTTAAGACATAAAAACGACCATGTATAGAGTAAGGCTTTTTTTTCCGACAAAAAAACGACCATGTATAGTAAGGCTTTTTTTTCCGACAAAAAAACGACCATGTATAGTAAGGCTTTTTTTTCCGACCAAAAAACGACCATGTATAGTAAGGCTTTTTTTAAGACATAAAAACGACCATGTATAGTAAGGCTTTTTTTAAGACATAAAAACGACCATGTATAGTAAGGCTTTTTTTTCCGACAAAAAAACGACCATGTATAGTAAGGCTTTTTTTCTGACAAAAAAACGACCATGTATAGTAAGGCTTTTTTTTCCGACAAAAAAACGACCATGTATAGTAAGGCTTTTTTTTCCGACCAAAAAACGACCATGTATAGTAAGGCTTTTTTTAAGACATAAAAACGACCATGTATAGTAAGGCTTTTTTTTCCGACAAAAAAACGACCATGTATAGTAAGGCTTTTTTTTCCAACAAAAAAACGACCATGTGTAGTAAGGCTTTTTTTTCCGACAAAAAAACGACCATGTATAGTAAGGCTTTTTTTTCCGACCAAAAAACGACCATGTATAGTAAGGCTTTTTTTAAGACATAAAAACGACCATGTATAGTAAGGCTTTTTTTCTGACAAAAAAACGACCATGTATAGTAAGGCTTTTTTTCCAGACAAAAAAACGACCATGTATAGTAAGGCTTTTTTTTCCAACAAAAAAACGACCATGTATAGTAAGGCTTTTTTTCGCGACAAAAAAACGACCATGTATAGTAAGGCTTTTTTTTCCGACAAAAAAACGACCATGTATAGTAAGGCTTTTTTTTTTCCGACAAAAAACGACCATGTATAGTAAGGCTTTTTTTCTGACAAAAAAACGACCATGTATAGTAAGGCTTTTTTTCTGACAAAAAAACGACCATGTATAGTAAGGCTTTTTTTTCAGACAAAAAAACGACCATGTATAGTAAGGCTTTTTTTTCCGACAAAAAAACGACCATGTATAGTAAGGCTTTTTTTCCGACAAAAAAACGACCATGTATAGTAAGGCCTTTTTTTCCGACAAAAAAATGACCATGTATAGTAAGGCTTTTTTTTCCGACAAAAAAACGACCATGTATAGTAAGGCTTTTTTTTCCGACATAAAAACGACCATGTATAGAGTAAGGCTTTTTTTTCCGACAAAAAAACGACCATGTATAGTAAGGCTTTTTTTTCCGACAAAAAAACGACCATGTATAGTAAGGCTTTTTTTTCCGACCAAAAAACGACCATGTATAGTAAGGCTTTTTTTAAGACATAAAAACGACCATGTATAGTAAGGCTTTTTTTAAGACATAAAAACGACCATGTATAGTAAGGCTTTTTTTTCCGACAAAAAAACGACCATGTATAGTAAGGCTTTTTTTCTGACAAAAAAACGACCATGTATAGTAAGGCTTTTTTTTCAGACAAAAAAAACGACCATGTATAGTAAGGCTTTTTTTTCCGACAAAAAAACGACCATGTATAGTAAGGCTTTTTTTAAGACATAAAAACGACCATGTATAGTAAGGCTTTTTTTTCCGACCAAAAAACGACCATGTATAGTAAGGCTTTTTTTTCCGACAAAAAACGACCATGTATAGTAAGGCTTTTTTTTCCGACCAAAAAACGACCATGTATAGTAAGGCTTTTTTTAAGACATAAAAACGACCATGTATAGTAAGGCTTTTTTTTCCGACAAAAAAACGACCATGTATAGTAAGGCTTTTTTTCCAACAAAAAAACGACCATGTGTAGTAAGGCTTTTTTTTCCGACAAAAAAACGACCATGTATAGTAAGGCTTTTTTTTCCGACCAAAAAACGACCATGTATAGTAAGGCTTTTTTTAAGACATAAAAACGACCATGTATAGTAAGGCTTTTTTTTCCGACAAAAAAACGACCATGTATAGTAAGGCTTTTTTTTCCACCAAAAAAACGTCCATGTATAGTAAGGCTTTTTTTTCTGACAAAAAAACGACCATGTATAGTAAGGCTTTTTTTTCCAACAAAGAAACGACCATGTGTAGTAAGGCTTTTTTTTCCGACAAAAAAACGACCATGTATAGTAAGGCTTTTTTTTCCGACCAAAAAACGACCATGTATAGTAAGGCTTTTTTTAAGACATAAAAACGACCATGTATAGTAAGGCTTTTTTTCTGACAAAAAAACGACCATGTATAGTAAGGCTTTTTTTCCAGACAAAAAAACGACCATGTATAGTAAGGCTTTTTTTTCCAACAAAAAAACGACCATGTATAGTAAGGCTTTTTTTCGCGACAAAAAAACGACCATGTATAGTAAGGCTTTTTTTTCCGACAAAAAAACGACCATGTATAGTAAGGCTTTTTTTTTTCCGACAAAAAACGACCATGTATAGTAAGGCTTTTTTTCTGACAAAAAAACGACCATGTATAGTAAGGCTTTTTTTCTGACAAAAAAACGACCATGTATAGTAAGGCTTTTTTTTCAGACAAAAAAACGACCATGTATAGTAAGGCTTTTTTTTCCGACAAAAAAACGACCATGTATAGTAAGGCTTTTTTTCCGACAAAAAAACGACCATGTATAGTAAGGCCTTTTTTTCCGACAAAAAAATGACCATGTATAGTAAGGCTTTTTTTTCCGACAAAAAAACGACCATGTATAGTAAGGCTTTTTTTTCCGACATAAAAACGACCATGTATAGAGTAAGGCTTTTTTTTCCGACAAAAAAACGACCATGTATAGTAAGGCTTTTTTTTCCGACAAAAAAACGACCATGTATAGTAAGGCTTTTTTTTCCGACCAAAAAACGACCATGTATAGTAAGGCTTTTTTTAAGACATAAAAACGACCATGTATAGTAAGGCTTTTTTTAAGACATAAAAACGACCATGTATAGTAAGGCTTTTTTTTCCGACAAAAAAACGACCATGTATAGTAAGGCTTTTTTTCTGACAAAAAAACGACCATGTATAGTAAGGCTTTTTTTTCAGACAAAAAAAACGACCATGTATAGTAAGGCTTTTTTTTCCGACAAAAAAACGACCATGTATAGTAAGGCTTTTTTTAAGACATAAAAACGACCATGTATAGTAAGGCTTTTTTTTCCGACCAAAAAACGACCATGTATAGTAAGGCTTTTTTTTCCGACAAAAAACGACCATGTATAGTAAGGCTTTTTTTTCCGACCAAAAAACGACCATGTATAGTAAGGCTTTTTTTAAGACATAAAAACGACCATGTATAGTAAGGCTTTTTTTTCCGACAAAAAAACGACCATGTATAGTAAGGCTTTTTTTTCCAACAAAAAAACGACCATGTGTAGTAAGGCTTTTTTTTCCGACAAAAAAACGACCATGTATAGTAAGGCTTTTTTTTCCGACCAAAAAACGACCATGTATAGTAAGGCTTTTTTTAAGACATAAAAACGACCATGTATAGTAAGGCTTTTTTTTCCGACAAAAAAACGACCATGTATAGTAAGGCTTTTTTTTCCACCAAAAAAACGTCCATGTATAGTAAGGCTTTTTTTTCTGACAAAAAAACGACCATGTATAGTAAGGCTTTTTTTTCCGACAAAAAAACGACCATGTATAGTAAGGCTTTTTTTTCCGACAAAAAAACGACCATGTATAGTAAGGCTTTTTTTTCCGACAAAAAAACGACCATGTATAGTAAGGCTTTTTTTTCCGACCAAAAAACGACCATGTATAGTAAGGCTTTTTTTAAGACATAAAAACGACCATGTATAGTAAGGCTTTTTTTTCCGACAAAAAAACGACCATGTATAGTAAGGCTTTTTTTTCCAACAAAAAAACGACCATGTGTAGTAAGGCTTTTTTTTCCGACAAAAAAACGACCATGTATAGTAAGGCTTTTTTTTCCGACCAAAAAACGACCATGTATAGTAAGGCTTTTTTTAAGACATAAAAACGACCATGTATAGTAAGGCTTTTTTTTCCGACAAAAAAACGACCATGTATAGTAAGGCTTTTTTTTCCGACAAAAAAACGACCATGTACAGTAAGGCTTTTTTTTCCGACAAAAAAACGACCATGTATAGTAAGGCTTTTTTTCCGACAAAAAAACGACCATGTATAGTAAGGCTTTTTTTTCCGACAAAAAAATGACCATGTATAGTAAGGCTTTTTTTTCCGACAAAAAAACGACCATGTATAGTAAGGCTTTTTTTTCCGACATAAAAACGACCATGTATAGTAAGGGTTTTTTTTCCGACAAAAAAAATGACCATGTATAGTAAGGTTTTTTTTCTGACAAAAAAACGACCATGTATAGTAAGGCTTTTTTTTCCCGACAAAAAAACGACCATGTATAGTAAGGCTTTTTTTCTGACAAAAAAACGACCATGTATAGTAAGGCTTTTTTTTCCGACAAAAAAACGACAATGTATAGTAAGGCTTTTTTTTCCGACAAAAAAACGACCATGTATAGTAAGGCTTTTTTTAAGACATAAAAACGACCATGTATAGTAAGGCTTTTTTTCTGACAAAAAAACGACCATGTATAGTAAGGCTTTTTTTTCCGACAAAAAAACGACCATGTATAGTAAGGCTTTTTTTTCCGACAAAAAAACGACCATGTATAGTAAGGCTTTTTTTTCCGACCAAAAAACGACCATGTATAGTAAGGCTTTGTTTCCGACAAAAAAACGACCATGTATAGTAAGGCTTTTTTTTCCGACAAAAAAACGACCATGTATAGTAAGGCTTTTTTTTCCGACAAAAAAACGACCATGTATAGTAAGGCTTTTTTTTCCGACAAAAAAACGACCATGTATAGTAAGGCTTTTTTTTCCGACAAAAAAACAACCATGTATAGTAAGGCTTTTTTTTGCGACAAAAAAACGACCATGTATAGTAAAGCTTTTTTTTCCGACAAAAAAACGACCATGTATAGTAAGGCTTTTTTTCTGACAAAAAAACGACCATGTATATTAAGGCTTTTTTTTCCGACAAAAAAACGACCATGTATAGTAAGGCTTTTTTTTCCAACAAAAAAACGACCATGTATAGTAAGGCTTTTTTTCTGACAAAAAAACGACCATGTATAGTAAGGCTTTTTTTTCCGACAAAAAAACGACCATGTATAGTAAGGCTTTTTTTAAGACATAAAAACGACCATGTATAGTAAGGCTTTTTTTTCCGACAAAAAAACGACCATGTATAGTAAGGCTTTTTTTTCCAACAAAAAACGACCATGTATAGTAAGGCTTTTTTTCTGACAAAAAAACGACCATGTATAGTAAGGCTTTTTTTTCCGACAAAAAAATGACCATGTATAGTAAGGCTTTTTTTTCCGACAAAAAAACGACCATGTATAGTAAGGCTTTTTTTTCCGACATAAAAACGACCATGTATAGTAAGGCTTTTTTTTCCGACAAAAAAAATGACCATGTATAGTAAGGTTTTTTTTTCTGACAAAAAAACGACCATGTATAGTAAGGCTTTTTTTTTCCGACAAAAAAACGACCATGTATAGTAAGGCTTTTTTTCTGACAAAAAAACGACCATGTATAGTAAGGCATTTTTTCTGACAAAAAACGACCATGTATAGTAAGGCTTTTTTTTCCGACAAAAAAACGACAATGTATAGTAAGGCTTTTTTTTCCGACAAAAAAACGACCATGTATAGTAAGGCTTTTTTTAAGACATAAAAACGACCATGTATAGTAAGGCTTTTTTTCTGACAAAAAAACGACCATGTATAGTAAGGCTTTTTTTTCCGACAAAAAAACGACCATGTATAGTAAGGCTTTTTTTTCCGACAAAAAAACGACCATGTATAGTAAGGCTTTTTTTTCCGACCAAAAAACGACCATGTATAGTAAGGCTTTGTTTCAGACAAAAAAACGACCATGTATAGTAAGGCTTTTTTTAAGACATAAAAACGACCATGTATAGTAAGGCTTTTTTTCTGACAAAAAAACGACCATGTATAGTAAGGCTTTTTTTTCCGACAAAAAAACGACCATGTATAGTAAGGCTTTTTTTTCCGACAAAAAAACGACCATGTACAGTAAGGCTTTTTTTTCCGACAAAAAAACGACCATGTATAGTAAGGCTTTTTTTAAGACATAAAAACGACCATGTATAGTAAGGCTTTTTTTCTGACAAAAAAACGACCATGTATAGTAAGGCTTTTTTTTAAGACATAAAAACGACCATGTATAGTAAGGCTTTTTTTCTGACAAAAAAACGACCATGTATAGTAAGGCTTTTTTTTCCGACAAAAAAACGACCATGTATAGTAAGGCTTTTTTTTCCGACAAAAAAACGACCATGTATAGTAAGGCTTTTTTTTCCGACCAAAAAACGACCATGTATAGTAAGGCTTTTTTTTCCGACAAAAAAACGACCATGTATAGTAAGGCTTTTTTTTCCGACAAAAAAACGACCATGTATAGTAAGGCTTTTTTTTCCGACAAAAAAACAACCATGTATAGTAAAGCTTTTTTTTCCGACAAAAAAACGACCATGTATAGTAAGGCTTTTTTTCTGACAAAAAAACGACCATGTATATTAAGGCTTTTTTTTCCGACAAAAAAATGACCATGTATAGTAAGGCTTTTTTTTCCAACAAAAAAACGACCATGTATAGTAAGGCTTTTTTTCTGACAAAAAAACGACCATGTATAGTAAGGCTTTTTTTTCCGACAAAAAAACGACCATGTATAGTAAGGCTTTTTTTCCCGACAAAAAAACGACCATGTATAGTAAGGCTTTTTTTTCTGACAAAAAAACGACCATGTATAGTAAGGCTTTTTTTTCCGACAAAAAAACGACCATGTATAGTAAGGCTTTTTTTTCCGACAAAAAAACGACCATGTATAGTAAGGCTTTTTTTTCCGACAAAAAAACGACCATGTATAGTAAGGCTTTTTTTTCCGACAAAAAAACGACCATGTATAGTAAGGCTTTTTTTTCCGACAAAAAAACAACCATGTATAGTAAGGCTTTTTTTTGCGACAAAAAAACGACCATGTATAGTAAAGCTTTTTTTTCCGACAAAAAAACGACCATGTATAGTAAGGCTTTTTTTCTGACAAAAAAACGACCATGTATATTAAGGCTTTTTTTTCCGACAAAAAAACGACCATGTATAGTAAGGCTTTTTTTTCCAACAAAAAAACGACCATGTATAGTAAGGCTTTTTTTCTGACAAAAAAACGACCATGTATAGTAAGGCTTTTTTTTCCGACAAAAAAACGACCATGTATAGTAAGGCTTTTTTTAAGACATAAAAACGACCATGTATAGTAAGGCTTTTTTTTCCGACAAAAAAACGACCATGTATAGTAAGGCTTTTTTTTCCAACAAAAAACGACCATGTATAGTAAGGCTTTTTTTCTGACAAAAAAACGACCATGTATAGTAAGGCTTTTTTTTCCGACAAAAAAATGACCATGTATAGTAAGGCTTTTTTTTCCGACAAAAAAACGACCATGTATAGTAAGGCTTTTTTTTCCGACATAAAAACGACCATGTATAGTAAGGCTTTTTTTTCCGACAAAAAAAATGACCATGTATAGTAAGGTTTTTTTTTCTGACAAAAAAACGACCATGTATAGTAAGGCTTTTTTTTTCCGACAAAAAAACGACCATGTATAGTAAGGCTTTTTTTCTGACAAAAAAACGACCATGTATAGTAAGGCATTTTTTCTGACAAAAAACGACCATGTATAGTAAGGCTTTTTTTTCCGACAAAAAAACGACAATGTATAGTAAGGCTTTTTTTTCCGACAAAAAAACGACCATGTATAGTAAGGCTTTTTTTAAGACATAAAAACGACCATGTATAGTAAGGCTTTTTTTCTGACAAAAAAACGACCATGTATAGTAAGGCTTTTTTTTCCGACAAAAAAACGACCATGTATAGTAAGGCTTTTTTTTCCGACAAAAAAACGACCATGTATAGTAAGGCTTTTTTTTCCGACCAAAAAACGACCATGTATAGTAAGGCTTTTTTTCTGACAAAAAAACGACCATGTATAGTAAGGCTTTTTTTAAGACATAAAAACGACCATGTATAGTAAGGCTTTTTTTCTGACAAAAAAACGACCATGTATAGTAAGGCTTTTTTTTCCGACAAAAAAACGACCATGTATAGTAAGGCTTTTTTTTCCGACAAAAAAACGACCATGTATAGTAAGGCTTTTTTTTCCGACCAAAAAACGACCATGTATAGTAAGGCTTTTTTTAAGACATAAAAACGACCATGTATAGTAAGGCTTTTTTTTCCGACAAAAAAACGACCATGTATAGTAAGGCTTTTTTTTCCGACAAAAAAACGACCATGTACAGTAAGGCTTTTTTTTCCGACAAAAAAACGACCATGTATAGTAAGGCTTTTTTTCCGACAAAAAAACGACCATGTATAGTAAGGCTTTTTTTTCCGACAAAAAAATGACCATGTATAGTAAGGCTTTTTTTTCCGACAAAAAAACGACCATGTATAGTAAGGCTTTTTTTTCCGACATAAAAACGACCATGTATAGTAAGGCTTTTTTTTCCGACAAAAAAAATGACCATGTATAGTAAGGTTTTTTTTCTGACAAAAAAACGACCATGTATAGTAAGGCTTTTTTTTTCCGACAAAAAAACGACCATGTATAGTAAGGCTTTTTTTTCCGACCAAAAAACGACCATGTATAGTAAGGCTTTTTTTTCCGACAAAAAAACGACCATGTATAGTAAGGCTTTTTTTTCCGACAAAAAAACGACCATGTATAGTAAGGCTTTTTTTTCCGACAAAAAAACAACCATGTATAGTAAAGCTTTTTTTTCCGACAAAAAAACGACCATGTATAGTAAGGCTTTTTTTCTGACAAAAAAACGACCATGTATATTAAGGCTTTTTTTTCCGACAAAAAAACGACCATGTATAGTAAGGCTTTTTTTTCCAACAAAAAAACGACCATGTATAGTAAGGCTTTTTTTCTGACAAAAAAACGACCATGTATAGTAAGGCTTTTTTTTCCGACAAAAAAACGACCATGTATAGTAAGGCTTTTTTTCCCGACAAAAAAACGACCATGTATAGTAAGGCTTTTTTTTCTGACAAAAAAACGACCATGTATAGTAAGGCTTTTTTTTCCGACAAAAAAACGACCATGTATAGTAAGGCTTTTTTTTCCGACAAAAAAACGACCATGTATAGTAAGGCTTTTTTTTCCGACAAAAAAACGACCATGTATAGTAAGGCTTTTTTTTCCGACAAAAAAACGACCATGTATAGTAAGGCTTTTTTTTCCGACAAAAAAACAACCATGTATAGTAAGGCTTTTTTTTGCGACAAAAAAACGACCATGTATAGTAAAGCTTTTTTTTCCGACAAAAAAACGACCATGTATAGTAAGGCTTTTTTTCTGACAAAAAAACGACCATGTATATTAAGGCTTTTTTTTCCGACAAAAAAACGACCATGTATAGTAAGGCTTTTTTTTCCAACAAAAAAACGACCATGTATAGTAAGGCTTTTTTTCTGACAAAAAAACGACCATGTATAGTAAGGCTTTTTTTTCCGACAAAAAAACGACCATGTATAGTAAGGCTTTTTTTAAGACATAAAAACGACCATGTATAGTAAGGCTTTTTTTTCCGACAAAAAAACGACCATGTATAGTAAGGCTTTTTTTTCCAACAAAAAACGACCATGTATAGTAAGGCTTTTTTTCTGACAAAAAAACGACCATGTATAGTAAGGCTTTTTTTTCCGACAAAAAAATGACCATGTATAGTAAGGCTTTTTTTTCCGACAAAAAAACGACCATGTATAGTAAGGCTTTTTTTTCCGACATAAAAACGACCATGTATAGTAAGGCTTTTTTTTCCGACAAAAAAAATGACCATGTATAGTAAGGTTTTTTTTTCTGACAAAAAAACGACCATGTATAGTAAGGCTTTTTTTTTCCGACAAAAAAACGACCATGTATAGTAAGGCTTTTTTTCTGACAAAAAAACGACCATGTATAGTAAGGCATTTTTTCTGACAAAAAACGACCATGTATAGTAAGGCTTTTTTTTCCGACAAAAAAACGACAATGTATAGTAAGGCTTTTTTTTCCGACAAAAAAACGACCATGTATAGTAAGGCTTTTTTTAAGACATAAAAACGACCATGTATAGTAAGGCTTTTTTTCTGACAAAAAAACGACCATGTATAGTAAGGCTTTTTTTTCCGACAAAAAAACGACCATGTATAGTAAGGCTTTTTTTTCCGACAAAAAAACGACCATGTATAGTAAGGCTTTTTTTTCCGACCAAAAAACGACCATGTATAGTAAGGCTTTGTTTCCGACAAAAAAACGACCATGTATAGTAAGGCTTTTTTTAAGACATAAAAACGACCATGTATAGTAAGGCTTTTTTTCTGACAAAAAAACGACCATGTATAGTAAGGCTTTTTTTTCCGACAAAAAAACGACCATGTATAGTAAGGCTTTTTTTTCCGACAAAAAAACGACCATGTACAGTAAGGCTTTTTTTTCCGACAAAAAAACGACCATGTATAGTAAGGCTTTTTTTAAGACATAAAAACGACCATGTATAGTAAGGCTTTTTTTCTGACAAAAAAACGACCATGTATAGTAAGGCTTTTTTTAAGACATAAAAACGACCATGTATAGTAAGGCTTTTTTTCTGACAAAAAAACGACCATGTATAGTAAGGCTTTTTTTTCCGACAAAAAAACGACCATGTATAGTAAGGCTTTTTTTTCCGACAAAAAAACGACCATGTATAGTAAGGCTTTTTTTTCCGACCAAAAAACGACCATGTATAGTAAGGCTTTTTTTTCCGACAAAAAAACGACCATGTATAGTAAGGCTTTTTTTTCCGACAAAAAAACGACCATGTACAGTAAGGCTTTTTTTTCCGACAAAAAAACGACCATGTATAGTAAGGCTTTTTTTCCGACAAAAAAACGACCATGTATAGTAAGGCTTTTTTTTCCGACAAAAAAATGACCATGTATAGTAAGGCTTTTTTTTCCGACAAAAAAACGACCATGTATAGTAAGGCTTTTTTTTCCGACATAAAAACGACCATGTATAGTAAGGCTTTTTTTTCCGACAAAAAAAATGACCATGTATAGTAAGGTTTTTTTTCTGACAAAAAAACGACCATGTATAGTAAGGCTTTTTTTTTCCGACAAAAAAACGACCATGTATAGTAAGGCTTTTTTTCTGACAAAAAAACGACCATGTATAGTAAGGCATTTTTCCTGACAAAAAAACGACCATGTATAGTAAGGCTTTTTTTTCCGACAAAAAAACGACAATGTATAGTAAGGCTTTTTTTTCCGACAAAAAAACGACCATGTATAGTAAGGCTTTTTTTAAGACATAAAAACGACCATGTATAGTAAGGCTTTTTTTCTGACAAAAAAACGACCATGTATAGTAAGGCTTTTTTTTCCGACAAAAAAACGACCATGTATAGTAAGGCTTTTTTTTCCGACAAAAAAACGACCATGTATAGTAAGGCTTTTTTTTCCGACCAAAAAACGACCATGTATAGTAAGGCTTTGTTTCCGACAAAAAAACGACCATGTATAGTAAGGCTTTTTTTTCCGACAAAAAAACGACCATGTATAGTAAGGCTTTTTTTCTGACAAAAAAACGACCATGTATAGTAAGGCTTTTTTTTCCGACAAAAAAACGACCATGTATAGTAAGGCTTTTTTTTCTGACAAAAAAACGACCATGTATAGTAAGGCTTTTTTTTCCGACAAAAAAACGACCATGTATAGTAAGGCTTTTTTTTCCGACAAAAAAACGACCATGTATAGTAAGGCTTTTTTTTCCGACAAAAAAACGACCATGTATAGTAAGGCTTTTTTTTCCGACAAAAAAACGACCATGTATAGTAAGGCTTTTTTTTCCAACAAAAAAACGACCATGTATAGTAAGGCTTTTTTTTTCGACAAAAAAACGACCATGTATAGTAAGGCTTTTTTTCTGACAAAAAAACGACCATGTATAGTAAGGCTTTTTTTTCCGACAAAAAAACGACCATGTATAGTAAGGCTTTTTTTAAGACATAAAAACGACCATGTATAGTAAGGCTTTTTTTTCCGACAAAAAAACGACCATGTATAGTAAGGCTTTTTTTAAGACATAAAAACGACCATGTATAGTAAGGCTTTTTTTTCCAACAAAAAAACGACCATGTATAGTAAGGCTTTTTTTTTCGACAAAAAAACGACCATGTATAGTAAGGCTTTTTTTCTGACAAAAAAACGACCATGTATAGTAAGGCTTTTTTTCCCGACAAAAAAACGACCATGTATAGTAAGGCTTTTTTTTCTGACAAAAAAACGACCATGTATAGTAAGGCTTTTTTTTCCGACAAAAAAACGACCATGTATAGTAAGGCTTTTTTTTCCGACAAAAAAACGACCATGTATAGTAAGGCTTTTTTTTCCGACAAAAAAACGACCATGTATAGTAAGGCTTTTTTTTCCGACAAAAAAACGACCATGTATAGTAAGGCTTTTTTTTCCGACAAAAAAACAACCATGTATAGTAAGGCTTTTTTTTGCGACAAAAAAACGACCATGTATAGTAAAGCTTTTTTTTCCGACAAAAAAACGACCATGTATAGTAAGGCTTTTTTTCTGACAAAAAAACGACCATGTATATTAAGGCTTTTTTTTCCGACAAAAAAACGACCATGTATAGTAAGGCTTTTTTTTCCAACAAAAAAACGACCATGTATAGTAAGGCTTTTTTTCTGACAAAAAAACGACCATGTATAGTAAGGCTTTTTTTTCCGACAAAAAAACGACCATGTATAGTAAGGCTTTTTTTAAGACATAAAAACGACCATGTATAGTAAGGCTTTTTTTTCCGACAAAAAAACGACCATGTATAGTAAGGCTTTTTTTTCCAACAAAAAACGACCATGTATAGTAAGGCTTTTTTTCTGACAAAAAAACGACCATGTATAGTAAGGCTTTTTTTTCCGACAAAAAAATGACCATGTATAGTAAGGCTTTTTTTTCCGACAAAAAAACGACCATGTATAGTAAGGCTTTTTTTTCCGACATAAAAACGACCATGTATAGTAAGGCTTTTTTTTCCGACAAAAAAAATGACCATGTATAGTAAGGTTTTTTTTTCTGACAAAAAAACGACCATGTATAGTAAGGCTTTTTTTTTCCGACAAAAAAACGACCATGTATAGTAAGGCTTTTTTTCTGACAAAAAAACGACCATGTATAGTAAGGCATTTTTTCTGACAAAAAAACGACCATGTATAGTAAGGCTTTTTTTTCCGACAAAAAAACGACAATGTATAGTAAGGCTTTTTTTTCCGACAAAAAAACGACCATGTATAGTAAGGCTTTTTTTAAGACATAAAAACGACCATGTATAGTAAGGCTTTTTTTAAGACATAAAAACGACCATGTATAGTAAGGCTTTTTTTTCCGACAAAAAAACGACCATGTATAGTAAGGCTTTTTTTTCCGACAAAAAAACGACCATGTACAGTAAGGCTTTTTTTTCCGACAAAAAAACGACCATGTATAGTAAGGCTTTTTTTAAGACATAAAAACGACCATGTATAGTAAGGCTTTTTTTCTGACAAAAAAACGACCATGTATAGTAAGGCTTTTTTTAAGACAAAAAAACGACCATGTATAGTAAGGCTTTTTTTTCCGACAAAAAAACGACCATGTATAGTAAGGCTTTTTTTTCCGACCAAAAAACGACCATGTATAGTAAGGCTTTTTTTAAGACATAAAAACGACCATGTATAGTAAGGCTTTTTTTTCCGACAAAAAAACGACCATGTATAGTAAGGCTTTTTTTTCCGACAAAAAAACGACCATGTACAGTAAGGCTTTTTTTTCCGACAAAAAAACGACCATGTATAGTAAGGCTTTTTTTCCGACAAAAAAACGACCATGTATAGTAAGGCTTTTTTTTCCGACAAAAAAATGACCATGTATAGTAAGGCTTTTTTTTCCGACAAAAAAACGACCATGTATAGTAAGGCTTTTTTTTCCGACATAAAAACGACCATGTATAGTAAGGCTTTTTTTTCCGACAAAAAAAATGACCATGTATAGTAAGGTTTTTTTTCTGACAAAAAAACGACCATGTATAGTAAGGCTTTTTTTTTCCGACAAAAAAACGACCATGTATAGTAAGGCTTTTTTTCTGACAAAAAAACGACCATGTATAGTAAGGCATTTTTTCTGACAAAAAAACGACCATGTATAGTAAGGCTTTTTTTTCCGACAAAAAAACGACAATGTATAGTAAGGCTTTTTTTTCCGACAAAAAAACGACCATGTATAGTAAGGCTTTTTTTAAGACATAAAAACGACCATGTATAGTAAGGCTTTTTTTCTGACAAAAAAACGACCATGTATAGTAAGGCTTTTTTTTCCGACAAAAAAACGACCATGTATAGTAAGGCTTTTTTTTCCGACAAAAAAACGACCATGTATAGTAAGGCTTTTTTTTCCGACCAAAAAACGACCATGTATAGTAAGGCTTTGTTTCCGACAAAAAAACGACCATGTATAGTAAGGCTTTTTTTTCCGACAAAAAAACGACCATGTATAGTAAGGCTTTTTTTCTGACAAAAAAACGACCATGTATAGTAAGGCTTTTTTTTCCGACAAAAAAACGACCATGTATAGTAAGGCTTTTTTTTCTGACAAAAAAACGACCATGTATAGTAAGGCTTTTTTTTCCGACAAAAAAACGACCATGTATAGTAAGGCTTTTTTTTCCGACAAAAAAACGACCATGTATAGTAAGGCTTTTTTTTCCGACAAAAAAACGACCATGTATAGTAAGGCTTTTTTTTCCGACAAAAAAACGACCATGTATAGTAAGGCTTTTTTTTCCAACAAAAAAACGACCATGTATAGTAAGGCTTTTTTTTTCGACAAAAAAACGACCATGTATAGTAAGGCTTTTTTTCTGACAAAAAAACGACCATGTATAGTAAGGCTTTTTTTTCCGACAAAAAAACGACCATGTATAGTAAGGCTTTTTTTAAGACATAAAAACGACCATGTATAGTAAGGCTTTTTTTTCCGACAAAAAAACGACCATGTATAGTAAGGCTTTTTTTTCCAACAAAAAAAACGACCATGTATAGTAAGGCTTTTTTTCTGACAAAAAAACGACCATGTATAGTAAGCCTTTTTTTTCCGACAAAAAAACGACCATGTATAGTAAGGCTTTTTTTTCCGACAAAAAAACGACCATGTATAGTAAGGCTTTTTTTTCCGACCAAAAAACGACCATGTATAGTAAGGCTTTTTTTAAGACATAAAAACGACCATGTATAGTAAGGCTTTTTTTCCCGACAAAAAAACGACCATGTATAGTAAGGCTTTTTTTCCAACAAAAAAACGACCATGTATAGTAAGGCTTTTTTTTCCGACAAAAAAACGACCATGTATAGTAAGGCTTTTTTTTCCGACCAAAAAACGACCATGTATAGTAAGGCTTTTTTTCCAACAAAAAAACGACCATGTATAGTAAGGCTTTTTTTTCCGACAAAAAAACGACCATGTATAGTAAGGCTTTTTTTTCGACAAAAAAACGACCATGTATAGTAAGGCTTTTTTTTCCGACCAAAAAACGACCATGTATAGTAAGGCTTTTTTTTCCGACAAAAAAACGACCATGTATAGTAAGGCTTTTTTTTCCGACAAAAAAACGACCATGTATAGTAAGGCTTTTTTTAAGACATAAAAACGACCATGTATAGTAAGGCTTTTTTTTCCGACAAAAAAACGACCATGTATAGTAAGGCTTTTTTTTCCACCAAAAAAACGTCCATGTATAGTAAGGCTATTTTTTCTGACAAAAAAACGACCATGTATAGTAAGGCTTTTTTTTCCGACAAAAAAACGACCATGTATAGTAAGGCTTTTTTTTCCGACAAAAAAACGACCATGTATAGTAAGGCTTTTTTTTCCGACCAAAAAACGACCATGTATAGTAAGGCTTTTTTTAAGACATAAAAACGACCATGTATAGTAAGGCTTTTTTTTCCGACAAAAAAACGACCATGTATAGTAAGGCTTTTTTTTCCAACAAAAAAACGACCATGTGTAGTAAGGCTTTTTTTTCCGACAAAAAAACGACCATGTATAGTAAGGCTTTTTTTTCCGACCAAAAAACGACCATGTATAGTAAGGCTTTTTTTTCTGACAAAAAAACGACCATGTATAGTAAGGCTTTTTTTCTGACAAAAAAACGACCATGTATAGTAAGGCTTTTTTTTCCGACAAAAAAACGACCATGTATAGTAAGGCTTTTTTTTCTGACAAAAAAACGACCATGTATAGTAAGGCTTTTTTTTCCGACAAAAAAACGACCATGTATAGTAAGGCTTTTTTTTCCGACAAAAAAACGACCATGTATAGTAAGGCTTTTTTTTCCGACAAAAAAACGACCATGTATAGTAAGGCTTTTTTTTCCGACAAAAAAACGACCATGTATAGTAAGGCTTTTTTTTCCAACAAAAAAACGACCATGTATAGTAAGGCTTTTTTTTTCGACAAAAAAACGACCATGTATAGTAAGGCTTTTTTTCTGACAAAAAAACGACCATGTATAGTAAGGCTTTTTTTTCCGACAAAAAAACGACCATGTATAGTAAGGCTTTTTTTAAGACATAAAAACGACCATGTATAGTAAGGCTTTTTTTTCCGACAAAAAAACGACCATGTATAGTAAGGCTTTTTTTTCCAACAAAAAAAACGACCATGTATAGTAAGGCTTTTTTTCTGACAAAAAAACGACCATGTATAGTAAGCCTTTTTTTTCCGACAAAAAAACGACCATGTATAGTAAGGCTTTTTTTTCCGACAAAAAAACGACCATGTATATATAGTAAGGCTTTTTTTTCCGACCAAAAAACGACCATGTATAGTAAGGCTTTTTTTAAGACATAAAAACGACCATGTATAGTAAGGCTTTTTTTCCCGACAAAAAAACGACCATGTATAGTAAGGCTTTTTTTCCAACAAAAAAACGACCATGTATAGTAAGGCTTTTTTTTCCGACAAAAAAACGACCATGTATAGTAAGGCTTTTTTTTCCGACCAAAAAACGACCATGTATAGTAAGGCTTTTTTTCCAACAAAAAAACGACCATGTATAGTAAGGCTTTTTTTTCCGACAAAAAAACGACCATGTATAGTAAGGCTTTTTTTTCGACAAAAAAACGACCATGTATAGTAAGGCTTTTTTTTCCGACCAAAAAACGACCATGTATAGTAAGGCTTTTTTTTCCGACAAAAAAACGACCATGTATAGTAAGGCTTTTTTTTCCGACAAAAAAACGACCATGTATAGTAAGGCTTTTTTTAAGACATAAAAACGACCATGTATAGTAAGGCTTTTTTTTCCGACAAAAAAACGACCATGTATAGTAAGGCTTTTTTTTCCACCAAAAAAACGTCCATGTATAGTAAGGCTATTTTTTCTGACAAAAAAACGACCATGTATAGTAAGGCTTTTTTTTCCGACAAAAAAACGACCATGTATAGTAAGGCTTTTTTTTCCGACAAAAAAACGACCATGTATAGTAAGGCTTTTTTTTCCGACCAAAAAACGACCATGTATAGTAAGGCTTTTTTTAAGACATAAAAACGACCATGTATAGTAAGGCTTTTTTTTCCGACAAAAAAACGACCATGTATAGTAAGGCTTTTTTTTCCAACAAAAAAACGACCATGTGTAGTAAGGCTTTTTTTTCCGACAAAAAAACGACCATGTATAGTAAGGCTTTTTTTTCCGACCAAAAAACGACCATGTATAGTAAGGCTTTTTTTAAGACATAAAAACGACCATGTATAGTAAGGCTTTTTTTTCCGACAAAAAAACGACCATGTATAGTAAGGCTTTTTTTCCGACAAAAAAACGACCATGTACAGTAAGGCTTTTTTTTCCGACAAAAAAACGACCATGTATAGTAAGGCTTTTTTTCCGACAAAAAAACGACCATGTATAGTAAGGCTTTTTTTTCCGACAAAAAAATGACCATGTATAGTAAGGCTTTTTTTTCCGACAAAAAAACGACCATGTATAGTAAGGCTTTTTTTTCCGACATAAAAACGACCATGTATAGTGAGGCTTTTTTTTCCGACAAAAAAAATGACCATGTATAGTAAGGTTTTTTTTTCTGACAAAAAAACGACCATGTATAGTAAGGCTTTTTTTTTCCGACAAAAAAACGACCATGTATAGTAAGGCTTTTTTTCTGACAAAAAAACGACCATGTATAGTAAGGCATTTTTTCTGACAAAAAAACGACCATGTATAGTAAGGCTTTTTTTTCCGACAAAAAAACGACAATGTATAGTAAGGCTTTTTTTTCCGACAAAAAAACGACCATGTATAGTAAGGCTTTTTTTAAGACATAAAAACGACCATGTATAGTAAGGCTTTTTTTCTGACAAAAAAACGACCATGTATAGTAAGGCTTTTTTTTCCGACAAAAAAACGACCATGTATAGTAAGGCTTTTTTTTCCGACCAAAAAACGACCATGTATAGTAAGGCTTTGTTTCCGACAAAAAAACGACCATGTATAGTAAGGCTTTTTTTTCCGACAAAAAAACGACCATGTATATAGTAAGGCTTTTTTTTCCGACAAAAAAACGACCATGTATAGTAAGGCTTTTTTTTCCGACACAAAAAAGACCATGTATAGTAAGGCTTTTTTTTCTGACAAAAAAACGACCATGTATAGTAAGGCTTTTTTTCTGACAAAAAAACGACCATGTATAGTAAGGCTTTTTTTTCCGACAAAAAAACGACCATGTATAGTAAGGCTTTTTTTTCTGACAAAAAAACGACCATGTATAGTAAGGCTTTTTTTTCCGACAAAAAAACGACCATGTATAGTAAGGCTTTTTTTTCCGACAAAAAAACGACCATGTATAGTAAGGCTTTTTTTTCCGACAAAAAAACGACCATGTATAGTAAGGCTTTTTTTTCCGACAAAAAAACAACCATGTATAGTAAGGCTTTTTTTTGCGACAAAAAAACGACCATGTATAGTAAAGCTTTTTTTTCCGACAAAAAAACGACCATGTATAGTAAGGCTTTTTTTCTAACAAAAAAACGACCATGTATAGTAAGGCTTTTTTTTCCGACAAAAAAACGACCATGTATAGTAAGGCTTTTTTTTCCAACAAAAAAACGACCATGTATAGTAAGGCTTTTTTTTCCGACAAAAAAACGACCATGTATAGTAAGGCTTTTTTTCTGACAAAAAAACGACCATGTATAGTAAGGCTTTTTTTTCCGACAAAAAAACGACCATGTATAGTAAGGCTTTTTTTTCCGACAAAAAAACAACCATGTATAGTAAGGCTTTTTTTTGCGACAAAAAAACGACCATGTATAGTAAAGCTTTTTTTTCCGACAAAAAAACGACCATGTATAGTAAGGCTTTTTTTCTAACAAAAAAACGACCATGTATAGTAAGGCTTTTTTTTCCGACAAAAAAACGACCATGTATAGTAAGGCTTTTTTTTCCAACAAAAAAACGACCATGTATAGTAAGGCTTTTTTTTCCGACAAAAAAACGACCATGTATAGTAAGGCTTTTTTTCTGACAAAAAAACGACCATGTATAGTAAGGCTTTTTTTTCCGACAAAAAAACGACCATGTATAGTAAGGCTTTTTTTAAGACATAAAAACGACCATGTATAGTAAGGCTTTTTTTCCGACAAAAAAACGACCATGTATAGTAAGGCTTTTTTTTCCGACAAAAAAAACGACCATGTATAGTAAGGCTTTTTTTTCCGACAAAAAAACGACCATGTATAGTAAGGCTTTTTTTTCCGACCAAAAAACGACCATGTATAGTAAGGCTTTTTTAAGACATAAAAACGACCATGTATAGTAAGGCTTTTTTTCCCGACAAAAAAACGACCATGTATAGTAAGGCTTTTTTTCCAACAAAAAAACGACCATGTATAGTAAGGCTTTTTTTTCCGACAAAAAAACGACCATGTATAGTAAGGCTTTTTTTAAGACATAAAAACGACCATGTATAGTAAGGCTTTTTTTTCCGACAAAAAAACGACCATGTATAGTAAGGCTTTTTTTTCCGACAAAAAAACGACCATGTATAGTAAGGCTTTTTTTAAGACATAAAAACGACCATGTATAGTAAGGCTTTTTTTTCCGACAAAAAAACGACCATGTATAGTAAGGCTTTTTTTTCCGACAAAAAAACGACCATGTATAGTAAGGCTTTTTTTTCCGACCAAAAAACGACCATGTAGAGTAAGGCTTTTTTTTCCGACAAAAAAACGACCATGTATAGTAAGGCTTTTTTTTCCAACAAAAAAACGACCATGTATAGGAAGGCTTTTTTTTCCGACAAAAAAACGACCATGTATAGTAAGGCTTTTTTTTCCGACCAAAAAACGACCATGTATAGTAAGGCTTTTTTTAAGACATAAAAACGACCATGTATAGTAAGGCTTTTTTTTCCGACAAAAAAACGACCATGTATAGTAAGGCTTTTTTTTCCAACAAAAAAACGACCATGTGTAGTAAGGCTTTTTTTTCCGACAAAAAAACGACCATGTATAGTAAGGCTTTTTTTTCCGACCAAAAAACGACCATGTATAGTAAGGCTTTTTTTAAGACATAAAAACGACCATGTATAGTAAGGCTTTTTTTTCCGACAAAAAAACGACCATGTATAGTAAGGCTTTTTTTTCCGACAAAAAAACGACCATGTACAGCAAGGCTTTTTTTTCCGACAAAAAAACGACCATGTATAGTAAGGCTTTTTTTTCCGACAAAAAAATGACCATGTATAGTAAGGCTTTTTTTTCCGGCAAAAAAACGACCATGTATAGTAAGGCTTTTTTTTCCGACATAAAAACGACCATGTATAGTAAGGCTTTTTTTTCCGACAAAAAAAATGACCATGTATAGTAAGGCTTTTTTTTCTGACAAAAAAACGACCATGTATAGTAAGGCTTTTTTCCAGACAAAAAAACGACCATGTATAGTAAGGCTTTTTTTTCCAACAAAAAAACGACCATGTATAGTAAGGCTTTTTTTCGCGACAAAAAAACGACCATGTATAGTAAGGCTTTTTTTTCCGACAAAAAAACGACCATGTATAGTAAGGCTTTTTTTTCCGACAAAAAAAATGACCATGTATAGTAAGGCTTTTTTTCTGACAAAAAAACGACCATGTATAGTAAGGCTTTTTTTCTGACAAAAAAACGACCATGTATAGTAAGGCTTTTTTTCCAGACAAAAAAACGACCATGTATAGTAAGGCTTTTTTTCCAGACAAAAAAACGACCATGTATAGTAAGGCTTTTTTTTCCGACAAAAAAACGACCATGTATAGTAAGGCTTTTTTTTTCCGACAAAAAACGACCATGTATAGTAAGGCTTTTTTTCTGACAAAAAAACGACCATGTATAGTAAGGCTTTTTTTCTGACAAAAAAACGACCATGTATAGTAAGGCTTTTTTTTCCGACAAAAAAACGACCATGTATAGTAAGGCTTTTTTTTCCGACATAAAAACGACCATGTATAGAGTAAGGCTTTTTTTTCCGACAAAAAAACGACCATGTATAGTAAGGCTTTTTTTTCCGACATAAAAACGACCATGTATAGAGTAAGGCTTTTTTTTCCGACAAAAAAACGACCATGTATAGTAAGGCTTTTTTTTCCGACAAAAAAATGACCATGTATAGTAAGGCTTTTTTTTCCGGCAAAAAAACGACCATGTATAGTAAGGCTTTTTTTTCCGACATAAAAACGACCATGTATAGTAAGGCTTTTTTTTCCGACAAAAAAAATGACCATGTATAGTAAGGCTTTTTTTTCTGACAAAAAAACGACCATGTATAGTAAGGCTTTTTTCCAGACAAAAAAACGACCATGTATAGTAAGGCTTTTTTTTCCAACAAAAAAACGACCATGTATAGTAAGGCTTTTTTTCGCGACAAAAAAACGACCATGTATAGTAAGGCTTTTTTTTCCGACAAAAAAACGACCATGTATAGTAAGGCTTTTTTTTCCGACAAAAAAAATGACCATGTATAGTAAGGCTTTTTTTCTGACAAAAAAACGACCATGTATAGTAAGGCTTTTTTTCTGACAAAAAAACGACCATGTATAGTAAGGCTTTTTTTCCAGACAAAAAAACGACCATGTATAGTAAGGCTTTTTTTCCAGACAAAAAAACGACCATGTATAGTAAGGCTTTTTTTTCCGACAAAAAAACGACCATGTATAGTAAGGCTTTTTTTTTCCGACAAAAAACGACCATGTATAGTAAGGCTTTTTTTCTGACAAAAAAACGACCATGTATAGTAAGGCTTTTTTTCTGACAAAAAAACGACCATGTATAGTAAGGCTTTTTTTTCCGACAAAAAAACGACCATGTATAGTAAGGCTTTTTTTTCCGACATAAAAACGACCATGTATAGAGTAAGGCTTTTTTTTCCGACAAAAAAACGACCATGTATAGTAAGGCTTTTTTTTCCGACATAAAAACGACCATGTATAGAGTAAGGCTTTTTTTTCCGACAAAAAAACGACCATGTATAGTAAGGCTTTTTTTTCCGACAAAAAAACAACCATGTATAGTAAGGCTTTTTTTTCCGACCAAAAAACGACCATGTATAGTAAGGCTTTTTTTAAGACATAAAAACGACCATGTATAGTAAGGCTTTTTTTAAGACATAAAAACGACCATGTATAGTAAGGCTTTTTTTAAGACATAAAAACGACCATGTATAGTAAGGCTTTTTTTTCCGACAAAAAAACGACCATGTATAGTAAGGCTTTTTTTTTCCAACAAAAAAACGACCATGTATAGTAAGGCTTTTTTTCTGACAAAAAAACGACCATGAAAAGTAAGGCTTTTTTTTCCGACAAAAAAACGACCATGTATAGTAAGGCTTTTTTTTCCGACAAAAAAACGACCATGTATAGTAAGGCTTTTTTTTCCGACCAAAAAACGACCATGTATAGCAAGGCTTTTTTTAAGACATAAAAACGACCATGTATAGTAAGGCTTTTTTTTCCGACAAAAAAACGACCATGTATAGTAAGGCTTTTTTTTCCAACAAAAAAACGACCATGTATAGTAAGGCTTTTTTTTCCGACAAAAAAACGACCATGTATAGTAAGGCTTTTTTTTCCGACCAAAAAACGACCATGTATAGTAAGGCTTTTTTTAAGACATAAAAACGACCATGTATAGTAAGGCTTTTTTTTAAGACATAAAAACGACCATGTATAGTAAGGCTTTTTTTTCCGACAAAAAAACGACCATGTATAGTAAGGCTTTTTTTTCCAACAAAAAAACGACCATGTATAGTAAGGCTTTTTTTTCCGACAAAAAAACGACCATGTATAGTAAGGCTTTTTTTTCCGACATAAAAACGACCATGTATAGTAAGGATTTTTTTTTTTTTTTTTTTTTTTTTTTTTTAAAATTCCTAGTCATAATTACTCAACTCATTGCTCCTCTTTCCAGTAAACAGACTAACAGCCCCGTGGTCTAGTGGTAGAGTGTCTACATTCTGACACTGAGGTTGTGGGTTCGATCCCAGGCTGAGTCAAACCAAACGACCATGTATAGTAAGGCTTTTTTTCCGACAAAAAAACGAGCATGTATAGTAAGGCTTTTTTTTCCGACAAAAAAACGACCATGTATAGTAAGGCTTTTTTTTCCGACAAAAAAACGACCATGTATAGTAAGGCTTTTTTTTCCGACAAAAAAACGACCATGTATAGTAAGGCTTTTTTTTCCGACAAAAAAACGACCATGTACAGTAAGGCTTTTTTTTCCGACAAAAAAACAACCATGTATAGTAAGGCTTTTTTTTGCGACAAAAAAACGACCATGTATAGTAAAGCTTTTTTTTCCGACAAAAAAACGACCATGTATAGTAAGGCTTTTTTTCTGACAAAAAGACGACCATGTATAGTAAGGCTTTTTTTTCCGACAAAAAAACGACCATGTATAGTAAGGCTTTTTTTTCCAACAAAAAAACGACCATGTATAGTAAGGCTTTTTTTTCCGACAAAAAAACGACCATGTATAGTAAGGCTTTTTTTCTGACAAAAAAACGACCATGTATAGTAAGGCTTTTTTTTCCGACAAAAAAACGACCATGTATAGTAAGGCTTTTTTTAAGACATAAAAACGACCATGTATAGTAAGGCTTTTTTTTCCGACAAAAAAACGACCATGTATAGTAAGGCTTTTTTTTCCAACAAAAAAACGACCATGTATAGTAAGGCTTTTTTTCTGAAAAAAAAACGACCATGTATAGTAAGGCTTTTTTTTCCGACAAAAAAACGACCATGTATAGTAAGGCTTTTTTTTCCGACAAAAAAACGACCATGTATAGTAAGGCTTTTTTTTCCGACCAAAAAACGACCATGTATAGTAAGGCTTTTTTTAAGACATAAAAACGACCATGTAAGGCTTTTTTTTCCGACAAAAAAACGACCATGTATAGTAAGGCTTTTTTTTCCAACAAAAAAACGACCATGTATAGTAAGGCTTTTTTTTCTGACAAAAAAACGACCATGTATAGTAAGGCTTTTTTTAAGACATAAAAACGACCATGTATAGTAAGGCTTTTTTTTCCGACAAAAAAACGACCATGTATAGTAAGGCTTTTTTTTCCGACAAAAAAACGACCATGTATAGTAAGGCTTTTTTTTCCGACAAAAAAACGACCATGTATAGTAAGGCTTTTTTTTCCGACAAAAAAACGACCATGTACAGTAAGGCTTTTTTTTCCGACAAAAAAACGACCATGTATAGTAAGGCTTTTTTTTCCGACAAAAAAACGACCATGTATAGTAAAGCTTTTTTTTCCGACAAAAAAACGACCATGTATAGTAAGGCTTTTTTTCTGACAAAAAAACGACCATGTATAGTAAGGCTTTTTTTTCCGACAAAAAAACGACCATGTATAGTAAGGCTTTTTTTTCCAACAAAAAAACGACCATGTATAGTAAGGCTTTTTTTTCCGACAAAAAAACGACAATGTATAGTAAGGCTTTTTTTTCCGACATAAAAACGACCATGTATAGTAAGGATTTTTTTTTTTTTTTTTTTTTTTTTTTAAATTCCTAGTCATAATTACTCAACTCATTGCTCCTCTTTCCAGTAAACAGACTAACAGCCCCGTGGTCTAGTGGTAGAGTGTCTACATTCTGACACTGAGGTTGTGGGTTCGATCCCAGGCTGAGTCAAACCAAACGACCATGTATAGTAAGGCTTTTTTTCCGACAAAAAAACGAGCATGTATAGTAAGGCTTTTTTTTCCGACAAAAAAACGACCATGTATAGTAAGGCTTTTTTTTCCGACAAAAAAACGACCATGTATAGTAAGGCTTTTTTTTCCGACAAAAAAACGACCATGTATAGTAAGGCTTTTTTTTCCGACAAAAAAACGACCATGTACAGTAAGGCTTTTTTTTCCGACAAAAAAACGACCATGTATAGTAAGGCTTTTTTTTCCGACAAAAAAACAACCATGTAAGGCTTTTTTTTGCGACAAAAAAACGACCATGTATAGTAAAGCTTTTTTTTCCGACAAAAAAACGACCATGTATAGTAAGGCTTTTTTTCTGACAAAAAAACGACCATGTATAGTAAGGCTTTTTTTTCCGACAAAAAAACGACCATGTATAGTAAGGCTTTTTTTTCCAACAAAAAAACGACCATGTATAGTAAGGCTTTTTTTTCCGACAAAAAAACGACCATGTATAGTAAGGCTTTTTTTCTGACAAAAAAACGACCATGTATAGTAAGGCTTTTTTTTCCGACAAAAAAACGACCATGTATAGTAAGGCTTTTTTTAAGACATAAAAACGACCATGTATAGTAAGGCTTTTTTTTCCGACAAAAAACGACCATGTATAGTAAGGCTTTTTTTTCCAACAAAAAAACGACCATGTATAGTAAGGCTTTTTTTCTGAAAAAAAAACGACCATGTATAGTAAGGCTTTTTTTTCCGACAAAAAAACGACCATGTATAGTAAGGCTTTTTTTTCCGACAAAAAAACGACCATGTATAGTAAGGCTTTTTTTTCCGACCAAAAAACGACCATGTATAGTAAGGCTTTTTTTAAGACATAAAAACGACCATGTAAGGCTTTTTTTTCCGACAAAAAAACGACCATGTATAGTAAGGCTTTTTTTTCCAACAAAAAAACGACCATGTATAGTAAGGCTTTTTTTTCTGACAAAAAAACGACCATGTATAGTAAGGCTTTTTTTAAGACATAAAAACGACCATGTATAGTAAGGCTTTTTTTTCCAACAAAAAAACGACCATGTATAGTAAGGCTTTTTTTTCCGACAAAAAAACGACCATGTATAGTAAGGCTTTTTTTTCCGACAAAAAAACGACCATGTATAGTAAGGCTTTTTTTTCCGACAAAAAAACGACCATGTACAGTAAGGCTTTTTTTTCCGACAAAAAAACGACCATGTATAGTAAGGCTTTTTTTTCCGACAAAAAAACGACCATGTATAGTAAAGCTTTTTTTTCCGACAAAAAAACGACCATGTATAGTAAGGCTTTTTTTCTGACAAAAAAACGACCATGTATAGTAAGGCTTTTTTTTCCGACAAAAAAACGACCATGTATAGTAAGGCTTTTTTTTCCAACAAAAAAACGACCATGTATAGTAAGGCTTTTTTTTCCGACAAAAAAACGACCATGTATAGTAAGGCTTTTTTTTGACAAAAAAACGACCATGTATTGTAAGGCTTTTTTTTCCGACAAAAAAACGACCATGTATAGTAAGGCTTTTTTTAAGACATAAAAACGACCATGTATAGTAAGGCTTTTTTTAAGACATAAAAACGACCATGTATAGTAAGGCTTTTTTTTCCGACAAAAAAACGACCATGTATAGTAAGGCTTTTTTTTCCGACAAAAAAACGACCATGTATAGTAAGGCTTTTTTTTCCGACAAAAAAACGACCATGTATAGTAAGGCTTTTTTTTCCGACAAAAAAACGACCATGTACAGTAAGGCTTTTTTTTCCGACAAAAAAACGACCATGTATAGTAAGGCTTTTTTTTCCGACAAAAAAACAACCATGTATAGTAAGGCTTTTTTTTGCGACAAAAAAACGACCATGTATAGTAAAGCTTTTTTTTCCGACAAAAAAACGACCATGTATAGTAAGGCTTTTTTTCTGACAAAAAAACGACCATGTATAGTAAGGCTTTTTTTTCCGACAAAAAAACGACCATGTATAGTAAGGCTTTTTTTTCCAACAAAAAAACGACCATGTATAGTAAGGCTTTTTTTTCCGACAAAAAAACGACCATGTATAGTAAGGCTTTTTTTCTGACAAAAAAACGACCATGTATAGTAAGGCTTTTTTTTCCGACAAAAAAACGACCATGTATAGTAAGGCTTTTTTTAAGACATAAAAACGACCATGTATAGTAAGGCTTTTTTTTCCGACAAAAAAACGACCATGTATAGTAAGGCTTTTTTTTTCCAACAAAAAAACGACCATGTATAGTAAGGCTTTTTTTCTGACAAAAAAACGACCATGTATAGTAAGGCTTTTTTTTCCGACAAAAAAACGACCATGTATAGTAAGGCTTTTTTTTCCGACAAAAAAACGACCATGTATAGTAAGGCTTTTTTTTCCGACAAAAAAACGACCATGTATAGTAAGGCTTTTTTTTCCGACAAAAAAACGACCATGTATAGTAAGGCTTTTTTTCTGACAAAAAAACGACCATGTATAGTAAGGCTTTTTTTTCCGACAAAAAAACGACCATGTATAGTAAGGCTTTTTTTAAGACATAAAAACGACCATGTATAGTAAGGCTTTTTTTTCCGACAAAAAAACGACCATGTATAGTAAGGCTTTTTTTTCCAACAAAAAAACGACCATGTATAGTAAGGCTTTTTTTCTGACAAAAAAACGACCATGTATAGTAAGGCTTTTTTTTCCGACAAAAAAACGACCATGTATAGTAAGGCTTTTTTTTCCGACAAAAAAACGACCATGTATAGTAAGGCTTTTTTTTCCGACCAAAAAACGACCATGTATAGTAAGGCTTTTTTTAAGACATAAAAACGACCATGTAAGGCTTTTTTTTCCGACAAAAAAACGACCATGTATAGTAAGGCTTTTTTTTCCAACAAAAAAACGACCATGTATAGTAAGGCTTTTTTTTCTGACAAAAAAACGACCATGTATAGTAAGGCTTTTTTTAAGACATAAAAACGACCATGTATAGTAAGGCTTTTTTTTCCGACAAAAAAACGACCATGTATAGTAAGGCTTTTTTTTCCGACAAAAAAACGACCATGTATAGTAAGGCTTTTTTTTCCGACCAAAAAACGACCATGTAGAGTAAGGCTTTTTTTTCCGACAAAAAAACGACCATGTATAGTAAGGCTTTTTTTTCCAACAAAAAAACGACCATGTATAGTAAGGCTTTTTTTAAGACATAAAAACGACCATGTATAGTAAGGCTTTTTTTTCCGACAAAAAAACGACCATGTATAGTAAGGCTTTTTTTTCCAACAAAAAAACGACCATGTGTAGTAAGGCTTTTTTTTCCGACAAAAAAACGACCATGTATAGTAAGGCTTTTTTTTCCGACCAAAAAACGACCATGTATAGTAAGGCTTTTTTTAAGACATAAAAACGACCATGTATAGTAAGGCTTTTTTTTCCGACAAAAAAACGACCATGTATAGTAAGGCTTTTTTTTCCGACAAAAAAACGACCATGTACAGTAAGGCTTTTTTTTCCGACAAAAAAACGACCATGTATAGTAAGGCTTTTTTTCCGACAAAAAAATGACCATGTATAGTAAGGCTTTTTTTTCCGACAAAAAAATGACCATGTATAGTAAGGCTTTTTTTTCCGGCAAAAAAACGACCATGTATAGTAAGGCTTTTTTTTCCGACATAAAAACGACCATGTATAGTAAGGCTTTTTTTTCCGACAAAAAAAATGACCATGTATAGTAAGGCTTTTTTTTCTGACAAAAAAACGACCATGTATAGTAAGGCTTTTTTCCAGACAAAAAAACGACCATGTATAATAGTAAGGCTTTTTTTTCCAACAAAAAAACGACCATGTATAGTAAGGCTTTTTTTCGCGACAAAAAAACGACCATGTATAGTAAGGCTTTTTTTTCCGACCAAAAAACGACCATGTATAGTAAGGCTTTTTTTTCCGACAAAAAAAATGACCATGTATAGTAAGGCTTTTTTTCTGACAAAAAAACGACCATGTATAGTAAGCCTTTTTTTCTGACAAAAAAACGACCATGTATAGTAAGGCTTTTTTTCCAGACAAAAAAACGACCATGTATAGTAAGGCTTTTTTTTCCAACAAAAAAACGACCATGTATAGTAAGGCTTTTTTTCGCGACAAAAAAACGACCATGTATAGTAAGGCTTTTTTTTCCGACAAAAAAACGACCATGTATAGTAAGGCTTTTTTTTTTCGACAAAAAACGACCATGTATAGTAAGGCTTTTTTTCTGACAAAAAAACGACCATGTATAGTAAGGCTTTTTTTCTGACAAAAAAACGACCATGTATAGTAAGGCTTTTTTTTCCGACAAAAAAACGACCATGTATAGTAAGGCTTTTTTTAAGACATAAAAACGACCATGTATAGTAAGGCTTTTTTTAAGACATAAAAACGACCATGTATAGTAAGGCTTTTTTTTCCGACAAAAAAACGACCATGTATAGTAAGGCTTTTTTTTCCAACAAAAAAACGACCATGTGTAGTAAGGCTTTTTTTTCCGACAAAAAAACGACCATGTATAGTAAGGCTTTTTTTTCCGACATAAAAACGACCATGTATAGTAAGGCTTTTTTTAAGACATAAAAACGACCATGTATAGTAAGGCTTTTTTTAAGACATAAAAACGACCATGTATAGTAAGGCTTTTTTTTCCAACAAAAAAACGACCATGTATAGTAAGGCTTTTTTTTCCGACAAAAAAACGACCATGTATAGTAAGGCTTTTTTTTCCGACATAAAAACGACCATGTATAGTAAGGCTTTTTTTTCCGACATAAAAACGACCATGTATAGTAAGGATTTTTTTCCGACAAAAAAACGACCATGTATAGTAAGGCTTTTTTTTCCGACAAAAAAACGACCATGTATAGTAAGGCTTTTTTTTCTGACAAAAAAAATGACCATGTATAGTAAGGCTTTTTTTTCTGACAAAAAAACGACCATGTATAGTAAGGCTTTTTTCCAGACAAAAAAACGACCATGTATAATAGTAAGGCTTTTTTTTCCAACAAAAAAACGACCATGTATAGTAAGGCTTTTTTTCGCGACAAAAAAACGACCATGTATAGTAAGGCTTTTTTTTCCGACCAAAAAACGACCATGTATAGTAAGGCTTTTTTTTTCCGACAAAAAAAATGACCATGTATAGTAAGGCTTTTTTTCTGACAAAAAAACGACCATGTATAGTAAGCCTTTTTTTCTGACAAAAAAACGACCATGTATAGTAAGGCTTTTTTTCCAGACAAAAAAACGACCATGTATAGTAAGGCTTTTTTTTCCAACAAAAAAACGACCATGTATAGTAAGGCTTTTTTTCGCGACAAAAAAACGACCATGTATAGTAAGGCTTTTTTTTCCGACAAAAAAACGACCATGTATAGTAAGGCTTTTTTTTTTCGACAAAAAACGACCATGTATAGTAAGGCTTTTTTTCTGACAAAAAAACGACCATGTATAGTAAGGCTTTTTTTCTGACAAAAAAAACGACCATGTATAGTAAGGCTTTTTTTTCCGACAAAAAAACGACCATGTATAGTAAGGCTTTTTTTAAGACATAAAAACGACCATGTATAGTAAGGCTTTTTTTAAGACATAAAAACGACCATGTATAGTAAGGCTTTTTTTTCCGACAAAAAAACGACCATGTATAGTAAGGCTTTTTTTTCCAACAAAAAAACGACCATGTGTAGTAAGGCTTTTTTTTCCGACCAAAAAACGACCATGTATAGTAAGGCTTTTTTTAAGACATAAAAACGACCATGTATAGTAAGGCTTTTTTTAAGACATAAAAACGACCATGTATAGTAAGGCTTTTTTTTCCAACAAAAAAACGACCATGTATAGTAAGGCTTTTTTTTCCGACAAAAAAACGACCATGTATAGTAAGGCTTTTTTTTCCGACATAAAAACGACCATGTATAGTAAGGCTTTTTTTTCCGACATAAAAACGACCATGTATAGTAAGGATTTTTTTTTTTTTTTTTTTTTAAATTCCTAGTCATAATTACTCAACTCATTGCTCCTCTTTCCAGTAAACAGACTCACAGCCCCGTGGTCTAGTGGTAGAGTGTCTACACTCTGACACTGAGGTTGTGGGTTCGATCCCAGGCTGAGTCAAACCAAACGACCATGTATAGTAAGGCTTTTTTTCCGACAAAAAAACGACCATGTATAGTAAGGCTTTTTTTTCCGACAAAAAAACGACCATGTATAGTAAGGCTTTTTTTTCCGACAAAAAAACGACCATGTATAGTAAGGCTTTTTTTTCCGACAAAAAAACGACCATGTATAGTAAGGCTTTTTTTTCCGACAAAAAAACGACCATGTAGAGTAAGGCTTTTTTTTCCGACAAAAAAACGACCATGTATAGTAAGGCTTTTTTTTCCGACAAAAAAACGACCATGTATAGTAAGGCTTTTTTTTCCGACAAAAAAACAACCATGTATAGTAAGGCTTTTTTTTGCGACAAAAAAACGACCATGTATAGTAAAGCTTTTTTTTCCGACAAAAAAACGACCATGTATAGTAAGGCTTTTTTTCTGACAAAAAAACGACCATGTATAGTAAGGCTTTTTTTTCCGACAAAAAAACGACCATGTATAGTAAGGCTTTTTTTTCCAACAAAAAAACGACCATGTATAGTAAGGCTTTTTTTTCCGACAAAAAAATGACCATGTATAGTAAGGCTTTTTTTCTGACAAAAAAACGACCATGTATAGTAAGGCTTTTTTTAAGACATAAAAACGACCATGTATAGTAAGGCTTTTTTTTCCGACAAAAAAACGACCATGTATAGTAAGGCTTTTTTTTCCGACCAAAAAACGACCATGTATAGTAAGGCTTTTTTTAAGACATAAAAACGACCATGTATAGTAAGGCTTTTTTTAAGACATAAAAACGACCATGTATAGTAAGGCTTTTTTTTCCGACAAAAAAACGACCATGTATAGTAAGGCTTTTTTTTCCGACAAAAAAACGACCATGTATAGTAAGGCTTTTTTTTCCAACAAAAAAACGACCATGTATAGTAAGGCTTTTTTTTCCGACAAAAAAACGACCATGTATAGTAAGGCTTTTTTTTTCCGACATAAAAACGACCATGTATAGTAAGGCTTTTTTTTCCGACATAAAAACGACCATGTATAGTAAGGATTTTTTTTTTTTTTTTAATTCCTAGTCATAATCATTGCTCATTGCTCCTCTTTCCAGTAAACAGACTAACAGCCCCGTGGTCTAGTGGTAGAGTGTCTACACTCTGACACTGAGGTTGTGGGTTCGATCCCAGGCTGAGTCAAACCAAACGACCATCTATAGTAAGGCTTTTTTTCCGACAAAAAAACGACCATGTATAGTAAGGCTTTTTTTTCCGACAAAAAAACGACCATGTATAGTAAGGCTTTTTTTTCCGACAAAAAAACGACCATGTATAGTAAGGCTTTTTTTTCCGACAAAAAAACGACCATGTATAGTAAGGCTTTTTTTTCCGACAAAAAAACGACCATGTACAGTAAGGCTTTTTTTTCCGACAAAAAAACGACCATGTATAGTAAGGCTTTTTTTCCGACAAAAAAAACGACCATGTATAGTAAGGCTTTTTTTTCCGACAAAAAAATGACCATGTATAGTAAGGCTTTTTTTTGCGACAAAAAAACGACCATGTATAGTAAGGCTTTTTTTTCCGACATAAAAACGACCATGTATAGTAAGGCTTTTTTTTCCGACAAAAAAAATGACCATGTATAGTAAGGCTTTTTTTTCTGACAAAAAAACGACCATGTATAGTAAGGCTTTTTTTCCAGACAAAAAAACGACCATGTATAGTAAGGCTTTTTTTTCCAACAAAAAAACGACCATGTATAGTAAGGCTTTTTTTCGCGACAAAAAAACGACCATGTATAGTAAAGCTTTTTTTTCCAACAAAAAAACGACCATGTATAGTAAGGCTTTTTTTCGCGACAAAAAAACGACCATGTATAGTAAAGCTTTTTTTTCCGACAAAAAAACGACCATGTATAGTAAGGCTTTTTTTTCCGACAAAAAAACGACCATGTATAGTAAGGCTTTTTTTCTGACAAAAAAACGACCATGTATAGTAAGGCTTTTTTTCCAGACAAAAAAACGACCATGTATAGTAAGGCTTTTTTTTCCAACAAAAAAACGACCATGTATAGTAAGGCTTTTTTTCGCGACAAAAAAACGACCATGTATAGTAAGGCTTTTTTTTCCGACAAAAAAACGACCATGTATAGTAAGGCTTTTTTTTTCCGACAAAAAACGACCATGTATAGTAAGGCTTTTTTTCTGACAAAAAAACGACCATGTATAGTAAGGCTTTTTTTCTGACAAAAAAACGACCATGTATAGTAAGGCTTTTTTTTCCGACAAAAAAACGACCATGTATAGTAAGGCTTTTTTTTCCGACAAAAAAACGACCATGTATAGTAAGGCTTTTTTTCCGACAAAAAAACGACCATGTATAGTAAGGCTTTTTTTTCCGACAAAAAAATGACCATGTATAGTAAGGCTTTTTTTTCCGACAAAAAAACGACCATGTATAGTAAGGCTTTTTTTTCCGACATAAAAACGACCATGTATAGAGTAAGGCTTTTTTTTCCGACAAAAAAACGACCATGTATAGTAAGGCTTTTTTTTCCGACAAAAAAACGACCATGTATAGTAAGGCTTTTTTTTCCGACCAAAAAACGACCATGTATAGTAAGGCTTTTTTTAAGACATAAAAACGACCATGTATAGTAAGGCTTTTTTTAAGACATAAAAACGACCATGTATAGTAAGGCTTTTTTTTCCAACAAAAAAACGACCATGTGTAGTAAGGCTTTTTTTTCCGACAAAAAAACGACCATGTATAGTAAGGCTTTTTTTTCCGACATAAAAACGACCATGTATAGTAAGGCTTTTTTTTCCGACAAAAAAACGACCATGTATAGTAAAGCTTTTTTTTCCGACAAAAAAACGACCATGTATAGTAAGGCTTTTTTTCTGACAAAAAAACGACCATGTATAGTCAGGCTTTTTTTTCCGACAAAAAAACGACCATGTATAGTAAGGCTTTTTTTTCCAAAAAAAAAACGACCATGTATAGTAAGGCTTTTTTTTCCGACAAAAAAACGACCATGTATAGTAAGGCTTTTTTTTCCGACATAAAAACGACCATGTATAGTAAGGATTTTTTTTTTTTTTTTTTTAAATTCCTAGTCATAATTACTCAACTCATTGCTCCTCTTTCCAGTAAACAGACTCACAGCCCCGTGGTCTAGTGGTAGAGTGTCTACACTCTGACACTGAGGTTGTGGGTTCGATCCCAGGCTGAGTCAAACCAAACGACCATGTATAGTAAGGCTTTTTTTCCGACAAAAAAACGACCATGTATAGTAAGGCTTTTTTTTCCGACAAAAAAACGACCATGTATAGTAAGGCTTTTTTTTCCGACAAAAAAACGACCATGTATAGTAAGGCTTTTTTTTCCGACAAAAAAACGACCATGTATAGTAAGGCTTTTTTTTCCGACAAAAAAACGACCATGTAGAGTAAGGCTTTTTTTTCCGACAAAAAAACGACCATGTATAGTAAGGCTTTTTTTTCCGACAAAAAAACGACCATGTATAGTAAGGCTTTTTTTTCCGACAAAAAAACAACCATGTATAGTAAGGCTTTTTTTTGCGACAAAAAAACGACCATGTATAGTAAAGCTTTTTTTTCCGACAAAAAAACGACCATGTATAGTAAGGCTTTTTTTCTGACAAAAAAACGACCATGTATAGTAAGGCTTTTTTTTCCGACAAAAAAACGACCATGTATAGTAAGGCTTTTTTTTCCAACAAAAAAACGACCATGTATAGTAAGGCTTTTTTTTCCGACAAAAAAATGACCATGTATAGTAAGGCTTTTTTTCTGACAAAAAAACGACCATGTATAGTAAGGCTTTTTTTAAGACATAAAAACGACCATGTATAGTAAGGCTTTTTTTTCCGACAAAAAAACGACCATGTATAGTAAGGCTTTTTTTTCCGACCAAAAAACGACCATGTATAGTAAGGCTTTTTTTAAGACATAAAAACGACCATGTATAGTAAGGCTTTTTTTAAGACATAAAAACGACCATGTATAGTAAGGCTTTTTTTTCCGACAAAAAAACGACCATGTATAGTAAGGCTTTTTTTTCCGACAAAAAAACAACCATGTATAGTAAGGCTTTTTTTTCCAACAAAAAAACGACCATGTATAGTAAGGCTTTTTTTTCCGACAAAAAAACGACCATGTATAGTAAGGCTTTTTTTTTCCGACATAAAAACGACCATGTATAGTAAGGCTTTTTTTTCCGACATAAAAACGACCATGTATAGTAAGGATTTTTTTTTTTTTTTTAATTCCTAGTCATAATCATTGCTCATTGCTCCTCTTTCCAGTAAACAGACTAACAGCCCCGTGGTCTAGTGGTAGAGTGTCTACACTCTGACACTGAGGTTGTGGGTTCGATCCCAGGCTGAGTCAAACCAAACGACCATCTATAGTAAGGCTTTTTTTCCGACAAAAAAACGACCATGTATAGTAAGGCTTTTTTTTCCGACAAAAAAACGACCATGTATAGTAAGGCTTTTTTTTCCGACAAAAAAACGACCATGTATAGTAAGGCTTTTTTTTCCGACAAAAAAACGACCATGTATAGTAAGGCTTTTTTTTCCGACAAAAAAACGACCATGTACAGTAAGGCTTTTTTTTCCGACAAAAAAACGACCATGTATAGTAAGGCTTTTTTTCCGACAAAAAAAACGACCATGTATAGTAAGGCTTTTTTTTCCGACAAAAAAATGACCATGTATAGTAAGGCTTTTTTTTGCGACAAAAAAACGACCATGTATAGTAAGGCTTTTTTTTCCGACATAAAAACGACCATGTATAGTAAGGCTTTTTTTTCCGACAAAAAAAATGACCATGTATAGTAAGGCTTTTTTTTCTGACAAAAAAACGACCATGTATAGTAAGGCTTTTTTTCTGACAAAAAAACGACCATGTATAGTAAGGCTTTTTTTCCAGACAAAAAAACGACCATGTATAGTAAGGCTTTTTTTTCCAACAAAAAAACGACCATGTATAGTAAGGCTTTTTTTCGCGACAAAAAAACGACCATGTATAGTAAAGCTTTTTTTTCCGACAAAAAAACGACCATGTATAGTAAGGCTTTTTTTTCCGACAAAAAAAATGACCATGTATAGTAAGGCTTTTTTTCTGACAAAAAAACGACCATGTATAGTAAGGCTTTTTTTCTGACAAAAAAACGACCATGTATAGTAAGGCTTTTTTTCCAGACAAAAAAACGACCATGTATAGTAAGGCTTTTTTTTCCAACAAAAAAACGACCATGTATAGTAAGGCTTTTTTTCGCGACAAAAAAACGACCATGTATAGTAAGGCTTTTTTTTCCGACAAAAAAACGACCATGTATAGTAAGGCTTTTTTTTTCCGACAAAAAACGACCATGTATAGTAAGGCTTTTTTTCTGACAAAAAAACGACCATGTATAGTAAGGCTTTTTTTCTGACAAAAAAACGACCATGTATAGTAAGGCTTTTTTTTCCGACAAAAAAACGACCATGTATAGTAAGGCTTTTTTTTCCGACAAAAAAACGACCATGTATAGTAAGGCTTTTTTTCCGACAAAAAAACGACCATGTATAGTAAGGCTTTTTTTTCCGACAAAAAAATGACCATGTATAGTAAGGCTTTTTTTTCCGACAAAAAAACGACCATGTATAGTAAGGCTTTTTTTTCCGACATAAAAACGACCATGTATAGAGTAAGGCTTTTTTTTCCGACAAAAAAACGACCATGTATAGTAAGGCTTTTTTTTCCGACAAAAAAACGACCATGTATAGTAAGGCTTTTTTTTCCGACCAAAAAACGACCATGTATAGTAAGGCTTTTTTTAAGACATAAAAACGACCATGTATAGTAAGGCTTTTTTTAAGACATAAAAACGACCATGTATAGTAAGGCTTTTTTTTCCAACAAAAAAACGACCATGTGTAGTAAGGCTTTTTTTTCCGACAAAAAAACGACCATGTATAGTAAGGCTTTTTTTTCCGACATAAAAACGACCATGTATAGTAAGGCTTTTTTTTCCGACAAAAAAACGACCATGTATAGTAAAGCTTTTTTTTCCGACAAAAAAACGACCATGTATAGTAAGGCTTTTTTTCTGACAAAAAAACGACCATGTATAGTCAGGCTTTTTTTTCCGACAAAAAAACGACCATGTATAGTAAGGCTTTTTTTTCCAAAAAAAAAACGACCATGTATAGTAAGGCTTTCTTTTCCGACAAAAAAACGACCATGTATAGTAAGGCTTTTTTTTGACAAAAAAACGACCATGTATTGTAAGGCTTTTTTTTCCGACAAAAAAACGACCATGTATAGTAAGGCTTTTTTTAAGACATAAAAACGACCATGTATAGTAAGGCTTTTTTTAAGACATAAAAACGACCATGTATAGTAAGGCTTTTTTTTCCGACAAAAAAACGACCATGTATAGTAAGGCTTTTTTTTCCAACAAAAACACGACCATGTGTAGTAAGGCTTTTTTTTCCGACAAAAAAACGACCATGTATAGTAAGGCTTTTTTTTCCGACCAAAAAACGACCATGTATAGTAAGGCTTTTTTTAAGACATAAAAACGACCATGTATAGTAAGGCTTTTTTTAAGACATAAAAACGACCATGTATAGTAAGGCTTTTTTTAAGACATAAAAACGACCATGTATAGTAAGGCTTTTTTTTCCGACAAAAAAACGACCATGTATAGTAAGGCTTTTTTTTCCGACAAAAAAACGACCATGTATAGTAAGGCTTTTTTTTCCGACAAAAAAACGACCATGTATAGTAAGGCTTTTTTTTCCGACAAAAAAACGACCATGTATAGTAAGGCTTTTTTTTCCGACAAAAAAACGACCATGTATAGTAAGGCTTTTTTTTCCGACAAAAAAACAACCATGTATAGTAAGGCTTTTTTTTGCGACAAAAAAACGACCATGTATAGTAAAGCTTTTTTTTCCGACAAAAAAACGACCATGTATAGTAAGGCTTTTTTTCTGACAAAAAAACGACCATGTATAGTAAGGCTTTTTTTTCTGACAAAAAAACGACCATGTATAGTAAGGCTTTTTTTTCCAACAAAAAAACGACCATGTATAGTAAGGCTTTTTTTTCCGACAAAAAAACGACCATGTATAGTAAGGCTTTTTTTCTGACAAAAAAACGACCATGTATAGTAAGGCTTTTTTTTCCGACAAAAAAACGACCATGTATAGTAAGGCTTTTTTTAAGACATAAAAACGACCATGTATAGTAAGGCTTTTTTTAAGACATAAAAACGACCATGTATAGTAAGGCTTTTTTTTCTGACAAAAAAACGACCATGTATAGTAAGGCTTTTTTTTCCAACAAAAAAACGACCATGTATAGTAAGGCTTTTTTTAAGACATAAAAACGACCATGTATAGTAAGGCTTTTTTTTCCGACAAAAAAACGACCATGTATAGTAAGGCTTTTTTTAAGACATAAAAACGACCATGTATAGTAAGGCTTTTTTTTCCGACAAAAAAACGACCATGTATAGTAAGGCTTTTTTTTCCGACCAAAAAACGACCATGTATAGTAAGGCTTTTTTTAAGACATAAAAACGACCATGTATAGTAAGGCTTTTTTTAAGACATAAAAACGACCATGTATAGTAAGGCTTTTTTTTCCAACAAAAAAACGACCATGTATAGTAAGGCTTTTTTTTCCGACAAAAAAACGACCATGTATAGTAAGGCTTTTTTTTCCGACAAAAAAACGACCATGTATAGTAAGGCTTTTTTTTCCGACAAAAAAACGACCATGTATAGTAAGGCTTTTTTTTGCGACAAAAAAACGACCATGTATAGTAAAGCTTTTTTTTCCGACAAAAAAACGACCATGTATAGTAAGGCTTTTTTTCTGACAAAAAAACGACCATGTATAGTAAGGCTTTTTTTTCCGACAAAAAAACGACCATGTATAGTAAGGCTTTTTTTTCCAACAAAAAAACGACCATGTATAGTAAGGCTTTTTTTAAGACATAAAAACGACCATGTATAGTAAGGCTTTTTTTAAGACATAAAAACGACCATGTATAGTAAGGCTTTTTTCTCCGACAAAAAAACGACCATGTATAGTAAGGCTTTTTTTTCCAACAAAAACACGACCATGTGTAGTAAGGCTTTTTTTTCCGACAAAAAAACGACCATGTATAGTAAGGCTTTTTTTTCCGACCAAAAAACGACCAAGTATAGTAAGGCTTTTTTTAAGACATAAAAACGACCATGTATAGTAAGGCTTTTTTTAAGACATAAAAACGACCATGTATAGTAAGGCTTTTTTTAAGACATAAAAACGACCATGTATAGTAAGGCTTTTTTTTCCGACAAAAAAACGACCATGTATAGTAAGGCTTTTTTTTCCGACAAAAAAACGACCATGTATAGTAAGGCTTTTTTTTCCGACAAAAAAACGACCATGTATAGTAAGGCTTTTTTTTCCGACAAAAAAACGACCATGTATAGTAAGGCTTTTTTTTCCGACAAAAAAACGACCATGTATAGTAAGGCTTTTTTTTCCGACAAAAAAACGACCATGTATAGTAAGGCTTTTTTTTCCGACAAAAAAACAACCATGTATAGTAAGGCTTTTTTTTGCGACAAAAAAACGACCATGTATAGTAAAGCTTTTTTTTCCGACAAAAAAACGACCATGTATAGTAAGGCTTTTTTTCTGACAAAAAAACGACCATGTATAGTAAGGCTTTTTTTTCTGACAAAAAAACGACCATGTATAGTAAGGCTTTTTTTTCCAACAAAAAAACGACCATGTATAGTAAGGCTTTTTTTTCCGACAAAAAAACGACCATGTATAGTAAGGCTTTTTTTCTGACAAAAAAACGACCATGTATAGTAAGGCTTTTTTTTCCGACAAAAAAACGACCATGTATAGTAAGGCTTTTTTTAAGACATAAAAACGACCATGTATAGTAAGGCTTTTTTTAAGACATAAAAACGACCATGTATAGTAAGGCTTTTTTTTCCGACAAAAAAACGACCATGTATAGTAAGGCTTTTTTTTCCGACAAAAAAACGACCATGAAAAGTAAGGCCTTTTTTTCCGACAAAAAAACGACCATGTATAGTAAGGCTTTTTTTTCCGACAAAAAAACGACCATGTATAGTAAGGCTTTATTTCCGACCAAAAAACGACCATGTATAGTAAGGCTTTTTTTAAGACATAAAAACGACCATGTATAGTAAGGCTTTTTTTTCCGACAAAAAAACGACCATGTATAGTAAGGCTTTTTTTTCCAACAAAAAAACGACCATGTATAGTAAGGCTTTTTTTTCCGACAAAAAAACGACCATGTATAGTAAGGCTTTTTTTTTCCGACATAAAAACGACCATGTATAGTAAGGCTTTTTTTTCCGACATAAAAACGACCATGTATAGTAAGGCTTTTTTTTCCGACAAAAAAACGACCATGTATAGTAAGGCTTTTTTTCCAGACAAAAAAACGACCATGTATAGTAAGGCTTTTTTTTCCAACAAAAAAACGACCATGTATAGTAAGGCTTTTTTTCGCGACAAAAAAACGACCATGTATAGTAAGGCTTTTTTTTCCGACAAAAAAACGACCATGTATAGTAAGGCTTTTTTTTTCCGACAAAAAACGACCATGTATAGTAAGGCTTTTTTTCTGACAAAAAAACGACCATGTATAGTAAGGCTTTTTTTCTGACAAAAAAACGACCATGTATAGTAAGGCTTTTTTTTCCGACAAAAAAACGACCATGTATAGTAAGGCTTTTTTTTCCGACAAAAAAACGACCATGTATAGTAAGGCTTTTTTTCCGACAAAAAAACGACCATGTATAGTAAGGCTTTTTTTTCCGACAAAAAAATGACCATGTATAGTAAGGCTTTTTTTTCCGACAAAAAAACGACCATGTATAGTAAGGCTTTTTTTTCCGACAAAAAAACGACCATGTATAGTAAGGCTTTTTTTTCCGACCAAAAAACGACCATGTATAGTAAGGCTTTTTTTAAGACATAAAAACGACCATGTATAGTAAGGCTTTTTTTAAGACATAAAAACGACCATGTATAGTAAGGCTTTTTTTTCCGACAAAAAAAAGACCATGTATAGTAAGGCTTTTTTTTCCAACAAAAAAACGACCATGTGTAGTAAGGCTTTTTTTTCCGACAAAAAAACGACCATGTATAGTAAGGCTTTTTTTTCCGACCAAAAAACGACCATGTATAGTAAGGCTTTTTTTAAGACATAAAAACGACCATGTATAGTAAGGCTTTTTTTAAGACATAAAAACGACCATGTATAGTAAGGCTTTTTTTAAGACATAAAAACGACCATGTATAGTAAGGCTTTTTTTTCCAACAAAAAAACGACCATGTATAGTAAGGCTTTTTTTTCCGACAAAAAAACGACCATGTATAGTAAGGCTTTTTTTTCCGACATAAAAACGACCATGTATAGTAAGGCTTTTTTTTCCGACAAAAAAACGACCATGTATAGTAAAGCTTTTTTTTCCGACAAAAAAACGACCATGTATAGTAAGGCTTTTTTTCTGACAAAAAAACGACCATGTATAGTCAGGCTTTTTTTTCCGACAAAAAAACGACCATGTATAGTAAGGCTTTTTTTTCCCAAAAAAAAACGACCATGTATAGTAAGGCTTTTTTTTCCGACAAAAAAACGACCATGTATAGTAAGGCTTTTTTTTGACAAAAAAACGACCATGTATTGTAAGGCTTTTTTTTCCGACAAAAAAACGACCATGTATAGTAAGGCTTTTTTTAAGACATAAAAACGACCATGTATAGTAAGGCTTTTTTTAAGACATAAAAACGACCATGTATAGTAAGGCTTTTTTTTCCGACAAAAAAACGACCATGTATAGTAAGGCTTTTTTTTCCAACAAAAACACGACCATGTGTAGTAAGGCTTTTTTTTCCGACAAAAAAACGACCATGTATAGTAAGGCTTTTTTTTCCGACCAAAAAACGACCATGTATAGTAAGGCTTTTTTTAAGACATAAAAACGACCATGTATAGTAAGGCTTTTTTTAAGACATAAAAACGACCATGTATAGTAAGGCTTTTTTTAAGACATAAAAACGACCATGTATAGTAAGGCTTTTTTTTCCGACAAAAAAACGACCATGTATAGTAAGGCTTTTTTTTCCGACAAAAAAACGACCATGTATAGTAAGGCTTTTTTTTCCGACAAAAAAACGACCATGTATAGTAAGGCTTTTTTTTCCGACAAAAAAACGACCATGTATAGTAAGGCTTTTTTTTCCGACAAAAAAACGACCATGTATAGTAAGGCTTTTTTTTCCGACAAAAAAACAACCATGTATAGTAAGGCTTTTTTTTGCGACAAAAAAACGACCATGTATAGTAAAGCTTTTTTTTCCGACAAAAAAACGACCATGTATAGTAAGGCTTTTTTTAAGACATAAAAACGACCATGTATAGTAAGGCTTTTTTTAAGACATAAAAACGACCATGTATAGTAAGGCTTTTTTTTCTGACAAAAAAACGACCATGTATAGTAAGGCTTTTTTTTCCAACAAAAAAACGACCATGTATAGTAAGGCTTTTTTTAAGACATAAAAACGACCATGTATAGTAAGGCTTTTTTTTCCGACAAAAAAACGACCATGTATAGTAAGGCTTTTTTTAAGACATAAAAACGACCATGTATAGTAAGGCTTTTTTTTCCGACAAAAAAACGACCATGTATAGTAAGGCTTTTTTTTCCGACCAAAAAACGACCATGTATAGTAAGGCTTTTTTTAAGACATAAAAACGACCATGTATAGTAAGGCTTTTTTTAAGACATAAAAACGACCATGTATAGTAAGGCTTTTTTTTCCAACAAAAAAACGACCATGTATAGTAAGGCTTTTTTTTCCGACAAAAAAACGACCATGTATAGTAAGGCTTTTTTTTCCGACAAAAAAACGACCATGTATAGTAAGGCTTTTTTTTCCGACAAAAAAACGACCATGTATAGTAAGGCTTTTTTTTGCGACAAAAAAACGACCATGTATAGTAAAGCTTTTTTTTCCGACAAAAAAACGACCATGTATAGTAAGGCTTTTTTTTCCGACCAAAAAACGACCATGTATAGTAAGGCTTTTTTTAAGACATAAAAACGACCATGTATAGTAAGGCTTTTTTTAAGACATAAAAACGACCATGTATAGTAAGGCTTTTTTTAAGACATAAAAACGACCATGTATAGTAAGGCTTTTTTTTCCGACAAAAAAACGACCATGTATAGTAAGGCTTTTTTTTCCGACAAAAAAACGACCATGTATAGTAAGGCTTTTTTTTCCGACAAAAAAACGACCATGTATAGTAAGGCTTTTTTTTCCGACAAAAAAACGACCATGTATAGTAAGGCTTTTTTTTCCGACAAAAAAACGACCATGTATAGTAAGGCTTTTTTTTCCGACAAAAAAACGACCATGTATAGTAAGGCTTTTTTTTCCGACAAAAAAACAACCATGTATAGTAAGGCTTTCTTTTGCGACAAAAAAACGACCATGTATAGTAAAGCTTTTTTTTCCGACAAAAAAACGACCATGTATAGTAAGGCTTTTTTTCTGACAAAAAAACGACCATGTATAGTAAGGCTTTTTTTTCTGACAAAAAAACGACCATGTATAGTAAGGCTTTTTTTTCCAACAAAAAAACGACCATGTATAGTAAGGCTTTTTTTTCCGACAAAAAAACGACCATGTATAGTAAGGCTTTTTTTCTGACAAAAAAACGACCATGTATAGTAAGGCTTTTTTTTCCGACAAAAAAACGACCATGTATAGTAAGGCTTTTTTTAAGACATAAAAACGACCATGTATAGTAAGGCTTTTTTTAAGACATAAAAACGACCATGTATAGTAAGGCTTTTTTTTCCGACAAAAAAACGACCATGTATAGTAAGGCTTTTTTTTCCGACAAAAAAACGACCATGAAAAGTAAGGCCTTTTTTTCCGACAAAAAAACGACCATGTATAGTAAGGCTTTTTTTTACGACAAAAAAACGACCATGTATAGTAAGGCTTTATTTCTGACCAAAAAACGACCATGTATAGTAAGGCTTTTTTTAAGACATAAAAACGACCATGTATAGTAAGGCTTTTTTTTCCGACAAAAAAACGACCATGTATAGTAAGGCTTTTTTTTCCAACAAAAAAACGACCATGTATAGTAAGGCTTTTTTTAAGACATAAAAACGACCATGTATAGTAAGGCTTTTTTTAAGACATAAAAACGACCATGTATAGTAAGGCTTTTTTTTCCAACAAAAAAACGACCATGTATAGTAAGGCTTTTTTTTCCGACAAAAAAACGACCATGTATAGTAAGGCTTTTTTTTCCGACAAAAAAACGACCATGTATAGTAAGGCTTTTTTTTCCGACAAAAAAACGACCATGTATAGTAAGGCTTTTTTTTTCCGACAAAAAACGACCATGTATAGTAAGGCTTTTTTTCTGACAAAAAAACGACCATGTATAGTAAGGCTTTTTTTCTGACAAAAAAACGACCATGTATAGTAAGGCTTTTTTTTCCGACAAAAAAACGACCATGTATAGTAAGGCTTTTTTTTCCGACAAAAAAACGACCATGTATAGTAAGGCTTTTTTTCCGACAAAAAAACGACCATGTATAGTAAGGCTTTTTTTTCCGACAAAAAAATGACCATGTATAGTAAGGCTTTTTTTTCCGACAAAAAAACGACCATGTATAGTAAGGCTTTTTTTTCCGACATAAAAACGACCATGTATAGAGTAAGGCTTTTTTTTCCGACAAAAAAACGACCATGTATAGTAAGGCTTTTTTTTCCGACAAAAAAACGACCATGTATAGTAAGGCTTTTTTTTCCGACCAAAAAACGACCATGTATAGTAAGGCTTTTTTTAAGACATAAAAACGACCATGTATAGTAAGGCTTTTTTTTCCGACAAAAAAACAACCATGTATAGTAAGGCTTTTTTTTGCGACAAAAAAACGACCATGTATAGTAAGGCTTTTTTTTCCGACAAAAAAACGACCATGTATAGTAAGGCTTTTTTTTCCGACAAAAAAACGACCATGAAAAGTAAGGCCTTTTTTTCCGACAAAAAAACGACCATGTATAGTAAGGCTTTTTTTTACGACAAAAAAACGACCATGTATAGTAAGGCTTTATTTCTGACCAAAAAACGACCATGTATAGTAAGGCTTTTTTTAAGACATAAAAACGACCATGTATAGTAAGGCTTTTTTTTCCGACAAAAAAACGACCATGTATAGTAAGGCTTTTTTTAAGACATAAAAACGACCATGTATAGTAAGGCTTTTTTTAAGACATAAAAACGACCATGTATAGTAAGGCTTTTTTTTCCAACAAAAAAACGACCATGTATAGTAAGGCTTTTTTTTCCGACAAAAAAACGACCATGTATAGTAAGGCTTTTTTTTCCGACAAAAAAACGACCATGTATAGTAAGGCTTTTTTTAAGACATAAAAACGACCATGTATAGTAAGGCTTTTTTTAAGACATAAAAACGACCATGTATAGTAAGGCTTTTTTTTCCAACAAAAAAACGACCATGTATAGTAAGGCTTTTTTTTCCGACAAAAAAACGACCATGTATAGTAAGGCTTTTTTTTCCGACAAAAAAACGACCATGTATAGTAAGGCTTTTTTTTCCGACAAAAAAACGACCATGTATAGTAAGGCTTTTTTTTTCCGACAAAAAACGACCATGTATAGTAAGGCTTTTTTTTCCAACAAAAAAACGACCATGTATAGTAAGGCTTTTTTTTCCGACAAAAAAACGACCATGTATAGTAAGGCTTTTTTTTCCGACAAAAAAACGACCATGTATAGTAAGGCTTTTTTTTCCGACATAAAAACGACCATGTATAGTAAGGATTTTTTTTTTTTTTTTTTTTAAAATTCCTAGTCATAATCATTGCTCATTGCTCCTCTTTCCAGTAAACAGACTAACAGCCCCGTGGTCTAGTGGTAGAGTGTCTACACTCTGACACTGAGGTTGTGGGTTCGATCCCAGGCTGAGTCAAACCAAACGACCATGTATAGTAAGGCTTTTTTTTCCGACAAAAAAACGACCATGTATAGTAAGGCTTTTTTTTCCGACAAAAAAACGACCATGTATAGTAAGGCTTTTTTTTCCGACAAAAAAACGACCATGTACAGTAAGGCTTTTTTTTCCGACAAAAAAACGACCATGTATAGTAAGGCTTTTTTTCCGACAAAAAAAACGACCATGTATAGTAAGGCTTTTTTTTCCGACAAAAAAATGACCATGTATAGTAAGGCTTTTTTTTGCGACAAAAAAACGACCATGTATAGTAAGGCTTTTTTTTCCGACATAAAAACGACCATGTATAGTAAGGCTTTTTTTTCCGACAAAAAAAATGACCATGTATAGTAAGGCTTTTTTTTCTGACAAAAAAACGACCATGTATAGTAAGGCTTTTTTTCTGACAAAAAAACGACCATGTATAGTAAGGCTTTTTTTCCAGACAAAAAAACGACCATGTATAGTAAGGCTTTTTTTTTCAGATAAAAAAACGACCATGTATAGTAAGGCTTTTTTTTCCGACAAAAAAACAACCATGTATAGTAAGGCTTTTTTTTCCGACAAAAAAACGACCATGTATAGTAAGGCTTTTTTTTCCAACAAAAACACGACCATGTGTAGTAAGGCTTTTTTTTCCGACAAAAAAACGACCATGTATAGTAAGGCTTTTTTTTCCGACCAAAAAACGACCATGTATAGTAAGGCTTTTTTTAAGACATAAAAACGACCATGTATAGTAAGGCTTTTTTTAAGACATAAAAACGACCATGTATAGTAAGGCTTTTTTTAAGACATAAAAACGACCATGTATAGTAAGGCTTTTTTTTCCGACAAAAAAACGACCATGTATAGTAAGGCTTTTTTTTCCGACAAAAAAACGACCATGTATAGTAAGGCTTTTTTTTCCGACAAAAAAACGACCATGTATAGTAAGGCTTTTTTTTCCGACAAAAAAACGACCATGTATAGTAAGGCTTTTTTTTCCGACAAAAAAACGACCATGTATAGTAAGGCTTTTTTTTCCGACAAAAAAACAACCATGTATAGTAAGGCTTTTTTTTGCGACAAAAAAACGACCATGTATAGTAAAGCTTTTTTTTCCGACAAAAAAACGACCATGTATAGTAAGGCTTTTTTTAAGACATAAAAACGACCATGTATAGTAAGGCTTTTTTTAAGACATAAAAACGACCATGTATAGTAAGGCTTTTTTTTCTGACAAAAAAACGACCATGTATAGTAAGGCTTTTTTTTCCAACAAAAAAACGACCATGTATAGTAAGGCTTTTTTTAAGACATAAAAACGACCATGTATAGTAAGGCTTTTTTTTCCGACAAAAAAACGACCATGTATAGTAAGGCTTTTTTTAAGACATAAAAACGACCATGTATAGTAAGGCTTTTTTTTCCGACAAAAAAACGACCATGTATAGTAAGGCTTTTTTTTCCGACCAAAAAACGACCATGTATAGTAAGGCTTTTTTTAAGACATAAAAACGACCATGTATAGTAAGGCTTTTTTTAAGACATAAAAACGACCATGTATAGTAAGGCTTTTTTTTCCAACAAAAAAACGACCATGTATAGTAAGGCTTTTTTTTCCGACAAAAAAACGACCATGTATAGTAAGGCTTTTTTTTCCGACAAAAAAACGACCATGTATAGTAAGGCTTTTTTTTCCGACAAAAAAACGACCATGTATAGTAAGGCTTTTTTTTGCGACAAAAAAACGACCATGTATAGTAAAGCTTTTTTTTCCGACAAAAAAACGACCATGTATAGTAAGGCTTTTTTTCTGACAAAAAAACGACCATGTATAGTAAGGCTTTTTTTTCCGACAAAAAAACGACCATGTATAGTAAGGCTTTTTTTTCCAACAAAAAAACGACCATGTATAGTAAGGCTTTTTTTTCCGACAAAAAAACGACCATGTATAGTAAGGCTTTTTTTTGACAAAAAAACGACCATGTATTGTAAGGCTTTTTTTTCCGACAAAAAAACGACCATGTATAGTAAGGCTTTTTTTAAGACATAAAAACGACCATGTATAGTAAGGCTTTTTTTAAGACATAAAAACGACCATGTATAGTAAGGCTTTTTTTTCCGACAAAAAAACGACCATGTATAGTAAGGCTTTTTTTTCCAACAAAAACACGACCATGTGTAGTAAGGCTTTTTTTTCCGACAAAAAAACGACCATGTATAGTAAGGCTTTTTTTTCCGACCAAAAAACGACCATGTATAGTAAGGCTTTTTTTAAGACATAAAAACGACCATGTATAGTAAGGCTTTTTTTAAGACATAAAAACGACCATGTATAGTAAGGCTTTTTTTAAGACATAAAAACGACCATGTATAGTAAGGCTTTTTTTTCCGACAAAAAAACGACCATGTATAGTAAGGCTTTTTTTTCCGACAAAAAAACGACCATGTATAGTAAGGCTTTTTTTTCCGACAAAAAAACGACCATGTATAGTAAGGCTTTTTTTTCCGACAAAAAAACGACCATGTATAGTAAGGCTTTTTTTTCCGACAAAAAAACGACCATGTATAGTAAGGCTTTTTTTTCCGACAAAAAAACGACCATGTATAGTAAGGCTTTTTTTTCCGACAAAAAAACAACCATGTATAGTAAGGCTTTTTTTTGCGACAAAAAAACGACCATGTATAGTAAAGCTTTTTTTTCCGACAAAAAAACGACCATGTATAGTAAGGCTTTTTTTCTGACAAAAAAACGACCATGTATAGTAAGGCTTTTTTTTCTGACAAAAAAACGACCATGTATAGTAAGGCTTTTTTTTCCAACAAAAAAACGACCATGTATAGTAAGGCTTTTTTTTCCGACAAAAAAACGACCATGTATAGTAAGGCTTTTTTTCTGACAAAAAAACGACCATGTATAGTAAGGCTTTTTTTTCCGACAAAAAAACGACCATGTATAGTAAGGCTTTTTTTAAGACATAAAAACGACCATGTATAGTAAGGCTTTTTTTAAGACATAAAAACGACCATGTATAGTAAGGCTTTTTTTTCCGACAAAAAAACGACCATGTATAGTAAGGCTTTTTTTTCCGACAAAAAAACGACCATGAAAAGTAAGGCCTTTTTTTCCGACAAAAAAACGACCATGTATAGTAAGGCTTTTTTTTACGACAAAAAAACGACCATGTATAGTAAGGCTTTATTTCTGACCAAAAAACGACCATGTATAGTAAGGCTTTTTTTAAGACATAAAAACGACCATGTATAGTAAGGCTTTTTTTTCCGACAAAAAAACGACCATGTATAGTAAGGCTTTTTTTTCCAACAAAAAAACGACCATGTATAGTAAGGCTTTTTTTTCCGACAAAAAAACGACCATGTATAGTAAGGCTTTTTTTTTCCGACATAAAAACGACCATGTATAGTAAGGCTTTTTTTTCCGACATAAAAACGACCATGTATAGTAAGGATTTTTTTTTTTTTTTTTTTAAAATTCCTAGTCATAATCATTGCTCATTGCTCCTCTTTCCAGTAAACAGACTAACAGCCCCGTGGTCTAGTGGTAGAGTGTCTACACTCTGACACTGAGGTTGTGGGTTCGATCCCAGGCTGAGTCAAACCAAACGACCATGTATAGTAAGGCTTTTTTTTCCGACAAAAAAACGACCATGTATAGTAAGGCTTTTTTTTCCGACAAAAAAACGACCATGTATAGTAAGGCTTTTTTTTCCGACAAAAAAAACGACCATGTACAGTAAGGCTTTTTTTTCCGACAAAAAAACGACCATGTATAGTAAGGCTTTTTTTCCGACAAAAAAAACGACCATGTATAGTAAGGCTTTTTTTTCCGACAAAAAAATGACCATGTATAGTAAGGCTTTTTTTTGCGACAAAAAAACGACCATGTATAGTAAGGCTTTTTTTTCCGACATAAAAACGACCATGTATAGTAAGGCTTTTTTTTCCGACAAAAAAAATGACCATGTATAGTAAGGCTTTTTTTTCTGACAAAAAAACGACCATGTATAGTAAGGCTTTTTTTCTGACAAAAAAACGACCATGTATAGTAAGGCTTTTTTTCCAGACAAAAAAACGACCATGTATAGTAAGGCTTTTTTTTCCAACAAAAAAACGACCATGTATAGTAAGGCTTTTTTTCGCGACAAAAAAACGACCATGTATAGTAAAGCTTTTTTTTCCGACAAAAAAACGACCATGTATAGTAAGGCTTTTTTTTCCGACAAAAAAAATGACCATGTATAGTAAGGCTTTTTTTAAGACATAAAAACGACCATGTATAGTAAGGCTTTTTTTTCCGACAAAAAAACGACCATGTATAGTAAGGCTTTTTTTTCCAACAAAAAAACGACCATGTATAGTAAGGCTTTTTTTTCCAACAAAAAAACGACCATGTATAGTAAGGCTTTTTTTCTGACAAAAAAACGACCATGTATAGTAAGGCTTTTTTTTCCGACAAAAAAACGACCATGTATAGTAAGGCTTTTTTTTCCGACAAAAAAACGACCATGTATAGTAAGGCTTTTTTTTCCGACCAAAAAACGACCATGTATAGTAAGGCTTTTTTTAAGACATAAAAACGACCATGTATAGTAAGGCTTTTTTTAAGACATAAAAACGACCATGTATAGTAAGGCTTTTTTTTCCGACAAAAAAACGACCATGTATAGTAAGGCTTTTTTTTTCCAACAAAAAAACGACCATGTATAGTAAGGCTTTTTTTCTGACAAAAAAACGACCATGAAAAGTAAGGCCTTTTTTTCCGACCAAAAAACGACCATGTATAGTAAGGCTTTTTTTTCCGACCAAAAAACGACCATGTATAGTAAGGCTTTTTTTAAGACATAAAAACGACCATGTATAGTAAGGCTTTTTTTTCCGACAAAAAAACGACCTTGTATAGTAAGGCTTTTTTTTCCAACAAAAAAACGACCATGTATAGTAAGGCTTTTTTTTTCGACAAAAAAACGACCATGTATAGTAAGGCTTTTTTTTTCCGACATAAAAACGACCATGTATAGTAAGGCTTTTTTTTCCGACATAAAAACGACCATGTATATTAAGGCTTTTTTTTCCGACAAAAAAACGACCATGTATAGTAAGGCTTTTTTTTCCGACAAAAAAACGACCATGTATAGTAAGGCTTTTTTTTCCGCCAAAAAAACGACCATGTATAGTAAGGCTTTTTTTAAGACATAAAAACGACCATGTATAGTAAGGCTTTTTTTCCGACAAAAAAACAACCATGTATAGTAAGGCTTTTTTTTCCGACAAAAAAACGACCATGTATAGTAAGGCTTTTTTTCCGACAAAAAAACGACCATGTATAGTAAGGCTTTTTTTTCCGACAAAAAAACGACCATGTATAGTAAGGCTTTTTTTTCCGACAAAAAAACGACCATGTATAGTAAGGCTTTTTTTTCCGACAAAAAAACGACCATGTATAGTAAGGCTTTTTTTTCCGACAAAAAAACAACCATGTATAGTAAGGCTTTTTTTTGCGACAAAAAAACGACCATGTATAGTAAAGCTTTTTTTTCCGACAAAAAAACGACCATGTATAGTAAAGCTTTTTTTTCCGACAAAAAAAACGACCATGTATAGTAAGGCTTTTTTTCTGACAAAAAAACGACCATGTATAGTAAGGCTTTTTTTTCCGACAAAAAAACGACCATGTATAGTAAGGCTTTTTTTTCCAACAAAAAAACGACCATGTATAGTAAGGCTTTTTTTTCCGACAAAAAAACGACCATGTATAGTAAGGCTTTTTTTCTGACAAAAAAACGACCATGTATAGTAAGGCTTTTTTTTGAGACAAAAAAACGACCATGTATAGTAAGGCTTTTTTTAAGACATAAAAACGACCATGTATAGTAAGGCTTTTTTTTCCGACAAAAAAACGACCATGTATAGTAAGGCTTTTTTTTCCAACAAAAAAACGACCATGTATAGTAAGGCTTTTTTTTCCAACAAAAAAACGACCATGTATAGTAAGGCTTTTTTTCTGACAAAAAAACGACCATGTATAGTAAGGCTTTTTTTTCCGACAAAAAAACGACCATGTATAGTAAGGCTTTTTTTTCCGACAAAAAAACGACCATGTATAGTAAGGCTTTTTTTTCCGACAAAAAAACGACCATGTATAGTAAGGCTTTTTTTTCCGACAAAAAAACAACCATGTATAGTAAGGCTTTTTTTTGCGACAAAAAAACGACCATGTATAGTAAAGCTTTTTTTTCCGACAAAAAAACGACCATGTATAGTAAGGCTTTTTTTCTGACAAAAAAACGACCATGTATAGTAAGGCTTTTTTTTCCGACAAAAAAACGACCATGTATAGTAAGGCTTTTTTTTCCAACAAAAAAACGACCAGTAAGGCTTTTTTTTCCGACAAAAAAACGACCATGTATAGTAAGGCTTTTTTTCTGACAAAAAAACGACCATGTATAGTAAGGCTTTTTTTTCCGACAAAAAAACGACCATGTATAGTAAGGCTTTTTTTAAGACATAAAAACGACCATGTATAGTAAGGCTTTTTTTTCCGACAAAAAAACGACCATGTATAGTAAGGCTTTTTTTTCCAACAAAAAAACGACCATGTATAGTAAGGCTTTTTTTTCCAACAAAAAAACGACCATGTATAGTAAGGCTTTTTTTCTGACAAAAAAACGACCATGTATAGTAAGGCTTTTTTTTCCGACAAAAAAACGACCATGTATAGTAAGGCTTTTTTTTCCGACAAAAAAACGACCATGTATAGTAAGGCTTTTTTTTCCGACCAAAAAACGACCATGTATAGTAAGGCTTTTTTTAAGACATAAAAACGACCATGTATAGTAAGGCTTTTTTTAAGACATAAAAACGACCATGTATAGTAAGGCTTTTTTTTCCGACAAAAAAACGACCATGTATAGTAAGGCTTTTTTTTTCCAACAAAAAAACGACCATGTATAGTAAGGCTTTTTTTCTGACAAAAAAACGACCATGAAAAGTAAGGCCTTTTTTTCCGACCAAAAAACGACCATGTATAGTAAGGCTTTTTTTTCCGACCAAAAAACGACCATGTATAGTAAGGCTTTTTTTAAGACATAAAAACGACCATGTATAGTAAGGCTTTTTTTTCCGACAAAAAAACGACCTTGTATAGTAAGGCTTTTTTTTCCAACAAAAAAACGACCATGTATAGTAAGGCTTTTTTTTTCGACAAAAAAACGACCATGTATAGTAAGGCTTTTTTTTTCCGACATAAAAACGACCATGTATAGTAAGGCTTTTTTTTCCGACATAAAAACGACCATGTATATTAAGGCTTTTTTTTCCGACAAAAAAACGACCATGTATAGTAAGGCTTTTTTTTCAGACAAAAAAACGACCATGTATAGTAAGGCTTTTTTTTCCGCCAAAAAAACGACCATGTATAGTAAGGCTTTTTTTTAGACATAAAAACGACCATGTATAGTAAGACTTTTTTTTCCGACAAAAAAACGACCATGTATAGTAAGGCTTTTTTTTCCGCCAAAAAAACGACCATGTATAGTAAGGCTTTTTTTTCCGACATAAAAACGACCATGTATAGTAAGGCTTTTTTTTCCGACAAAAAAACGACCATGTATAGTAAGGCTTTTTTTTCCGCCAAAAAAACGACCATGTATAGTAAGGCTTTTTTTTCCGCCAAAAAAACGACCATGTATAGTAAGGCTTTTTTTTAGACATAAAAACGACCATGTATAGTAAGACTTTTTTTTCCGACAAAAAAACGACCATGTATAGTAAGGCTTTTTTTTTCAGATAAAAAAATGACCATGTATAGTAAGGCTTTTTTTTAAGACATAAAAACGACCATGTATAGTAAGACTTTTTTTTCCGACAAAAAAACGACCATGTATAGTAAGGCTTTTTTTTCAGATAAAAAAATGACCATGTATAGTAAGGCTTTTTTTTAGACATAAAAACGACCATGTATAGTAAGGCTTTTTTTTTCCGACAAAAAAACGACCATGTATAGTAAGGCTTTTTTTTCCGATAAAAAAAACGACCATGAATAGTAAGCCTTTTTTTTCCGACATAAAAACGACCATGTATAGTAAGGCTTTTTTTTTTTTTTTTTTTATTTATTTATTTTTTTTAAATTCCTAGTCATAATTACTCAACTCATTGGTCCTCTTTCCAGTAAACAGACTAACAGCCCCGTGGTCTAGTGGTAGAGTGTCTATACTCTGACACTGAGGTTGTGGGTTCGATCCCAGGCTGAGTCCAACCAAACGACCATGTATAGTAAGACTTTTTTTTCCGACAAAAAAACGACCATGTATAGTAAGACTTTTTTTTCCGACAAAAAAACGACCATGTATAGTAAGGCTTTTTTTTCCGACAAAAAAACGACCATGTATAGTAAGGCTTTTTTTTCCGACATAAAAACGACCATGTATAGTAAGGCTTTTTTTTCCGACAAAAAAACGACCATGTATAGTAAGGCTTTTTTTTCCGCCAAAAAAACGACCATGTATAGTAAGGCTTTTTTTTCCGCCAAAAAAACGACCATGTATAGTAAGGCTTTTTTTTTCAGATAAAAAAACGACCATGTATAGTAAGGCTTTTTTTTCCGACAAAAAAACAACCATGTATAGTAAGGCTTTTTTTTCCGACAAAAAAACGACCATGTATAGTAAGGCTTTTTTTTCCGACATAAAAACGACCATGTATAGTAAGGCTTTTTTTTCCGACAAAAAAACGACCATGTATAGTAAGGCTTTTTTTTCCGACAAAAAAACGACCATGTATAGTAAGGCTTTTTTTCCGACAAAAAAACGACCATGTATAGTAAGGCTTTTTTTTCCGACAAAAAAACGACCATGTATAGTAAGGCTTTTTTTTCCGACAAAAAAACGACCATGTATAGTAAGGCTTTTTTTTCCGCCAAAAAAACGACCATGTATAGTAAGGCTTTTTTTTCCGCCAAAAAAACGACCATGTATAGTAAGGCTTTTTTTTTCAGATAAAAAAACGACCATGTATAGTAAGGCTTTTTTTTCCGACAAAAAAACAACCATGTATAGTAAGGCTTTTTTTTCCGACAAAAAAACGACCATGTATAGTAAGGCTTTTTTTTCCGACATAAAAACGACCATGTATAGTAAGGCTTTTTTTTCCGACAAAAAAACGACCATGTATAGTAAGGCTTTTTTTTCCGACAAAAAAACGACCATGTATAGTAAGGCTTTTTTTCCGACAAAAAAACGACCATGTATAGTAAGGCTTTTTTTTCCGACAAAAAAACGACCATGTATAGTAAGGCTTTTTTTTCCGACAAAAAAACGACCATGTATAGTAAGGCTTTTTTTTAGACATAAAAACGACCATGTATAGTAAGACTTTTATTTCCGACAAAAAAACGACCATGTATAGTAAGGCTTTTTTTTTTCAGATAAAAAAACGACCATGTATAGTAAGGCTTTTTTTTCCGACAAAAAAACGACCATGTATAGTAAGGCTTTTTTTTCCGACAAAAAAACGACCATGTATAGTAAGGCTTTTTTTTCCGACATAAAAACGACCATGTATAGTAAGGCTTTTTTTTCCGACAAAAAAACGACCATGTATAGTAAGGCTTTTTTTTCCGCCAAAAAAACGACCATGTATAGTAAGGCTTTTTTTTCCGCCAAAAAAACGACCATGTATAGTAAGGCTTTTTTTTTCAGATAAAAAAACGACCATGTATAGTAAGGCTTTTTTTTCCGACAAAAAAACAACCATGTATAGTAAGGCTTTTTTTTCCGACAAAAAAACGACCATGTATAGTAAGGCTTTTTTTTCCGACATAAAAACGACCATGTATAGTAAGGCTTTTTTTTCCGACAAAAAAACGACCATGTATAGTAAGGCTTTTTTTTCCGACAAAAAAACGACCATGTATAGTAAGGCTTTTTTTTCCGATAAAAAAAACGACCATGAATAGTAAGCCTTTTTTTTCCGACATAAAAACGACCATGTATAGTAAGGCTTTTTTTTTTTTTTTTTTTTTTTTTTTTTAATTCCTAGTCATAATTGCTCAACTCATTGGTCCTCTTTCCAGTAAACAGACTAACAGCCCCGTGGTCTAGTGGTAGTGTGTCTACACTCTGACACTGAGGTTGTGGGTTCGATCCCAGGCTGAGTCAAACCAAACGACCATGTATAGTAAGGCTTTTTTTTCAGAAAAAAAAACGACCATGTATAGTAAGGCTTTTTTTTCCGACAAAAAAACGACCATGTATAGTAAGGCTTTTTTTTCAGATAAAAAAACGACCATGTATAGTAAGGCTTTTTTTTCCGACAAAAAAACGACCATGTATAGTAAGGCTTTTTTTTCCGACAAAAAAACGACCATGTATAGTAAGGCTTTTTTTTTCAGATAAAAAAACGACCATGTATAGTAAGGCTTTTTTTTCCGACAAAAAAACGACCATGTATAGTAAGGCTTTTTTTTCCGACAAAAAAACGACCATGTATAGTAAGGCTTTTTTTTCCGACAAAAAAACGACCATGTATAGTAAGGCTTTTTTTTAGACATAAAAACGACCATGTATAGTAAGACTTTTTTTTCCGACAAAAAAACGACCATGTATAGTAAGGCTTTTTTTTCCGACAAAAAAACGACCATGTATAGTAAGGCTTTTTTTTCCGACATAAAAACGACCATGTATAGTAAGGCTTTTTTTTCCGACAAAAAAACGACCATGTATAGTAAGGCTTTTTTTTCCGACAAAAAAACGACCATGTATAGTAAGGCTTTTTTTCCGACAAAAAAACGATCATGTATAGTAAGGCTTTTTTTTTCCGACAAAAAAACGACCATGTATAGTAAGGCTTTTTTTTAGACATAAAAACGACCATGTATAGTAAGACTTTTTTTTCCGACAAAAAAATGACCATGTATAGTAAGGCTTTTTTTTTCAGATAAAAAAACGACCATGTATTGTAAGGCTTTTTTTTCCGACAAAAAAACGACCATGTATAGTAAGGCTTTTTTTTCCGACAAAAAAACGACCATGAATAGTAAGCCTTTTTTTTCCGACATAAAAACGACCATGTATAGTAAGGCTTGTTTTTTTTTTTTTTTTTTTTTTTTTTTTTTTTAAATTCCTAGTCATAATTACTCAACTCATTGGTCCTCTTTCCAGTAAACAGACTAACAGCCCCGTGGTCTAGTGGTAGAGTGTCTGCACTCTGACACTGAGGTTGTGGGTTCGATCCCAGGCTGAGTCAAACTAAACGACCATGTATAGTAAGGCTTTTTTTTAAGACATAAAAACGACCATGTATAGTAAGGCTTTTTTTTCCGAAAAAAACCCGACCATGTATAGTAAGGCTTTTTTTCTGACAAAAAAACGACCATGTATAGTAAGGCTTTTTTTCCGACAAAAAAACGACCATGTATAGTAAGGCTTTTTTTTCCGACAAAAAAACGACCATGTATAGTAAGGCTTTTTTTTCCGACAAAAAAACGACCATGTATAGTAAGGCTTTTTTTTCCGACAAAAAAACGACCATGTATAGTAAGGCTTTTTTTCTGACAAAAAAACGACCATGTATAGTAAGGCTTTTTTTTCCGACAAAAAAACGACCATGTATAGTAAGGCTTTTTTTTCCGACAAAAAAACGACCATGTATAGTAAGGCTTTTTTTTCCGACAAAAAAACGACCATGTATAGTAAGGCTTTTTTTTAGACATAAAAACGACCATGTATAGTAAGACTTTTTTTTCCGACAAAAAAACGACCATGTATAGTAAGGCTTTTTTTTTCAGATAAAAAAACGACCATGTATAGTAAGGCTTTTTTTTCCGACAAAAAAACGACCATGTATAGTAAGGCTTTTTTTTCCGACAAAAAAACGACCATGTATAGTAAGGCTTTTTTTTCCGACATAAAAACGACCATGTATAGTAAGGCTTTTTTTTCCGACAAAAAAACGACCATGTATAGTAAGGCTTTTTTTTCCGACAAAAAAACGACCATGTATAGTAAGGCTTTTTTTTCCGACAAAAAAACGACCATGTATAGTAAGGCTTTTTTTTCCGACAAAAAAACGACCATGTATAGTAAGGCTTTTTTTTCCGACAAAAAAACGACCATGTATAGTAAGGCTTTTTTTTAGACATAAAAACGACCATGTATAGTAAGACTTTTATTTCCGACAAAAAAACGACCATGTATAGTAAGGCTTTTTTTTTCAGAAAAAAAAACGACCATGTATAGTAAGGCTTTTTTTTCCGACAAAAAAACGACCATGTATAGTAAGGCTTTTTTTTCCGACAAAAAAACGACCATGTATAGTAAGGCTTTTTTTTCCGACATAAAAACGACCATGTATAGTAAGGCTTTTTTTTCCGACAAAAAAACGACCATGTATAGTAAGGCTTTTTTTTCCGACAAAAAAACGACCATGTATAGTAAGGCTTTTTTTTCCGACAAAAAAACGACCATGTATAGTAAGGCTTTTTTTTAGACATAAAAACGACCATGTATAGTAAGACTTTTTTTTCCGACAAAAAAACGACCATGTATAGTAAGGCTTTTTTTTTCAGATAAAAAAATGACCATGTATAGTAAGGCTTTTTTTTAGACATAAAAACGACCATGTATAGTAAGACTTTTTTTTCCGACAAAAAAACGACCATGTATAGTAAGGCTTTTTTTTCAGATAAAAAAATGACCATGTATAGTAAGGCTTTTTTTTAGACATAAAAACGACCATGTATAGTAAGGCTTTTTTTTCCGACAAAAAAACGACCATGTATAGTAAGGCTTTTTTTTCCGATAAAAAAAACGACCATGAATAGTAAGCCTTTTTTTTCCGACATAAAAACGACCATGTATAGTAAGGCTTGTTTTTTTTTTTTTTTTTTTTTTTTTTTAAAATTCCTAGTCATAATTACTCAACTCATTGGTCCTCTTTCCAGTAAACAGACTAACAGCCCCGTGGTCTAGTGGTAGAGTGTCTACACTCTGAAACTGAGGTTGTGGGTTCGATCCCAGGCTGAGTCAAACCAAACGACCATGTATAGTAAGGCTTTTTTTTCAGAAAAAAAAACGACCATGTATAGTAAGGCTTTTTTTTCCGACAAAAAAACGACCATGTATAGTAAGGCTTTTTTTTCCGACAAAAAAACGACCATGTATAGTAAGGCTTTTTTTAAGACATAAAAACGACCATGTATAGTAAGACTTTTTTTTTCCGACAAAAAAACGACCATGTATAGTAAGGCTTTTTTTTCCGACAAAAAAACGACCATGTATAGTAAGGCTTTTTTTTCCGACATAAAAACGACCATGTATAGTAAGGCTTTTTTTTCCGACAAAAAAACGACCATGTATAGTAAGGCTTTTTTTCCGACAAAAAAACTACCATGTATAGTAAGGCTTTTTTTTTCCGACAAAAAAACGACCATGTATAGTAAGGCTTTTTTTTCCGACAAAAAAACGACCATGTATAGTAAGGCTTGTTTTTTTTTTTTTGTTTTTTTTTTTAAATTCCTAGTCATAATTACTCAACTCATTGGTCCTCTTTCCAGTAAACAGACTAACAGCCCCGTGGTCTAGTGGTAGAGTGTCTACACTCTGAAACTGAGGTTGTGGGTTCGATCCCAGGCTGAGTCAAACCAAACGACCATGTATAGTAAGGCTTTTTTTTCAGAAAAAAAAACGACCATGTATAGTAAGGCTTTTTTTTCCGACAAAAAAACGACCATGTATAGTAAGGCTTTTTTTTCCGACAAAAAAACGACCATGTATAGTAAGGCTTTTTTTTCCGACATAAAAACGACCATGTATAGTAAGGCTTTTTTTTTCCGACAAAAAAACGACCATGTATAGTAAGGCTTTTTTTTCCGACAAAAAAACGACCATGTATAGTAAGGCTTTTTTTCCGACAAAAAAACTACCATGTATAGTAAGGCTTTTTTTTTCCGACAAAAAAACGACCATGTATAGTAAGGCTTTTTTTTCCGACAAAAAAACGACCATGTATAGTAAGGCTTTTTTTAGACATAAAAACGACCATGTATAGTAAGACTTTTTTTTCCGACAAAAAAACGACCATGTATAGTAAGGCTTTTTTTTTCAGATAAAAAAACGACCATGTATAGTAAGGCTTTTTTTTCCGACAAAAAAAACGACCATGTATAGTAAGGCTTTTTTTTCCGACAAAAAAACGACCATGTATAGTAAGGCTTTTTTTTCCGACAAAAAAACGACCATGTATAGTAAGGCTTTTTTTCCGACAAAAAAACGACCATGTACATTTTTTTTAAAAACGACCATGTATAGTAAGGCTTTATTTTAATTCTTTTAAAAACGACCATGTATAGTAAGGCTTTTTTAATTCTTTTAAAAACGACCATGCATAGTAAGGCTTTTTTAATTTTTTTAAAAACGACCATGTATAGTAAGGCTTTTTTAATTCTTTTAAAAACGACCATGTATAGAAAGACTTTTTTAATTCTTAAAAAATGACCATATATAGTAAGGCTTTTTAAATAAAAAACAAACAAAAAAACGACCATGTATCGTAAGACTTTTTAATTTTTTTTTAAAAAACGACCATGTATAGTAAGGCTTTTTTAATTCTTTTAAAAACGACCATGTATAGAAAGACTTTTTTAATTCTTAAAAAATGACCATATATAGTAAGGCTTTTTAAATAAAAAACAAACAAAAAAACGACCATGTATCGTAAGACTTTTTAATTTTTTTTTAAAAAACGACCATGTATTGTAAGGCTTTTTAAATAAATAAATAAATAAAAACGACCATGTATAGTAAGGCTTTTTAAAAAAAAAAAAAAAAACATGTATAGTAAGGCTTTTTTTTTTTTTTTTTTTTTAAATGACCATGTATAGTAAGGCTTTTTTTTTAATTTTTTTTTTTTTTAAATGACCATGTATAGTAAGGCTTTTTAATTTTTTTTTAAAAACGACCATGTATAGGAAGGCTTTTTAAATAAAAAAACAAAACAAAAAAAACGACCATGTATAGTAAGGCTTTAAAAAACAAAAAAAAACAAAAAAACATGTCTATAGTAAGGCGTTTTATTTATAAAAAAAAAAAAAAAAAAAAAAAAAGGTTTGAGTCCAGGCTCCGGCCTTCCTGGGTGAAGTTTGCATGTTCTCCCCCTGCCTGCGTGGGTCTTCTCTGGGTATTCCGGTCTCCTCCCACATCCCAAAGACATGCATGGCAGGTTAGTTGGATGCTCCGAATTGTCCCAAGGTGTGCTTGTGGTTGTTTGTCTCTATAGTAAGGTGTTTTTTTGTTTTTTTGTTTTTTCAATAAACATGTTTGTTTTTTTAAAGTAAGGTGTTTTTTTTAAACTAACTTTTATATTAAGGCTTTTTTTGTTTTAAAGTTAAACTAAACTTTAAAAGTTAAACTAAAACAAAACAAGTTACTTGAATGAGGCACAACTAATGGTTATTGCTTATTGAAGATACAGATGTGCAATTTTAAAATGACAATATGTATACTACGAATGGCCACCAGGGTACCCTATCCCTTCTTGCTTGGGGCCCCTGGGTAATGTTGTTACGCCACTGCGTGCATGTGACTGAGTGTATGGTTCCGCACACCTGACTTAAGTCAGCACCATGGCCATGTGACACTCGGCCACCGATTGCCGCAGATACAAAGCTGGACATTGTTCACCACTTCAAGTCATTCTCAGCAGAAGCCGCTTTAATGGAGCGTCAGAAGTGGTGACACAATCAGGCTGCAAATCTTTAAACGCCTTGTATGTTCAAGTGACCATGAAATGACCATCTGCAGAGCTACATTCCAAGTGCCTACAATATGGTTTGAGGCAACCGTTGCTAATAGAGGGCAATGAATGTCCCTCCTCATATTCAGGAAACGTGACATATTCTTCTAGCACCAAGGGACCTTATTGCTCCAGGACTCCCCCTAGAGTTTGGACATATATTGACATTTAAGTCTGCCTTTAACATGCAGTTTAAGACACATTTATTAGCGCATGTTTAGCTGGCTTTTTAACGTTTCCTTTTCTGCCTCAGTGACATTGCGGCAGAGTGGCGTGCTGGAGGGTTGACACCATCTCTGCTTTACTGCAGTGCACCTGTCAGTTGACGGGGATGACGTTTGACTTTGCTGGCAAGACTGAGTCAGCTTCCATGAGGGGACACGTGCAAGCAACGTTAGAAGAGATGGTAAAGACTTTGGTTAATATTATTGATGTCACTATGCAGAAGATCCACATTCAAGTGGTTCGAGCTTCACCTGTTCGTAAAAACATACAATGCGCTATTGGTGTCTTCGTTTGGACATGACTGACCTGGACTTTCTGTATTACACTTTTGCGCGCTGGTATTCCCCAGACGACTCGCTCTATGTTTCCACTGTTGCCGTGAGATTTCTGTAACACGTTAGATACACATCTATTACATTGTAAATGTGCAGCTGTTTCAAGGTTTCTTGCCAAGCATTCTTGCTCTAGATTGACCTTTTGAGAATTTAGATCCTAAAAAAAACATGGGAAATACTGCACTGAGAACACAAACTGTCACAAAACAGGTTGATAACAGGTGATGCTAGAACCTGCCCGAAGAAACCTGAAGAAAGTTGTTATGGATAGTACATTTAAATAGAACAATACATTTCAATTTATTGCAAATTTTCCAAATTCGCTGTTGGCCTCTGTCGCCATCCTAGCACGAAGCGAGTTTGCAAACTAAATGACGGACAGGAGAGATGAAACCTCTTAAGTTAGCTTTGCGCTAGCTAGCTGGTAAAATATGACACGGATGGATTTAAAACTTAATACCTTTGTTGTTACTTCGCTTTTGACTTAAGTATGCAAACTTAAACACTAAACTGGAGAGACAAAATCTCCTAGGTTAGCTTAGCGCTAGCTAGGAGAGAAATGACACGGATGGATTTAAAACGGTAGCAAAAGCGAGAGAAAGAAAACGTCCTCAGTTCTCCCTGGCGAGGAATTGTGGAGGTTAAAGTATTATTATTTTAAACTAAAAACAAAAAACTTTTGGTAGGTTGACATGGCTTATTAGCATGTTAGCCACAGTCTTGGTACACTGCAATATGTATTTGAAGCTCGGTAAAGTCCTTTGGATTAAATATTGTGCAGATATTTATCATTATTGCCAATTACATTTTTTTTGGACTGTGAATTGTTTTTTGGTTAAAGAGCAATTTGAATTGAGTCGGTCAGGATTTGGTGTACGAGTCCAGTCACTAATATATATACATATGTATATGAATTCACAAGGTTTCATGAAAATCTATTTTGCGTAACTGCTAACTAAACAAAGGTGATCAAAAGAATGCCACATAGTACCCCGGTAATTATTCATGCTTGAAGAAGATTTGTGGAGGAATCAGACTGTCAGTCCACCCAATTGCTTCTCTGCACTTCTTCTCCTGGCCCATCCCAGGAGAACGAAAGCCGAGAGGCTGCTGGAGCGGGAAAAGGCCTCTAGACAGCGGCTAAGTGATCGCTAAAGTCGAGGATGCGGACTGTGCAATAGATGCTGCGCCCCTGGAGAGCCGAGGAGAGGAGCGATGACAAAGAGGATGAAGACATGAAGGAGGAGAGCGAGAGGTGAGGCGTTTAAAGTGATAGAAAAGTGATCTCTTCAGGGAATCATCACTTTCCTTTTGCGGGTCGCTCCGGGTGACTGTGCGCACGTTATTGTTGTGAGAGCTTTCAGTGACGGCAGACAAACAGGCTGATCAAACAGAAGAAAAAGTCAGAGCAAATAAAGTCAAGCTCCCTCTCTTTGTTTTCCTTAACATTGTGCCAGATTGGAGTGTATGTCAAAGGAAGAAAGGCCTTGTTTCCGTACAGAAACTCTGTATGATTCATGTTTCCTCTGCTTTGATCTGTGAGCCGCGCGCAGCCTCGGGATAAACCATTTCAGGTTGTCTAAACAATTTCCAATCACCGTTTCCATATTTAGGCTCTTATATGAAGCAGAGGAGCGACGCCATAACGCAATTCTTGCGGCGCAGCGGAGAGGATTTGATCCACGGAGTGTTCGACATTGATCATGCACGCAAATAAACACGCACACTCGTACTCTAAAGTGGCACACCCTTGAGGTCAGCTTAGCGGCAAAGTGAGACCCTCTTGAAACCGCCCACCCCCCCGTCTTTCATCCTTGTCTCCAAATGCACATCTGCTCCCCAGCGTCCCGACTCTCATCGCCCCCCCCACCACTCCTTTTCCTGTGTGAAATCCACACAGGCTCTTATTAGCAAACCTCACCACCCCCAGACCCACTTCTGATCTCCCTCCTGATTACCAAGCATCCCTCAGCTACAAAAACACCACAACACTCTGAAACAAGGTGTCCAAACTTTTTGCAACTAGAAAACGCAAAATAAAAATAAAAAAAAGCTTCATTTATTTTTATTTATATGTATTTTTTTTTTTTTTTTGGGCCAGACTTTGGACATGCCTGCTGAAGACTAATACTGGCCAACACCTCAAGTTTGAGTTACAGCGTCAAAGCATGTGTGTGCGTGCGCGTGTGTGATGCATGACATCATTCAGCTGTTCCTCTGGGCACGACTCCATCCAACTAAATAATCCAGGCCAGCTCCATAAAGCAGGGAGTGCCGCCACATTCCCCCAGCCATGAAATATCAAGTGGTATTAAGTCACCGTAACTGTCAGCCGCCTTCCTTCCTACGCACACACACACACACACACGCACACGCAAAGAAGAAGCAGCAGCATGTTTTATGCACAATCAGCTTCTTCTTTTATTTGGCTGGATGTTGAGCAACCAAGTCGTATTGTATATCACAGGTGGCTCCGTATTAACGTTACCCCACTGTGAGAGCGGCAGAGTGCACCTCAAGGATCCGGTTTCTTTCATCCCGGTGGACCCCCCCCCCCACCATTATAAATGACATCACAGTTTCCCTACAGCTGAGGCCAGAGTAGAGTCACCCACAATGCACTGTCAATATTACCCCACCACAAAAAAACATGGAGGTTGACTTTGTTTGCCAGTTGAGAGGTTTACATCCCATTTTCAAGATATTTTAGTTTGTCTTTGTATTTTAGTATGTTAACTCTTTGACCGTCAAAAACGTTTCATAACGATTAGTAAAATCACGATGTATGCCGCCGTAAACGTTAAATGACATCAATACCTTTTTTAAAAAAAATTAAATCAGTGGGCAGTGCAACGTCTAAGTGCAAGCACTGCCTGGTCAACGGGTTGTGGAATCAAATGCTCAAAATCGTCTGGCTCTGTGTTTTTGTTTTTTTTGATAACGCGTGGCAGTAAAAGAGTTAATTAGCTTTACACTGATTGTGTGAATCTTCTCAATTTAATATGGAAAACAACTTTTTCATATTGGTATTTACCGATATGGGGAATCTTGTCACTTTACAGGTAGATGTCTCTATTCCACTGAATCTTAATCTACTTCAGAACATTTGCACATTTTCAATAATTTATCCAAAACCAAAATGAAACACTGAATTAACTTTAAATGCATGACGAGCAGAAACAGGTGTGATTTACATTTTTCATTGTTTAGAACCTCTGAGAACCTCTTTTTACTTCCCTCCTAGCATTTCAATTTCACAAGCGCTGTGGAATGTTAAACAGGTGCTGGCTCAACTTTCGAGCCACAAGAAGTGCGACGGGACGCAAGAACTTGAGAGCGCACCTGTTTTTCCACCGGGTTCGGTTGGGGGAATCAGATCCCAGTTCCCAGATCTCACTTAAAACAAGGAGCCTCCGGCCAAACGTTTTCCCTTTTCTCACAGTTAAAGTGAAGCATGTACAGTTTGCTTCCAGCAAAGTGCTTGGGTCCCGTTTGATGGACAGATTACAAATGGTGAAGAAGGATGTCAACAGGAGATGTTTTTGTTCGGGTACATTGCAATGGCCTTTATATTGAAAGTGGGAGCAACGTCTACATGAGTAAAAATAAATAAATAAATAAAAAATACCGGTATATTGTAGGGAAGCTCGCGATATGATAATTATCACGATATCGTGGAGAGGTTGGCGATACAAAAAAAAAAAAAAAAGGTCACAATGTTGTAAAAAATGAAGTCATACTAATAAAAAAGACAATATTGTGATTTTGTACATTACAGCAATGCTTATAAACAACCTATAATCTCTAATAAGACTTAATATTGAGGCACTTACTTGCTAATGCAAGCGCATATCGAGTTCCCCCGCATATTAACTTGCTTCACAAGCACATTACTTTGCCGGCAGGTTTGAAAAAACCCGCGAACAAACAACAAAGTTGGGTGACTTTCTGGTTTTCTTTGTTGTTGTTGTTTTTTTTTGTTTTTTTTTGCACCCAAATTTCTGGATTGTTTTATCGAAAATGACCTAATTTTTGACCCAACAAGTGAATCTGTCCATTTTCGACCCATGATTGGGTTATTTTTGACCCAACTATTCTCAGAGTGTATTTGAGAGACAACATTGAACCCCAGATGTCATTAACTGTGACATCAACCAGCCAAATGAATAAATGGATTTTCAGCCATCTTAATAGAGATTCTACGACAATTTTCCTGGTAGGATCCATCATGCGTCCGTGTCAACATTATGCTAATCACTTGGCCTTTCGACAGTCTCGCGCGCAGAGAAACCATGTTAAGGTGATTTCAAATCACCCTCAGATTGATGTTTAGTCACCCAAGTTTGAACAGGGATGAGTGATGGCCAAAACTGCATCTGTTGACGGTGAAAGAAAACAGCCGTTCCCCAGCGTGCTCTGCGGGAGACAGATGTTACGGCCATCTAATAGACACGCTCACTTAGCGAGAGGGCAGAATTCCTGATTTCTGCTTGGATCCTTTCCAAGGACTCGTAGGTGCTGTGGAGACATATGGACCTTCTGGGTCACCACCTGCACTCAGAGGTTCAGAGGTGACTCATTTCTCATTGACATTAGATTAGACACATTTAACCGGATTTAAGCAGAGCTCCCTGTTCCCTTCAGCCTGCCCTGATTTGATTTGAGCCCATCTTGGAAGTCAGCGACTGCCGATAAGAAGAGTGCGCGGGTGCCTTCCGCCGACCATCCTGCGGATTTGAAGCGAAATCCCCTCCAATTTAGCATCAGTTTGTTAGCGATGACATGAGTTGTTTCTCGATATGAAGAAGCCGAGCACGGTCTTGCCAAGTACGGCGTTCCTAAGAACATTCGCAACAACGTTCTTCCTGAGAACACAAGTCAGGTTGTAACACGTAACAAAAGTAATCAACCGATTCATCTTTCGTTTAAGCTAGCTGTGCGTTTGTACCTTCAATTGGAACAGTACGTAGGCCGCGATTGATGACGTTTTACAAGTTCACAAGGAAATAAGAACGGACAAAGAAGCAGCTATTATTTTGATAGCATACAAGCCTTAAACGTTCTAATTCCAGGATACATCAATGCTAACGTTTACCATGGAATTCAACTAACCGACAGTAGAATATGAAAGAAAGTCTGCGTATTGCAAAAAACCCACATAAGCACAAAAACCACATTGATTCTTCACACGGTTAAGAAGGAAATTCGAGGCAGTCATGTTAAACACCACCATGCTGCCCTAATTCAGTTCAATTGATTTGATTTCATTTCATTGTTCCACATCTTGTCTTATCTTATGAAGAGTCCTTGCTGCTTTTAGCTTTGGTAGACTGCACTAAATGGAAGCTAGATGCTGTATCAGACACAAAAGCAGATGATATGACACGAGTTGAAATCTCTCTGGGATTTTCCTCATGAGACTGACGTTGCTCACTCCAAACTAAATGCTGCTCACTTGACTAAATGGCCTCTTGTCTGCCGTCTGCGCTTCATTACTTCTCTTCATCTAAATATGCTAAGTGAAGACGAGTGCTAAATGTATATATTATACTGTGAAGTGCAGAAACATTCGCTTGTATTGACTTAAGTTTTTAAGTTTCTTTCCTTGTCCTGTAAAGGGTTAACCTTCACTATACAAACTCCCATCTTGCTTGCTATTTTACTTCTAACTTCACTTTGATGCAAAGTACCAGAGCAGTCGAAAGGAAAAATAGCAGCCGTCGCATAAATTTCGTCCACGGCTCGTATTCAAAGCAGGTAAATTAGAAAAGGGCGGCAATTGAAAGAAGCAAAAGACTTGGGCACATGTCTATTTAAACACAGACTAATAAGATCTGCGCTGTACATAATGAATTCTAAGGCTTCTTTTTAGTGAGCGGATGTACACCAGCAGGCATGCGCACGCAGGAATGACAACAGTGACAGAATGTGTCCACCAACCTGCTCACAAAAGCATCAACACAACCTCCATCTGGTGCTACTTCTGAATAGACGGCCGAAAACATGTTTGTGGAAAAAAAAGGACCCTTTCTGCTATGGTTTTAAAAGGTAAGATTGAGTGGATTTTTTTTCCCCCACCCAAATCTCACAGAGGTTTGCATTAAATATTTTCAACCCTCAGTCTAGCTGTTAAAAAGACAGAAGGCTTTCTGTGAGAGGAAGCCTTTAGCTGTTTTATCACACGACACACTGAAGGGGAAAAATAGATGAAAAGGAAAGACTTCAAAAAATGTTCCGCACTCAAAATTTCTGCCCATCTTTTATTTATGATGCGTTGAAGCACAGAAGTTAACTCACGACACTTCGACTTATCGAAGTGCCTCATTATGGATATTGAAGTTTTCGCAATCAGTCCAAAGACAAACATCTGAGATTGTGTATGTTTTGTACTCCCTTTGTTACAAAAGTACTCCAGTACATTGGTTTACAGGTTAGCAGGGGTCTATCCAAGGACCACTGAACTTCTATTATTATTATTCCTGTGTTCATTGTTTAGCCTTCTATGCTAGGTTTTTTCCATGCTAGGTAAGGTTAGCAATTGGATGATAATAGCATCGCAAACACGTCTTTGCCAAGCAAGCGGTTTGGAATGCAGGACGCGTGGCCTACAGGTCACCCGTGTCTGCTTACATGTACAGCTCACAGCGTCAAACCAAAAGGAAAGGCACACAAACAACCTTACTCACGTGGGTGAAGTCCACATGGGTGGAAGCCAACGCGCTCCACTTCAGAACCAAAACCACAGAAGCAACCGAGCTAAAACGAGAGCACTTGAAGAGAACCTGGGCTCCAGCCTAGCCCGGTCAACCAGTCCTGACCACAATGGAGAAACAGATGGAAAAGAAAGAGAACCTCAAGAAAACAAAAGAATTCAACGTGAACTTTTTTCCAAATCAGTGCCTGCCTTTGAATTCCATGTTGAGATGCTTTTTGACATTGAAGCCTGAAAGCTTTATTGAAACCGACTACGTCAAAAGCTGCACATGAGTGTGACTCACGCACACTACATAACAGGATTTGCGTCGATGAGTTGCATTTGTTGCATATGCAGTGTTTGAACGGCAAAATTAATATTATTAAATGATGCGCACATTCAATTTAAAATCTTTAATGAAGTTAACATGAGAACTTGGAAGCAGATGTGCTACCCACTCATGCTGCCGCTGTCTGCTTTTAGGCATTTCAAAACATTTTCAAAGTTTCCAGTGAGACTTCACTGACACGTCTTTTTCTGCTTTTTTTTTTTTTTTTTTTAAACACAGCAAATGAAGCGACAGATTATATTAATACAGTCACCCACTAAGCTATAGCAATTTATTTCCTTTTTTTGTTTCTCCTTTTTCTCTTCTTTTCCATTTTTTTTTTTTTTACAGTCATTATTATGCCATTATATGTGCAAAAATGTAATTTTGTGGCTTCTTAACACTTTCATTTTGCCGGTTGGCAGTGCAAGTACCTTGTGTTGCCTCAAATAAATAAATAAATAAATAAATAAATAAATAAATAAATAATAACTGATAAAAAAAAATAAAATAAAATTATATATATATATATATATTTTTTTTTTTTAATAGTTCCCCATCTGTTTCTCGAAAATCTAAAGAGCTTCTTTCCAAATGCCAGTCGACTCACTTCAGATGACAGCGCATCAAGTTGAGTGGCAGGAGAGACGCTGAAACACGTGTGGACGCGCGTGCGCTGGGGCATGATATAGAAACGATCTGCACACGCGCACTTTCACCGACGGACCACACGAGCCTTCATTTTTATCTTGTACACCATAAACTCTCACTGTCTGGACAACATGCTTTCTCGAATCCATGCTGAGCCTGAACTAATGGCCACATGGCACACAAACAACCCTCACGCGCACACACATTGCGACCCCCACGGAGAGGAAGTGAGATGAGCTTTTTGTTGCTACTGTAATTCAGTTATCCCTCGATGCCGGAGGCCAAATGGCAGACAGGAAGGAGGATTCTGCTGTGTCTGTGCTTTGCTTATCCCTTTTATACACAGGTGAATGCCTTTTTGCTTTGCCTGTCTTCAGTACAACGCTCAACAGTCATCCCTCATGCCTCGGGCCATCGTGGATGCCCCCTCGCTGCTAAGCTGCCATCTTCAATCCAACGGTGTAAAAAGCTAATTCGGACATGGTTTCCCCGCGGGAATTTTACCAGAGGCATGGAGTGTTCTTTCATGCCATCTTTGCTACCAAGTAAGTGTCACAAGTACTAAACGCTCCTTGTAAGCCACAGGTGTGAAACTCGAGGCTCAAGGGTCAAATCAGGCCCGCCGCGTCATAGTATGCAGCCCGCTAAAGCCAATAAAGTATGTTTATACTTCATATTTCTTGCTGAACGTTTGTTATCTTTCATTTTTTTTGTGATGCACTGTATCATGCATACATTCAACAATAGTCAGACATTTAAATATTTGCATATAACAAGTTTTCATGACTTCTGATGCTAAATTAATTTCACTTGTGATACGGACAGAGAGAACCCTGCCACGAATAGCAAAAATCCACGAAGAGGTGGTTTGTAATTGCATATACATGACAAGATGGCAGCAATCACCAATTCAAACCTAAAAATGTGTAAATATGTTTAACACTTTGTCCTTCATTCCCAAACACGTATTTATACGTTATTTTGCTGTTGTTGTTTTATGCAAGAGCATACAGAAGGCTTTGATGCAGCTTCTGGTATGAAGAGGTGGCTTAAATCAACGGTAGTTATTAAAAAAATGACTAGCAGGTGGCAGCAGAGGGTCATGTTACAATAAGCTATTTTTGTGAATGAATATTGACAAAACTTAACTGTATTCTAATGTTAATTGCTGCAAAATGGAAACAGATACAAATGTATATATTTTTTTTTCCTGATGAATGCTAATGAGATGCTAATGTTTCATTTGGTAGGTTCCGTGTTTTTATAGCAATCGAACACAATATTGTGTTCAATATTATGTTACATAAATGACTACATTGAGTAGTTCATGTATTCAACGCAAACAAACCAACTTCAAAAGGAGCTCATCAATACTATTAGCTAGAATGTTAGCTCTTAAATAACATGCTAGCATTAACTTAACATCACAAATGGTCATTAAAGTCATTAAACAAAAAAATAAATAAAAAATTACAGCAAAGTAGACTACGTGGGCGATCAGGAGAGAAACAAAAACAAACCGACTAATTTTCAGCAAATAATGGAGGAGGAGAAAAAAAAAAAAAAAAGCTAATAAGGGGATCTGCAAATGCTGAAACGCGAAAAGTGGGGCTTTACTGTTGAGTGAGCACTGCATACATTTATACGAGCGAGACCATACCTGCAATGTAGCCCTTGACAAAAATGAGTTTGACACCATCTAAACAGTTTGACGGACATTTTTTTTTTTTTTTGGTAGCAGGACCCTGCGACTGCTCCGAATGCCAGCGCGAACGTCATCAAGCTGCAAAAAGTGCAAGCAAACGCACACTTAGCAACCATGTGGTGACTCACACATTTGCACGCATGCAGGTTAGCAACAATCTGGGGCCCGGACCTCCTGCCAGGCCAAGCTTGTTGGAAAGAGGTCACATTCTCCAAGGTGTGTCTAAACTAAGATGACATGTGGATGTGTTGGCACGGGAAGGCGCTGCAGGCTCCACACCACCGCATCTGACGCCTCTCTCTACAGAGAACCCGACACGTTTGTTTTCTTTCTTCATTCCCCCCCCCCCCCCCCCCCCCCCCCCACTTCTCTTCTCATTCCCTTTGAACAGCATCTCTCAGCCAGAGAAAACACCAGAATTGTTTGCTTTCGCGGTTGTTCCATCCCTCAGGTTTATGCAGACTTAAAAATACCAATAAAGTGGAGGATGAGCTTGACAACAGGAATGATGCTTAATTTGGGAACGCAATTCTGTTTTGTTCCCAGAGGGGTTTACTTTATTTCACGTTTAACATCATTTGTTTTAGCTTTTCAACACACATGCATACTTGCTGAACTTGTTTAACTTGGAAGTGTATTACAGTATTCCCCGCGGCCCACTATATCACAGATTTTTAAGAGATAGTTTTTATTGCTTTTTACAGTGTGCAGGATTGAGAGTTGCTCGCCTTCAGTGAAGCAACACGGTTTATAGTTACTAGTTAGCCTTTTATAATTACTGTAATATCGAAACTAATTTATGTTAGCGGTCTACACTGTTTCACATTATATGTTAGTAAAACTATGTAGTTTGGTTGAACATGTTTGTGCTTAAAGTTTAATTGTATTTTATTTTATGTTAAGATTTACAGTAAACTTCAACTCTGAGTGATGGACAGAGTCGATGCAGTAGATACTATGTTCGATACCACTTTTTTACACACCGATACCGATACCAATAATCAGACCCTCAGTACTCACCGATACCGATACCAACTGCCGATACCAGTAGTACATTTTGACAAATAAAAAAAAAACAGCACAGTCACTCTTCAATAGTCTTAACGCTCAAAATAAAACACAAAAATGCTCTTTTAGTTTAAGATTCACAATTTTGAAGTATTTCCAAACCGGTGAAGTTTTGGTGAAAAACTGCTGCAAGCTAGCGCCACTTACAGGCAAGGAGGACTCACTTAACGTCTTCCCCCTCTGCCATCGGTCGCTTGTACTCGTCTGCGTCACGAGTACTCGAGTACTTGAAAAAGGGCTGGTATCGGCCCGATACCGATACCTGGTATCAGTACTCGCCCATCCCTAGTAGATACCAACATCTAGCTAGATAGATTAGACAGACAGACAGATCTTCAGTTATTTAAAAAGAGCAGTTAAATCCCTGACGCGGACAAAAAATAAATAAAAAATATGTCTGCTTAGTCGCCATTGTTGTTTACATCTACTTACAATGACATAACCACACAACAAATACAATCCTCACAAAGGTCTCCTCTTCAGCCACTATTAAAATGAGTAACGTCCTCCCGTTTTGTGTCTCAGGTCCAAACACTACATTTATATGTACATACCTTTCTTGCTGATTAGCTCTTAAAAGCTGACAATGCAGGATCACGGCTATCTGGGAAATGGGAATGCGACAAACACCGGCCACACTCAGCGGATTGCTTTGGCTTTGCATCATTTTGGCCCAATGAGTGCTTAGTAAGTGGTCATAAAGCAAATGTGAGCTATAACGCGAAGTTAGGCTTGAGGACCGCCACTGGAGAATTATCAGACACAGGTGCTAGGTATAATGCAGTATAATTAAAGGTCCTTTCTGAGACCTGAGTGGCTTCTTTGTTGAGATCACAATAGACATCTTCTGCAATTGATTTACTGCATTCTTGAATGAGAGCGTGAAACACCTCCCTGGATCTGCACGACACTAAAACAAGTCCGTTGTCTAAGTTGAGGGTTTAATCATTTTCATAGGTGCTGGGAGTCCTCAGATCTTTAAAAAAAAAAAAATGAATTTATGAGTTTTGGCCCTTGAATAAATTAAATAAATGTCAGCAGAAGGCTGGAGCGCTCCGCTGAGTACAAGAAGCCAGCTAGCACACAGAGTTGGAAGCATGGAAGGAAAAGCTTGTGGTTAAGTTAAGGTTAGAGACTGCGATCAAATCAGGTTTAAAAAGGGGCCTTTGAGGGGTACAGGATTTTAACCCCATGAAGGAACAGGACACAAGGGAAAATGCACGTTTGTTAGTTGGTAGACTGACGTGTGTGGTGTCAAAAAGATTTTTTTAAACCCCAAACTATATATTTTCTCCTTTAGTGTTGGCAAGACGAACAAACCGCACGTCTAGAAAAAGATGCTGCAAGAGTTGTGGCAGGACAGATTCTCCCCCCCCCATTTTTTTCCTGCCTACGTAAGCAAAACACCCTGAGCATCTGACAGTTCCTGTCTGAGAAGAATATTGCCATACGGAGGTCATATTGTTACAATTCTTTAGTCACAATAGTTTTTTTTCCCAGTGTGGCACTAAACTTTTCACGATTTAGAATTTAATCGAGAAAAATCAATAGACAGATAGAAAGATAGCTAGCAAGCTAGATCGCTAGCAGTCTTGCTGTACTGCTAGTTAGCATATCTTGATAGCTTTTTTTTTCCTCCTGATTTTTCCTTCTTTTTTTTGCTGATTTTTCTGTTGTAAAGTTAAACACGATAAGAAAGTCTTGTAAATAAATGAATAAACAAGTAAATTTGTTTATCTGCTGCTTTGGTGCCAACTGTTTGGTGAGGGATATGGCTAATGCAGGTGAGTCTGTTAGCCTCTCACATTAGCCAATAATTGGGCTTCAGACAGCAGCCTGCTGGTTACATAGTGCAGCTTTGCCTCTAGTTAGAGTGCGTTCGCGCGCGTGTGTTTAAGTGTGTGCATTTATAGGTCAAGGGGGGCTTAAATGCGCTTGTTCACCACCCGAGGGTGATCTCTGCCATAACAGCAATGGAAGTGTGTTTGTTCTTGTGTCCTCATCACTGCAAGCAGTTGGCACCGGATGACAGGCATCGTTTTTTTGAGCTTGAACTAAAAGAGAGGAGCTGTGTTTTTGTGTTTGTTTCGCATTTTGGACCGCACGGTGGCGAGGGGAGCATGTCCTCAGGCTGAGTCACTCTCTCCTCTTGGTTACACCGCTTTGTGTTTTTGTTTGGATTCTTATGTGTCTAAAATTATAAAATTATAAAAAAAATAAAAAAAAAAAGTGTCCCTCGTCTTTTCTCAGAAACGTTTGATGTCAAGCTGCATGTTTTTGAGATGACACAAGCAACCTCTTCCAACTTCCCAAATCCACTTCGGGGTTCTGCAGTCCAGCAGGCAAAACGTGTCTGCAGTAAATTGCGGAATGGAAAAGCAACCTTCATGCCATGGAGGCGGTAATGCAATTATAGCCGACCGCTCCCCCGCATCTTCACCACCACCCGGCATGATGTCTGCCTTCATCACCGCCCACCTGGTAAGCAGCCCGTGACGCCAGACTCCCCCTCACCCTGCGCCCCGCAAGCATTCGACGATAGTCTGCGCTCCAGGCCTGGGGCTGGGCCACAAGATGGGGAGGGTGGACGGAGGGACAGGAGGTAGGAGGGAGTGCGGTTTGTTGCTTCCGATTAGAAGATCAGATGCGCTAGTGATGCCAGGTGGCGGTGGGCGGCCGTTCTCTCGACTCTGGCCTCACTCCAAAGGCTTTAATTTGAGATACAGTGATACTCGTTGGGTAGCTGTGGATTTTATGACATATTGTGTCACTTTTACTCAAAATCGTTACAAGTGTTGGGTTAAAAATAACCCAATTTTGGTCAAATAATTGGACCGACCCGCTCCTTGGGTCACTTTGACCCAAATTTGGGTATTTTGTTATTCAAAAAAAAAGTTTCGGGGTTGTTTTATAGTGGGTTATTTTTGACAGAGCAGTTTTAAGAGTGAAGGTTGACTTAATTATTTTGCCCCAGGAAGTTGATTTGAAGATTGGATTTGAGTGGTCTTAAGAGCTGAATCTGGTCGTCAATTTGTTTTGTCCAAAACAATCTAAAGTCGAATCAAATTGACACCAGTTAGGGGTCGGTTTCTATTGTTGACCCAAATTGGCTTGTTCGTGACTCAGCAGTTTTAAGAGTGTATTGCAAGTTTTTAACAAAGAAATGACAACCTGTTAATTTTCTTGTTAGATTTAACTCTTAAAAATGGATGGCCAAAATTCAGACTGACTCACTAACTTGGGTCAATTTGACCATACTTTGGGGTTGTTTTATACAAAATACTTTTTAAACTTTTTAAAACTTTAAATATGTTTAAAGCATGTTTTATTATGTGATTTTGCCATATCGCAGGTTTTCTGGAATTTGTAACCGTATTTTATGAGGATAAGAAAGTGCGCGAAGAGTAAAGAGTTACTACAATATTTTCCTGGTTTGCAGCCTACCTAAATGTTTGATGTGCAACCACTTCTATCCCTATAAAAACGTCACCTCTACTCCTGTTGGGTTCCTATATTGTTGAATTTTCCATGTTTGTCAAAGCCGTGGCAGAGGAACACTTTGAAGGCCGCCATAAATCCGTCTGTAAGTGAATCCAAACATGTGTAGGGCTCAAGTTGCAGCGTGTGGTCCCATTTTCCTAAAGACGAGTCGAGCGGCCTCCGGTGACCGGGCCCGTCTTTAAAAGCGAGCGTCCGAGGTTGAAATTGGACAACGGCGAGGAGCGTGGCGGCGAGCTGAGAGGACCCGAGGCACGCGGCTGCGCTCCACATAAAATAAATCCACACCACTTTTATGGGCTCCATCACAGTAGCGATCTAAATCTGGGTTAACAAGCGCAGCTTACCACTAAGAGCCCAGGGCAGAGAAGAGGAGAAGAAGAAAAAAAAAAAAAGTATTCTTACTGGAAATTCATTTCCCATAAGCCATCTGGGCCCGCTTCCTTTGAAGTGGCTTTCTTCGACTTTGGACAGGAAGTCTGCAGCTTAGAGCGTTGCCAACCAAAAGACGGAGAGAGCAGAAAAGAGGAAAGCGTACCTGCATTGTGACGCCGCGAGCAAGTGATAATCCACACATAAATAGAAAGTGGGAAAATGCAAACACAACATGCAGAAGAATATGCGCTTAAGCCTTATTTGGGCTGGCTTTGTTGGCGACTTGTCCTATTCTGCGCAATGACGAGAGCAAAAGAGGGGAAGACGCGTCAGGCGCGCCGCCAAAATGCAAATGCCGCCGAATAAATGACACTAAAGCCCGACGTGCCACTTTGCACCCCAGCCTGCTGAATTAACACTGTTATCATAAACAAAACATTATTTTACGATGAGCGTCGACAGATGCTTAAGAGCATTAGCGCGAGCGCTGCCAAAGGGCGCCGCTCGCCCCTTGTTTGGCGCGATAGAATTCACAGGTGAGCCAAGGCGCCAATGTGCCCTCGGCATATGGCCCAGTAAATATTGACTGATATTTTAATTACTCTTTGCATAATCTAATAATTAATCACACACACATTAGAGTTTCACCTTTTCACAGCGTTACAGCATGGCTAAAAAGCGGCAAACTCTCGCCGGGATATGCTCGCCAAGGTCACAGGCAAGAGCAGAGAACAAACAAATCACCATTCCCCATTTAAATGAATGGAAATGCCATTAATCCGTTCTGGGCAGAATAATACAGTGCAGTATAGTGTACAAAAACAGAAGTGGGTCCGTCATTCTTCAGCAAACACCCTTCATAGTCCGTCATTATTTCAACAAAACTGTCATCGTCAAATCAGGCATCGTTATTTTAACTGCACTTAAATCAACACTAAATTACAGCCACTATTTTAAGACCGTCGTTATTGTGATGATGATGATGTCGCGGCCATCACAGAACTGGAGGGGTATAGTTCTACTACGACTTCTAGTTCTACTTCATCTTCTTCACTTGACAGCGGCAACACAAGATGGCTGCCCTCTGCCTTCAACCACAAGCACCAACTGACCCGGTTACATTATTGCCGATTACATTGACGGATGAAGACCCAATTCCATCAATGTTTATGCTGCATTCGAGGATGGTCGGATTTATCGGGGTTGTTTTTCCCCCAGTTCCTACCTGAAAGCGTTTGAGGCGAAACAACCAAAATGGCGGATAGGGAAAAATTGTTTTGTTTTTTTTGGTCCTCAACATGACAACCCTCTTTAATCTTGAGCAGTCTGAATTGCAGCAGCCAATCTTCATAACTCTTACATAGAACCACAACATACCATGTCATTGTACAAAGTACACAACTACACACCTTATATACAGTACTTTGTAGGGAGCAGTGCAAAGTAAAAGTATCGTTTACCTGTTGGGGTATGCTGAACATTTTCTCTTGAGATCTGTGAAGAGATTGCTGCTGCTGATGATGATCTTGCGGGAGTAGGACTGATTTGGTCAAAGAGTGTAGAAGATACAAAAGAAATGGGAGAATAATTGGTCAGACAAGTATAATATGCAATCCAACAAGTAAGCATTGAAAGTGGCTCACTACTACTGACCGTTTGGAAACTGATCTATCATTACCCACTTGCTCTCCATCCGGAAACAAGGCACAGTTTGCTTTTGCATGTATCTATTTTACAACTCTTGCACCTAACCAATAACAAACCAGTTATACCATTGTGGTAAAAGAACTACAACAATGAATTTGTGCTTGTTGTTCAATGTATTTTATGTTATTCTTACCATTTGACATCTTTTCACAGCATCCAGCAGCTCCTTTTGTTTTGGATTCAATCGCTTCCCCAAGCTGAATACAAAGCACAAAAGGATAATTAACTCGTGTCAGCACATTTCAACTTAAGTTAGCTGCTTAAGCAACTTAATTAACACGCCACGCAGTGTAAGATAGTCGGACTCTGATAATAACTACGTTCTCTCAAATTACGAGGCACGTTTTTCTGCATTAAATACTACTATGTCTTATTGTCTTTGCCATTAAACAATAAAAACGAAAACGGAGTGACCAACTTACCGACAAGTGCAACCGCAGCTTGACTTTGAAAGAGCAGATTTAGCATAAGAAAATAGCTAATTCCACATTCACTACATTTTCCCCCCACTTCATTGTAACTGAACTTAAACAATGCTGGGTTATTCAAACCAGCACGTTGGGTCGCGTTTTTGATCCAACAAGTGGTGAAAAATAAAAATATATTTATTAGTTGAAGTAATTGGTTACTAGGGGTGTGAATTGCCTAGTACCTGACGATTCGATTCGTATCACGATTCACAGGTCACGATTCGATTCGATACCGATTAATCCCGATACGAATTTATAAGTCGATTGTTGCGATTTTTTTTCATTCAAATTTAGAAAATACTAATCAGTAAGCTTGTAGAGTGTAAGATTTATATGAAAATGTATTATTTATTTATCTGAAATTTCAGTCTTATAGAGGTTGTAATCTGTTTCATGTTTGAACAGCATTAAAATAAAATATTAAAGCTTAATGTTCCGTTCATATAACATTCTTCCATGCTCAAGGTGTGAATCCTAACCCGAAGTCAGACGTTTTGTTGAATATTTTTCCATTAAAAATGGAAGTTTAAAAATCGATTCACACACACACACACAAAAAAGGCAATGATGATAAGAAGTTGAATCGGTAAGACTACCGAATGAACAATTCTGAGCTCCTAAAAAAAAAAAAAAAAAAAAAAAAAAAAAAAAAAAAAAAAAAAAAAACGATTTTTTTTTTAATTGAATCGATTCGAGAATCGCGCGATGTAGTATCGTGATATATCGCCGAATCGATTTTTTTTAACACCCCTATTGGTTACCATGGGTATAGAGGTAGTTTTAAAATATTTTCATTCCCAACATTTTCTAAGAAGTGTAACAGTGACGTTTTTAATTTGTTTTTGTTTCTATAGTGTCTGTCAAAACAGCAAAAATCCATAATTTATCCCCCCCCCCCCAAAACAAACAAACGAACAAAAAAAAAATAACTCAGTCATTTTGACAAGACTACATAATGTCACAATTACACATCGAAAACATGAGGTGAACTTACTGAGTCAGGAATGCAAGTGTGAGGCCAGAGAGGAGGTAAACCGAGGAGAAGAAAAAAAAAAAAAGATGAAATATGCGTTTTGTAATTTGGATGAACTGCCACACTACATATTCCTGATTACAATTTTCTTCTTTCTTTTCTTTTTTCTTCTGCGTGATACTGACAGCATCTGGGCCTCATCCGAGCATCTGGGCGCAACTTGAGAAACTGACCTGAACCTCAACAGAGCTCAAGACAAACACAAAACCCCCCACAAATAAACCGTTAATTTACGTTCTAGTTTCTGCATTCATTTAATGTCATGTACGACAGGTAAATTGTTCTGGGATATTGCGTGTACATATTTGCATGCTGCATATTGGATTTTTATTGAGAGATGCCAGTAGGCGCACTCCACACAAAGTTGGATCTGTGTCAAAACGGGCTTGCAGATAACACACACAGACACTTGGGAGAGGGGGATGGAGAGGTTGGAGCGTGCTGCCCTGAGTGGGCGTGGAGGAGTAGGAGGGAGGATACACACCATGTCACACATCAAACTCCTCACAGGCCACATGAGTTCACAATGTGGAGTAGAAACATCCAACAAGTGAGCATGTAAGAGAAGGCGGGATGATGGAAAACAGCGAGAACCACACAGTGTCAGCTTTTTTTTTTTTTTTTTTTTAAATAGCTTCAACATCTTCTTTCTTGTTGCTGTTTCAAGACAAGCTGTCAGGAAGCTTGTGCAAATATTGAGCAACACTTCCAGCAACAGTTGGATGAGCAGAGCGGGCGCGCTCCATCAACAGAAACCTGCTGTGTATATTGTTCGTGTGTGATTGCAGGAACATTCCCCTCTAATTGCTCTTGTTCCTCATTGCAGGCCAACTGCTGACACTGACAACAATCGAAGACGTGGACGCTATAACAGACAATTCAATCCTACACAGGACATAAACAATAAGAGGAAGTGTGGAGACAATTGGTCACTTTGATTGGCTGTTAGCCAGCCAATCATCCGAGAGAACACAAACGCAAAGCAACGGCATTTTATTTATTTATTTTTTAAACTTTTACTCGTTCCTACTTCATTGTGAGTGCAACACGCATTGTTTCTGATATGTTAAATTTATTTCATGAAACCCTTGACTGTGGGTGGTAAAAACCTGTCAATTTAGTAGCCAATGAGGCAAATGTGCTTGCTTACTGTGCTATAAATGTAATACTAATTATTAAAATTAAATGTACATTTTTGATAAAGGTCACTAGGTCAGCCACACAATCAACAGAGCACAGTACACATAAATGTAAAAAAAAAAAAAGAAAAAAAAAGTGAGCCACATTCGACAATGCTGCCATCTAGTGGTTATTTAGAAAAGTGCACTTATTAAAGCATAAGGGATTTTAAAAAAATGCATTGGTTGATAAATCTCCTCCCCAAAGCCACGAGATAATTTCATCATCTCAAATCCCTTCGTCCACCAATGGACATGAAACATATCGATTTTTTTCCCCCCTTACAACACACTAGTGACTTAAAATCTTCGATGCAAAAAGCAGAAGATGACATTATCCAACATCCATTTAGTTTATTTCACTTGTCATTTGTCACAAAAGGCAGACTGTGATCTGTATATAAACTGTACACAAAAGCAAGGCACTACAGTGTAGGATTCATAAATTTCATGATCCAAAAACAACTTTTAGTTCGTCAATTAAACAAGGCATCATAACAAAAGTTGCATTATTTTGTTCAGTGGCAAAATGCTTTTTCCTGTACAGCAACAGATGATTACAAAAAACATGTATAAACACATGACAATAGTTTTTTTTTTCTATATCCATAATGTTTTAATTAGCTTAGCTTTGTCCTACTTGAATATAAATATAAATTATTTTCACAAAGGAGTCAAATATATGCTACATAATATGTACAGTACATGCACACTGTAAATAGCTCTCGGACAACCAGGTGCTGATAGAAAAGAACAAAAATAAGAAGCTGGCACGCTTCTCATCTTCGTCTTGTCGACTCAGGAGAGGCTGCTCCCGAGTCTCTCAACCCGCAAACAAAACGCCAATGACTTGACCTGCTCTACATTTAACTGCGGCATATATTGCTCCATTTAGAAAAGTCCTTTGGTTTTCTTCAAGTTGACCTGCTTCCACGCGGGCATAGTTGCGTACTCCTCTCTCGTCATCTCCAAGCCTTTCTGTGGGGAATAAAATCGCACATAAATCAGCATCAAAACAAAAGCAACCCCCAAGAGGACGCACATGCATCTCTTTTTGTGAGTAGTGCATGTTGGAGTCAGTTTGGTATCCACGCCAGCTGCTAGATGGTGAGTTAACATGCTGAACAAAATGGCGGTTTTAGTTCATGAAATTGAAAAAAGTGAGGAAAACGTTGAGTGAGAATGCTCCATCCATGCTGATCTCCGTCCACTCACCTTTCCACAAGCCCCCACACCCTGGAGAGCAACAGATACATTAAGAAAGGATAAGAAGATAGGAATGGAGGTAGGATGGCAAAGTGTCATGAAAAAAATGAATGAGGGAAAACTAAAGAATCAATATAAAGTGGACAGGAGAGTCATCATATTCATTCTTTGCAGAAAGCGGGAGGAAAGACGAGATGATGCCATCCATCAACTTTCATGACATTCTGTTCATCCACAACTGAAATAGATGACAAACTCAAAAGTTTTTCTCCCATTTGATTGGTTTGCCTTGTGACGGAACCAGTAAGATTGATGGTAGACTCAAAAAAACATTCAAAACTCCATACAAAATATTATTAATAGAAGTAATCCTTTCCTGTAAATGTACGGTGAAAATGAGTTCTAGAGCTGGTCAATTAAATGCTTTTATTATTTCAGTCTATATCAACCATTGCAATTTTACCTATTTGTAGCTTTTTAACTCATTTGCTCCCAATAACGTGTAAATTTTTATTTTATTTTTTTAATGTTTTAAGTGTCACAAAGACGTATTTATACGTTTTTTTGGCTATTTTTTTTTATGCTTGAGCATACAGAAGGCTTTGATGCAGCCTCTCAACTGCAAAGAACGGTTGCAGAAATGGTAGTTATTACAAAAACGGCCTGCAGGTGGCAGCAGAGCAAAGGAGATCAACCAGGGCCATGTAGAAAAAAAAGCTAAATTACTGACAATTTTAAATAGATTTGTGAAAACTGATTAAACTTAGCTCTCTTCTAATGCTAATTTCTGCAAAACGGAAACAGATAAACATACTTTTTTTTTTCCTGATGAAAGAAGAGACTATAATCTTTCTTTTTTTTTTTTTTTAAACTGCTTACCTAGTGCAAAGAACAGCTGTGTTAAAGGAAAGTTTCCTGACGGCAGTTTTTTTTTTTTTTTTGGTACCTGAAAGTCTTCATCCGAGAGGTAGACCTCCAGGCGGAGGGGGTCAACGCCCTCAGGCAGTGGGCGGGCCAGGAGATCTTCTAGAGGGTACATGGTCTGACATAGTCTGGCTAACACATCTTCCACCAGAATAATCTGGTTACACACCTCTGCTTCCTAACAATACACACACGCACACACATTTTAATGCAAAAGGCTAAAAGCACCAGCAAAGTCGCCTGGTGGCTAATGAATTGAATTAAGAAAATCAATAGTGATGACGCTTTCCACATGGGCTGACCCGCACTTCGCATCTGTTTTTGTACAATAGTGAAGCGCACGTGCATGACTGTATGAACATTGGACTGGCCCGTATCAGATTAGCAGCGCTAATGATGAGATGATGTCAATTCGTCGACACACCCGCTCGGTGATCTCAGCGATGTCCTCGCGGTGCTCCCAGCTGGGGAACATGTTGGTGAAGGTGAGCGGCTCCAGGCCAGCGTGGATCAGATACGCCTTCGGGGCCTTTTTAGGATTCTTTTCTAAGCAAAATCGAGTAAAGGGCAGATCGTTAGCTGTTGTGAAATAGCAACAGGAGATGCTAAAGTACTATTTTATTACAAATAAATCATTTCATAATGTTAGAAGTGAACAACATGCACCAGGATCCTTCCAGGTGGCACAAACGTTATTGACTCACTGACCTGAACTAAAACAATGACAAAAAACTGTTTTCCCCAAAGTAAAAAAAAAAGAAAAAAAGAAAAAAAAAAAAAAGTATAATAATAATAGAGTAGAACCTGCACAATAAATTGAATGGAGTAGTAAATAGAGACTTGAGGTTTGTGGAAGACATTTCACACCAATAGCATATATAAATATTTGGTTATGTTTTGCAATTTAGCAACAACAACAACTAGCATGCTAACTAAAGTGTTTTTCATATTGGAAAAAAATAATGGCTAGCGTTCTTACGTAATTTAACATAATGCTAGCTTAAATGTTGTTCTTATGTAATTTAGAAAAAACAATGGCAGCTTGCTAGCTAGCTAAAGTGTTTCATATGCAATTTAGAAAAACATAATGGATAGCTTGCTAGCTAAAGGGGTTGTTCTTATGTAACTTAGCAAAACATAATAGTTTGCTTGGTCAAATGACACATAGTTGAGTTACGACTGCCGCAATCTGAGGAATAAGCTGCCTTTTTCCCCCACCCAAAGGTACATGTGACATCATGATGCACACCGCTACCTCGGCAGTACTGCAGCACCGTCTCCATTGCACATTTCCTGTCCGAGTCCCAGCGGATTCGGGCTGAGCCGGTACTTTTGCTGTCCTGAGGCCACCAACCCTGCCACAGGTACACTTCATGGTGGTTATCCACCAGGAACAGCGCTGAGGGAGAGGAAAGTACATTTGTTATTTACAACTAGCATCCTGTTAAAAAACAAAAAACAAAATAGCAGAATAAAGGCCTGAAAAATGTCTCATTCTGACACAGATGACATCAAAACAAATGACAACATACCTGTACATAAATATGTAAACTATGTACCTGGTTGTGAGGCAGAATAAAGGTCCTCTTGCAGGAAAGGCATGGAGTTGACCTGCTGGGCGTCTCTGGCTGGGTAGAGAAACTCCACAGCCACAAAGTCACCTGAACTGCTGCTCAGCTGGTACAGACGAGGAGTGAAGTTGAACCTGCCGGGATCTGAGGGTCAGAAAAAAATAAAATAAAATTTTGTATCATACATTTGTAATGATGAACATTCATGTCATTTGGTTTGGAAGAGGTCTGCACTCTCCTGACTTAATATTAGAATAGAAGAAAATGACCATCCACCTTGCAGCATGCAGTCGTAAGCTTTCCTGTCTCTCCTGCCGAGGGCCTCCCAGAATCCTTGAGGTTCCGCCCCCTCGTCACATTCCCGTATGGTCACCTTGCTGCTGCTGTGAAGGCCTGCTTCCAGAGGACAACTGAGCAAAAACAAAACAAAAAAGGTTTTTGGAATGACTATTGAAAAAAATCAAACGGGTTCATTTCCACTCACTGGTCTTTGATTCCGCTGGCAGCGGTGCGCGCCACCTCCCGCGTGTGCGCTTGCGATTTGCAGCCATGCCAGAGGTAGATGAGACTTTGGCTGACGCTCAGCAGCACCATGGAGACCCTGGAGCGCAGGCTACTGCAGTGACACACTACTTCCACAAGGTGGCTCTCCACCTCCACTTCCCCTCGCACGCAGTACAGGCGCCAGTCATCTGGGATGATACAAGTCATTTAAAATAAATAAAAACCAGGCTGTGAAAAGTCATTAGAGAATGTATTCAATATACTTGATATCCACGTTAAGGACCATTTACTAGTACACACTAGTGTTAATTTTGTCTGCCATTTTTAAATTTAGTCTCAGTGTTAGTCCAATTTCAGTCACGCTTGTTAGCTTTTAATCACCGATAGTCAACCTAATCCCATTTTTATTTACTCAATTCTTAGCCAAATACAAGTCTAGCATTTTAGTCTTTATTTTAGTGCAAGAAAACGTAAATTAATTCGTCTAGTTTTAATCAACAAAAACTGTCAACGTTTTAGTCTAGTTTTAATCAGGACAACCTTTTTACCACTGTATATATATTTTTGGAATCCGTAGATTAATTTGAACCTTTTTGGATCTAAAACTCTGACATAAGATTTCATGCTATGCGCTAGTAAGTTAGCCAGCATTAGTTAGCAGTCGCATTAACATTATTGCTGGACCGTTATACCTGTTGGATTAATGTTGTCATAACTACACTTTTTTTTTTTTTTTTTTTTAACCTTTCACAGTGAATTCACCTGCTGTCTGTTCCATGTTTTTTGTGCTGTGTGTCACATGACAGTGAGACAGGCGTGAAAGATGAGCAGCGATAAGATTTTACAACAAAATCAGATAATTTTCATCTCGTTTCTTTTTCGTGAACTAAAATGTCCACAGATTTTAGTCCAGTTTTTATGAAGTGAAGGACATTTTCGTCTGATCTTCATTAGTCAACGAAAATGCATACTAATTTAGTGCCAGTTATTGTTTATTAATGAGCGTTTTAGTCCGGTGAAAATGTGTATTGACGAAATTATTTTTGTTTAGTTTTTGTTGACGAAATTAACACTAGTACACACTATTTGTTCTCAATATTAAGACAATTTAGTGCACTAATAGAATGACTATATGCGGCATAGTCACTATGTCATCCTAAAGTGCTATTAATATTTAGTTTTGTTAGTTTTAATTCAAACGTGGAATCTTTTTCCTATGTAGCTTCTTTTTTTTGTTGGATCTGCTTAGACATGAAGCTGTACCTAATATTGTGGACTGGTTAGTGAGCGTTTCTCGAAATTTACTTTGTGAGTTTTCCTCCTCTTCTTCTCTCTTCCCTGCATGGACGATCATCCGCCCTTTGAAGCACTGCAGGAAACACGGGGGTTCTTTTCCTTGCTGGACTTGAATCTAAATGTAAAAATCAGCAGTTGTTTAACTAGAAATGCAGAAAAGCAAAAATAAACAGTAATACAAGGAGTCCAAACATTTTTCTTTTTTTTTCTTTTAACCTGTGCTCCTCGTTCCTCATCCAACTCGACAGTCATGAGCGCCGACGTCCCCTTTTCGCTGACTGTGGAGTTGCGACCCTGCCAGAAGAAGTAGCAGCATTTCTCCTTGCCGGGCCCCGTCGTCTTCAGCTGATCAGGGTTCTGCCGCTTCCAAACTGCTAAGAAGGCAGTCACAGTTAGAAACGCTGAAATATGATAGCAAACTCTTGGCCTACTTGCATTATATTTATATAGAACTACACGACTGACCTGCAGTGCTGACCATGAATTTCCACTTGACCACGTAGGTATCGCCCTCGTGGAACTGGCCGATGCTTTGGCGCGGCAGCCGGCTGTAGTCGAACTCCAGGATGTGCCACACCTCCACGGCAAGCGTGCTGATCTCGTAGCAGCGCCAGTCGTCCACCTCCACCAGCCCGTAGCCCCGCCCCACATTCAAGCCGTCCACTAGGGTGCAGACGGGCGCCAGGTGGGTCGGCATCATCAGGGCGGCGTCGTAAGCATGCGGCTGGTCGGAGGCGGGCTGATCCTGGCGTGCGAGCGGAGCAAAGGCGAGTGGAGAATACGCCGCGGCAACAAGGAGACTTTGATGGAGAACTTTGTGATACCTTGTGATCAATCGTGTGGTTGTTGCCGGTTTTCGTGGGGCTGGGTGTTTTCCTGGAGTCGCTCCAGTCTAAGAACTTCTCTTTGAACAATGTGGTTTCATTGTGATGAGTCAGTCTGCCAAACACTGCCCAGTCTGGACGGCCCTGACCTTTCCTGCAACAGACAGCAGTCGTGCATCATCATGTTCATTCATGACAACATTGTTGATGCTCTTTTGAAATGTATACAGCAAGAGGTCTATATGTTAAAACACTAAACAAAATATCATAATAATAATTAATAAATATTGTGTCACCCGATGTCTTGAATTGGAAATTTTACTTTTTGTTCTTCCTTAACTTATATGCTTTTTTTTTTTTTTTTTGGTATGTTTTCTGTTGCATCGCACTATCCGCACCCTAAAAGTATAACTAACTGTATAATATAAAAGTATAGCTAACTATAATATATAAGTGGCTAAAAATGGTAACAATTAATGCATACAGTAAAATCCAATGAATAACATTTTTGTGCAAAAAAAAAAAAAAAGATCCCCCAAAAAAAAAAAAATGCTCATTAAGACCTACACCACCCAAAAAAATAAATAAGCAAAAATCACTGATTTAGAGCTCTTTTTAGACAAAACAGAACTCAGTATGCGTCACATACTGTACAATGATTAAAAGTACATTTAAAAGTAGTCAGAGGTAAAAAGATTTAAATACAAAGACATTTAAAAAATGCTCCTTAAAATTACTTCGCATCAATAGAGTGGTATTGATATGTTTTGAATCTCTATTCACTCTGATAAAATATTGGGGGGAGGTCATATCATACACAAGTGCGAGTTATTCAAGGGATTTAATTGTATTATTTTTTTTACAATAATTTTACTTCAGATATAAAGTGAAATAAAAATAATAAACAAATAAATAAATAAATGACAAAATTATAAATCCATTATAAATAATAAATAAATAATAGGATAAATAATGACAAAACTGTACCGAAGTGCATTTCTGTGTAGCTGGAAAGGTAAAAACATTTCCAAAAAAACATCTGTGATCGTCTGTTTGCCTGAAGTGATCACAAGTATGTGTCACTTGATGCGTTCGTGTTGATGTACTACATGCGTTCTCGTACTTGGGAATGAGTGGGTTGCACTCTCCAGGATCGAGCGGGTTGATGTCACAGTTTGTGTAGTCAAACGTTCCGTTCCACAGGTGTTTGGCCAGCTGGAAGGCCACCTTCCTCTGAGCCAGCGTCACTTCCTTCCCGTGCCAAATGTACATCTCGCTACCAAAGTCGAAAACCAGAACCTGCGCAGAGAACATCATTTCCCCAGTCCGAGATAAATTTCAGCTCCAAGCGCCAACTTAGAAACACTTTGAATGACTTGCGCAGTTCAGTCTGACCTCCTTCGGTCTGAGTAAGGAGCAGCGGGGTATCTTAGCCCAAAAATCGTCATCTGGCACCAACTTGTTGTCGATCAGACGGTAAATACAGTTCGTCTCCACAATGGCGCCCTCGTAAAGCTCATCTTCATCTGGTGTTCCCGCTGCTGTAAAAAGACAAGGGAGTTACGAGCGGATACGAAAGCAGCATTTAATGCAGATAGTGATCAGCTTTGGATTTGAACTCTCACACTGGTAACTCGCGTGGCCGCCCAGGATCTTCCAGAACTCCTTGGCGGCGGGGCTGTGAGTATGGACGCCTTCCTCGACGACCTGCACGTCGTCGGCACGGCAACCCAGATCTCTCTTGCTTTGGATGAAGTTGCCCAACTCTGAAGCCTGAAAACACAAAAGGACACTCATTGAGCAAAAATGAAGCGACTACAGTAATGTATTAATTTTAACTGCAACATAGTTTGAGTCACTAACAAGTGCTAAAGTAATCCCAGATTTTCATTACCTCAAACTGGCATGCATGCTTGCATTTCTGTTTAAGTCCTGCCTTCCTGCATGGTCTGACTATACTGCCACTGGCTGGCTTTTCACTCACTGTTCATGCAGTCGCCGGGCAGTTGACATGTCAATCATTAGAAACAGATTAGTGGTGATGTCACTCAGCATCATTGTCATTGCAAGAAGCAGCAAGGTTGTTATTTATAGCAGTTAGAGCAAAATGCAGATTTTTTTTTTTTTTTTAGGCAAGAACAAAAAAAAAAAAAACAAAAAAAAAAAACAGTAAAATGATTTCTCCATTCTTTCATTTTACTTAAGTTTGGTATTGAATCGCCGCTGGGGGAAACAAAAAATGTGTCATTTGGATAAAATGCCAAATTACGAAAGCGTATTGCATTCACTTGAAAAAACAAAACAAAACAAACTAATTTTTTGGGGGAGCTTTGTTTTTTTTTTAGTATTTTTTTTTTCTGTTTTTCTGAATATTTTTTCTGTCATTAAAAATATATATATATTATTCCAACAAACAGGGAAAAAAATATTCAGAAAAACAGGAAGAAAAAAAAATTACTTAGAATAACGGCGGGAAATATTCAGAAAAAAAAAATATTACAAAAAACTGAAAAAAAAAAATGATTCCAAAAAAACAGAGCACCAACTTCTGTTTTTCAGAGTAATTTTTTTTGGACCTCTGAATTCCAAGTTACTTGTTGCAGTCCACTGACCTGTATATATGACTGGATAGCCGAGGGCCCATACATGCCAGTGCAAGCCATTGATGTCACAGGGCGAAATCACTGAAAAAACGTGGCACCGAGTCAAAGATCAGGCCTCACCTTGTTCTTCTCAATGACGTTGGCAAACTCTCCCATCCAGATGAAGCAATGATGAGGAGTGATGAGGAGGAAACAGTCGCCGCTGTTCAGCGATGATGCTCTTGGCTCCACTAGCCTGGTCTGGATATGCCGGCGGCCTTGGGTAACAAACATTGATCAGAATATCAGTTTGGATCCGATCACTTATTTGTTTAGTTAAATGGGTCATACATTTGTCTTAACTCATTCACTGCCATTGACGGAAAAAGACGTCAAATGATGCATTTTTTTGCTGGTCTGGCAATGAATGTGTTAAAATATGAAGTAAAGAAATAAAAACAGTCTTCGAGGAAGACTTTCTACAAGCACAATCAATGCACTTAGTGGTGCATCTCAAATACGTTGGAACGTTTGATGGAGTTGCGGTCAAAGGCTCCTCCACCTGACAAAAGCAGTTTCCCTGATTTAATGGACTTGTGTAGATTACGAGTGAGTGCGGAGGAGTGGCTCAGCCCGGGATGGTGTGGCATGTGACCTGGCGTGAATGATTTAGAGCCGCAGCTGTCACCAACAGATGTGGAGGAGGTGCAAAGACACTAAAATAGATACTCTTGCCTATTTTTGATTTCCTTTACAAAGGTTGCCCTTGAAGCAGCATCCATTTATTTTATTTTTTAATGGTCTTTACAGTACATAGACTTTCAACCAGCACAACTAAACACCAAAAATTGATGGAATATTTATTAATAATAATAATTTCTGGAAGATTCCCTACAACCATCAACAACAAACTGATCTGTGACTGACCTTTGACCTGCAGGAGCATCAGTTTCTTGTAGGGAACGGCGCTATTGTTGGACATCTGCTCAGAGATGTTGACGCTGCGCAGGTTCACGTTGCTGAAGTTCTCTTTGCTGGCCAGGCCAGCCAGGGCCACGTCAGAAAAACTGGAGTTCTTGTTCACTAGGGCGGGAACAACGCACAAGAGGCTGCTTTAACTTGAAAGTAAGTCATACTTTAGCCACGAAAAGATACGAAGACACTCATGATTGTTTATTTATGGCTGTCGAGAGGCATAGGAGGAAATTACAACAGGGGCCTAATGGTGTCACACTCTCAAAACAAAACTTCTACGGTCCAAGTAGCATAAAAACAACACTGATCCTCTGATGACTGCTCTGTTCAATGGAAGGAAACAGATGACGGTAATTTGAAGTCCTGTGGGAACTTGCTGTCTGCTCAGCATTTCCTTTTTACATTGCATATCAGCAGGGAGTTTGTGTTACAATATCATGTAGTCATCAGTGCACAGTGGCACAGTGAAATTTTATTATTTACCCAACAGTTAATTCTACTTGTCATTTTGTAGTGTTTCTTTTGGCTGCACTGCTTCATCTACTGCATGCGGATGTTAGATTTTTCTTGTCCAATCAGATGTCAGCTTCTGTGTGCTGCCATGTGAATTCGGGAGCAATGAAATAGTCACGCGGTCTGACGAGCGCTCATTTAAACTCATTCACTCACAGCCATTTTCACTGAAAGGAACCCTTTAGCTCCCGGCTGTTTTACTGATTTTGCAAGGCCCACAGAATAATGTCTTCCATTACTATAAAAACATGGAACCTACCAAAAGAAAGATTAGACTCTACTCTTTATCTGGGAAAAAAAAAAAAAAAAAAAAAAGTATATTTGGATCCGTTTTGCAGCAATTAGCATGAGCATATAGGTTTATATATAAGTTTCATCAATATTCGCATTCCTGGTGAAAACAGGCCTAAAGAGCTTGTTGCAACATGACCATGGCTGATCTTTTATACTCTGTTGCCACCCGCTGGATGTTTTTTTTTTTAAAAGAACTACCATTGCTTTAAACCACCTCTTCATGTCAGAAGCTGCACCAAAGCCTTCTATATGCTCTCGCATAAAAACACAAACGTTTTTGGGAGTGAAGGACAAAGTATTAAACATTTTTACGCATTTTTGGGATTGATTGAATTAAATTATGCAACACTTCGGCAATTCCAAGTCACGCAAGTTGTGCATTCTAATTCTGCTCACTTTTCTCTGCCTTCATCCGTCTGGTCTCAAGCAGGCCCACGTTGAGCCGCTGCTCAGTGTATTCGTGTCTGATGTCCTCTCTGGCAGCGAGCATCTTCAGCGGGTTCCTGGACGCTTGAACGTTGCGCGCCGGGCGCACGGCTCGCTTGTGCTGCACCATGTCCGACAGAAGCCTAAGGAGAGGTCAGAGGGTGTCGCCATTTTCTTGCGGGAAAATAATTACTCATGAGGTACAAAAGTGGTGCTTACGTTGGAACCTGTGGCCCGAAGATGGCGTCAAAGTCGTCAGTCAGCTCCACCTTGTTGGCGATAGTCGACGGGTGGTCCACTTGGCGATAGAACTTGGAAAAATTTTCATCTTCCAGAGTCATTACTTCTTTAACCTTCTTCTCTGTTACTGTGACAGTAGCCTCGGGCAACGCTGCTATTTAGTTGACATAAACAGTCATTGCAATTTCATAAAAATAAACAAAGATCATCATCTGTACATTTCACAACTTAACTTTACTTATTAAGCACTTTAAAACGTACGCCAGGCTGAGGTCTGACCTTTATTATTGATCTTGCCAAGGAACGTCTCGAGCTGTTCCAATTTCCTGTCTGTCTCCAGGTTCAGATCCGGTATCGCCTTGATCTCTGCACAACATCAACACAGCCGTTCGAACTATAAATTTGAGCCGTGTTCTATTCAGCTCGCATGCCATCACAGAGCAGGCAGCCACTATGTTGCACATTTTTGACTTTGAACAATGAGCATCACATCAAATTTACTTCCCGGTTGTTAGTGAATAGAATTCACACATGATCAATGAAGGAATTTCTAGTTTAGATGGTTGAAAGTCATTCAAAAAGTAATTTCACACAAACTGAAGAAATTCACAGCAGATTTCGCAGTGTTAATTCAACACATAAAGAGATTAGTTTAACACTGTGTCCTAGTTATTTCGTACTATTCAGAATTGATGTTAACATATTCCACCATGTAAGATTTCAATCAAAAGTGAGTAAAAAAAAATATATAACACTGGCACAACACTGCACAGTGTTGAAACAATTTAACACTACATAAATATGATTCCCTACAGTGTTATTTACTCTAGTGTGGCAGAAAATCAACTCTCCCCCAAACACTCTTAACACTGCATGAGTTAAAGAAGATTAACACTGGAGATTCAAATAACTTTAAGTTAATTTTACACACTGCTATGTAGATGATTTCTTTGGTGCAATGTATTATTATGGCATTAGTCGGTTGGTACGCTATTGGACTGATAAGATGAAGCAATCACAGCAGACACGTTAGTGCTTGTGCAGTTTGTTTCATAGGACAAAAACTGAAAATAAATAAACCTTCAATATCATCCATCTCCTCCATATCTGTTTGAGATAAATACAAAACATCATAATAAATTGAACTTCCCCTTGGGGAATTAACACAATACATTGAATTGTACATTAAATTGGTCAAGATTTCACAAAGGTGGTCCACTGATGTGAAAAGTACAAAAGGTGAATAGGAGTTATGGACAAAACTGACCATCTTGTGGCTTGGAGATGGCAAGGCTGCTGTTTTTGGGTTTAGGCGAGGACGACTGCAAAACGGAGGGGGAGGCCAACCCTGATGCATGAACAAGCAAAAGCAAAATTGACTAAATAGAATATCGGATTTTAAAACATGAAATAGCAATGAAAGAACTGCAGCAAACATACAATCGTATTGTGCCTGCCAGGTTAAGAAAACGGCTGCAAAGTGAAACATGAAAGATCACGAAATAATGCGTCTTCTGACCTTTCTTCGCCATGCGCGCAGCCACGGTGAACTGGGTGGAATCGTTGGCAGCTCCGTGGCCTCTCGACTTCCAAGCCTCCTCTTGAGCTTCGATCTGCTCTTTCCTCTCCTGGATGGACATTTGGGCCTCCATCCTCTGAGACTCCATCGCAGCTTCAGTGATTTTCTAGCACAAGAAAGAGTTGGAAAAATGTTAAAAAGCAACCTCTTCTGTACGGCCAAATGCTAGGATTTCAACTCAAACCAGATGATTTCACAGCAGACAAAACAGCCAAGCAAGCACCTCAATTTAATTTGCATTGTCCCGAAAATTATTTCAAATAGGTAAAAGCAAAAATGCTTGTTAATCAATCAGTGTGCCTGTGAGGCGCTTGCACTGCCATTGGGTGAGAAAAACAGAAGGTGATATTGTAAATGGTACATTTATTAATTTATTTAGTTACTGAAGGGTCACCTTCCGTCTCCAAGTGTGCCTCTCATCCACCTGCATGGATCTAGAAGATTTGGGGGCCTTCACAGCCAGCATAATCAAAAGGAAGGGATGAAGAAAGTACGACAGCTTAAAGATTTAAGTGAAGGTGGAATGATGAGACCCAAAATATATTGAACCCTGCAAAAGCTACAGGTGGCAAAGCTTGGGGGATAATTGGTTGATTTTATCAAATCAATGAGAATATAGTCATCTAAAGAAAAATCCATGAAAAAATAAATAAATACAATTTAGATGAAATTACCACCCAATTAGAGGGGCCAGGAATTAATTACAAGAAGTGGAAAATTTTACAATTCTGCTGAAACACCAGCTAACGGATTTGCTTGTACACACAAAAGAGCTCAAAAGGAGAATTAAGGTAACCCCAATGTGTAAAATGAAGAACAAAAAAGAAAAAAAAAAAAAGAAAAAAGAAGTTGAACTGCATGTCCTATAGGTAGGCGAGTCAGTCATATCTAATGCTGCTTTCTGACTTTGGCTGACTCAAAAGGAGAAGAAGAACGCAAACTGGTTTTAGGAAGAGAGCAGATATGAGCCACGGACAAACAAGAACAACATGCGGCTCCAGAGCAGTAGGACAGCGTCACCTTAATTCACATTGTTGGCAGTATCAGCGATAGTCTTTCGAGAGACTATGAGGATGCATTAAGGGAATTGCAAAATCAAGTGGAGTGGAAAGCAGACCTTGGGGTCATACGACTCAGAATTCAATCTTAACATTGGGGGAGGAGACAGAGCTGCAAACATCTCACAAAAACGTAATCTTTAGGATTTTCATGCTCCACTTTAGCGGTTCCAATGAATTTACAGACATTTCATATTCACAGTTGTGGTTTTCATTGACAGAAGGAAATAAATTAGCTGGTCAAAGACTGTTTCCTTTATATTTTTACTAGGCTACAGATTCCTCTGCCTCTCTGCCAGAGACTGAAAGAAGGGATTGTTGTTCAACGGGCCAGATATAATCCAACTTGAAAAACGTTATTCAGTGTCATGAGTCAAGTCAAGGGCATTCCAGGCCTTCAGACATTTTTTTTTTCAAATATTTTTTAAGCATCACAAGTATAAATGATTCCTTCTCACAAAAAAAATGCTGTTTCCTAAGGCTAAGTCAAGAAGGCAAAGTTTACATTGGCATTGGTTGAAGTGTTCATATCATATATGCATATATTGGTTTGATATTCGACCAAAGATGTTTCTGTTAAAGGCCCAGTCTGCCGGTTTCACTCAGGAAAATGCACTTTTTAAATACAGGATTTAAAAAAGCAAAATACTTCTCAATTTACAGATCTGGGCTTCTCATAATTTCTGGTGGTGATTTTGTCCTAAACCCCCACCCCGCCAGCCTGTATTTTGCCATTTTGTGTTTGTTTTGTAAATGGCGGCCAATCGCAGAGCGGGGGGTGCCGTGTCGTAAACGGGGCTGGGCGAATTTTCCTGAGTGAAACCGGCAGACTGGGCTTTAATGTTGTCATAGGCTGTAAATTAACAAACAAGATACACACAAAAGAAACCTTCAAGCAAGCCTTCGAAAAACTCAAACAGCTACTTTGAAGAATACGTAAACAACAGTAAAGCAAGTACAGGTGCAAACTGTAGATTAGTCAAACTGATAAAGAACAACCACTTTGCAGTAAACTGGCCTTACCCATAATTGGTCAGACACTGCAAGATCATCGATCATCAGTTCTTCATCGCCCTAAAACCGCAGGGGAAAAGTACAAGGAATGTCAATAACTAAGAAGAATCACTTAACTTCTTAAATTATTTTTTACACTTGTCTGACAGTTAAAATGTTACGATTGCCCATGAAAGTAAATAATTTTATATTTTATCAACTATACCTTTTACAATAATATGGGGGGGGGGGATTCCAAGCAAATCACAAGTTGACAAGTGTCTCAGAACAGATTATGATCGACATTGGAGGTTCCATTGTAGTCTGTAATTAACTTCTCCCTATTTTTAAATACTGCGCAAGTTTGAACATTTCGAAATCTTATCAGACCCTCACTTCACTTTCTGCCAATAATAGCTCTTGTTACATAGATAAAACATTCCAAACGCAGCATGTCTGACCTGTGAATGCCAGAGCAAACACGGCAAAAAAAAAAAAAAAATTGATCAGCAAAAAACTGACCGGCGTGTCAGCAGAGATGTGGGGAGGAGCTGAACACACTCAGATAAGGAGAACATAAAAACACGTGACGTTTTGTAGCTGTTCTAAATGAAACTAAAATGTTTCTGTGAACTTTAGTTGAAACAACTTAGCTCGCAGCTAACCTAGCTAGTAGCTATCATCTGGTTACCTTCTTCTTGAAGCTCTGCTCCACCTCCCACAGGTGAGCGTGCTGCTCGCCCACAGCAACCTTGACGGCATCCTGCTTCTTATTGATCCGGTTCCTCCAGTCGTCCTCGCCGCTCTTCTTCAGCAAAGCCACCCTATGTGCGAGGGGACACACATTTGCCTTGAAGTTCAAATCAGAATCAGAAGATTTTCAGGAGTTTATTTCCAGTATATTTGTATTTATTATGAAGTTATTTCAGTGACCACTGTACTAATATTTTTCTCTTGATGCTGTACAGATACTGATGTTAGAACGTGTCCAAAACAAACGATGAAGTCCCCCTCCAGAGTGAAAGGAAAGTCAGACAACACCAATTTGAAGCTGCCAAGGTTGCGTCACAACACTATCTTCAATTGGAACACAGATGAAATCTGTTTTTAATATACAATTGGTTAGAAATGTCATGGCAATAAACTGTTGAAAATCATTTGTGAATATTTAGATTTACAGCAAAAAGGCAATAAAAGAGGGACTATTTCAAACCATACAATGGGGAAAAACAATAACAGAGGTTCAAATATCAGACGTGACCCACAGAGGAAGGCCAGAGAGCTGAGTGACCCAGCGAGGGGATGTTCTCAACACAACACATCCAAAACACGATGAAATTACCTTAGCTAGATATTACACTTTGTGGCCATCAATCACATTTTTTTTGTCCAGTAATATCCTCATTGGGAGAGGCTCAAAAACACACACACAGAGACAATAAAAACCCACCTCAGGCGTACATGTTACATTATGTCACCAGTCAATATGGCTTGTAATGACTGTCTGGTTAGTGTAGTCTGACTGTGAAAATGTGACCTAACTAATCTTACATAATTGTTGTGACGCAATCAATTCCATGCTCTGATTTTAGTTTTTTCCCAAGTGTAGAGAATTTAAAAGTATGGAGTGGCTTCTTATAAAAAAAAAAACCAAAAAAACAAAACAAACAAAAACACTACGGTCAAACAATAAAACCTCGAAATATAGTTAAGACATTCAAATGCTCATTAATCCCCAATTTAAACCCGTTAGTGGATGAGAAAGTTAAAAAAAACAAAACAAACAAACATCCGTGAAATCCTTGCTTATAACCTACTCCCAAAAAGTTCGAGATATTCAGCTTTTGGCCTTTACAGATGGAAATTAATGGCTCTTTGCTTCCTCTGACGTACTATATCGACATATCGAAAACCTGTTGGATAAAATGTCTTAACATATGCAGTCGTCTTCCTTCCCACAAGGAGGCTCACCTTTGTTTGATGGACATGCGTTTGGCTGTCATGTCGCACGGATCGTCTGGCAAGGTGCCGGCTGTTAGTTCCCTGCCGTCCGGGTACGTGTCCGCCTCGGAAGGCTGGCGTATGCCGTCACCTCTCGATGAAGCGGACGCTGCTCTGGGTCTCACAAAAGTGGGCTCGGGCAGCTCTGCTGCGGACGAGCATACGGGAGTAAGAATCAATAATTCGATTAAGAGTCGAAACAGAAGTCTGATAGGATTATCGTGATGCTGAAATGTGTCATTCATATTCACATCACATGCAAAACAAATATTTTGATCAAAATACAAATTCTGTTGTCCTTACCTCCACTGAATGTTCTGCTCCTCTGGCCAACTGCACGATGCACTTCCTCCCTTGGATAATATTTTTGTTCCTGCCTCTCCGGCAACATGTGATGCTCCGAGTTGTGCATGTTTCCATCCAACTTCCCTCTGGACAGCTCCTCCTCTTCCTCCCTTCTCTCTCTTGCAGCGTGTGGCTGAGGCAAAGCCTCCTGCTTGACTTCTCCCTCAGGAGAAGGGAGACTCCTCTTCCCCCCTGTTCCTTCCTCCGCATATTGCGACACCCGATAAGGCTGGTGGGCCACGGGGTCGTGGGGCCTCCGGGCTTGGGTGTCAGCTTCAAGCGGCAGCCGAGTTAAGTGGATGTCGCCCGCGTGGTCGGTGGATACTGCGCCTCCGTCTCTCAGCGCAGGGGATGAGGATGACGGGAGGTGTTCAAACGGAGAGTCGGCACCATTTTGAAGCTTAACAGGAAGACAAATATAAAGCATATTAATTGTTAATGGGCGTTTAGATGCAACATACACACTGCCGCATCCAATTGAAGGGCATCATGCCGAGCAATCACGGCCCTGCACTTCCTGTCCGTCAAAGGGTGGGCCGATATCGTAAAGTCATGCTATATACAACTTGCACAAAATGCATCGTGCTGTAGCTTAAATCACACTTGATACATGAGCTACATGTGAACTATGAACTAAACCGTTTACTGATGTACGTGGCTAAAACTAGTTAGCGGGATTTGGCGATTTTCTTTTTTGAACTTAGAGTGAGAAAATTATTATTCTAGCACCCATCTGTTGCATTTCAGAAAATTATTACTCTCGCACCCATCTGTTGCATTTTGGCTTAAAAAAAACAACAACCAAAAAACAAAAAACAAAATAAAACCTATGTTAAAGTTAAATTAGGTGCTTCATTTGCCATGCCAAAAATAAAGTGTAATTGCACATCCAATACAGTAAATGGCAGTGTTGCTTTTGTTTTTCTTCTTTTTGGGGGATGTATAACAAAAATATATTCTTTTTTTTTCATGGTTCAATTTCATGGGGGTATTTGTAACAGGGCCCAGTCACCGACCACAATGAAGTGCTGGAGAAACACTGTATTGCCATATTTAGCATCTCCAACAGTAGGAGTTATCATGGCTGTCACAATTTTATCCATTTTCATTTCTTATTGCAACACTGTGATCATCTAATCTTGCTCACTGTAAATCATTCGATTTAACTGCTTCATCTCTTTGACACTTTTGAGCTAACACTTTACATCAAAAGCAAAATCTTGCAAAACTCTTTGCAAACACAAAACACGTCTTTACACACTACACATCCACATACTGTTTCCAAATGAACAATATGAGAAAGAGCACCAATTAAATGTGGCGGCAAAGTGCAGCAGCACCACAAACGCACAAAGACATTTTCCTTGCTGACTAACAGCTCGATGATGTCGGGTCACGACTCACTCGGAAGCTTGGCCATGCACTGCACAGTCATAGTGGAGTCACACCACAATGAGATCTCGTGCACACAAGCCACATAAAGTGCCAAAAAGAAATGTGCGGTCATTTCTGAGAAGCGCCTCCTCACGGGCGCTTTGTCGACATCGTCGCAAGCGAGCGCACGCTTACTTGATGGAGTTCTACCGCCTTCTCACATTGCTCCTGTTCATCATGGCTGTCTACGTCTGAAGACTCCTGAATGGAAATATGCATGCGCCACAATTGTTTAACATAAAAGAAAGGGATTTTGATGGTTTACGTTTCATGTGAATAACGAGTGTCACAGTATGAGAATTTAGACAATTTCATGTTTTTTTTGACAAAATGAACCAATTTCTGCATGTTTTTATAAATAATTTACAAAATGAGACAATTTAAAAAGGCTTTAAAAAAAAAAAAAGACCCAATTTTATGACCACCACTGTTTTGTTTTTGTTTTAAACAAAATGACTCAATTTTATCGATTGTTTTTCTCCAAAACGGCCCAAATTAATGGGTGTTTTTTTTTTTTTTTTAAATAAAATGAGAATTTTATAAGCGCGTTTTGTAATAACAAAATGACGCAATTTTATAGATTTTTTTTAAAACAAAATGAGCCAATTTTATAAGCGCTTTTTGTATTTTTTTTTTTTAAACAAAATGATCCAATTTTTGGGGTTATTTGTGGCAAAACAACTGAGAAATTGACTCAAGTAGTAGATTGTTCCCTATTTGTCCTTTAACTGGGTTATTTTTTTGTCCCAGTTTATTTAGAGTGTAATAAATTGTTTTGGAATTTCCCATTTCCTATGGAGAAAAAAAAGTTTCCAAAACCAAACAACTCAATCAGTATCTCAGAAGCTATTGTGATTGCCTTGACGTAACATTTTTATAATAGCACAGCTTTGACAATTTCATGGTACAGTATATAGTGACTAATTTGAGTAATAGTGCATTTGTGCAAAAAAAGATGAATTACAGCCATTATACACACAAGAAGTGGCTTCATTAAATTTCTTTTTTTTGTTTGTTCATTAATCAATGTTTTGGTGGCAGCAGTAATTGTTCTTGCCTTACCTTCTCCATATCACCCAGAGTGATGGGTTGCGTCTGATAGCGGGTGTTGCTCCTACGCTGGCGTGTGTCCCCTCTGGTGCGAGTAACTCTGGAGGGGGGCTGAGCCAGCCGGTTAAACAGCGCCATCTTCTCCGCCAGGCTGAGTGTGCACAGATCAGGCTCCTCCTGGGCCTGGACTTTTTCCTCCATTGGGGCGACCTGCTTGCTATTGTGAGTCTCTTGCGCGAGTGGCGTCCGCTGAGCCTCTGGCGCCTGCTCCCGTGCGGCGGCGTTGTGATGCGATGATGCCTGCAGACTGCGGGCAGGATGACGTCCAGGAAACAGAAAGGAAATAGTTAGATGTGGTCACATCAGGCAATCGAACAAGATGCGCTGTAGATACTGTGTACCGGGATGAGTTGTGTTTCTTAATTGAACTGTGATGAAACCTAACACAATACATGCAGTGAGTCAGCTCCTTCAATTTTAGAATCTGTCACACTATTGTGGGGATGGGCAACTGGAGGCATAGCATCTTGAGTTTTTTGTTTTTTATTATTATTATTATTATTATTATTTATTTCACCAAATCCAAAAATTCTTAAAAAAAAAACGTGATGAACATTTAATATACGTTTTCCACAAAGAATGGAGGGAAACAGGGAAAAGAATCCCAGAAAAGCAGGGAAAATCCAAAACGTGGGGGGGAAAAAAACCAAAACAATTCTGCCGACCTGCAACTAAGCAGGGCTTGAGTATCGTCTTTAAGTGGTAATATTACCAATCACCACTAGATGGCAGACATGGCTTAGTTGCACTTACACCGAGTCTTGTACTGCCCCATACTACTAGTAAGCCTAATCATTTTTTTGTAGATTTGGAATGATATGTAAGACAAACCTAGTACCTTAAGTTAAAATTTGGAGTTAGTTGATTTTTGTGAGAAAAAAAAAAAAAAAAAGCACAAAAAAAAGCAGGTTTCTTTTTCAACAGTTATGTGCCGTCCTTGAACGGTAATTTTAATGTGAGAGCCCTTTGCACTAGGGGAAAAAATATCTACAGTAGGGTTATTTTATTGTTAGCTTCAAACCCTTTGTTGTTGGGTTAGATAGTGGCTCTTTTATGCATTGGGAAATCTATCATCAAAAATGAAATATATTAAAAGCACGTATTTTTCGCATTTAGGCTCTGATTTTGTCCTCATCTAAGATAGCATTTTTGTCATACATCTAGCTAGCTAGGAAGTTCCTGTGTGTTTGTGAGCACTGATGGAAAAATGTGGCCCCTTCCAGCATTTAAGTTGCCTACCCTTTATTAAGTAGTAACACACAATTCCACAAAAAGGCAAACAAAACCTAAAAATCATGCTATGAATTTAATAAAAATAAATACAGCAACTAAATAATAAGAAAATAATAACTAATAATTTCAAGCAATTAGTAAATATTAATCATTGAGTCACACATTGGCGCGCCGACGCTCGCACCCGTCCGGGATACCTGCTTGGAGGGAGGGTGCTGCAAACTAGGGTGGGGCTAGAGACGCGAGCTACAGCTGCGTGAACAGTCACAGTCTGTGGCACATGAGTGGGGGTGCTACAGTAGTCCAGGACACGGACATACGACGTTCAACGCACATTCACGACAGAGGAAACACAGGACAGACAATATTGGTCGTCAGTCCACACAACTGTACATTTCATTTGAAAATGTATAGGCAGCTGTTACAAATGAAATGTTGGAATTGAGTCAGTATAATCATTTTTGTTCATACTTCTATGATACTTGTAAAGATACCTGCAAAACGTGACACACTGTTTATGCTGTGACTGCTCACATGGTACAGCATTAGAAAAAATTATAGGAGACAGTGCATTACGAAAGTATAAGCCCCCTTGAACTTTGACCTTTTGCAACATTTCAGGCTTCAAACAGATATAAAATTTGATATTTTTTGTAAGGAATCAACGCCAAGTGAGACTCAATTGTGAAGTGGAACGAAAAGCTTAATTAAACATTTTCTCCAAATAAATGAAAAGTAGTGTGTGTGAAATTATTCACCCCCTTTTCTCTCAGCGCAGCCAACTAACTACAGAAGTTAATTGACGATTTCTAAATGTGAGGAAAAAAAAAAAAAAAAAGATCCCCGTCTGCCTCACTTAGTATTAATTTTTCACACAAACAAAAAAACTCAAGGGGGCTAATACTTTTGCAAGGTGCTGTATATCAACTGAGGCAATATTTCTTCAAACATTTTCTTGGTAAACTGTTTAACAACAACTTACGTGGTGGCGATGACCACCTCCTCGGTGGTAACTGGCTGAGTTCTGGATCGGTCCTGAGTCCGCCTCAGCCTCCGGTCCACTGCAGCATTCCTTGAGCGCGGTTTAGCCGACGCAATGTTTTTCTCCAGTTCCTGATGATTGGAATAAGAGTGCTGCATGACGAACAACCAATTGTTATGATTTTTTCTACGGGAAACGTTGCCATGCAAAAGTGACGTGATGAGTGAATTGGAAACAATTAGACAGCAATGAAAGACTGATCACCCCGAATTGTCAGAATTGTTTGGAAATAAGAGTCCAGAGACTACGCAGAACGCTTGAGGCCAATTTCACACTCATGCAGAAGGGAATGCTTGTTGTACTGCAAAGCTCCATGCTGATCCAAAGAATGCAGTGAAAACAAATCAATATTTTCCAGTTTGTTAGGTTCAGCAGAGTGAGTCAGAGAGCGAAAATCAGTTTTTGATTAGGGAGCACATACACCGAGCTAAAAAAAAGTTTGGATCAGGAGCATAAAAAGTACATCAAATATCAACGATAGAGGTCACACAGGTAGAAAGTGAAGCTCACCCTGAAGAGAGAACGCTTGGCCGCTACGCTCAGCTTGGCCCGTTCGTCGAGCTTCTCGTCATCAGCTACACACGCACAAAATGGGAGGAGACAGAAAATTCAGTCTTGTGATAGATAGCCCATCGGAATAAAAATGTTTTTGAACTTCGAGTGAGTCTAAAGATTTATAAAGCGGCATCATTTGCTGCATAAATTAAACTTTTAGAGGGACAAGTCCATGTGTAAGAAAAATAAATTTGATGAGAAACTTAACTTACCGATATTAGCAACCAGTGCCTAGTTAATTATGGGTATTTTTTCTAATTTATCTTCAAAATTCAATACACTAAGCTACACAGATACAATAGTGCATACACATCTTTCTGGGACTTTTTTGTTGAATAACGATTATGGTCTTTCACTTGTATAGCGAAAGAATTGTTCCTGAAAAAATAAATATAATATGCCAGCCAAGCACAATGTGCCATTTGAAGTGTAAACTATTGGCTGATCGCATTGTGCCTCTGGACAGAGAGCAGAAAGGAAAGAAGAAGTAGGACAAAAATGCTTTAAAAATTAAAACATTTAAAAGAAAGAATGAAATTAAATCCATCTGATTTTCTTAACACTTTTCTATTAAAAAAATAAAATCTTTTTGACTTGTATCTCTGACTGCCAAACATTATCCAAAAAACAACCAGTGCCAGTTACATAAAGTGAAAATAAATTGAGAAAAACATTTTGTGAAAAGATACATTTTGTGCACAACAGTGACTGACATTTTTTTGTTTAGTGACACTCTGTGAATTCGATTTAATGTGACAACGGCTTTGATCATTCATGTCACCCGTCATGTTTCATTGTAATTTGCTACATAGGGAGCCCATTGAAAAGAGATACAATGCTGCCATCTGCTGGCCACAGTAAGTGGGTCTTTTTGATTTCACAAAGCCAATGACAAAGCAGCACTGCACAAGACGTTGCACTGCCCATTGAGAGAGAGAGGAAAAAAAAAAAAAAAAAAACAGTAAACATTTAACGTTTATGGCGGCATTCATTGAGATTTTATCACGTCGTTAAACGTTTTAGGCGGTCAAAGAGTTAAACACCAATTGAGACATAAAATTGCACCTCACCTGCTTTTAAGTGTGCCAAGATTTGGATTTATTAATGTTTACAGAGCTAGACAGCAGTCCTCTATTTCACGCACGTTTTTTTCTACACTGACTCAAAAGAGAGCCGAGAGAGCAACTGTCAATCAAAGTAAATATTTGTTGGAGGATGTCATGTCACATATCCTTCAGTGTTTGCTCGTGCAGCCGTGCCACTCACACCCGTCTCACGCTGCGTGCACTCAACAGTGAGTCCAGTCACTGGTTCCGAGGTCTCTTTGCTAGTCCCGACTACGTATGTGGGGAGGATCAAACGACAAAGATTTGCAAAGTTAGGAAAAACAACCCAATTGTATCAATCATATGAAGCTGTTTACATTACAGATTCATATTACGGTAAGTTGAAGTGTAAGCATTTGCAATATACTGGTACAACTGTCCGTAATTGGCTGGCAACCAGTCCAGGGTGTACCCCGCCTACTGCCCAAAGCCAGCTGAGATAGGCTCCAGCACCCCCCGTGAGGAATAAGTGGTCAAGAAAATGGATGAATGGAACAACTGTCAACTATCTTCCAGTTTGGCCAACACAAATACAGTAAATAGCTCCATACCTTCATTGGAAGCCAGCTCAGTGCTCACACAGGACCTTCAAAAAGTACAAAAAGAAAAATCTGTCAAATCGGCAAAATGTCCATGGAGATGAAACAAAATGGTTAGGAACAAAACGGCGAGCACTCTCGACACAGGACGAGAAGCAGACACAGTATGCTGAACATGTTATAGTGAGTGTCGTAAGATTAGTACCAAAAAAGGACGATTCATGCTTTCCTTGTATGTTCACATGTAATGAGGCCCAATCGGAATAACCTTTGACCTTAAATCATTGTTTGCTAATGTTAAGGGGAAGTTTACTGCCATGAAAAAGTGGCCTGTGTCAACCATCTGGCTCATGTGATTATGGGTTTTACTACAAATTGTTTTACTATACAGCAACAACAAAAACACAACAACATTGCTATAATTTCTCTCCAACATGCACGATGACAAATTTTGCAGTTCTTCCTGCAAGGCCATGCATCCGAAGCGGTACCTATCCGTCTCCTGGCGCTCAGAAGTGGTGATGGGCTGCGTCCTAAACCTCTCTGATGTCTTTCTACACTCCCCCGGATAGATATACTGAAGGGGTCTGCGGCCCCCGTGAGAGGCCCTGAGGCCTGCTCGGCCCTCATCCCCCTTCACCGCATCACTGGGGGGGCCCCCACACAGGAGAGGGAGCAAAAGTACCCAAAGGAAAGAAAAGACAGCATGTGAGGGAGAGAGAAAGTGGTGAGTTTGTTCAAATGCATGTTTAAAATGACGCACTCAAATATTAGGAATGACATTAAGCACATGCATGTGTTAGTTTTGAGAGAACAAATATTTATTGGATGTAAATACAAGTTATGGTGCCAATAAAAAGACAAATGCTGTGTTAGGCGAGTGTGTTTTCTACAGAATAGGAAGTCGGCAAGACTGAGTTGCTTGTTAATCAATGAGCAGCAGTTGACGTTAAGCTAACAAGCGCAAACTCGTCGCTAAAATTTCCACCTACAGTTCGGCTCTGCGTCTGCTCGGAGGAGTGATGGAACTTTCCATGTAAGAGTTTCGGAGCCGGGCCACAGACACACGGCTGTCCTGGTGACTCTCCGCGTTACTTTTCTGGAGCTCCTGAGGATGACGCAAGCTCCTGTGACTTCGCTCTTGATGGTCCGCTGAAGCAGGGACGGCGCCACCTCCTGGCCGTGCATGCGCGGCCTTCGGTTGGATGTGAGACGCGGATACGCCTTTGTGGACATAAATGGCGTTTTCGCGCCCTCTGGATCTGCCGCTGACCTCGTGTTGACGGCCGGTCGGGTCCGTGTGTCTGGAGGGCTCAATTGTGTCCCATCTCGCTCTGCCTCTGTGACCTCGTCTTGCAGGATCTTCAATCTCGCTATGCATTTTGTAGTCTTCGTCTCCTCTTCCTCTACGCGTGTCCTCGGTGCTCCTCTCCCGGCGGCGGATCTCCGAGGGCAGTACTGCTTTTCTGCTTCGTAGGAGGCCCTCGGTCCTAATGCCGCCCGTTTCCTCACTTTCTTCATCCGGGAGCTGCTCCACTCTGGAAGGAGCACCAGAGGTCATGGACAGATAACTGGGATAACCGGCAATATCGGGGCCCGCTTGTGGGTGATGGTGAGAGTGGTTCTGCTGGAGAAGCGTTGTGTCGGCGTTGTACCGCGCAGACGGCTGGTGCTGAAATTGTCTGCGGTACGTCGGAACCTCCGCGACAGTTCCCGGCTCGGGGCTCCTCTGGCGACCGTCCTCCTTCGCAAGCCTCTCCCTAACTCGAATTCTTCAGGGAGACAAAGAGCTTGTTAATATTTGCGCCATCACGCCACATGTGGAACAAAAGGCAAGCCAAACTCAAATGTAAAAAAAAGTTGAGCTTTATTAGTATGGGGTATGAAATCTTGCTTGGTGGAACACTTTTTTTTTTTTTAATTATCAACCCACTAATTAATTTTTTATTCTTAAGTTACTAGCTTGTTTTTATTATTGCGTAAAAAAAAAAAAAAAACCTTATAGGTGAAATAAAATTCTCTTTTAGGACTCAGTACTAAGGCTGAAAAAAAGTTAAGCATGAAAAGAGATCGATACACATTTTTGAATCTTCATCCACATGATGAACACGACGGTGATATCTGACACAGTTTGGACAAATCCTACCAATTACTTGATCAATCAATGCGAAAATCGATTCTTAAAAGTATGAATGGGCGAGTAATAAATAAAGTAACTCCAAGTATTGGTATTGGATGGATACCTGGCCTTATTTCAAGGTATCGATACTCGCCAGTATTGGCTGCCCTCTTGTGGCCGTTTTATGCTCAAGAATTAGAATAGAGTAGAAAATTGCCATTAATTTCATGCAATTTTAAGGAAAAATGCTATATTGAGTCTGCCATTATTTGGGGGAAATTTTATGTACCAAAAGTTCTCGTGGTATCGGACTTAGTATCGGTGACTACTCAATAGTTGAGTACTAGTATTGGTCTGAAAAAAAGTGGTATTGATAAAGAAAACACATCAGCATCAGATTTCAGTTGTAAATTAAATACTTACAATTCTAAACCCCAACAGTAACACCAACAAAACCAAAATATGCGCAGAGTATTATAAAACTCCTCTTTACATCAGATGTTTTTGATGAAAAATGCAAAGCAGGATTTAAAAAAAATAAAATAAAAAAATCCATGACTTCACTCGTGAATGTGAATCTGTTAATTACTAAAATCATCAATCAACACCGCATTAATCCTGCAATATGACTCAGCAATATTACAGTTGGTTAATAGGTTGTACGTTATTATGCAAGATGGTACAGCCCTTCAATGTAATTTCAGTCAGGGGATTCAACTGTTCACACCAGAATGAGGTTGAGAATGAAGTTATTATCTTAGGAACGGGAACTGAAACTCGGGACAGTGAGGATGACGACGGTGGGGCCAAATGGTTGTCAAAGCTCAAAAGCAGAGATTCTTTGGTGTCATATGATCCGTTAGGGATCCTGAACTACATATCCACACTTTTTACTCTAAAAATAAAAGAAAAGAAAAGAAAAAAGGAGTGTTCTAAGGAGCAGAGACCTGTACTGACAGTTTAAGAATCACTGCTCTTAAGGATTGATGGGAAAGGAGCATGAGGGTGATTTTGGGGGAGACACAACCAGCTTTGGTGTACCTCGAGGGCCAGTTGATTAAGGTGTGGGTGTCGCCATCAGCGTCAGTCTCGAGGAACCAATCAGTGCACAGTTTTGCCCTTGTACTGTACCATTGAAGGGAAATACTGTATGTGAGCGCATTGGCAACATCTATTGTTCTAATTGTTTGTTTTTTCTATAGAAAGTAGTGAAAAAAAGAAAAGTAAAACAAAAGTAAATATTTGGTTCATCTTCTGATCAGTGGCAACTTTTTTTTTAATTAAAAAAATAACTTTCACTCTTTTGGGAGGACTTTCTACAATATTCTAGTCTGGAGTGTGTCTAAGGATACGTTCAGCACTCTAAAAACAGTTGGGTCAAAAGTAACCCAATTATGGATCAAAAATGGCCCGATCTACATTATGGGTCAATTTGACACAACTTTCTGCTTTGTTTTATACAAAATGACCCAATTTTTTGACCCAAGTAAAGGATCTGACAATATTTATGAGTCGTTTTACACTAAAAGAGCAATTTCTTGACTCAAAGTTGGGTCAAATAGACCCAAGTAGAGCTTATTTTTGACCAAACTGTTTTCCGAGAGTGAGTGATCCAGTCTGAGCATTCCAAAACTCACCTTTCTTTGTGCAAAAGGGCACACCCATGCAAGAATACGACCCCCAGATGTTCCCGTACAATAGATAAAAGCAATACATTTGTCAAAAGATTCAATTTAAAAAAAAAAAAAAAAGCCCAAAATGGAGCACTACAAAGCCAATTGCAACAGCATGGCCGCGAATTGAACTGAAGTTTCTCAATATGTCATATGAGAACATATTTAGAAATAGAAAGTGGCAAATCAGATCATGGGAATGTGCCAAAAACATCATTTTAAGTTTGCAGTAAAAATAAGGCAATAACTTGAACTTCAATTCTGGACAACCTGCAATAGAAAATAGCCCAAAAACCTCGACAAAATAGGTTGAGAAGGGAAAAGAAAGACCAAAAAGTGTACTCACCCATGTCTGTTGAGTATATTATGGGCCTGCTGCTCAATAAAGAGGTCGCCAGGTGACACGCCGTGTTTAGGTGAAGGGAGAGAAGGCCGCCTGCTCATCCTGGGTGAACTTGGCGGCGCGCCCGTGGCTACGTAGTCCTTAGCAGGCACCCTCGCACCCGAGGACAATGATGTCACATCCATGTACGTGGACGGCTCAGCAGCAGCTGCTCTGCGTTGATTCTCCAGGTTCATGAGTCGCTCCCTCTCCGAGAACGAGTCCACTCCGCTTTGACTCATTTCGTAGCCGGTCTCGGGATGGGTGTGTTGGGGCGCACTTTGCCCTCTCCTCGGGCTACTGGTGGAAGCGTAGGAATTCATAGTGACGTCGCCCTCCTCATCCGGGACAAACTCGCCTTTGTTACGCCTTTCGGAGGCCTCGGACTCTCTCAGAGGATGAGTGGACCGGGACGGATGGTCCATGTCCGGCTCCTGGTCCAAATTGATGCCATAGCGCTCAGCTAGCTGCCGACGCCGCTCCGCCTTGTAGCGGGCAATGCGTTCAGCTTTGGACTCGAGCTCTGGAGCGCCTCTGGTGGATGATGATGAACCATAGACGTGATTGGAGGATTTAGGATCCTTTCTGGATTGTCGCACAGGAACCGTCGGCTGCATATCTGGAGTTTCAAACCCTTCCATTCCATACCTTTGCACTGTAACTATAGGGGGCACAAGTTAGGTCTTTTCTGTTTGTCAACAACTACCGTATTTTCACGAGTATAAGGTGCACCGCATTATAAGGCGCACCTTCAATGAATGACATATTTTCAAACTTTTTCCATATATAAGGCGCTACAGTAGAGGCTGGGGTTACGTTATGCATACATTAGATGGTGCTGCGCTAAAGGGAATGTCAACAAAACAGTCAGATAGGTCAGTCAAACTTTAAGAGATTACAAACCAGCATTCTGACAACTCCATTCACTCCCAAAATGAATAAACAGCTGTTTTATTATTTTCTCTCAGGTAAAGTATTAGTATTAGCTAGCGATCCAAGATGGCGGGATCTTCTGCGCATGACCGATCGTGCAGGGTCACCGATGGCGTCATGACAGCGAGACCTGTTGCGGCTCAATATTGATCCATATATAAGGCGCAATGGATTTTAGGCGCATGGTCAGCTTTTCAAAAAATTGAAGGCTTTTAGGTGCGCCTTATAGTCGTGAAAATGCGGTAAGTTTTGTGTCATCGTAGAATCTCACCGCCACATGGCTCGCAGGGGTCAGAACCTCTTGTGTATCGCGGTGTATCCTCCTCCAGAAGTCGGTTGGCCACCAGATTGGGCAGGAGAGATGGATGCACCTCACCCTCAATGCCTTCCAATCGCCGAGCGATACGTTCTTTTCTAAGCACGTGGACAGGAGAGGCGGTTCTACTTCTCATCATTGGATTCAATAGCCAGCAAAATTAAGTCCGTTTCACCGCACCTGTTCATTTCCCAGTCACTCGTGCTTGTGGTAATGCCTTCAAATCGTTTCCTCAACTCAGAGACTTTAAAATCAAATGGGGGGGGGGGGGGGGGGGGGGGGGGGATAGAACACCAATGTAGTCAGTTAATCTCAACCATCATGTTAATACATCACACAAAAGATCGTTTGTGTCGCTTCGTAAAACTTAATGTAAGTAGAGTCGTCTATGAAAGCTGGCAAAGAAAGTGAATTCTTGATTACAGGGCCAGATTGTAAACAACCTCCCGCATCTGATTACACAATTACAGGATATTCATAGACCAGCACATGGCCAGATCACAATGAATTTGTATTTTGAGTCAAATATAATAAAAAACAGGTCAAAAATGGACCGATCCTCTATTTGAGTAGATTTGTCCCAACTTTGAGTCAAGAAATGGCTCTTTTAGTGTAAAACAACTCAAATATTGGTCAGATCCTTTACTTGGGTCAAAAAAAATTGGGTCATTTTGTATAAAACAACCCAGAAAGTTGGGTCAAATTTATCCATAAAGTGGATCAGTCCATCTTTGGTCCATAATTGGGTTACATTTGACCCAACTGTTTTTAAGAGTGTAGGGTTCAGTTACGATACAATTTTGCTCATAATAGACAAAGTTGAACAAAAAAATGTGAGTGTTGACAATCATTTCAACATATAAACAATTACATACCTTTGCTGAGATTAGCCAAGAGGCTAACATCTATATCTTTGGTGACTTTAATTGGGTCGCCTTTTTCGTCAAAAGAGAATTCTTTTTGGAAGCTGGGGGTAAAAAAAAAAAAAAAAAAAAAGTAGCATTATTGCCTGTACAAACAGGAATACTATTTTTTATTTATTTATTTTTTTTAACTTGGTGCAAATAGAGTGCTAAATTACCCTTGGTTTGATCAACAATTCAGATGAAATGAAACTGCTTGAGGCAGAATTTTGAATTTGAATGATGCATTCGTTCATATTTATTGAATTATCAAGACATTTTGTTTTGGACCGGGTCCTTTCAGCAAGGATTTTGAATTATGATATGGTTCAGCTCGACTAAACCCTTCAATGTTACCCCGATATAAAATAAATCGCTCTTCAGTTATTTGGGATTTGATCTAAAACCACAAAAAGATGTGATCCAGATGTGAAGAATAAAACATAACAGAACTGTGTGAGTTTTTGTCCCATTCAGAAACCACAGGGTTGTTCAACCTCATACAAAAAAAAAAAAGTAACACAAATAAAGTAATTATAAAATATCCCGAAACAAAAGAAGGAATCCCCCAAAATTACCATAAAACCATAAAATAACCACAAAATTACCAAAAATGTCAGAAAATTGATGGTTTAAAAAAAAAAAAAAAAAAAAAAAAAAAAAAAAAAAGCAGCCTTAAATGTCCCAAAATAGGAAGTAGGGAGACAGAAAATTACCATATTGTATGTCCAGAAAATTGGCAAAAATGACATAAATTTGACAGAAAAATGTATTAAACAGTTTTTTTTTTTCTTTTTTTTATTTTTAGGGACGGGGGGCCTAAAAAGGTTGCTGACACCTGACTTAACTGGACATTTACGCTGGGTCTTTGTGGTTTACCTGCTGTCTCTTGCTTTTCTATAACATACATCCCCCCAAAAATGTGCTAAATATGTTCGTATCACTTTTATCCAGGTCCAAATGAGCTCATTATAATCATCATCATTCTTCATTTTTTAATGGGGCAAGTTGTTTTGAAAACCAAGCAAATCTGACATCAGACAGGATCACAGGAGCGACTTTCAATCTATTTAACATTATATATGTTGCAACAACAGCCAGGCCGTATGCAGCTACTGTCTTTTGCAGAAATGCTCAGTTTCGTTTTTGCTGGAAGTAAAAAGGTAAAAAACTCGAGTTAATATGTGACTGTCTTACCTAAAAGCTCTCCTCTGAAGCAATCTGGGATTTCCAAGTGTAATGGGGCTGTCACTTGTGAGTCCTGAGGATAGAGGAGAGACATATTTCACATCATCATTGACCTGTTTGTACCATCTTACGACTTATTATGAAACAACTAGCTTGAGTATGTGCTGGCCCTTGAAAGACCACACGAGTGGACTTCCTGAGACAAGATTAATGAATTATATGGGTAACAAGCCGTTCTCAAACATTTCCAATACTCCAAGCCTGGAGATACAGAAGTCATTACTGAATTACATCATTGCTTGCTTCTATATCTGAAGTATCTGTGTGTGCGTGTGATGTCATGGCTCCTGTCTTTTTAGTAACAGCTGGTATGTCACTGTTAAGTCTGATCACACGTCAAGGTTGCTGTGCAGTGCAGGCTGGGACAATGCCAGGGAGAGTCAAGCGCATCGATGTCTCTGGGCGGCACAAACGGCATGAAAAATGGAAGACAGCCCAAGGAGAAATGACTACTTCTCATTCCTTCAACCTCAAACACGTTGTTTTGACACTGTGTCATAAAACTCCACTGGACAAACAGACCGAAAAATAAATTAAAAAACATACTAAGATCCACGCCTGTAGGGCAAGGGTCATCAACACAAACTTTACCCTTATTTCGTTGGAATCTTACGACCTGAGAGTGGCTTGATCCAGGCAACTTCCCGACAAACATGTGGTCTTACTACATCCCCTCAGAGTTCACTTCAGGGCTGAGTCACACACTGCCTTCAATCTGCTCCACCCAAAAACCTTTCCCTTAAAGACCGCTCACCCCCTAACACCCAACCCGTCATCACCCCAATCTCTTATCAGTTGGTCCGATTAGGTATGTTAGGGTTTATGCTTAAAATCAGTCCCACTTGAGTTAAAAAAAAAAAACGTGGGAAGAAAAAAAGAACGAAAGCTTATTTGCAGAGGGCAGTGTGCCTGGTTGTGTTTTGGGGAGGGTCTGCTATTGTTTCAGCTGGTTAGAATACAGTCCGCGCGAGACCTGAAAGAGCCGAGATGGCTGAGATTTCAGTTGACAGCAATCTAATGTTTGATTCAAAATACTTGTAGCTATGAAAACTGACTCGAGCACGAAATTCAAAACCGTGTTACGTCAGATACTGATGAGTGAATGGCTCTCCAAAACATGACTATAAATCTGTCATTAGTGATACTTTTGCTCAAAATTAAAGCCATTAAAGTGTTTATTTTCTGGCTTTTAACATTATGTGATTCACAATCAAAGTCAACAAGAATGTTATTTTCATTCAACAACCGGCAGTAGTCATACATATTGGCAAAAGAGATTTGGCAACACCTACACTGGAGATCCAAGATTTTTTTGGACTGTCTAAATCAGGGGTGTCAAACTCGTGGGCCGCATGGAGGAAAATATATTATCAAGTGGGCCGCATCGGGAAAATAACGGTATATAACTTAAAAACGATAAATTACGGAGCTCAACTGTAATCATATTGTTCCGAAAAATAACACGAATGCAAACACGGCAACATTGCCGGTATACGTTATGGGCGTGTTAAAACAACCTGTTTTGCATATATATTGTTCCCAGAATGCATTGCGTGGCAAAGTTAATGATGTTATAAGGATATTAATCCTTGTCATATCTATTTGTGTTACCAGTAAATGAATTTGCGTCGTATTTAACACGTTTATGTCGGCGTATGATTACAAAAAACATAATTATTAAACAAACCGCAGTTTACGCTGTGTGTAAAATAATGACATCCAGGACGACGATACCCCGTACAAGTTGCATTGCTTATCTGAGAACTGCTTGTGAAATTACAAATTTATATGTTTTGATTGTGGCCGGCTGATTAATTAGTCCGACATAACAGTTTTGTTTTTCTTTACAAAATCATCTCACGGGCCGGATTAAACCCCTTTGCGGGCCTGATCCTGCCCGCGGGCCGTATGTTTGGTCTAAATCAACATATCCAATATGGCTTTGTTTACATTGACGGAACACATGTAGCCACCCACATTTATAAAACAAATCTAATGATGGCTGAAGTGTACTGAAGTGACTTTCCCTTTGAGTAAATGTATCAAGCAAAAGCAGACACTGATGTGATTTCTATCAGGTTGCTATCGTAACAAAAATCCTGCACGATTTCTCCCTCCGGGGCAGCTGTCTTGCTGCTTTTGTCAGGTCTACAAATACTTGAAACCGAAGCTGAATGAGCTTTACACCTAATTGGGCTTGTTGGGTGACATGTGGGCCATTCGATCACCCTCAACAATTCAATGGTAAAAAGCAGACACAAACCTAAAAACCTACATAATGATCAAAGACGTTGCTAAGCCTCTGATACCGACTGGAATGCGCAACGACAACGCCTGAAGCAGCCTCGAAAGAATTATACTGGAATCCCTCAGTTTACACTGTATAAGGCAATAATTATGTCATGTCAAAGTCTGCTTTGAGTCTAAATCTATTAAAAGACCAGCTGTCCATAAGGAAACCAATTGAAAGTGCCTGTTGCCAAATCTTGAGTGTCAATCTAACACCAAGACAAGTGTAGCAAAAACCAACAGGGGCTGAGCATATGTTCAAGGTGACATATAGGATTAATTTTGACACTTGGGATTACGGCGCCCAAAAGGAAATGTGTCATGCTTTAGCTGACTGCATTGCGACATCACACCGTGTGTACATGTGAGCGCGTGCACGTAGACATCTACTTGTCCCAGCAATTAGTCTGCCCTCACCATTCATTGAGGGGGGCAGCCTCAAATTGTGACTAAAGACTTACTGAGAACAGCTTAGAAGGCAAAGCGTTACAAAACAGATGGGGAATCACAAACTGAGGCGAGGCCAAGGCTGGAAACAGTGAGATTTAACAAAAGGCTACACAATAAGCCAATTAGGCTTTCAATGCTAATAAGAACTAGAACGGCACTCCGAATAATCCTTATTTGGAACTTGGCAGCATAGACACCTGCCTGCAAATGGCTGAATTTTATATCATTATGGTTCATGCATTATTTATTTTTAAATATTTGTGGGTCCGACCCTTTGTCTGTCAAAAAAACAAATAAAAGGGAATTACAAAAATATAAATCTGCTTACTAATAAAAAGTGATGACAACATAACTTCTACGGTCGAGGTAATGAGGACTAAGTATAGTGAGAAGAAAAAAAAAAAATCAGTCCTGAAGTAGAAAACAGGCAGCAAAGAACATCGATGTTCAATCAACCATACTCTCCCTACATCGGGCATAAAAGCCTCAAACTGTGAGCAGCTTGTTGTGGATTGCAAGCTATTCCCACCTGGGGGAAGCAGGTCTCAACACTCCGTCTTCACTTGTGAAACATCACAAAGACGGGTGGTAATAAGAAGCAGGCACAGATCGGGGGGGGTCAGTCACCAGTGCAAAATTTTTTGCACATACCAACAAAAGGTCACATACTGGAAATACATTAAGTATTCAAAGTTGTTCTTGAGTTTTGTTTTCACTTTGTGTAATAATCTGTTCTTTTATTGACATATTGAAATACTGCACATGATAACACAGCTAGCCATAGACTAGACTATCAGTATGCAGTGAACAAAGCAGACTTCATATTATAAACGTCATAATATTGGGATATATCGGAGAGGCTCAATTCTATTTTTAAGTAAGTGCATCATGCTGAACTCCAATGCATCCATAACACGTGACTGAAGTGCTGCTGTGACCGGTCTGGTGACACATTTGACACAAGAGATTCCAGCGACAGGAATATAACTACTTGAACAACATAACCACACTCTTTGATGGAAAAGAGATGGAAGAAGTAAGAGGTATGAATTTACCAACATGTTGATTATTGTACTTGATAATTCACTTTTTAATTCAATTTGATTTGATTTATCGAACATATAAACAGCAGAGAAACAAAAAATTAAAAAAGAAAAGATGAACCCCATATAATCATCAATCAATCACAGTTTACATGTTCAAAAGGAAGAAGGAAGAAGTTCAAAACTTATCTAAGTCCTACCCTTTATACATTGTATATTTAGACTTATTTCATTATTAATACAATACTAGGTTAATTTTAAAAATAAAATGAATAAACCTGGTTATCTACACATTTGCTAAATTTGACAAAATAGGATATCTGGTTGTTGGTTAAATTCAACAAGTTATAAAGAACACCAAGTCAATTTATGCAAACCTAATAATAGCAATTTAGTTTATTTCATTTGTTCTTTAGATTCATTACATAATCCTTAACAGCATCACTAGCAAAAATACAAGTTTGTTTTTTTCTACTCCAAATTTGAGACCAGGTGTATGCACAAGCCTCCCTAGAGAGAAAAAAAATAAATAAAAAATAAGACCACTGCATAGTTAAGAGTCCTTTATCTCTGCTCTGCTCTCCTTGGAGGCTACAGCTGCAGTGCAATGACAGCTGGCTGGAAAGAAGGACACTGAGCAGAGAGGAAGTGAGTCTGCTGTGCATCACCTGGCAACTCGGATGATCTTATCCGCAAACTCCTCAATCTGAGTAATCTGTCACCAACTCCAAAACTGAACCCCAAACCTATGACATGAGCTGTATAGAAAGAAACCAATCCTCTTACCTTGACTGCAAAACTTGACATGGCTCAGGTAATTGGAAATCCACGGGTTCCGATACATTTTGGCATTAAAAAAAAAAAAAAGTTGCTGGAGAGGGTGAATTTGAAAAAAAAAGGAAATCAACGTAGCTGCTCAAGAGGTGCTGCTGCGACAAAGCAGTTTTTACAAAAGCTTTGGGACAGAGTGAGGGAGAGCGAGCAAACGAGGGAGAGAGAACGAGAGAATGAAGTCAGGTAGCATTCAAGTCAGGGAGGAGAGAGAGAGTGCGACCCACTCAGGGTGCTCACCACCACCCACAACAACATGCCAAGCTACAAGCTGTGCTGCACATGCTAAGCTCATTAACTAAGGCCCAATGACACAGGCATATCGAACGGTTTGAGTAAGGCTCACAGACACAACGAAGCAAAAAAAAGATGAGTGCGTGAGCGAGAGGCAAGGAAAGTGGGGAGTGTCCGAGGAGAGTACTGCTTTCCAAATCCTTGGCTCCTAAACACCAGTGGGATGCCAAAGAAACCCGTGCTGAACATGAGGGGTAGGGGAGAGAGGCTAGATGGGAGGACAAACCAAAGTGAGCGGGACGAGAGGAGAGAGTAGGAATAACCCTCTCAGCCTGATGAGAAATTCCAGTCCGCTTCCAGCAGGAATTAAATAAAAGGGACGGAGACAGGAAGGCAGATAAGACGAGACACACTGGAAAATGGAAAACGTGCCCAATTGAAACTGAGAAAAATGCCAATGTAGAAGAGCACTATATCTAACTCGGTAACACAAATCCCACAAGTTGTATTTGGACGATTTAAGATGATGCGACTATGCCATTTTTGATTCTGTGTTTTAATTTACTTTCTGGTTTATGGAGAACAAATTAACACACTCACTGCCAGTCCAGCAAAAAATAAAAAATAAATTGACATTGACGTCTTTTTCCGTCAATGGCAGTGAATGAGTTTAGACACTTGGAACAGACGGACAGGACCCTGCCACTCTACCATTTGAAATCTCAAGAGGGATTGTGATTCAGCGTGGCAAATTCATAATCTGTTTCAAAAAAGGTTGACATGTACATCAATCCCCCCCCCTTTTTTTTTTTAAATCACTATACGAATACAAAATAAACAATCACTGGTTAATAAACAATAATGAGGGTAAAAACGCCTTTGTACACCACTAACGCAAAATAAAAATGTGTCCGATTATTCGATTCTAAAAATAAAATCGACAGTGACAGCACTAATCGCCATGTACTTCATAAAGCCTTTTCCTAGCAGGATTATCGCATCTGTGACCACCAAAAACAGCACATGAAAGCTTGCAGACATACACCCATATACGTCAGTGTGTCGACGACGCGCTTATCGCTGCGCGGAGAAGGCCTCACAAGGAGCCTGGCATGGAGCCCAACGTGGTTATTCTGATGCTGACGGGAAAATTGCGCAGTGTATCTTATCTATCTCGGGCATACACAGTAAACCTGTCAACGTGAGGCAGGTCATTCATGACTGCTGAGATTAATATATTAATCTCCGGGGACTACTTGCACATGTCAATACAAACCATTTTAAGAGACAATTTGAAATAATATTTACAACATAGACATATTAGACATGGATAGGGATTTAATAAACAGTCTAGCAGACAGTCAGGGTTGAGAACGCCACAAGGAATGACATCTTTAGGTCCGTTGAGATGAGCTCATCGACTAGCATGTAAACACAGACAGATGCTCCGAACCAAGTGGTGTGAATGGTGCAACACAAATCCCGCTATCTGTAATGCTATCATCACCTCCGCACCTCCAACCACACAACAGCTGTCTGTATGTACTGAATGTCTGTCTTACTTGTTGGTAATGTTTGTTTCTTTGACTCATCTGTCAAAGATGAGATCAGCCCCTGTTATTAGCAACGATGAGGCTCGACTGCTAGGAAGGGGCAAGACCTTACAGGTTACTCTAATGATGCAACGCTTCTATAGGTTGGTGGAGAATTGTCCAGAAATATAGCAAAATAGCTTAGAGGAAAAAACAGGAGGGGAAGGGGGAAAAAAAAAAAAATTCCCGTAAATGTTTCAAACCTAAAATTACAGTCGGATAAAAGAGAGCAGACCGTCAAAGGGTCAGTGACAAAAGAAAGCCACACAAGTGGTGAGGTGGATTCATTCCAGGTTACAATAAAGAGAAAAACTACAGCGAAAACCCCCGCTTCCAAGAGAGCATGAAAAGGTCACTGGTCTTGAATTAAAGCGGACTGTCCACAATAATTTCCTCTGATGCTCAGATCATTTTGTGGTTACATTTGCATGCCAAGAGATACATTTATTACTTGCCCCAGACCTTTGTTCTTCCCTCTCTCTGCTATAAATCTGAATTTAAAATGGATCATTGAAAACCAGGATTGGAGGAATCTGCTCATGCATTCCTCTGCGGCATTCAATTGTACATAAACAATAAAAGCTTAGACTGAAATTGGTTTAAAATGTCCCCAAATTAAAAGTACAAGTACAGTCGCAACAACCATGCCAATCAAACAATCTGGATTTTACTTACATTCTACTTGAACCGATAAAATAAAAATAAAGTCAAAACACTTTGTTTTATACGTTACCACAAGAGAGTATATTGGGCGAAGTGGTAATTTGATTCATTGTTTCTATCAACAAAGTTGCTCCACCATATCAAATCGCATCAGCTAATCACAATTGTGAAATTAAACAGCGCAGAGAAAGCAGACAAGCATAACAAAGTTGTTCCTCTCCGCTAATCACCTCCCCAGATGTTCAGTCAACTAAACAGGATGATTTCAGCCTGGACAAGCTCACATGTGCAGTCAGTCATTATAAGATAAACACTTCCAGACAATTATTTTTGCCCTTAAGACAACCTCTGGTGCTCAATGGCATCCCAGCAGGTCTGCTAGTAGTCACATATAATGGCTGCATCACCTTCCTGGTCCAAAAACTCATATTAGGGAGTACACAGGAAGGAAGAAGTAACAAGCGGGCTGGTCTTTTAGACCTTTCCGTCATCCCATAGGAAAATTTACATATTTTCCACAACAGACTTGCAAAGCGCAAAATTGGCTCACAATTGCAAGGGCCATCAATCCAGATGAGCACATCTTTTGGAATGCATAGTCAGCACATACATGGAAAATGTTTATGTATTCAGAAGGTTTGTGTACCGCTCTTCGCACCCCGACACCTGCAAGACCTTCCACATCATATATGATACACCTCAAACTTCAATCCTCATAATCAGCATACTATCGCAAACCACCTCAAACTTTCCATTTACGCTACAAATAGACACACAAGGACAATGCTGACCTTCGGTGGCAGTTTTACAGTCTATTAACACACGGCAGTGCACACCCACCTCAGCATGGCTTTCCTAAAATAAAGCAGATAAGCATTCTCAAGTTTGGATTGCGTTGACTCCAAGTCAAGTGCTTCAGAAGTCTAGCGATGCATCTCATTGGAGTGAAAAAAATAATAATATTAATATGAACGCAGCGTGTGCTTCATTTTGACACCACACATCTGGTCTTCGCCGCTCCAAATGCAGAATACGCGGTTGATTGCATTTGCCGGTGATTTGTTTCCATCGCTGGGCAGCTTCCCAGTTGGAACTGCTAACCTGGAGGACAAGAACTCTTAAAAAGAATAGAGGGCACTGATGGAAAGCACTCTCTCCAAATCCTTTCTTAGTGTGAAGTGAAGCAACAAAAGAACAACAGCCATCAGTACAGTGAAATGTGACTGCAGTGACTGGAACCTCTGAAACTACCAATAAAAGCAACCGTCACATGGCCAGAGATTTTCTGGCAAAGGCTGTTGAATACTTTCCAAGAAAGTGCAAGAGCCATGCACAAAAAATGATTGGATGTCTAATGTACAAGGCCTTACCTGCAATTGAAGAAGCCTCTAACAGAGCTCAAATTGAATTTGTGGAAAAGTTTGTGTAATTGCCAACTAGCTTCCCCTCTGTTCTGTGAAGCCAACACAGTAGAGTCTAGCTCGGAGGTCAGCAACCTTTACTGTCAAAAGAGCCATTTTAGGCCAAATAACCAACAATCTGTCTGGAGCAAAAAAAATAAATAATTATTAATTACATTGTGTGCTGAATGAAATTTCGTTACTGTTAATTTAATGTATTTTGAATACTTTGAGATTCATTTTTTGTATCTTTTGTTATCTATTTTTGGATTTTTATGCATGTGCAATTTTGCAAATACTTTTGTCTTTTTTTTTTTTTTTTTTTTTTTTTTACATTTTTGGCAATTTTATGGACATGGCATTTTTTTAAAACTTTTTTTCTGTATTTTTTGCTCTCAATTTTCTGACATTTTTGCAATTTTGTGGATATTTTATGGTAATTTTCTGCTTTTCCTCTTCCTTTCTGAACATTTTATGGTCACTTTTTGGACATTTTTAGGTATTTTTAAAAAAGATTTCATCTACCTTTCATCTCTTCAAAAATCTGAACTCCGATATTTGAATATTTAATTATTCATTTTTACTTAATCATTCAATTGTTTAAAGAATATTTTATCTAAAAAAAATACATGTGAATATGTTAAAATGGTAATTTCCAATTTTTTTTTATTTATTTATTTATTTATTTTTTGGGGGATCCAAAGAGCGCCACAGGAGAGGGACAAAATAGCCCACACGTGGCGAATATTATGGCCATCTTCTACATTAGCCATATAATAACAATTATAATGATAGAAAATTATTACATTGTGTTTATTTCTGTCAACTGTCAGTTTCTGATAAATCCATGTGTCCATTTTTCACACATTGGCCAGAGTGATGGCACAGCTGCACATTTGTTGGGAATGCCCATTGTAAAAGTCAGCTATTTGAACCACTACACTACACTACCAATGGGACCTCATACTTAAATAGTAACTAAATATACAATCAGAAGTGAAGCTCAAATTTCTACTATTACTCAGGTTTCCCCAAAATAACACACAAAGCAATATATATGCTCTTGACCCCATAAGGAGAAAAAATGCGGTAGAGGTGAGCCAGTTAAACAACCACAAGCACTATCTGAGAAAAGGGATGGTGACACAGCCAGTCAAGCAGAGACGATGAGTAAGAGAAAACTATCACAACATCACGCTTCACACCGCCTCAACCTCCATTCTAATGCAGCTGACAACACCCGACGCCCAATATCAGACCATCAAACTAAGTTACTAAACCAGAGCTTGTGTATATTTGGGGCAGGATTTAAAAATAAACCAGCAATTAAACCATTCATATGCCCCAGTTTATATATAAATATGCTAAGGGCGTAAAACTGCATGTGTGTTTTTTTTTGTTTTTTTCCCCAAATTAACTTAAAACGTCACAATTTGAATAACTTGTCGGTTTTAGCACTTTGCACAACACTCATGCAGCTATTAGTGACGACTGGAGCCTTTTGAATTTCAATGGAAAAACTTGGAGGAATGTTTGGTGTGTGCTATGCTAGCCAGCACTCTATTTCTGTCGGGGTTCTGACGGGGTAGGAGCAGGTGCAGCACAATGAACAACTGTACAACCAGCCGTTAGTCGTTGAAGCACAGAGTGAGTCAATTTTTCGAGATCCACTGTCTGACACAATCTGCTTATTTTGTTCAATCTTCTCAACTGACATCTGAAAGGAACACAGCTTGGAACATTCAACACCTTAACATGTGGCTAAATACAATTACACCTGAAAATATTTCACTTTATCGGAATCAAATTTGATAAATCAAAAAAAAAAAAAAAAAAGTACTTAAATGGTTCTGCCAGCTCTATTATTGATATAGTTGTCAAAGAACAACACAGATACATTTTGTTTTTACAACTTATGTATCAAAACACACTTAGCCAAGAAATGCCTGCTTGAGGATCAATAAAACAGCTTGCAGCATTTTACTGAACAGCAATGAAAACTGAGCTTTGACCCATTTAGGGAACCCTTACCCAACTAATTTGAAGAGAGAGAGAAAACAAAACAAAACAAAACGTGTTAAGGTTTTAAAAGCTTATATACTGTGAACATATCAGACACCTCGAGTCAGATGTGATTAGTTTGTGCTCCAGGACTGAAAAACAGTATTTGACACACTAAGGAAAATCCACATACCTTCTTGATCTTCTCAGAAAGCCATTAAATCTGAAGTTGGCAATGTTCAGGGTCAGTGTTTGAAGTTTGTCCTGTTTTCGTTAAGCTGGAGAAGATTAGAGCTCTGGTGACTTGTGGAACAAGACTACTGGGACGTAGTAGATGGACTGACAGGTCGACCTGCCGTGGCAACAAACGACCCGTCGAACACCCCCCCCCCCCCCACCAACTTTCCCTCTACGACTCTCCTTTAGGGGGTCCATGTGTCGTGGATACATCTACGGCAGGCATGAGCTCAACAGGGGGCGCGAGGGGGTGATAAATTTAGAGCGGTGCTTTCCCACTTCGTCAACACCGAGTCAGATCAATCAGATGACGAGTGTGACAAGTGGGCATCATATCCGACGGTAAAACTTGTCAGAATAAAAAAAATTTGTGTTCAGGTTCATATGATGACTATATGGCTACATTATTGTCATTGTGAGACTAATAAAGGTTATATTATCTTATACTCGTGACTTTTTTTTTTTATTGTAAGTGCATTCATAATGTATGGAGGAGAAATTGAAATAAAACTTTAAAGGAGCGACGTATGCAACTATGTTACAACCTCTATTGATGTATGCCTCATGCATTGGATGAATTAAATTGTGATTTATAGATGGCCTACAATATGATGGATGGCATTACTGTGCTCAGTGTCATGAATTGGATCAACATCCAGCAAACAATACCATCTAGTGTTTGCAGAAGGTATGACCACTACACTGTCTTGCTTTCTTGGCCTCTGTACAACACATTGTTCTGTAATGTAATCACATCAACTGATTATTCATGGAGTTAAGGAAGAGAGGGGAAAAAAAAAAAGTTTCATGGGTTATTTTCTAAGCTGTCTGAAATTTGAATCAGCTTTAGAGAGGATTCAGCCAATTTTTAGTCAGTTAGGCACAGAGGTGCAATAGTTCTACCAAAAGAGAATTCACCAGTACACAAATATGATTTAAATTTAGGTCAAGGCAAGAGCTGAATGTTGATTGCTAACATGACCAAAAAACAAAACAAAACAAAAACATCAAAAATAGCTCCAATTGAGGTTTAGGACCAGAAACCATCTAGCAATATGATGTACCATTCCACTTTATAATCAAAATTTTCAAAAATAAGAAACAAACACAACCAAAATAAGAAACTTCATATGACTAAAGATATCATAGCTCAAATGTGTTGTTCTAATACTGTCAACTTAAACTTGTGCCCAGGGAGGGGCAAATGTGGGCTTCGATCCTTACAGCATCTCCAATAAATTAATAAAGCAGCAGGCGTGCATATGCTGCTCCCAAAAAGTTCAAATTTCACCTCTTCTTTACTGCTATATCTCAATTAGCATAACAAAGCTAATACATCCAAGCTGGGCACTCCCCGTAATGCATCGTGACCAAGCAGATGTGCCAGTGTTTTTCATCAGTTTGTTTCTCTTGCAAAACACGACATGTTCGACTCTTTTGCAAACTTGACTGAGCGCAAAAAAAAAAAAAAACATTTTTAATTGAATGGACACAAATTGAGAGCGGAAAGGGAATGCTCACACAGTAAAGTGGTTAGACAGGGTATGTTTACACAACAACAAACTCGGGACGCTTTCAAAAAGCTTCACTGACAGATATTGTTGTCAAAACTGTCCCATTTGTAAAGAGTCACAGACGCTACAAAAGAGCTATGGACTGAATCCTAAACATGCATAAGTGTGGAAGTCCTCAATTTTAAAAAAAAAACCGTTCAGGACCTTTTTTTTTTTTGCGCGTCTTGGCTGTTTTTTACTTCCCCTCTTAAAAATAAAATTTAGGGATGTAGCGATATCCAAATATCACGATACGATATCACGATATGAAGGTCACGATAGGGGAATTATCACAATATTGTGTGGGGGTTGGCGATATTTAAAAAATGGTCACAATATTGTTTAAAAAAAAAAAAAAACTCCTCCTAAAAAAAGCACAATATTGTGCAGCAATGCATATCAACCACCTACAATCTCTAATAACAATAATGAGGCGCTTACTTGTTAATTCACGCACACATTAAGTTCCTCCACATATTGACTCTGTTCACAAGCACATTACGTCTTCTTCATCTGACAATTAGCATAGATTTTAAACATAAAAGGTCAAAACATCTCTAATTAAATTAAATCCACGAATAAATTAGCCACCAGAGGGTTGCTAAAACTGCACAAATGGCAATCAACTGACTTTTAGCAGATGTGTTCCTTTTAAATATTGTGAGCATGACGACGATATTGTGGCAGTTTTAATATCACGATATTGCCCTTATCGTTACATCCCTAATAAAATTCTTAACATTTACTTCCAACTATGTAAATAAAAGCAGAAAACTTGATGAAGGGCAAGACTTCATTTCCTATGAACAACGTTCACTCAAACCCAGTGCACGAAAGGCATCGATACAAAGTTAATCCATGTCCCCGGTGCTGACTCAATTTAACCGCACGTATGCATGGGTGCTTGCGCTTGGCAACATTGCCTATTGTGTCACCGCGGAAGCTGTTTAGGTCTCACGTTTCCAACATCAAGACAACAACACGGGTAACGACGGAAAGTTTGTCTTGTCCAAACAGGACAGGAAGATCTTGTGCTCGGCAATCATGTGATGAGCGTGAGCCGCAGGTATCTATGCGGACAAGAATGTTAGCTCTTCATAGGGGAGGGGGTGTTTGTGTACTGACCTCCCTGCCCGCCTCACAGCAAGAAACTGGCAAATGAGAAGTGGAAGGGACCAGCAGAAATAAAATTTTGGACAGCTGGATCCAGTTGCTCTAGGAGACCAATACCAACAATTAGAGAGATGTAGTAATCTGGCAAATGACTCCACCTATAAATTTACACAAGCTTAGGCTAAAATATAATTAAAGCATACAAGTATAATAACCCTGGCAGCTTTATGACAACTATTGCAGAGTGTACACACAACAAGAAAACTATCTCTCTAGAAGTCACAAAACATGCATTAAGATCATTATTTTGGTCTCTCAAATTGTGTGTCTTGTCTCTTTGGATTATTAACTCATTCACTGCCATTGACGGAAAAAGTCATCAATGTCAAAGCTTTTACAGGACTGGCAGTGAATGTGTTAAAGTGGTGGTAATGTTGCAACCAGAGGGTGATACATTAAACCGGGTCTATCGTCTGTTGCTGATTCACTGAATTTTTCACCAGTCCATTTAAGGCAAAGTTTGTGTAGCTGTGTTTCTTACTTCATACTGTTTTAAATCTGTGTCAAGTCAGATTTAGGCCATGACCTCAACAACTCTCCTCCTCTAGTGCCTACAAATGTTACCCACCGAGATAAACCTAGAAAGCTATTATTGGACTGTGTGTATAGTATGCTGTTATGAGTGATCAAATATCTGAACTGTTAATAGAAAACAGTGCTGCATTACAGCTGTGACGTGCATTAGTTGGTGTTGAAACTGTGTAGCTAATGCCAATCTTACATTGTGACCACATGGTAGACACTCATTAGGACTGGTAGACATTTTTTTCCTCAGTATTCTTAAAGGGATACTTGACTCATTGAGCCATTTTCAAAAGTAAGAAGATAATACACCAGGTGAATTTGAAAACATGCTAACTTCAGGGAAATAATTATCAAAATTTTCACCTTCTGTTTTTGTTTGAAATTAAAACTAAGATAGGTATATTTTAATACTTCAGAGATAAATTTCTTGAGATAAATTTCTTTGTTTACTGTAGAAAACAACAGGGATCAATTTAAGTTTATATTTAACTTTTGAAGCCATGCTACTGCCCCTGGGAGATCCCTGAACTTTTTGTTGCATTTTTCAAACATAGTTGTCTATTGACTAAGATTTTTTTTTTAACTCCAATATTTAACAAATCTTAAAAGTTGTACAATAAACATGTGCTTAAAAATTCAAAAAAATGTAAGAGCAGGAGTGTGTATTTTCCCTTCTTGTGAAAATGAACGCCGGCTCCAAATATCCGTTATCGGCATCCTTAAAAGGCGGGGTCTTCCATTTTCACTCAGGAAAATGCACTATATAAGTACATGATTTTAAAACATGAATTCCTTCTCAGTTTACACCTCTGGGCTTCTGTTAATGTGTGGTGGTGATTTTTTCCTAGTTTTGTGTAACATTATTGTCATATTTCCGCCCAACTCTTATTTGAAGAAATTGGTTCTCAGAAAATTGTGATCTGCAACATGATAGATGTCCAAAAATGAAGAGATAGCTGCTTTAAAATCTGACCAAAAACAAATAGTAAACATCTGAAACAACACAGAATTGTGGCGGGGAAAAAAATGTGAGAACAAAAGGAGGCGCGGTTGTCAAGGATTATAGACCTATAAATCTTTTAAATGTTTTTACTACAAAGTCATGGCAACCCAGCCCGCCCAAACAACACTTTCAACATGATGTGTTGGTTAGTCAAGAAACGCTAATGGACTAAACCCACATGCAACATAAAAATAAAAATAAAAAATCATTGTCTATGTGAATTACAGGTGTGGCCTCCTCACTATTGTGGTCTCCCAAAAGAAGAGCATCTGCTTCTAATAGACAGCCTCCCACCTCCCTCACCTCCTTTGAGGGGCACGCATGAAGCCAAAGCTTCGGTTTTATGGATTGGGCCCCCAAAACAATGACGCAACACGCTGCAGACTTATGTAACAAAAACCATTCTGGCAGTTTCTCTCTCTGAACTAAGAGGGGAAAAACTAAAATCAGCAGGGGACACACTTAAGCCATTTCCACAAGAACATTAGGACTTTAGGGCTGTGCCATTTTGAAACACAACACTAGGATAGCTTGAAGAAAGCATGTAAATTTGAACACACTTGTTTGACAAAAATATCTAAATATATTTAAGTCCAACTAAGTGCTGAGCTACAGTACAGAGGTTCCATACCTGCTATAGAGACTACTTATTTTGGTCAATTATTACACTACCTGTTAAACAGGAAGGAAAAGGGGGGAAGAAATGGAGCTGCACAATCGGTGGATGTGTGTGTATTTTAACTGTACAATTAATATTGACAAGCTTCTACAAAGTTCTTATCTTGCCTCAATACTGGCTACAGTATATCATGTATACACAGTGTCTCAATGGAGGAACTTGCAACGGGATGCAGAACGTGAAAACAACCGGCATTTTATGTCAACAAGTGAGAGTTGTCAAGCTTCACATTGAACCAAACATGTTTCTGCAGCTTCGTCGTCATGACAGCTTGTGATAGAAACCTGAGATAGTTAATCGGCCGTGTGTCCATTGTATTAATAATATAACACATAGTAAGCAATTGATGCAGATCTTCAGTTACAATTTTACACTGAATAGGGAACATGTCCTTAAAATTATATTTAGCTTGCTGAGTCAAACAGTCTAGAATAAAGAACACCATGGAAAGCTTTGAGAATTTAATTCCTGTCATTTAAATTCATCTTAAGGACCACATATATACACATTCTTCGACTAAGACGATTCAGCACACTAGGAGAATGACTCCATCTAACTAGTAGCCTTTTTCTCATTACTTTATGGTTCAAAATTAGCAAATTTTCTTGTTTGTGCCACAGATTCTGCTGGAAAAAAATCCTTTGCCACCATCTTGTGGCATATATAGGCAATTACAATCCTTTATGCGATAAGTTTCAAATACGATCATATTTTCGCTATTTACAGCAGGGCTCATTCCCTCCACTCCAAAGAATTGGAGTGTAGTGCCGATTTTGACCTACTAGTGCACCCTTAAGCTTGATAACTGTTTGATCAAATCATTGCTCAAATGGCTTCGAAATCCTTGATATTTGACTTAAGGTCAATGTACACTTTTTGACCTCACGAGTATTGGACTACAAGTATGACAACTATGTGATACAAGTGAGGCAAATATGTCCACTGCGTACTAGTATTACTAGCAGTGACATCACAATATTCTGCTATAGGTAACCTCTAATACTAGTAGTAGATTTACATCAAATGATGCATTTTTGTCCTACTATTGTGTGCACAAATGTCCTACCGCCGTTCGACTAGTGCAACCTAGGCATAGTACTCTCGAGTACAAATAGCTTAGGCCTACTAGTAGGACCTTTAGATTGATATCAACTGAGTAAATGCTTAAACAGGGTTTCTATTGATTGCACGAGTTTGAAAATACAGTACAGTGTACAACGTAGCATGCATTCTGAAAATAAAATTAGTTTGTGTTCAGAGGCCCACTTTCTTTCCTCCTATATATTCTGCTTCTAAGAAAATTTACACCTGTCCGAGAAGTGTGTGGTCACCTGCATAAATACACAGGTGACGGTCGTAATAAGAAATGCTCAACTCGAATGAACAGTTCGCAATGACTTTTTCTTTTAAAACAGACAGAATAGCGAATGTCTTGCGAATTGATGCGCCTTTAATTATTGCAAACTTTTCTCAGCCGCTCGTTTGAGCTCCGCTCCGGTGCAGAATGTATTTAAAGCAAACAATAGAAAGATAAACTTACCTGTTCGCGTCTGTGTTGAAGAATGTCAGCGTGACGCCAGTCGAACCAACGAGCGGTGAAAAACAAACTTTTGGAACATCCCGCTTACACACGCACGGACAAAAACGAACACACAATCCGCTGTCATTCACGTCCAACCACCGTCTGTCATGAACTTAATTACATATCAAGCTGCTAATTATGACCTCATGTGCTTCCCGTTATGTACTTCAAAATAAAAGTATTATTTAGGTACTGGATAGCATTTTGAGTCTCGTGAACTCTTTCACCCCCATCAAGTAGCACGCTATGACAATTCACCCTATTTCTATAACTATAACGATAAATTGTCGACCTCTGCCAAACACTGACTTTTTGTGAAGTTTTAATGTTGAAGATAAGGTCACGACAACCTGTTCAATGGTGCTTTTCAACTCTAGCTTTACGCACTTCCTCTGCATTCTTCTTGTGGCCAAACACGCCACAGTTTTTCTTTTTGTGAAGAAAAATTCCCTCATTGTCATATAGATGGGAAATGCACAATGAAAAAATGTAGTGGATGATTTTGTGTCTTCCACAAAATGCATTTATCTATGCTGTGAGAAGTCAAAAGAGGAAATTACAAATATAAAACTATACTATTAACAATTAAATGTTGCCAGCCACATTCACTCTCACGGGCAATGTCTAGTTTCCAATTCTGCATTGAAAGAGCTTTCATTAACTCACTTCAATTATTCTCATTCAGCCATTAGAGTCACTCCTCAAATATGGACGCGCAAATGCAAAGTAATGGAAAGTGTTTTCTTGTGCTGACCTACAACATAAAGCCACAATGCAAATGTGCAGTCAATTTCCAGTTTACTGTAATGGCAAAGTAAACAGTCAGCATATCCTGCCCATTAAAAAGTACTGTAGCGGCGGATAAACATAGAATATGATCAGTGTTATGCCTCTTAAGTCCTTTTCAGAAAAAGGTTTTTCAAGGGCATTTGAGGGGCGACTTGTCAAAAACGGAAAAGTACTGGTAAACATTTGACTTTTGTTTGACTGACTTGTCACCTCTGCCCTTTGTTCATTTTTTGCTCCTTTGAATCGTCTCCAGGGCGTTGTTTCCTTCAGATGGTGTTGCCGATCAGGGAAACAGACGACGAGCAAGCAAGCAAATACTCTCAAAGAGTGGCTGATGAGAATTTTTACTAAAATGGAACTCAGCAGCAAAACACAAAAGAGGAGTTCATTTGGAGCAGATGTTGTAATGAATCCCATCCATTTTAGTTCCTCCCTCACCCAATATATGACCGCATACTAAGTCATGCAGTGGAGTAAATAGCACATGTAATCTCTGTCATGTGTTAACCAAAATGATAATGCATGCTTTGTTTACTAACAAAAGCCATCTCAGACAATGCTTTGTTGCTGCTCAACTTTAATCAAATATATTCAGCAATGCTGAGAAGGCTGACAATTGTTGCTGAATTATGCATTCCATAAATACTGGAATAATGTAAGAAGTTGACAATTAGACATAGATACAGTACAGACTGAAAAAAAGAACATCTGCGGTTAGCTGCTCGTTGTACTTTACTTTTCCCAGAGGGAGACAAAAAATATGGCATAAGGCTGATGCAATGTTTAGAGCAGAGTAGTGTGCCAAATCAAAACTCTCATGTTGGTGTTTGTTTTTCTGTAGTACAAAAGTAGCCTACTATATATATGTCATCTTATGTACAATTTGTACATATTTGACTTTGTCTCATTACTACATGCCAAATGAGTGTGCATTCTTGTCATGGAGTCGCTGCCCCTTTCGATTGGCTCGACCCGCCATAAGCCCCAATAATGAGGTCAAACCGGCAGTGTACCCTGGCAGCTAACAAGACCTCTTTTGTATGCCATTGTTCTTCATATCGCTGGGCTTTTCTCCAATGTCGTTTACCTTGTAACTTGTGTGCGTGCGGCCAATATTTCAGAACCTCATTACATTTAATTGCATTTTGTGTGGCTGCATTTTACAGTGAGCAGTGGCACATTTTGTGTTTGTTGGGGAAGATGAAGTGTGTGACAGCCAGAGAAGCTAACACGAGGGAAAAACAAAAACAAAAACATGCTCATTCATTTAATGTGTTTGAAGTCTGGGAACTGCATTTCAAATACCATTCGCTGTGTGTGCAATGTTAATGTGTCCAGTGTCAGGCAAATGGATGTTTGTAACAACTCATTTGGATACACATGCAATAATGTTCAACGAAGCAGAAACAATTGGGATCGCTATCACAATGTTTTGTAAGAGTGAGTGTAGTGACCTATTGTTGGATTGGATGAATGTCATCGTGGAAGATTGACTGATGGATTCAATTATTGTTTTCTTTACTTTCAAGTGCGATATGGCCACCTCACTTTGTACACCGTCAGTATGTTCGCCCGTTCTTCTGTATTTGTTTCTTTTCCCCGTTTAAGTGACCTTCTTCAGGCTTCTGATTGGATGAAATGGAGTTGCATTCAGCGGTTATCTTGCTTTGGCATCCACATAATGGCTTGTGAAAGCATGTCAATGTCAATCCCTTTTTTTTTTTTTTTTTTTTTTTAAAGCAACACTGACTGGAGCAGATATTTTTCTGACTAGTTGTAGTTATTTTTTCCCCCTAAAAAACATAACAGAGCAAAACAAAACAAAACAATTACCTTCTCAATTCCTATTTGAGGATTGATTTGATCGGAAGAACTATCAAGAAGTGTTGTTAAAGGGGAAGCAAACCTTAAACATTTCTTAAAAAATAATGTTATATGTGACCACACTAGTCTAAACATGACATTCTGATTAATATTACTTTTTTGCGGAATATGCAGAAAAATCCAGCTGTTTTTATCCATCTCAGTGGGCGGCCATTTTGCCACTTGCTGTCGACTGAAGATGACATCACAGTTGCTCAGGTCTCAGGCAATGACGAATCACGGCTCACCTGTTTTCTGAAGTTGGGCTGTGATTGGTGGTTGCCTGAGACCTGAGCAACTGTGATGTCATTTTTACTTCACAGCAAGTGGCAAAATGGCTGCCTTCTGGGTTCCCGGTAGAGGAGTAGAACTGTCTATTGCCTTCGGTGCTGGTTGGCGCGGGTTCGCTTCCCTGCCTGGGAGACCATGTAAGTTTGCGTGAGTGAAAAAAAAAAAATGGCTGCCTTCGGATATTGATAATTGCTTCTTAACTCATATTCCATTCCACTAACACAATATTAACCAGAATACTGTATTTAGATGAGTGGGGCTGTATATAAATCATATTATTTGTCCATTTTTCACATTTTGGTTGTTGTCTTCCCCTTTAAAATGAATTCAACCATTAAATGGACAGGACATTCCCTGCTGCTATCACCCTTTCAGTATTTATATCACTATATGATCTCACACACATGGTACTTACGTAATTTAATAATAATAGGCGTTAAAACCAAACTTGTTTGTATTTAACTGAGGAATCAGTTTCAGTGATAACTTTTTAATTACTATACTGCTTTTTTTTTTAAAATTACTGAGGTGATGAGATATTCACATCTGTAAGTGATTCGTGAAAGAAAAACACTGAACACAAGCTGGTTCAGTCACTAGCCAATAAGAATGATGTAACAGTCATTTTTTTTAATGAGGTCATCTTTAACTGATTTGAGTAAGAACATGACACACCAATGAGCTGGAAACAAAAATACATACAGTATCACATATTAAAAAAATCTATAGTCATGCTCAATTTTTTGTTGAAGTAATTTATTTTTAAACAGTTGCCATCATCTGTTCTGATAACGTGTCACGGACACGTTTTGTTTTATCAAAATACCCCAATGATCAATAGACACTCCATTTCCTGTTGAAACAAAAAGGGTGGAAAGAATGAAAATTGCACTTACACAATGCAACACACTATATAACTTTCTTAAAAAAACTAAAAATGTGATATCACAATAAAAGCAAGTCATAACATATAAAGAACTTAGCACACATTGCACAGCATTACCGATGTGTAAATGTCCACGAAAGTTGTGTCGATGTAAATCACTTCCAAAATGGTCATTGTCAATGTGAAGTGGAATTTGTTTTGTATTCGAGCACAGTCCCACGTAGCTCTCCCACTCCTCTCACATCAACAGTGAAGCACATTGTGCAAAAATAATGGGAAAATAAAAAAGAAAGGATTGTTTGAGCAAATTAGGTGCCCACGTACAGTAACAGAGCAGAATGATCTATAGGACTTCAAGCATTCACTTTGTTGTACTCACAAACAACCAAAATAAGACGTGAGTTGTCATTACCAAGACTGACCTGGGAGAAACCGCATTGTGCCAAGGAACATCCAGATTGCCCCAAAATATGAAAAAGAAGAAAGCAGTTGGAGAAGAAAACAATATAGTAGAAGCTAACTGTTGGCTAATCTGGGAGTGTGGTAGCAAATTTCAGCAGGCCACGTGCTTGTTTGTTGCCTACTAGTAGCCATATTGAATAATTCAAAACAGCATTTGACAGCAACATCATCGTTGTACATTTGTGTTCCAGGTAATTCACTTTATTAGACAAGTGCAGACGTAAAAAGAGGGTTATTGCTACATAGCAGATGGCCACACAGGATTTAGAAGCTAGCATACATACGCTTGATTCTTCAGCACATAGCAGCTGTTACGCGGTATGAAGTTACTCAGCTGCCTGCTATTTAACTTGCTCATCAGGGTGGATTTTTTTCCCCCCAACGTGACAATGTTTTTCATTGGTGTCTGCCAAAGCACTGTAAGCAAATGATTTCATGGGTGTTGTCTGGTTGAGATTTCATTCTCAAAAACAAGAAAACGCTTCAGCTTTTTCCATTACATCCTTCATTTAATAGTTTGTCTGTTGCTTCTTCCTTGGCCAGTTTCTGACACAATCATCTTTATTATTATTGATTTTAATTTCTATGTAAATTCACACCTGTCATTTTTGTCATGATAGTATAGGACATCTGAGTGATGGGAAAATGCCTAATTGGGCCCAATTTGGATAAAAGGTCAAAGGAAACCTATTTAGACAGCATAAGGAGTACGAAGAACAGATTTCTGTTTTCAAAAGTAGCCAGGGAGTAAATGTAGAGACATCGACCTGATAATGTAGCAAAGTATCCACGTTATGATAAAGCTACAACAGTACAAGCTCTTTTGTCTTAAAAATATTTATTTCAAGTATTCTCTGGATCAGAGCAAGTATTTTTTCACAACAATACACTTTCAATATGATTGTACAATACTTATTTGCAAACATTTGCAAAGTCATTGAACAAATTCACTCTCTTGATATCTAACTTTGATTTGCCTCCACTATGATTCATGTCCCAATTTCAAACGTTTACAAAAGTCTACTTTTGACAATTTTCCGAAAATTTTCACATTGCCTGTATTATGATTTCTGTTTGGATTTTAAAATTCCAGAAACCTTACAAAATGTCACTGAAGTTAAACACTGAAGTGTATTCATTGCAAATATGCCCGTCTAATAATAAAAAATAAATGAATGTTATATGATTCACGTAAATGTGCGCAATTCAAAACTAGATGCAGCATAAGGTTTCCAGCCAGTTGTGAGAAAATTATTGGAAATTCTGTTGACGCTTTTTCCACATTTTAAGCTCTTCCTTCAAGGCCAAATTTTCCTTTTCAAGCTTTTCTGCCCGTTTCTCAAGATCTTGAATGTAAATCTTTTTTCTCCTCCTGTATTCACGGGCAGCCTCCCTGGAAGAAATCCAATCAAAGAAATTCACATGTATTAATTGAACCATGTACAAATACAATTTACATCCATTTTCTACCACTTATGCTGATAATACATAAATGGCATAGAAAATGGATGGATAACAATAATAATAAGACAATACTACTGTCAAAGGCTGAATTTGTGACACAGCACTTGTTTGTTTTGAACGTGTTAGATGTACCTGCAGATGTACCTAATGCTGTGGTGGAGACGATACAAGAAAAAGTGGCCTCTTCCTGGTGCGCTTTGGTCACTACTGTACATCAAACATGACTATGCTAGTTGTACAGTATGCAGTTCAATAGGAAGAAATGACAGAAGTTAAGCAGCAAAACCCACCTGTTTTTATCCATCTCGGGGGGGGGTCAACTGAAAATATCATCACAGTGCCAAAAGGCTCAGTTTGCGAACGTCACATGACCAAACCTAGATAACAGGGGAACCGTGATAGGTTGTTACTTGAGCCCTGAGCAACTGCGATGTCATTTTCAGTTGACAAGTGGCAAAATGGGCGCCCCCTGGAATTCCAATTGAAAGACTCTTACTTTGAACATTCCCAGACTGTGCAGGCCTAGTTTGATCTACAGGTATTTTAAGCTATCATAAGCTTATCATCTTTATCCTGTCATAATGACATTTCCTCTACCTGTTCTTCATCAAGCTGCGTTCTGACTGTTTACGCGGGCTGCTGTCCTGTGACATCGCCTGCGTGAAAATGGGGCTGGTGTACTGTAGCTGGGAGCCTGTCGGGTCACCTGGGGGCCCAGCAGAGATTTTAAATATGAGACAAATATAACATTCATATCATTATCATATCATTTGAAATTTTAAATAATGGCCAAGATTTATGGAAATAAAGTGTGGCATATTGATACTTGTTAATTCTTGTGAGAAATCATTAATAGGATGAGTGTTTTTACACAAGTGAATATCCTTACTTATGAATGATAACATGTAACAATGACATATGATTGAAGGTAATTTGAGCAAATTTGTTATTTCAGCAGTGTGTATCAAACTGGGTAGCCCTTCAGCGACTCAGTAGCCAAGAAGAAGCTCTCAGTTATAGGGTCTCGTTTTGGGGGCACCACAAAGCTGCGTCCAAAGAAAAATGGATCGATATATATCGTCGCTATCCTGAGAAAAACACGTCCATTTATTTTTTTTTTTACATTTTTACGTTTATGTTTGAAACTGAATGCAGACGTCCTAAAATGTAAAAAAAAAAAAAAAAAAAAAAGTGTTTTAGGACAGTGACGATATATTGATTATAAATATTTTTCAGCCATTTTAGCTGTGTGACTCATGTGAGGCTAAAACCTGCAAAATCCCCCTGAAAATATACAATATCATTAATATATTGTTTACATCCAATTGTACCTTGGCCATGAATTGAAAGTAAACCCATTAAAATTACACCCCCCCCCAAAAAAAAAAATAAAAATAAAATAAAATCCTTGTTATTTTCATGATAAATCATAGAATTTGGATTTAACATCTCATTGCACTAATATTGGATTACATCTGAATTACATATTAAATTTAGACATGGAAGTTCCCTCTGCTGACTGTATTAATACTGTACTTTTAGCAATGTAAGAAAAGGACAAATGCATTTTTTAAATTGTTTTACAAGCAGCCTATTGTACAAGCAAACTGAAACTGAAAGGTTAAAAATTGAAATGAGCAGATTTCATGCCAATGGACAAGATCTGATGTTAGGTCAAACATTATGCAGTTAAAGAAGCAAAAGCACACACAAAAATCTTCAAAATAACTGTCTGAACAAGCAAAAAGGACAACATTGTTGTCAAGGACCTTACCTGGCTGCGTGGTTGTCATGGAGATTGGCAAAACATTTGCCCCTTCATTTTGGTAGTAGAATCCAGCGCCTGAAAAAGGGGTTCAAAAACTGGTTTGGTGTTTCATAAGAAGTTACCTTTTGGAAGACCTTGGTTGTGTTTATGGTAATGAAAACGTTCCAAACAAATTTGTTACATACTGATACACGTTGCGTGGTGTGCCATACAATTCAGGGACAGTAACACTTGATGCATTCTCATCTTTTCAAACAAAACCAACGTTCAGATTCAAGTACTTACTGACTGTAGTGGCTGTACGACAAATATAAATATGCACTAATCTTGCATAGCAAACTTAAAACACAAAATGTTTTTGTTTTGTTTACGTATAATGATAATAAAGGTATACATTTTGACACAAGCACCAACAAGTTTTACCTTGATATCCTGGGAAACAAGGATTCTGATAATTCCACGGATAATACTCAGGAGGAGTCGACTCAGGAGGATATGTCTGTGAGTTGATAGCTACACCTGACAATGTCTGTGCCCCCTTAATCATTAACTTGTTTGCCGGAGGAGGCTAAAGAAAGAGCAGAAAAATATCAATAAATGAAAACGCAGTACTCATACTAAAGTAAACAACACTCTCTTCAGTCGGTTCTATAATAATGCATTGGCAGCAAGATATATGTCATAAAATATGAGTACTTTAACCTAGCTGCCTTTAATTGATTTGATCTAAATCAAAAAATGACCTTGTATTTACTTAAACACGTTTTGAAATACTCACATCCATTACGATACGATACTCCCCTGGTCCGGCCAGAGATGAGAATGTTGTGAACGGGTTTACAATCCCATCACACCTACCTTTCAATTGGAGCTGTTTGTCTTTATGAAGTGACAAACCTGTAATATCAAAGAAGTGAAAGCCTTGGCTTTAAAGTCATGTGACTTGTGGGAAATAAACTGAATTAGCCATTGACTGTGAGTTTAAGTGGTTTGGATAATGAATGAATGAAATTCATTCATTAATTATAATTAATTACTTAATCTAGGTGTGTGCATCTATGCAATAAAAGATGATTCCATACATATGGGGTACAATGTGAGCTGTGTCATGTTTATTAATTATAACTATAATTAATATATCACAAAATGTGAAAGGTCTCCAAAGCCCATCATGTTCAAATTAATTACATTCAAAGAACCAACATATCATCAACATCAAACTGCTTTATACTATTTTTTTTTATACCTACATGTCTAATAAAAGATGATGATACAATGCAATCTCAATACACGGGGGTATGATGCAATTCAAGGACAGTATATTTTAAAATGGAACGATTTGATTCACAAAACCGATTTTCCCAATTCAAATTGTTTTGTGTTTTACAGATCTACTGTAATCCCAAAGTTTCACACTCCTCTTGATTTGCAGCCATTAAAAAGTTTCAGAACAGAAGCAAAAAAAAAAAAAAAAAAGCTGAGCTAAACGGTTGATGCAGCATATTTTATTCTTTATCTTGTTATCTTGTGGTAAGTCCTATTACAGGTTGGATTTGTTTTCCCTTTTTTTTTGTCGTGCAACATATATGTCTCCATCGGGAATATATGGACAAGTTGTGGCGGCCTTAGGCTGATTCAACAGCGCCCTCTGCTGTAAAGTTTACTGGCTTTTGGATCTTGGGTTTTCGGCACTTAGAACAAAATGCATTAGTTTGAGAATGACGTTTAATGTAGATCACTTTGTGTGTATGTAGATCAGGTTTCGTCACTGGGTTTCGTGTACGTAGATCAGTTTTTGTGCACGTAAACCCTAGATCACGTTTTGTGTGCGTAGATCAGGGTTAGTGTACGTAGATCAAGTGTTGTGTATGTAGATCAGTTACGTGTACGAATATCACGTTTTATGTGTTTACGGGGTTTGGATTCTGACTCCATACGCTCCGCCCCAACCCACGTCCCTATTAAATTAGCACAACACAGGAATTATGAAAAAAGAAATGATGCTAATAATATATTTAGAGGAATCAAAGGGTCAAATTGACTCCAAAGATAGGTTAGGTTAAAACTTTCTTCCTGTAATATAAAATAATATTTTTCTCACAATATTTAGTCGCTATTGCCATAAAATTCCAACTCTCCCTTCCTTTAAAATTACAATTCAAACTTTTGCGTAGACACAACTGTGTGGAGTTTGCATGCATGTTGTTCTTGTGCATGCGCTTTTATATATGTATTTGAGCATTAAATATTAAGATACATAGCGTCTTGTACATTGGTTCACTAATGATAATAATAATAACAACAACAACAACAACAACAACAATAATAATAATAATAATAATAATAATAATAATAATAAAAGACATATACAGGGTGATTAAAAAATAATGACGATGAATAATAATTTCCTGCTCAAATATTTCGTAAGTAAACGTATGAATCAGAATGAGTGGTTGTAAGTTCAGATTTCCCACTTTTCTATAATTGTCACGTGACACTGACAGACTCGTGCGTCTGACAGCGACAGCAAAAATAAATAAATAAATGAATGAATAAATAAATAAATAAATAAATAAATAAATAAATTATATATATAAAAAAAAAAACTCTTTGTGTTTGACCTCCGAGAACTCCTGACCTCACAGTTTGTGATTTTTTTTTGTCTTGGGGTTTTGTAAAAGATAAAGTTTTTGTTCCGCCATTACCAACTGACCTGGAAAACTTAAAACATCGAATAACAATCGCGATCAATTCAATTGATCCCGATGTGCTTCAACGTGTGTGGGAAAATTTCTCATATCGTATTGATGTTGTTCGTGCTGCAAGGGGAGGCCATATTGAACACTTGTAACATGTGAAATAAAACTTGACTGTTACTAGAATACTTTTATTATAAGTGTTATTTTTTGGTATTTTTCCTTCATTGAATATTTGATCATGAAATAGGTTCATTCTTTTGAATCGCCCTGTATTTTGTTCTTTTTTTTTTTTTTGGGCATACTTACATCTGGTTGGTGGTCCTATGTTTCCCCTCGCCAAAGGCAAATGGTACTAAAGTGTTTTATGAGGCAGCATCAGGACCAGTATCTAGTCGACGAAAAATTGTGGCCCCTTAATCGATAGCTAACATAACTTTATTTTGAAAACGTGCGATTCTGTTTCCTGTCCCAAAGTCTTCCGGGTACGAGATTGAATTGCTGAGTGCACTTTGTGTGCAATAGCTTCAAGTCACTGACTGCTCAACTATGTAAAGTAACGAACCGACACTTAATGTTAGGTCAGCTATGTCTTCTTCGCAAAGCAACTCCGCCGGAGGGATTCACGGGTTCCTTTTGAAACTTCACGAGTCACTCGGAGACGACGATACCCGTCGTGCGTCCCTGAGATGTCAAGATCTAGTAGGAGACCTGGGGCAGACTTGCATGCTAACACCCAGCGACAATGAACTGGGTAAACCAGTGGACTCTCACCAAAATATGTCGTAAACGTAGCAGAAACCCAATATGCGTCCTTAATTTGAACGCGAATGCTTTTAAAGATGGAACAAATTATGGCGTTTACAAGTTCAATAGACGACTAATGTATTATTCTTGCAACATCCCCCTCTACTAAGTTTTAAAGTGTACATTCTCAGTCATGTATGTCATTGCTATCCACAAAAGTTGACAACGGCAACCAAGAATAGTTCATTTGTAGCCGTACTAGCATGTACTACTAGCATGCTCTTTGTCCTCACAAGTAGTACAACTTTGGTGTACTAGTAGGTCGACTACATGTTTTTTGTTTTTGTTTTTGCTTATTAGGGCACATTAATTACACCCAAACACAACTTCACTTTTGACTTTTAAGTTTTTATTAAAGGCATCTTGTTAATATCAGTTTAAATGCACGTATTGTAGGTGTGGGACATTGTTGAAACAGCCTATGTTACATAGGTGACTAGTAGGCTACTACTGCACATGTACCAAAAATATGTGACACATACAGCCTCAGGAACAACAACAACAAAATGTTTGAATGTGCTATTAATATGTTGCCATCTTGTGTCCCGAAGCTTTACAGACATCCTTGTTGTTTTCAAAAGACTATGGGCTGCTCATCTTCATCAAGAAATCCTTACCACAGGATGAGGTGGGAACTGAGAGTACAGCAAGAAAAAAAAATGTCTAATGTTGATAAATAACGTAATGAAATGTTTCTCCCCAGCTCCGGGATGCCAGGGTTAAGACATTGTGTTTTTTGGAGAAGTTTTTGGACAAGCTTTCTCCAAGGGTCAAAGGGTGGGAGAAGACATACGCCATTGACATAAGGGTAAATTTGGACTACCAGATTACTATATAATCATTTCTGACAGATTAGGGTGATAACAGAACAAAAATCTTCTCTAAAAAGCTAAATAGAATTGTTTATGTCCTTCCTGCAGGACACATGTATGATGGTGTATACAAAGGAAAAATCAGCCAAGTGTAGGACAGCGGTGCTGGAGCTGCTTATTAAGGTTGGTATCTTTTGTGACCCCCCCCCATCACATCTTTTCAAATTCATAAAATGTATCTGATAGTTATCTTGTCATGAACAACTATTACGCAATAGGTTCTTCTCACAACAAAAGCTTCCACTGTGGCAGCAGAGTTAAGAATTGGAGAAATATTCACCAAATTTTACAGTGAACTTTGTCAAAAGAGCAAACTTCCGGATTCGGGTAAGGGCTTGAGTTTTCTTGGAGAATTATAAGTGTTCATAACAGTGAAAATTCTTTTTTATAATAAAATTATTTGATTATATATTTTTTAAATTTGTTATTCATTAGTTCTTGGCACCATGTACGAATTGCTGGGAGTTGTTGCAGAGGTTCACCCCAGTGAGATGGTCAACTACTCTGACAAACTCTACAAAGCCTATCGAGGAGAGCTAAAAGAACAGGTAATGCAGCCTAAAATACTTTTTCTGCCATATTTAAAAAAAAAAAAAAGTATGATTCAAGTAGATTGTAGTATTAACATTTGAGCTTCCAATTGCTGGCTTTTGTTTATATACTGCATGTCTACAGTTATAATTTACTATCATTTTTGCAGATGACTTCTACAACAAAGGAGCCCAAACTCATTGTAGTCGCTGGTTGTTTGAGAGGAATCACTGCTCTTATGGTTAACTTCACTAAAACAATGGATGAAGGTGAGCTCGGCGTTATTACTTTTTTTTTTGTTGCATCTCTGTTAGTCAGCTTTATTTGTTGGTTAAAAGACGAGTGTTTGTCTTTGACTTCCAGACCCAGCAACATCCAACGAAATTTTTCAGTATTCTCTAAAGGCAATTAGTCCACAGGTAAATGCTTTTGGGAGCTCCACACAGTGCTGTCAGAAGCTGGCACTTTGTGTACATTTAGGCCTATGTCTGCATGCGCCAAGTCAATCTGTCAAATTTATTTATTTTTTTTAGATGGAAATGAATCGATATGCTGTCACTTATGGTGAGGTTACGCTTTTCGTCGTACAGTCAGTTTGAAACTCTGTTTTTAATAATTACTAATAGTTCTCTCTCTCTCTCTCTTTTTTATTTTTATTTATTTTTTAAACAGCTGGTCTTCGATTGTTCGCCAGGCACTCATCCCAGTTCAGCAGCTGCCTCATAACCCACTACCGGGAGGTGTTTGATGCCATGTCCAAGCTCTGTGGTCACATCAACAATGAAATGAAGAAAACCAGTTACTATGCACTTGAAGCTTTTCTAAAGCAGGTGACTAATCTCATTCATATAATTTTCCATTGCAAAGAATTTCTTGATAAAGCTGTGTGAATTTATTTAAAACTGCATTTTCAGGTTTCAATGCTTGTGGCGGCAAATATCGAGGAGCACAAAAGTAAGTTGAAGTTCTTCATGCAAAAGTTCTGCAACATTATTAAGACCATGGAGTCAACACACAAAGAACTATCCATCGCCATACGAGGATATGGATTGTTTGCAGCTGTAAGTTTGCGTTTAGGACAACATTGAATGTGGATTTTATGAAATTCACAAGTTCAAATGGGAATTTTGACAATTTTGTTGTGTGTACAATTTTATTTTCTCACACTTTAAAGCCATGCAAGAAAGTTTGCCCGCAAGATGTGGAACTGATGTACACAGAGCTGATTCAACGCTGTAAACAGATGTATCTGACCGAGTCAGATGGGGAGGACGAAAGCTTCTACCAACTGCCCAGCTTCCTGGACTCTATAGCAAGCGTCCTCATTCACTTGGACAAGGTCACAAAATCATAATTACTCAGCCCTGACAAGCTTCTAGCCATCTGCAATTATTTTGATTAAATACTTGGATTTTGCATTACATAATTTTCAAGATGAAATGGTTCAATTAGAATTAATGGGAATTGATATCATTCGTCAATCTACTTATTTTTGCAAAATCCCATGATAGCTGATAATGTTTATACATTGATTAGTTTTGTTTACAATTCAATAAAACTCATTGGTTATTATTTTTATTTATCTATTTAGTTTTTTTTTAATTTTTGTTTAGTTTTAATTGTTATAGTTTTTATTTTGTTTATTTTGTTGAAATCTTTGAGTTTTAACTACAACACCCACAGTGCCAGCCAATTTTGAGCATTTTCACTCATCTTTCAAGGTAAACTATTGTGTGCTATGACTACATAAACATGGAGGGCACCATATAAAAGATTGGATTCCATTCTTTCATTAGAAAAAAAGGTGCGTTTCTATGTATGATGCATTACTCATAACTGGTCATTTGAGTGACATAAGCGACTATAGAAAAAGAGAGGAAAAAGGAGAAAACGAGCTTTTTGTGAAAAGATACATTTTCTGCACAACAGTGACTTTGACTCTAATATTTTTTGTTTAGTTCCGATTTGTGAATTATATTTAATGGGACAAATGCTTTAATCATTAGCGTCATCCTTGAAAACGTTCAATTTCATCAGATTCCGTCATGTTTCATTGTAATTTCATACACCGCCTGCGATCTGCTGGCCAAAGCTCGTGGGTGTAAAAAATAAAAATAAAAAATAAAAATCTGCTCACTCGTAAAACCAGAGCTGCCCAAGATATTGTGCTTCCCATTGAGAAAAAATAAATAAATAAAATAGTTGACATCAATTAATGTTAATGGCAGTACTCGTTGGGATTTCCTTTAACGTCAATTTCCGTTAACGGCAGGGAAAGAGTTAATTAGTATTAAATTATTTTTTTTAAATCATTGGCTTAAATGGAAGAAGAGGTTGAGAAAATGGATGGATTGATGGATTCTGTTTACTGTAATAATAAATTGGACAATAATAGTATTTCCAAATTTCCCCAGCAACTTGTTCTGTTATGCAACCTTATTTGTATTTTGTCATGACTCCCGACCTCCCATGTCCTTTGACCTCAGGTTCCAGAGGTGTACACTCCACTACTGGAACGTCTCCTGGTTGTGCAGATTGACAGCTTCCCTCAGTACAGTGAGAAAATGCAGATCGCTTGTTGCAGAGCCATCATCAAAGTGCTGGTGGCCATGGCCTCTAAAGGACCCGTTCTGTGGAGTTTCATTAGCTCTGTGGGTAAGTTGACCGGAGTTCAAAATGGCTAAAATAAATTATGCAATGTGGGTGGAAAAGTGGCCTCACACAAAGGTGAAACAAAAGACATTCAGAGTCATAATATAGTGTCAAATATGGGGGCCTCGATTAATGGTGTTCACATATGTTTTCAGATCATGGGATCAGTACACAAAAAAAACAAAAAAAATGTAAATGTTGAAATTCATTTATACCTCATTTTATATTTACAATATTTTTAGTGCACCAAGGATTGATCCGTGTTTGTTCCAAACCTATGGTCACTGAGGTCAGTTAAATGTTCCTTTGCTTACAACATGGAATCCTTACACATCTTGTTTTGATTAACCGCTTCATAATTAAAAAAAAAAATTTTTTTTTAAGGGTAAAGATTCTGAAAACGATTCGCTTGGCTCACCTGAAATTCGTATTGGAAAGTGGAAGGTTCCATCCAGTAAGAACTATCTGGCCCTATACAGAGACCTGCTGGACTGTGATCGCTTAAAGGTACAAGTACAATATGTATCTTGAATAGCTGTTTGAATGAATAATCTGACTGCAAAAATACACCCCCCCCCCGACCCCCCTCCTTCAGGATTCAGGATTTTTGGATGGAGCATTTGAAAGTCAGAATGCCGCTCTTGTTTCCTTGAGTCACATTCTTTACGATGAGCTGCTCAAATCACTTCTTCTGATCATCGAGAAATTAGACTTGTCATTGCAAAAGGTCACACCAGGAGAGGAGGTGCGTGGTTGCACTCAGTGGACACATTAACGGCGTACTTGTTCACAAACAAGTCATTATTGTTGCATACTTCATGAAAACCTGTCTCCATATCCTTGTCAGGGTGCAGAAGATGTGTCTCATGTCGTGCCTTCTTCTGATCCTACGGCTCATCTTTTGCCCAATAAGATGAAAGACTTCACTGCCTTTATTAATTTAGTTGACTTTTGCAGGTGATGTAGAGCAAATAATGAACATATTTGTATCTTCACACAATTGATTCACAGTGAAGTCTTGCTGCCTAAATCCCAACAACCCAAGATGTCCATTTTGATCCACTGAGACCAATCTTTTTTTTTTTTTGCTTCTACAGTGAACTGCTGCTTTATAAGCATGTCGAGTATTTCCAAACTTGGATGTACCCTTTCAGCCACAAAGTTATCGTCCACTCAATTCGAAACCCACTTGTCAGTGGTTTTTACAAGTTGCTCTCGGTCACCATGAAAATTGCCAAGAAAAATAAGTATTACCAGGTAATCTATCAATGAACAATATTTTCAAGAAATCTATTTTGGTATTTTGTTAAGTCAAGGAGGGCTTACTAATGACTTTTTTTTTTTTTTTTTTTTTTCAGGGAGTTGGCCTTAGCTCAGCTTCAACTCAGAGTGACACAGTGAAAAGTGCTTGTTTTGCCCTCTTCTCAAAGTTTGGGAAAGAGGTAGAATCTCTTTGAATAATATGACGTCAAATATTAAATTGTAGTTGTTTATCTAATAACAAGCTTTTACCAGGAACTTGTGAATGAATTGTGTCTGTCTGATTAGGTCTGTGTGAGAATGAAGCAGTACAAAGACGAACTGCTGGCATCCTGCTTGACCTTTGTCCTCTCGCTGCATCACAACATTGTTGCGCTGGACATCAAGGCGTACTGTCCTGCTCTGGAGGCGAGTCCCACATTTCTTTTTGTAGTCTTTAGTAACATTTGCAATGACATTTTATTGGTAGACTGTGCCGATGTGCCTGGTTTAGTGTACTGTTTATGTTTAAGGCCGCTAAGCATCATCTGAGAAATAATTGAGTTTGCTGAAATAAACACAAACTGCAATGGATAAATCAATAAGCCCGTTAGTCTCAAAAAGTGATTGTTGTCTCAAGAAGACGACCAGTCTCCATACCTGCACTTTTTCATCATGCAGGCGGCCCTGAAGTTGGGGCTTAGCCATGTCCCTTTGGCTAATGCAGCCTTAGATGCTTTAGAGGGCTGGTCCAGCCACATCTCTCTGGACACCATGCAGCCTTGCTACAAGATCATCCTCCCTCTCCTGGATGGATACCTCAAAACTAATGCCAATGACAGTAGGCCTTTAATTTGTCAGCAAACTATATCAATAGCCACTTTAATGGGGGGAAAAAAACTATTACTTTTTGTCCATGGAGATATATTAACCATCTCTTTGTTGACTTCTTAGACAAGGAGGATAGCGTCTGGGAGGTGATGTCTTCTTTGTCCTCAAGAACTGACATTGGATACAGCCGAGTGATGACGAGACTTTTAAAGAAGTCCAACCAGCTTGCCATGGTAATATAGGAAGCTGTGCACATTATACACTGCAACTGCTCACAAAAGTCAGGAATATTGGTCTTTCAGGTGAAATTGGTTAATCTGAAAACTTTATCGAAAAGCCCAGTATTCAATATTCAGTTTTTGAGGAGTGTATTTATTAACATTTCAAAGTTTAGGGGTTGCTTAGAAATGTCCTTTTTAAAAGACAATTATTAGGCTATATTTTATCAGAAGCAAGTTTAAATAGTCACTGAAATTGAAAAAAAAAAAAAGTGCATTATTGCCACATGCCACACATGTTATTTGTGTAGACTTATTGTCAACAATCAACTCTCCATTATACAGGAGGAGGCCCCTCTGACCATGGTGAGGCTCAGGGTGGTGAAGTTACTCGGTCACTTGGGTGGGAAGCTCAACAGGAACCTCATAACTGGTATGGATTCAGACAGCTAATCAATTATTTCTTCTTTTTCATTTTCCACAGTGTAATTTTTATTTTGCTATTGCTCCAGGCAGTTGTCATCGTTATTATTGATCATTGGCCGCTTTTCTGTCACTTAGTGGTCTCATCAGAGGAGATGATGAAGAAGTTTGTTGCGTGGGATACCGAGAAGAGGCTCAGCTTTGCTGTACCATTCGCCGATATGAAGCCAGTCATCTATCTTGACCCTTTCCTGCCTCGGATCAGTGAACTTGCTTTGTCCACGAGTGACAGACAAACCAAAGTGTGTCCTTGACCATCATATTTTGCTCTCCAGCGGTTATAAAGCAAATTCTCCTTTAACTGATCTCTGATGCAGGTAGCAGCTTGTGAGCTGCTCCACAGCTTGGTCCTCTACATGGTTGGGAAGAGTGCTCAGATGGTGGAAGGAGAGAACCGTTTGCCACCAATGTACAAGCTGCACAAAAGACTTTTTCCTGTGTTGCTGCGTCTGGCCTGTGATGTTGATCAGGTATGCATCACTAAATGTAAAGACAGGAAAGGGAACATGTGTGTAAAGGAGTCACACTTTAAAGTCTGAAACATCGATGGTAGGCGTGTGATACGTGAAGTAATCCATCAAAATCGATGTTTTTGTCAGGTGACGAGGCAGCTTTTTGAACCACTGGTTATGCAGCTAATCCACTGGTTTACTAACAACAAGAAATTTGAGAGCCAGGATACAGTAGCTGTTCTTGAAGCCATTCTGGTAAGTCAGTCAAGTACTTTAAAAAGTGTCATCCACTTGCTAACGATCTTTTTTGCCAAATTTCCAGATCTCCATCCAGGTTATTGTTTTTAATAGTTTGCTGCTCTATTATAAGATGTGCGGTTTTGTTTTTGGGCTAGGGCTGTGCAATTAATCGAAATTCAATTATTACACTGCACAATTACAAAATCAGCATAATCGTTTAAAAAAAAAAAAAGATTATTAATACTAATTTTTGAGATGTTTAAATTTAGACATTTTCACCTTTTTAAAATTTAAACTAACTAATAAATTTAATTTCATCCAAAAGGAACTTTCATAATTATAGTGTTACAAATAACTTTATTTGTCTTCATATTTTTTTATTTGTTTTTTACGTTTAAACGTTTTCTCATTTTGTACCAAAACATAAATTAGCGTCGTACTGCATAGTGCACTGCACTCAAACTTCAAATTTTTGCCACCATAAAAAATAAATATATATTTTCATAAATATACTGTAAATTATTATAAAATCGGTTTGGTCCAAGAGGAACATACATAATTATAGTGTTTCTATTTATTTATTTATTTTTTTTTAAGACTTAATATTTTTAAATGTGTAGAAATTTTCTTGTTTTGTACCAAAAAATAAATTATCTTCGTACTGCACAAGTTTTGCCAACATAAATAAATATTATTATAATATATATTATTACCAATTCTATACAGTCCTAAAGGAACTTACATAATTATAGTGTTTCTATTTTTTTCAATTGGTCTTAATATATGTAAATGCTTATGCATTTTCTAGTTTTCTACCAAAAAATAAATAATCTTTTCAATTATTGCCAAAATAATCATGATTATTATTTTTTTCAATAATCGAGCAGCCCTATTTTGGACAACAATGTGATTTGTTTGTTGTTAGGATGGTGTTGTTGACCCTAAGGACAGCACACTCAGAGACTTCAGTGGCCGCTGCATTGAAGAGTTTGTCAAATGGTCAATCAAACAAACCAGCCCAAAGCAGCAAGAGAAGAGCCCCACAAACATGAAGTCACTGTTTAAGCGGATCTACAGCTTGGCTCTACACCCCAATGGTTTCAAAAGGCTTGGTGCAGCTTTAGCTTTCAATAGTATCTACAGGCAATTCAGGTGCGAGAGTTTCTTTGCTATACAGCCACTAAGAACTTCAAATTAGATTGGGAGATGATTATGACTTGAGGGATTCAGACTATCATGCTAACGTGTTGTTTTTGCACGACCTTTCCTCTTCCAGGGAGGAAAATTCCTTGGTGGAGCAGTTCATCTTTGAAGTACTTGTTGTTTTTGTCGAGAGCCTGGCTCTTGCGCACACAGATGAGCGATCAATGGGTACCTCTTCTTCAATTGAACAAAAACAGAACAAAAATACACAAATAAAACAATCTCCATCCATTATATATGGAAAAGATGTGACATACTGTATAACTATTATCAACCAACTATTACTTTCTTTTCTTACATCCACAGGTACACTGCAACAGTGTAGCAGTGCCATCGATCATCTGAAACGGATTATCAAGTACAAGGCCCCCTCTCTTAATCAGCACAGTGCCAAGAGACGCATCCCAAGGTTGGTAGTTAACAGACACGCACATGTACAAGACTACATTTCGACCCAATACCGTGTTGCGATGGGTCAAATTTTACATTGTAATTCTTTTCCCACTTTGTCCTCGATCAGGGGCTTTCCAGCAGATGAAAAGTTGTGCCTGTCCGACATGGTTTTTTGGCTTCTGGAACAATGTGGAAGACCTCAGACGGAATGTCGCCACAAATGCTTGGAGCTCTTTTATGAGTTTGTGCCTCTACTCCCAGGTGAGATCATTATTATCAATAATTGTGCAGCAAAATATATTTTTAATTACTGTTGTTCGATGTGTATGATGTAAATGTAGGAAAGAAGTCTCCACCACAATGGCTGGAGGGTGTGCTAAATGATCGCGGTGTTGGTTTCCTGGTCGCAAAGTTTGAAGGTGGAGGTCTACTCTCCCAACCTACTCTCAGGAACTTGATGGGGCCTTTTAGCGTAAGAGCCACTCTGCAGTGGATGGACCTTCTGCTGGCTGCCCTCGACTGCTACAACACCTTCATCAGTCTGCATATAATTAGGCCTAATCACATGCTTAGTAAGTTAGATTTGTCATCAGAAATCAGTTCAAGGTTATCTCATTCACTGCCAGTCCAGGAAAAAATGAATCTTTGACGTCTAAAGCCGTCTATGGCAGTGAATGTGTTAAAGTTAGATGTCCGCATGTTTTGAATGTTCTTGGATACTACACAAAAGTTGTTGTTTTTTTTTAAACTATTTTAAGTAACCGCTGCAATTTACTGTGGTTGCTTTAATACCTAGTTGATGCATAAAGAAAAAGCTTTTTGCATTTTGTGTTTTATTGTGCGTGCAGGAAGAAATGAATCTTTACCATCTAAAGACGTCTATGGCAGTGAATGTGTTATGGTGCATAATGTGATTGAATATTAGGGGGGGAATCACTTTTAAACCCGAGTTGGCTTGATGTTTGCTTGCTGCTGTACTGAAATTAAAGAGTCATATTTCCTTCCCAGATTCCAAGGAAGAATCAAGTTTTCTGCAAGCTGTACGTTTCTTTTTGACTGAGCTTGCAACTCAAGAGCTGGCTGCAGCGGAGAGCTGCTTCCATCATGGCCAGAAAAACTCTCACTTCACTCCAATAGAGGTGGAGCAGTACAACTACAGCAAATGTACAATCATTGTTCGCCTGCTGGAGTTTGCTACTATGGTGCTTGTCAAAGGAGGTCAGGACTTTTGTAAGGTGAGACAGATTTCTGGGCGTGAAATCCCTTTTTGTCACCATCCCTGCGTGTTTATTTCGACTAAAAGTACCTTCCCTCAACATTCACAGCTTTTGGAACAAGATGTTTTCAGTTCAATATTTTTTGAGCTGACTGCCATGGTGGTGTGTGAGCCATCCTCTGTTGGTTTCAACATGGCAGATGTGGATATAATTAAGAATCTACCTGAAGTCTGCACTCCTCTTCTCAAAGCCCTGCTGGCCTCACCATACCGGGCTGGAGTGGAAAGTAGCTTGAAGAAAAGAATTTCACATAAAAGGTATTTTGCTCATGTAATTTTTTTTTGTCTTTGCCAATCAATTTCAAGGCTAACAGCGATGTCATTTGATTGGTATTTGTTGCTCCTCAGTGTCGATGCGCTATGTGCAGTAGACTTCTACCACTCTGGGCACCACGGCCAGTTAGAAATGGTTCTGTCTTCATGTAAGCAGATCCACAAAGCCGGCTTCCTCCAGTCCATTCTGAAGAGCCAGGTACTTGTCCTTACTTGCTTTTATACACAGACCTTGATTGCTACGTTGATCATATTTTATTTTATTTTTCTGGTGGTGGTGTTTGTAATGAAGGATGCCGATCCTGCCAAATCACTTCTCATGACGGTGTATAACGGTATAGCACCCGGTGACAGGAAGTCACTTCCATCCTTGGACATAAACACCAAGAAGCTCGCGGAGGGCCTGCTTCAGCTTGCCTTTTCTCTTACTCAAATGGTCAGTCCCGTCCGTGATCTTTAAGTAACTTAAAGTACAGTCAGATTTTAGCACATTTAGTTGATAACTGTTTGCACTCCTTCCGCTCTTGTACATTTTTACACAGGGTGAGCAGCTACTTGACATACTGCTGACTGGAAGTCACTGCCAGAGCTTCTTGAGCTTCTCCCATGCCGAGTACTTCTACAGCCTCTTCCCGGCGGCCATCAACACTGAGCTGCTTCGAAACATGAATACGACAGTACCTCGTCTCATGATGGCCTCCTCTCTCAACCCCAGCATGGTAAATTGTTCTTCTTCTTTCCCTACTTATTTTTACGCCACTGCACAAAGCCAATCATTGGCCGTTCATAAACTCAAAACCTGAGCCTGAACCTTTCTGCTTATCATGTTTACCTCAGGTTAGTGTGTTGCTGAATGGCATGCTGGACCACAGTTTCCGAGAGCGCTCTTTTCGGAAAACTCAGGGAAAACAACTAGTGGAGGAGGTGCTACGAGGATGGAATAGCCTGCAGTCCTGGTGGGGTGGACATGCTTCAAATGCAGAGAGCAAAACTGCCACACTTCTGTTACTCTCCAAACTCCTACAGGTATTTTCTGATGCAACTTCATTTTGGTCCCAAATAAGTGGCTTATGTTGTTTTAATGCCCCTTAGTTGAAAAAAGAAACTGGATAATTATTATTTAGTTATAATAATTAGAGACGTGTGGTTAGGCCAGTTAACAGTTGTATATTGAAATATTTTTTGCATGCAATCACATTTTGCATAACCGATCAAGCTTCTGATATTTGTTCTTCATCATATTTTCCCTCTCATCAGATTGACTCATCTGTGTGCTCCAATGTCAACCATGAAGGGTTCAAGCCAGTGTTTTCTACTTTTACCATGCTCCTGGTTGACATGAACCTACCATTGAATCTCAAGGTAAAAATGTTGCCACATTAAATCTGTTCGAGTACAGTTCCGTTGGTTTTGGAATGGTGAACTTGATCTTTCTTGCGATTTTAAGTTGTGTTTTTAATTTACTCCATTTTATTGCAGTTTCTGTTTGTCAGTGTTTTTTCATATTTTTTCCTCATCTGTCTTAGAGTCAAGCCCTGCTGGTGTTGCCCTTCTTTACAATCGTCCCGGAGGAACCATTGGCTGAGCTGCAGAAAGCACTTGAATGCCTGGTGGCCTCCCACTTTCCCATGCAGTCTGATGAATTTGCAAAGGGGTCCCTTCACCGCAACAATTACATGGACTGTATTAGAAAGGTTAGTGTTGGTGTTTGTCTGTCTGTCAAGTAAAAGTTTAACTGGAATTGGGGATTTTTTTTTAATAACTAAAGATCCTTTCTGTTATAGTTACTGGATGCCCTTGAGCTTTCTCAGAGCCCACTTCTGCTCAAACTGCTTGCCGAGATTCTGTGTCGAGACAGAAAACACATCATGGAGGAGCAATTTCAAACATGCTTCCAAAGAATTGCTAAACGGTGAGTGAAGTTGATTAATTGCATTAATGTAAATTTTCTCTGGGGTTGTGTACTTTATCTATGAAAGATTTAATTACCTTGGTCTGTGTGAATTTTTGTAATCTATTAGTTCAGATTGAATAATTAATGCAGTGTTTATTCATTCTTAAGAAATTGATGAAGAGAATATAAGGATGGCACGAAACGAATACACTATAAGACACGTTAAATTGTTTCAGTTATAATGTCCAATTAGTATATTATTGTTGTTGTCAGCATTTAGAGTATATATTTGTGTTTTTAAACTTTTTTTTCCCCTTCTATGTGTGATCAGACCAAGCAGTGAACGACAGTTACAGCTGCTGTGTGCGATATATGGAGCGTTCCAGCAAGGTGATGTGCCGAGGAGCAGTGTGCTTCAGGCCATGATGGAAAGAGTTCTGTTGCCTCTCACCTCTCACTGTAGCACCAAGACACTCATTGACTTCTTTGTGGCAAACGTTACGGACATAATGGCTTTGCTCCTCAGTCGCTTCGCTAAGGTTTGATTTTGGCTTTTTTTTTTTTTCCCATGATAACGTGTCTACTGCCTTTCCTTTTCACCAACTCATATTTTTATGGCATCTTCTGTTACTAACAGTTCATCATTCAAGTTAAAGTCTCGTTTTCGTGACATCTGAGGAACACGTTCACGATGAATGTCTGTTTTCTTTTTAGACAAGTGAATCGGCATTTGAGATGCAGTTGGTGAAGAAGAATGGCTGCTTCAAGCTGATGGAGCTTCTGTATTCTCGGCTTCCCAAAGAGGAAGTTTATTCAAAGGAATCGCGCATCAATTCATCTTACTGCGGTACAGACAAAACCGAAGGGAACGAGCTATCAAAGAAATTGCTCAAGTAGGATGCCGCCTTGATTTACACAGATGCCGTTTGTTTATGTACTGGTTTCCCTATGACTAAATGATGAAGCGGAATGTTTTCAATTCTTTTTTTTCAGGTCATGTTTTGAAACATTCACCGAGAATATGGCTGGAGAGACGCAGCTCCTCGAGCTTAGGAGACAGTATCACTGTGCTGCGTACAACTGTGCCATCGCTGCCATCAGCTGCAGCTTCAATGAGCCCAAATTCTATTATGGCTTCCTCTTCAGTGACAAACCAGAAAAGGTGCGGCCAAACCGTAAAATCCATTTTAATTCATGTGTCACAACTAAATTAAGATTTTGTCCTTTTTTTTTCTTTTTTCTTTTGAACTTGCCCAGAATCAGTTCATTTTGGAAAATATCATTGATGTTGAAAGGACCTACAGTTTCCCAGTTGTCATCGAGGTATGTTAGCATATTTTTTTAGTTTGGGAAAAAAAAAAATGTCAGGCAACATTTCATCCTTTATGCACTATCAATGCAGGTCCCTCTTGAGAGAAAGAAGAAATATACTATGATTCGAAAAGAAGTGAGCGAGGAGAATGGAGGTATTTATTATTAGGTGTTTATTTTCTGATGTTATAACAATACAATATTAGTTGTCTTTTTGTTTGGTGTCTAAAGAGGCACCAGTATATGTATCCTCCCAGTCCTACATGGCTGACAGCAGTCTGAGCGAGGAGATGAGTCAGTTTGATTTCTCCACTGGCGTACAAAGTTTTTCCTACAGCTCCCATAAGCCTGAAGGGGAGAGACGCACTATAGCAAAGGCTGTAAGTTGTATCCACTTATCAAGTTTTTTGAACCATATCATTTATGTGATCTTATTTGTGTATCTGGAAATTATACATTGAACAGAAAGAGGAGACACCTTATTCCCCAGATGCAACAGTGGACCTGGAAATGGATGAGCTCAATCAACATGAATGTATGGCGACCATGACAGCTCTCATTGGTCACATGCAAAGGAACAACATAACTCCCAAAATTGAACAGGTCAATAAGCTACGTCAATTGACTTTATCGTAAAAAAAAAAAGGATTGTCACGGTCATTGGTAAAAGATTTCCTTTTGTTCGTGAAATAGGGAAATGTCCCCAGTGACCTTCCTCCGTGGATGAAATTTCTACATGGAAAGCTATTGAATCCAGCCACATCACTCAACATCAGACTTTTCATTTCAAAGCTAATCATCAACACAGAGGAGGTGAATATCAATTTATGTGACTGCATTCAAACAGTCACACCGACATATCTTGTTTTTATTGTTTGTTGTTATACTGTAGTACTAGAGTGACATCAACTCTCAGCTACAAATTCTTTGTACTGTATGTTGATGATTCCGATGTGAATTAAAATGTTAAGAATCTTTGTCTATTTTAAAAAAAATATTTTCTGACTTATTTATTTTTTTATTTTATTTTTTTCATTATTATGTGCAGGTCTTTCGGCCATATGCCAAGCATTGGCTGGGGCCACTCCTACAGCTAGTTGTATCTGGAAGCAATGGAGGAGAGGGTATCCATTTTATGGTCGTGGATATTGTGGTCACAGTGTTGTCTTGGACAAGCTTAGCAAGACCCAAGGTTGTACATTCACATATTTATTTGTGCTGCCACTACTATGTATTGTCGAAATAAATTGTAGTAACTTGTCATTATCTACTTCGATATGCATAACGATATTTTCTCATCTCAGGGTAACGTGAGGGATGAAGTGCTCGCCAATCGGCTGCTAGAGTTTCTAATGAAGCATAGCTTTCACCCAAGGAGGTCTGTGTTTCGCCATAACCTGGAGATCATTCGTACTCTAGTGGAGTGCTGGAAAGACTGTCTATATGTGCCTCACAGGTAGGTAAAACATTTAAGAATGCACAGTTGTAGATTTTATTCCTTTTCCAGATGTGACAAGAAAATGCAAATATGAGCATTGACATCAGCTACAAACTTTTTTTTTTGTATTAACAAAAAGTAATTGATATTTTCACTTAATGTCTGTTTTTAGTCTGATATATGAGCGCTTCTGTGGCACGGACCCAGAAAGTAAAGACAACTCTGTTGGACTTCAGTTGCTTGGAATCATCCTGGCCAACAACCTCCCTGCTTACGATACCTCCTGTGGAATTCAGTATGACAGGTAAACCCGTTTAGAATAAAAAATGGCAAGGGCATCCTTGTGAAACCTGTTAATTCCTAATTTTCCACTGATTTTATTTCCTTAGTCTGCACATATTGTTCCACTCTGCTTTGGGCATAGGGCAAGGACCACTTGCATTGATGGTTTTTATTCATACTGCATGTCATTATAGGTACATCAAGTCCCTCACCAACAACCTTACCTTTGTAAGGTATAAAGATGTTTACTCAGCTGCTGCTGAGATTATTGGACTGATCTTGAAGAACATGACTGACATGGAAAATGTATGATATTTTCCCCACTTTGTTTATTCGAGTTGCAATTGAAATGACGCTCTTAATTTATGGTATACTGTAAATGGGTTTAGATATCTCTTCTCAATTATTCCCCTAGCAACACCAAGAACTTCTCAGTCTTGCTGCAAGTCAGATAACAAATCTGAAGAAAAAAGAAATGAATGACAAATTCATTATCTGTGTGAACAAAGTGTCAAAGCACTTTCCTCCTTTTATGGATAGGTGAGTTTAGCTTTATGTACACATTGGAAAAAATCTGTACAGTACTCAGTACTGTGGTTGTATGTTTTCCTCTTTGGGCTGTTGCAGGTTTGTCAATCCTGTGTTCTACCAGCTGCCGAAGTTGCACGGCATATTGAAAATGAACTGTTTGGAGTGTGTGTTGAGTCGAGCGGATGTCATCCCAGACATTTTTTTGCAGCTTAAGACCACAGGATTCATTCAGATGATGGGTCATAGGTCAGTGTCAACCAGCTTTTTTACTTAACGAGAAGCTCCTGTTATTGAATATTGTATGTATTTGATTTAGGATACCACTGTTGATATCCATCCTGAACTTAACTTTTTGCAAGAGTAATACTGTAATAGTATACTGGTATGAATAAGACTCAGGTTCTGACATACAATATTTGTTCCCTCTTCTGTACATGCATTAAGGGACGAAGCAATGCAGAGAGTGTGTCTTGAAATCATCCACAAAATTCTTCCTCGCCTGACTCCACCTCAGCTTCAGGAGTTCCTCGGGGCTGTGACATCATTTGTCTCCCACCCTTCACCAGTGTGCCGAGAGAGAATGTATGACATTCTCATGTGGATCCAGGACAACTATAGGTATGCAGTACAGCATCTACCGCCAATGGAGTTGTTCTTTTATATATATATATTGTTTCTTGATGTAATGTCAATTTGAATGTATATTTGACTCAAGAAATTGATTGACTTAAAAAAAATATTTCTAGTTTTGGCTTGCTCTGACCAATTGACTGCTACACTGTTGTCCTCTAGTGATGATGAGAGCATGACGGACAGCACCTCACTGGAAGTTTTGAAAACCGCTAAAGAGACACTACTTCAAGGATTGTCTGAAGAGAACCAAGGCCTTCAGTAAGTATTAACTAACTAACTCAAAGGTAATCTATTAAACTATTGTTTTTGTTCTGATATAATCATCCCCGTCTACTATTCTTTCTTTCAGGCTGTATGTTTGTAATTTCTGGAGTCAAGAAAAGCGCCTTCCAACCGCAACTCTGGAGCGAATGTTGACAGTTCTTCATTCGTTGTATACCTGTCAAATAGAGAGATGCTTCTTAAGCCTGGCAACCAATCTCTTGCTGGAAATGACTAGCCAGAGTCCCGACTTCAAACGAAACATATTTGAGTATCCTCTGTCAGAATGCACCTTCCAGGTTGGTTTGTTTTCCTGATTTCAATTGAAGACATTTGACTGCATTGGACTGATCCTGGAACTGTTTTTCTTCCACCCAACAGGATTATTTGATTGATTCCAACTGGCGCTTTAGGAATACGGTGATGACACCAATGTTTGTTGAAACACAAAGCTCTCAAGGCCCTGAGAGCCTGGCACTTTCCCAATCAGGAGCCATGAAGGGGAAGCTTCGAGCCACTCAGACCTCACTTCAATTTACACAAACACAAATACCAGGTATGGCTAATTAATCCCGATTTATCAATATTTTAATTACTACGTAGATATCTTCAGATCAACCAGGTTCGTTTTGGGGTAACGAGTACATTTTCCTTTGTTGATTACTTCACCAGGTCGACACACAGCATACAACTGGCTTACTGGCAGCAGTGTGGACACATTTGCAGAGTATTCAGTGTCTGAATCGGTGTCCTCCTTGATGGTGTTTGAAAAGAAAGCAGCGAGGCAAAGTACGGCAAGGCGACCAGTAGGAGAAAGCTTTGGACAAGTGCGCCTCTCCGCATCGACAGATGAGGTGGACAGTCATGCGAAAGGTCAGTCAGCTTTATTGTTAGGTCTGAATGTTTTCCAAAACCTTTTGTTCAAACGGATTACTTTGTATGACTCAGGATGACATAGAAAGAAGTTATCAATTGTGTGTCCTTTCAACAGCAGAAAACGAAAAACGTCAAAAAATCCTTCAACTGAGACGCCGATTTCTCAAGGACCAGGAGGAAAGCCTGGTTTTTGCACAAAAAGAGGTCCAAAGACAAAAGCGACTCAAGGTAAACTCAAATCGGAATGTACAAATTATCATATAACATATTCATAATGTGGTAAATTATATGCACTCCCACTACCTCTTTGAATTAGTTTTTCCATGATTCATTGATCCTCAAATTTGTACATGTGAGAGAAACACAATAACAAACAATTAATAAGCAAAGTAATGTGACGATATCACCATATTATCTAGGTCATTCCCACCACAGCAAAATTGTACATTCTAAATATACTTAAGTTTGAATCATAAACCTGCTCAGTGCTTCTCTATCGTCTGCAGGAGCAAAAAGCTGATCAAAGGCTGCGAAAGGAAGCTCAGGTGACTCTGTATCGCAACTACAGAGTGGGAGACTTTCCAGACATCCAAATCCCATACAGTAACCTTATTGCCCCACTTCAAGCAGTTGCACAGGTGAGACTGCCACTTTTGTCCTTCCAGCATACAGTCGCTTCTAAATACCACAGTGTCATTAATGATTTTCTTGCATGCCCCTTAGAGAGATCCAATTCTGGCCAAACAACTGTTCAGTTCACTGTTTACCGGCATCCTGCAAGAAATGGAAACCCAGAAACCCAGGCAGCAAGCAGTTGAAATTAAAGAGGACCTTCGATGCACCATGAACAAATTCCTGGGAAAGAGTACGCTCTGCTTCCCGCCGTTTATAGCATGTGTGCAGGTATGTCTCTGGCTAGCTCACTTTTTCTACACATACATAGGTTTGAGCCTTTATTTTCAGAAAAGTTAACTTGCAAGTAGTAAGTGGCTATACGGCCATAAAATTAAATCTCACCAAAGTCACTAATTTGGGAACACTGACTGCTTTTGTAAAATGGATTAATTAAATCAAAGAATCATCGTGACACACTTGAATCTCCCAGACAAAAATAGTCTGAGGTCTCTCTTATCAGTGTGTTCTATATTCTTTTTAGCAGCATCTTGTGACTATTACTTTTATGTCACGCATAACTCTGCACATTATTTTACCCCGTAAGGACATGTGCTACCAGCATAAAGACCTGCTGCATATCGATCCAGCACTTATCAGCTCCACAAGCCTTGCAGGTCTTCAGCAGCCATCGGGCGTCCTACTTTTGGAAGAAGGTCTGCTGCACATTAGCTTCCAGGATGAACCTCCTTCCAAAAGGTCACGTGGACGCAAAGAAATCCCCCCAGATACAAAAAAATGGGTCCACCTCGCAAGGTACCAAAAGTTGACTTGAGCTTTATATCACAACTGTATTGCCTGAAATTTGAAAATGTCCATTGAGTGTAGTGTATTATATTTATAGTGATTTGTTTTGGTCAAAGTCAAGTCATCTAAAGTCTTTTTTTTTTTTCATAATAACTAATTTTCTTCGCTTTCTCCCATAGGCTTTACAGAGATTTGGAGGATTATGATGTTGTCCGTGGCATCTTTGCCGGTAAAGTAGGGACCATGCCGATCACCAGTGCTGCTCTTCAAGCTGAAGCCAGCACTGACTTTGCTGAAGCTGCTAAGCTCTACAATGAGGTATGTGAGCCTTTGTGTTCAATTGATGCATCGGCACAGTTGAACTGATTTTTTTTTTTAATATATTTGTTTGTTTCCAACACTGCCAGGCTCTTAACACGAAACACTGGACTGATGGCGAGCCCACCGAGTCTGAGAAGGACTTTTGGGAAATAGCTGCAATGGAGGCTTACAGCCACTTGACTGACTGGAAATCTCTTCAGTACTGTTCCACATTTTACATCGATGAAAATACCCCTGCTAACCTTGAGAACATGTGGCTAGAGCCTCTCTACCAGGTTAAGTAAAATCACATTTTGCTGTTTGGGAGTTAAATTGTCCCATTCTCAGTCCAATGCGATCTATAATCACCGAGTAAAAATCATTTCTTTTATTTTAGGAAATGTATCTTCCGCATATGATTCGAAGCATGCTCAAGCTGCTGCAGTTGGGTGAGAGAGACCAAAGTCTTCTCAGCTTTATGGACCAAGCCATGAAGGTGGAGGAGCGCAAAAAACTGCTGGAGAGCCGTTACAGCCAAGAGCTCAGCTTGCTCTACATCCTACAAGAGGATTATGACCGCGCTAAATACTACACCAACTCCGCCATGCAGATGTTTATGGAGGTATACTATTAAGATGAAATGTTATTGGGACACAATCTTTATTGGGTTTTTACTCCTGTCTGCACTTCCTAGAGTTACTCAAGTGTTGATACACTGCTGACGCAAAGCCGTCTAACCATCCTGCAGTCAGTGCAGGCTTTGACGGAAATCCAGGACTTCCTACAGTTTATCAAAGGAGAAGGTGAGGACCCACTGGCGTTGTTAACTCTTTGACCGCCAAAAACGTTTAATAACGATTAGTAAAATCACGATGTATGCCGCCATAAACGTTAAATGATGTCAACTACGTTTTTTTATTTTGTTTGGTTTTTTATTAATGGGCAGTTCACCGTCTTAAGTGCAGCGCACGTTGCCTGGTCAATGAGTTGTGGAATCAAAAACACTATCTATGGCCAGCAGATGGCAGCATTGTATCTTTTCTCAATGCAAATAAATTAGCTTTATTGTGGTGCTTATGAATAGTATTTATGGACCCTTTTAGACTTGCAGCCAATTTATAAATCACTATAATTACCTCTAGTCAAGTCTTCTTACAGTAAAATCCTAATCTTTCAAGCCTGTTAACTCATTGTGATTCATGTATTAGTGTCTGTGACGTCCCTCAAGCGGCTTATCAATTCATGGACTGAACGATATCCTGATTCTAAAATGGATCCAGTGAACATCTGGGACGATATAATTTCATCCCGGTGAGGAACATAACAAAGTGTCATTATTTCATAATATCAGTTCAGAAAACTTCCATTTATTATATCTTCTTCCCAGATGTTTCTTCCTGGACAAAATCAGGGAAAAGCTTCAAAGCCATGCTGACACTGATAGCATGGAAGTGGAAGGCACTGATGACACGGAAGAGGACCTTAACACTTTAGTGAACAATTGCAAGTTCAACATGAAGCTGCACATGGCTGATAGCGCAAGGAAGCAGGTGACCGAAGCAAAGCTGATGTTTGTTGCAACAGTGCGGCCTTCATTGTAACTGCATTTGTGTTGTTGTTGCTTTCAGAATAACTTTTCTGTCGCCACCAAGCTGATGAAGGAACTTCACAGAGATGCCAAAACAAACCGAAAATGGTTGCTGCGTTGGGTCCACAGTTTTAGCCGTTATAGCCATAAACGCAGCCAAGCTCAGGGACCTTTGGAGCAACTCAATATGATGCTCAAGGCTGTCCCACTTTTGGGTGAGTGAGGGCCATAAAGTCAAACACAGAAATACAAAATGAAACACCATTCTAAAGTTAAACCACATTTAGAATTGATGTGGTCCGTATTGAAGAAAAAAAAACGTGTTTTCCTGCAGAGGATATTCAGGTTGACTGCCAGAATGCCCCATCTGAAGTGTACAGAGACCAAAAGATCCTTCAAGGAACATCTTTCCATATCATGGCCATGGCTGTCCGCAAAAGTCCCTCAGTTCTGGAAACTATTGAAAATGACAAAGCAGAAAGAGTTGTCAAATTTTCAGATAGTGCTTGGCCTATTAAAGATCTGAAGGTACAGATGACAATGGCATTTTCACAGTACTTTGATTTGTGTTATTTAAGGATGTTTTCCCTGCAGGAAGTGGAAGTGGGACTACAGTTGCGGGCATTGATGCTGATGTGTGATGCCACCAAAAAGGCTGATGAGGAGCTGCAAACTTATAAACATGAATGCGTGGAAACCAGCAGCATTGTAGAAACATACATGTGTTTAGCGGATTTCTGTGACAAACTGTTGCGTCAGGAGGATCAGGGTGACACAAGTGAGTTTGTGAATTTAGGTTATCAGCGTTTTTAATAATGTTCCCCTGTTACCGCCGAAATCAGCATTTTGATCATCTATTTATTTATTTCAGACAATCAATTCCCGGACCTTTTGACACTGCCAGTCTACGTTGTGAAAAGCATGTTGAAAGCCCTGAAAATGAATTCGGAAGAGGCTCGTCTCAAGTTCCCTCGACTGCTACAGCTCATTGAGTTGTATCCTTCGGAGACGTTGGACCTCATGACAAACGAGGTTTGTGTCATCGGTCAAGGTTTGGATTTGCGCTGTATTTTTTTTACAAAGTTTTGCGCTTGACTTTAAAGAGGACGGAGTTTTTTTTGTTTTTGTTTTCCCTTGATGAACAGCGTGATTTGTTTGTACGTAGATGGCATCGGTCCCCTGCTGGATGCTGATTGGTTGGATCAGTCAGATGGTGGCCCTTTTGGACAAGCCTCAAGCTGTGGCCGTGCAGTACTCCATTGAGCAGATAGCAGAATGTTACCCCCAAGCTCTGGTTTACGCTTTAATGATCAGTAGTGAAAATTATCACTTCGAAGACTCTGCTACTGGTTACCGCCAGCAGGAATATGTCAACAGGTAATATAAATGTCCTATAAAACACTCCCTCATTAGGGGCGCAGGAGAGTGGGTACTTAAACACTAACAACTATTCACGCTCATTTGCATCAACAGGATGAAGAGCATGCTGGATAAGGGAGAAGCTGTGAAGAAATTTGTGGATGCACTGCAACAGCTCACAAATCCTGAAATGATTTTTAGGGTAACAAGTGCCATTTTAGCCATGAGTAAAATTGTGCTGCCCACTTTTGACTTATTGTTTGTTTTTTTTGGTCCCCGCAGGATTGGTGGGATAATGTAAAAAACGAACTGGAAAAAACTGACTTTGACAAGAAGAAAATGGGGATCATGTACAATGAGATGTGCTCTTCACTCGGGGATAGCAAAATGGAGGGTCACGGGATGTTTCGCAAGAAATTTATCCAAGTCTGTACATATATTCTTTTGTCTATATTATAGAGTAGTTATTTTCTAATCTTGTAATGCATTTTAAGAACATCCTTTGTAATTCTAATTGTGCATATGGGTACATTTGTTATTATCATTACAACAATAATAGGTAATTTGTAAATTTGTAAAATGTTTAACATCTTTAAGAATGCGCCAAAAATGATGGCATTTCATCCACAGAAATTTGCAAAAGATATGGAGCGCTTGCTGGGAAGTAAAGGCAGCAAGCTATTTGAGCAGAGGAAAAACACCAAATTTTTGCGTAGCGTGGATGAATTTGCATCTTCCATGCGGGGCTTTCAGAAGGAACCTGGGAACCTGAAGGAGTACTCGCCCTGGCTGAGTGCTTTTAAGGCCGACCCGTTCAGAAACCAGCTGGAGATCCCCGGTCAGTATAATTAATCCAATAAAATTAAATCATTTTGTGGTGAAATTATCCGTTGGTCATTTATTTATTCTTTTGAATATTATTCCTCTTCTAGGTCAATATGATGGCAGATCCAAACCTTTGCCAGAGTATCATGCTAAAATAACTGGATTTGATGAGAGGGTAAGTATTTCAACTCTCAAGGAGAATATTGGAAACTGAATAAATCACTAAAACCTTTACAGAGAATAATTTAACATTCTGAAGTGTAAAACAAAAGGGAGCGACCAATCACGGCTCAGCTTGCAAACATCACATGACCAAACTCTGCAAACAGGTAAAGTGTAATTGTGTGTAAGTGGAAAAATGTCTGCCCCCTGAGCTGGATAAGAATTGGTGGATTTTGCTGCTTAACTCATATTCCACAAACGCAGTGTTAATCAGAATAATGTGTTTAGACTAGTGCGGACGCATAGAATATATTGTCAGAAATTGACTTTTGTGTCTTGCAGGTCAAGGTCATGTCATCCATTCGCCGTCCCAAATGTCTGATCATCCGTGGCGACGATGAGCGCGACCACCCTTTCCTGGTAAAAGGTGGAGAGGACCTCCGACAGGACCAGCGCATCGAGCAACTTTTTGCCGTCATGAATATTTTGTTGAGTCACGATGCCGCATGCGCTCGCAGAGGCCTGCAGCTCCGCACATACCAAGTCATCCCGATAAACACCAGGTATCGTGTACATTTCAAGTTTTCGTATGGATTATATTAACAAGAAGATTGAAGATGACTGACTGGATAGTGATTACATATTGTCATGCATTCCTTGTGTTTGTTTTAGCATCTTTACCAGTCAAACCCAAGCTGTTAAATACATTTATTGATATTGTCTCTTATCGTTACAGAATTGGTCTAATTGAATGGTTGGAGAACACATGTACTTTGAAGGAGTTTCTGTCAGCCACTATGACAGAGGAGGAGTCCCTCAGGGCAGCCAGGTACACTTTAGCCATTGTATGTGCTTCTATTTTCTATAGATTCTATTCTATATTTTCACCCTGGGCTGGTCGTCAGCCAATCTGGGACATGTTCATGTTACGAGATTACCCATTAAGTATACATACGAATCTGTAAGATATGATTTTAAATATAAGCATTTAAAATAGTATTGTTGTAGCAAATAGATGATTATATTCTGCCGATAATAACCTATAATCAAACTCATCAGCGTCAGTAGTCCATTATCAAACAAGAAATAATATTTGGACCCCAAATTCCTTACCATGTTATTATTTGAAAAACAATCATTAAACAGAAATAACAATGAATACTGTAATGAAATAACAATAATAAATTTTAAAAAAGCCAAAGTAAACATTGTGCTGTACATAACAATGTAATTGAAATGTCCATTTGTAGATTTTTTTTTAATTTACTGTGAATTGTAATTTTGTTTATTATTCTTTTTTTTTAATTATTTTTTTGCAGTATGCCATTTAGTTTTACTTGATTTATCCCACCTGTCACCAGGTTTGGTTGGTGTGTTGTTGTTAGATTTTGTATTACATCTGTCTAAGAAACTATGTTGTTCTTTGAAAGACATTTTTTTTTGTGTAATCTATTTGTAAATGTGCTGTTTTTCAGGTGTCCTGACATCTACAATAAGTGGCTGTCCACCTTTGCTCCAAAAAAAGACACATCTTTCATAAAAAACTATGCTCAAGCTTACATGTAAGCGAGCCCATGCTGAATGTTTATGAACTACTGCAATGCCGTTTATCATTTGTATCATTTTCAAGGCATTGTCCCTCATTATTTTATTTTTTTTTGCAGGAAAGCAAAACGCACTGATGTCATGAATAACTTTTCCAAAGTGTTGCAACTAGTGCCTGCTGATCTCCTCAAGTAAGTTTCATTCCATCTCCGCTTTGATCATCGATGAGAACAAATCAAACAGTCAAATATGTGTTGTCGTTTGAATTTCTAGGAGAGCTTTCCTAAAGATGTGCAACAGTCCTGAGGCCTTTCTTTCACTGCGCTCCCACTTCATCAGCTCGCATGCTTTACTGTGCGTCAGCCATTGGGTGCTGGGCATCGGGGACCGCCATCTCTCCAACTTCATGATCAACACGGAAACAGGAGGAATGATTGGAATTGACTTTGGTCATGCATTTGGCTCAGCCACACAGGTAGAATGACACAATGAACGATTGCACGAACAAAGCAAAGCCACAACTAGTGTTGTATTTAATGACGTTAAATCAAATGGATGCATCTTTGATTTGTTTTGACTGTGTGGGTGTTGCTAACTGGTAGTTCTTGCTCCCAGTTCCTTCCCGTCCCCGAGCTCATGCCTTTCCGGCTGACCAGACAGTTTGTGAATCTCATGCAACCCTTGAAGGAGTCCGGTTTGATCCAGAGCGTCATGGCGCACTCCCTCCGAGCATACAGGAACGAGCCGGACCTGCTGCTCAACACCATGGATGTGTTCGTCAAGGAACCATCGCTGGACTGGAAGGTATACATGCACCCTTTCCTAAAAGTCTGGTTTGTCCCATACCTTTTTAATCATTACAATTCACCCTGTCTTGCCCTTACACAGAACTTTGAAATTAAGCAACTGAAGAAGGGAGGTACGTGGACGGAAAGCGTGGATACCAAAAAAATCAACTGGTATCCTTTGCAGAAGGTGAATTTTGCGAGACAAAAACTGGAGGGCGCAAATCCTGCCACTATAACCAGGTATGATCACCGTATTAGACAAGGTGCAGTGATGCTACTGTAGTTTATAGTTGGTGACCTTCTCTGCCTCTCAGCTTACTACTTTGTATACGAGAAAAACATCAAATGCGGTTGTTTAAAAACATGCGACATCACACAGGCAGGAATGATGAATCTCAATATAAGGTGGGCTCACTGTAAATAAATAGATATTTTTAACTCCTGAAACAAACCATTAATGCCATGGATGGTTGTTAATTGACAAAATCTTGATTACTGCTCCAATTATTTTTGTATCGAGACGGAAACCGAAATTCTTCTTAAGAGTGAGCTTCCAATATTCTGCTGCTTGAGGAAAGTGGGGGGGGGGGGGGGGGGGGGAGAGCCACACACAGTTTAGCATAGGTTGCTAGCAGAAATCTCAGCGCATCTTCTCGATGTGCATGTATTTATGCACTTCCTGTGAATTTTTTTTCAAAATAAAACAAGCTGCAAACCATTTGTTTCAGGTTAATGTAAAATTAGTTTGAAATGACTGTTTTGGAGTTTGTTGTATATCATCATAAACTATTTTTGGAGGTGGCGTCAATTACTACTGTTCACGGCAGGACTCTGTCCCCATCCCCCTCAAATTTCAAATTAATTAGTTTAATCTGTTTATAAACTTCAGTTGCAGCCCTTGTCTTTTCCAGTAGTGTCCCTCCGATATGTGATCAGACGTTTCCTTGTTCACAGTGAGGAGCTCAAGCTGGGCTTCGAGGGCCTTACGGGCTTCCAAGGGATGCAATCGGTTGCCCTGGGGACGCCGGAGCACAACGTCCGCGCGAAGGAACCGTCGGCGGGTCTGCCCGTGGAGAAACAGGTGGAATGTTTGCTCGACCAAGCCACCGACTTGAACGTGCTTGGGAGAGCGTGGGCAGGCTGGGAGCCGTGGTTTTGATGACACATGCAGCGTTTAATTGCAAACAGGTTTGGCGGGTGGGGTTACTCAATCTGATTACAGAACTAAATGTGCTAGGGAGCATAATGGTGGATAAAGAAAACAGACATTCAAATGCATTCGGCTTTGGGCATGTGAATCATATAAAGTAGTAGATTCCCATCTCTGGCCAATTTAGCAACTTTTATGATGCTTTTTTTTTTTTTAACTTGTGTGCAACATTTAGCGAACTGTTACCAAACACGCATCACAATGCAATGCTAACGCTGCAGCTCTATTTACATATGTCCACTTGACAACTTATCTAAATGTATCAATACTAATTTCAGTCCAAGAATTCATGTAAACAGACTGAGAAAACCACCAAATTTTTCTTCCCCTTTGTGTTCCTAGCCTGTAGTTTGTCCAAGTAGAGTTGTTTGGAACATGTTTTAGAAAGAAATACAGGTTTAAGGATATAAAGCAGTTCACTGTCTTGCGCTTCATTTGAAGGAGATTCTTGCTATTTTTGATTACGAATAAATGTTAACCGTTTGAAAATTTGGCTTTATTATGGTTATGTTAGGTTGTCATTTTACAATGTCTTTATATTTTTTTTGCATAGAGCAACGGTTTAAATTAAACATGCTAGGTCAAACTTTATGGACGCATTGGACTGCCAATAATTTGGAGTAAGCATTTTTGACTGGCAAATACGTTTAAAAGTACTTGCAAATAACGTTCAAACATATTTGCAAGTACGTTCAAACATGCCACTTCTGGATGCACATACCCCTTGGCATTATGGGAGAAAATGAAAGGAAAATATGCACTGCAGCTATAATAAATCCCAAAAATAATGACTAAACATCGTTCACTTATTTTTCAAACGTATTAGTATATTGTAGGCCAAATGCTAAAAAAAAATAAAAATAATAACTTTAAAATCTATGTATGAGCAAGTTAATACGTTCGAAGGTACTACTATTTGCTAGTATGTTCAAATGTATTTGCTAGTATATTTAATTAAACATATTTGCTAGTACGTTTGCAAATAAGTTCAAACGTATTCACAAATAAGCTTAAACGTATTCGCAAATGTGTATTTGCCAGTCAAGAACATTAGCAGTTGTATGCTTCTATATAAACTTAACCAGATACCAAAAACTAAACACTTCTATTTTCTAATGTCTACATAATTTCAACAGAACACCAATAGAGTACTGTTAATTCATTTAATGGGTAATACAATCAGCAATAGCGAAACAAAGCATGTTGAAAGACAACTGAATTATTTAGTAATATCCCACCGATACATTTCCAAAATGTAACAAAACCCTGTTATTTCCCTCCTCCGTGCACAGTTCAGTCCATACATACATCAGTTCTTCAAGGAAAATTATTAATTTGGAAAAATATCTTTGGCATGTACATTCGCAACACTTTAGTATGCTCTTAATACTCATTTGCAAATGGTGGCGACAGTATTGGTTTGTTGTTCCTTCATGTGATGGCTGCTGCATTATGGAAAGCCGTTGCAGTATTTATATATATATATCTTTGATATCCATATTAATAGTCCATGTATTTATCTCACTACTGTAAGACAATACAGCATACTTATAGAACGACCGTCTTAGTACTAAAAAAAATTTTCACTACTGTATGACACCAGTGCACTACTCGAATAACTAGTTTCTTACTAGTGAGGACAAAAGCAGACTAGATATCAAAGTTATAGAGTAAATGCTCAAACGGCTTTCCACACTCGCATAGGACAATAACCACCATGTCATGTCTCCTTTAAAAGTACAAATATTGCAACAAAGGTCTCAGGAAACAAAAACAACAACAACAAAATACCTTACGGATATTTATTAACTGTGGCTGCTAGATTTTCACATTATCTACAAATGTGTGGCTGCAGAACTCATAAATCACACCAAGTTACAAACAATACAAATTAAAGGAATTTAAAATAATAATAAAAAAGAACAAGCTTTTTTGATTAAAAAAAATATTTTACATTAGCAATCATCAGATAATACATTTGCATATAAGAAAAGTAAAAAATAAGCATGTAACACTTAAGGGGAAACAAAGAGTCGATCCTGTGTAAATATTGTCGTTGAGGCACCTTCATTCTGAATGGTCTGACGAGAACAATAATGCATAGTTGACTTTTTAAGTTAAGGAAGAAAAGAACCGTATAAATACCTTTATACCCAAATGTGTGGTACAGACATGAATCATTATTTCATCAGCGCAAGCAGAAAAGGGGAAAAACAAATCATGAAGTAGTACTATGGACAAACTGGATATTCAATGAATCCACAGAGGACGACAACGTACCATTTTAGTTCTTTGGGGAAATAAAACCTTGAAGTGCATTCCACCTTCTGATAGTGACGTGTTTTTTCTTTGTTTTGTTTTGTTCTATTCTTTAATTGAACTGTAACGCAGTAAAAGTGCATGATGCATATTTAGCTTGTGGTAGTCTGAGTTAGTCAATGAGAACATTTGCTAATAAAAGGCACGATTAGATGGCAGTGTGGACTCCACTTGGGAACACCTGGACTAGAAACTTCTGAACTTGATTGATCGCCATCCAGATCTTTTAACTGTTGTAAGCTTAACTTATTTCGTTATATGTGGAGGGTAAAAAATAAGCAGTAGAAATACAGTAAATGCCAGAAGGCTTGCTGAATATGGCCATTGTCATGGTTACTGAGGGCAGTAAGAACACTTTTTTTTTTTCTCCTTATCATGGGTTTACATTTAAAAAATCAGTCAAGATGGTAAAAATCTTTACGTGTGTACCCCGTAACCTGTTCTGGTGATAGTTTGGTTATGCTGAGAACCTGTAAGCTTAATGCGCTCAACCTAGCTTGCTCCAAATGTGTGCAGTCCAATATCTTTTGGTTTCTTTCACTCTTGTTCCATGTGCCAGTCACATCAATTATTACATCTTTGTTTTGTACATTTGTTGACTTCAACTTAAAGGAGAGGAAAAACAAGGTTGCTAACATAAAAAATGACCCAATAAAAAGTGCTAAATGATTCCATCTGGTTTGCAAATAGCAGTCACAGATATTAAAGGGCGATAGGAAGGGTCCCCCCACAATGTAGCAGTGACTGGGAAATAAGGTCACATTGTGGCTAAGGGGTGCATAGCATATCCAGTTTATCAAAAGCGCTGCCAGCTCTAGTCATATCTTGGGTCTCCATCCGTTAATGAACTGCATGAGTTTCTTCACCTGCAGTTTACTCAGTTTGAAGTCCTCGGAGAGAATCTCTTCGGTGAGCTGCAGTAACAAGTTCCCGTCGATCTTCTCGGAAATAAAAAGGGAAGCGATGTCGTCGGGCAGGCCGATGAATCGCAAGGATTTGGACACCTCTTCTATGGAGAGGCCGGTCAGGTTGGGCGGGGGCTGCCAATGTGCGGAGGAAGACTCCGAAATTTGGCTAATGGATTCCCGGTTCGAGGTGGAACTCGGGTCTTGTGTTCCCTGTTCCTGTTGTGTAACGAGGCAGGACGTTGACGAGTCCTGCTGACTCTCGCGGGCTGGTCCTAATGCGAACTCTGAACTCTTCTTCAAGCTGTTTGACTTTGCTATTCTTGGTGGCAGGATGGGACAAGAGAGGCTCTGCTTAGTGTTGTGTTCATCCATCGGTTCGTCTCTGTACATTTGCGAATTGTAACTGGACGATTTGGTGCAGGATTTATTTCGGGATTCATTCCGCAGCCTGAGGCTTTTACGACCGTGCGCTTGCTCCCGCCCGTCAAAGTCAACCAGGCTGTAGGTTTTGGGGTTGTTCGTGGACCGGTTTCTCGGGTAACTGTAGTAGCTGCGGCAGCCGGTGGGGAGGAACTCGTCCAAGGCGCGACAGTCTCCTCCGCTGAAGTTGTTGGGCCAAGACAGCCTGGAGGACATCCCGTCCAAGCTGCTTGGCAATGTGACGCTAGGCTCGCCGCTGGTGGGGTGGGACCACTTACACGGGTAGCATACGCTGCTTTTCTCCGGCGGGTCGGATGCCTCTTGTTCGCATGCCTCTTGTTCGCATGATCCACTACTGAGGGGAAAAAGTTCTCAATTATTTTTTGTTTGTTAGAGGAACTAATATCCTTGCATACGCTGTCAATCCACTGTTTTTATCCATTCAGGGGCCTGCCATTTTGTTGCTTGCTGTCGACTGAAAATGACATCACAGTTGCTCAGGGCAGGTAACGACCAATCACAGCTCATGTTTTCTGAGCTTGGTCATGTCATGTGACATTTGCAAGCTGAACTGTGATTGGTTCTCACCTGAGCCCCGAGCAACTGTGATGTCATTTTCAGAAGACATCAAGTGACAAAATGGCCGCCCCCTGAAATCGATAAATACGGGTGTATTTTGATGGTTGAGTTTTTTTTCACAAAATGCAATATTTATCAGAATACCATGTTTAGACTAATGGAGCAGCATAGAACATAATTATTGTAAAGAAATTTTAGGGTCAACGTTGCCTTAAATTGCTCTATTATTTTTTTTTAATTATGGAACACCAAACAAGCTCATTATGCCCAATTCTTAACTAACAACGTGCTGTATGTGAACATTTTTTTTAAGATATGAAATCTGCTGTATGAAATAAGTTAAATTCACTGCCTGAATTTACAAGCTGAGAAAGAAAAATATCATCCTTTTCACACTGCAACGCTTAGCAACGCGAAAACAGTGCCCATTTGCCCAAGGTTATAGTGAATGAGTATGTATCATAATAAAACTTCTTACATGCTGTGGAGGCCAGAGGAGTAATAGGAAAGGGTCGGACTTGGCGAGCGGGTCTCTTGCTGCCGAGGCTTCGACAGCATGGGGACAGACGGCATCTGTTTCAAACTACGCGGCGGAATCGGGGGAGCGTTCAACAGGCGGCATTCTTCTTTCACCTAGAAATTTATGATGTTTAGAAACTGGCAGGAAAAAATAAGACAGTGACTTAAACAGGTGGTACTCACAGCTTCAGATTTGGGCGGGACTGGCGGCGGCGTGAGCGCAACATCGGGAATGGTAACCGGGCCAAGTGGGCACGTTAGCGGGCAAGCCGGCGTCGTGGTAGCGCAACCGTTGTTGAGAACTTGAACGCCCTCACTTAAAGGTAACTTCGGGATCTGGCTTTTTAAGTTGTCCAACCACAACTCTTCATAGGGGACGTCAGACTTGATGAGGGACGACTGCTGGTTGGGACAGTCCAACATTTCCGCGGTAAAGCTTTCGTCCGCCGGGTCCGTCGGGATGCTGTCGGACGGCAGCAGCGCCCAATCGCCGCAGAGGCTCATGCACCCCTGCAAGTTGACCTCGCTGTTGCCGTGCAGGTTGCTGCCGTAAACGCACACGGATAACCGGTGGAAGGACTGCGTCAGTTCGTCGCGGGCGTACGTTAGCGAGCTGGGGATCGGCATGCTGTTGGGGCACCCGTTGGCGGTTCCGCCACCGCAGCAGTTGCCGTTCCCGCCGCTCTGCTTCTTCGGGCTCTTGCCCTCGTCGTTCCAGTCCGTCCGCACGTTGCGCACGGCACGCGAGTAGTCGTCGATGTCGAACTGCTCCTGGCAGAAGGAGAACCAGCGATGCACCATGGTGTCCAGCCACAGCTCGCCTTGCAGCAGCTCCTCCGGGATGATGAACCGAGGCAGCGCCATGTGGAACGGGAAATGGATGGGGATGATATTGTTGCTTCGCAGGACGCAGCACACGACCACCGTCTTGGTCTGGATGTTGACCAGCTTGTAGCGGTGGCCCTCGCGGATGAGGTGGAGGTCGTGCTGGTTGCGGGGCGGCCCGCTGGGCACGGTGACGTTGACCGGCAGCCGCGTTTTCTCCACGATGTTCCTGATGGTGTGCTCGCCGTCCTGCATCTGGAGCTCCAGCGGACTGCACGTGCTGAAGCGGCCTTTGCACTGGAAAGGTAAGCTGATGCTCTCGTTGGTGCGGTGGTTCATGCAGATCAAGCAGGGCATCTTGCCGCGACCCATCTTACTGATGGAATTGAGCTTCCCGATCTTTTTAAAAATAGTGTTGAATCTGGATTTTTCTTTGGAGGTCTTGGCGTAGAGGATCTCGGCCTGGCCCATTAATGTCAGTTCGTCGCCAGTGCTTAGCGTTATATTGTAAACTTCAGTATCTTCGTTACATTCCCCTGAAGCCACCTACAAGAAATCACGCAGTACAACTATTATACATTCCGTTTACATCGTCAAGTTATATCCTATGCAAAACATTAGCCACACCTTAACATTGAATGTGATTTCTTCCATAACGTAAACCCTTTCAGGAAACGCTTTGGCCACTTCTTCCACACTATTGAAGTATTGCACAGGCTCCTTGACATCTCGGTCCTGTTCCAGCAGCTTAAACTGACCTACAGTTGAGGGGGAGTGTCAAGCAAGCAATGAAATGTGTCATTTCCAAACACAAGGAAATGTCAGGTAAATTTGTATATCATCATGTATCTTACCTTCATAGTGAACAGGGATTTCTATTTTAGGTCCAATCACGTAGTGTCCTTCATCTAGACTGTGAGCAGTAATAGTTGTCCACTGACGACAGGAATGAATCAAGAGGTAGTCATTGTCCCGGAGCCCTTCGACCAACTGGCCTGGAATAGAAAAAACAAGTCGTTTACGCACGAGGACCGTCCAAGGTATTTCCTAACATTGCACTGATTGTGACAAGAAGTAATTCCATGTAACAACACCTGTTAGTTTACCTACATCAGGAAATATGAACAATGTATCATCATAATGGTCGACACATTTTGAGCAGCTAGTCTGATTAAGACTCATTTTGATACTTTCGTAATATGTAAAATACAACACACAAGCTTTTGTTTTACATGTACAGGGGCATGTCAATTTGAAAATTTTAAAACAAATATACACTGAATTTGATTAAGTGTGGTACATTTGAAGTTAAAACTTCAGTTAGCAATTACTCTGTAACAGTTGTTTGTCTTTAAATATTTAAGTTAACATTTTAATTGTATTATGTACCTGTACAATGTGGAGCATTTTTCCCGTATATTTAAGCGCAGTAGAAATATTGAAAATGTCCATAATGTTACAGGGGCTGACAATATTAAATAATATATACTTTTTAGAAATAAAATCTCTACCTCAAGCGACTGTATTTTAATGTTGGTCATGAATGATGGTGGTACTTTATGTAAAACGTTTGGCAACTAGTGTCGTGGAACATTCAACAGTTCAATTCAAATACTGAACATAGAGAGTGACGTTTGAACTTTTTTTATTTTTTATTTTGGGGGTTATATTTTACAGCTAACAAACACAATTAATCACCTCAAAAATCAGATTCCATAAAACAACAAAATGATTGTCAATATAGAAATTAATTGGAATTGGCTGTGTGAAAAACGTGTTTAGACTTGAGTTTCACTTTTTCAACTGGAGTCTGGACTATGAAATGCACATCTTTGTACGTATTCTAGTTTATTGACATGCACCTGCCTATTCAGCTGCTCCACTGATAATCAGTGCCACGCGGTACGTGGTGACTTAATCCCATTTAGTGGCTATTTGCCATGTCTGGGCAATAAAATGTGTGCAATCTCAAAGTGTTGCAAGTCGTGCATCTGCAGCTGTCATCAACAGTCAACAGCAATCATTACTTTTCACACATATCCACATACAAAAAAAAAAAACACACTATGTGCAGGGCTTTGTCATATGTGCCCGTAGCTTAGACAGTAAACAAAACGCATAATACAAACTTAACAATATGACTCAGTTTGCAATGGCACAATCACAACTCGTAGTTAAAAGAGAGTTAGCTCCGAACACTTTTGGAGCGTCCAAAAAATAACTGACCGTTGTCCAGCTTGACGATCTGAGGCAACCTGTAAGCACTGACGAGTTGATCTAATGGCAAGGCCGTCGTACTCCACGTAACATCTTTTAAATTGTTGTACAACATTGTTCCAAGGTCCATCTTGCTAGCTTACATTAGCCCACAGGAGGGCTAGCTACGTGTAAACACGATCACACAAAGCTGCACAGCGCTCATCAAACCAACGAATGCATCCAAACTCCATTTACGGCTTTGTATTTGGCACGATGCCTCTTAATTTTTGCATAATATTGCCGATTCATCTCTGTGCGTCCCATTAAAATCGTAATCTAATAATGAAGCAGAGCCATGTTTGATTAGTTACCAACTACAGCTAGTGCTAGATGAATAACGGAAATGCGTACATTTTTACAAAATAAGTGATTAAACTTGTGGCTCTCACACGCACTTTCGGTGTAATGTTTTGCTGTAATTGCTATAATATAGCGTAAAACATTATTTAATTAGTCACAGCCAATTTTTGTAATAAATTACAACATATAACTTTTATGTTGATGGGTTTAATATTTACCGGAAGCTCTTATGTTAGGGCTAAAAATCAAAGGGTAAACTAAACTACTGGCGTTCATGAAGAAAAGAAAACGTAAACAAGATTTTTCTGGTAAGTATATGGGTCATTCTCTAAATGGAGGACATTTTCCACCCTGAATTACTTTTAAATAATCTATGGTTATTTTTTTTTACTGTATGAAGATGTAATTCCAAATATTATAAAACAACAATTAGCTCTTTAGCACCCCCTAAAATGGCGTTTCTCTCGCGACCCTCCATTTTGTTGACCAACGTATAAATATAACTAATTAAAAAGTTGTCGGTTTTTTTGTATGATTTTTGTTAATTTGACTTTCTTCAATTTGTTTTTTTTTTTACATTTTGTTTTTTAATCCCAGAGACATCCTTTGAAGTTGGATCTACCAACATGCACTAAATGCAACCTGTTGCTAAATTACATTAAACTACTTGCTCTGAATAGTTCTCTCTCTACTTGCTCTGAATAGTTCTGTCTCGTTCTCTCTCTCTCTCTCTCTCTCTCTCTCTCTCTCTCTCTCTCTCTCTCTCTCTCTCTCTCTCTCTCTCTCTCTCTCTCTCTCTCTCTCTCTCTCAGTATATTTTACAATTTTGATAACTTGGCACTTGGCATAACTGGGGGAAAATGCACACAAAATAGAATTTCCCATATGAATTGCTACAATTTGCCAAAGTAGATGGTGCAGTACTGTGTGCCAACTCTGAATGTCATCACTTCCTGGTTTTGGATGTACAAATCAGAGGAGCTTCCTTCATTTTCTGTGTGACCACACAGTGTAGTCGAACCCAGTGACAAACAATGTCGTTTTTGGACACTTTACGCCAGTGGGACGATGCTGTAACGTGCGTGGACAGAAAAGATTTGACTGAAGCGCTCAGGATTTTCCTAGCCATCCACCAGCCAAACTCCAAAATTTCTTTTAACATCGGTTGTCTCCAGCTTCTGAACCAAAATCTGGATGCTGCTGAAAAGGTACAGTGTGTCTTTGTCAAAAAACATTACATTGCTGATACTTATTTTGTAAAGTCTAGTTTGTAGAATCTGGGAAAAACAAACAAAAAAACCTGATATTCTATAGGGTGAAAGTGCAAGTCACTGAGAAAGAAGAAGTAGTGATTGCCATTTCTCATTTATTTCGAAGGAAGTAACGCATGATTTGTCTTCATCTTAGGCCTTTGACAGCAGCATATGCAAGGATGAGCATTTGGCGGTCGCCTTCTTTCAAAGAGGGATCACCTTTTATAAAATGAACAGGTGATGCCTCGAGAACTCCCAACGCATTCGCTTCCATTTTAATTTTCCTTCAATTAACCAAGCTGATGTGCTGTTTCCAAGGTATGAGGAGAGTATTGGTGATTTCCAACTTGCCCTCAAGTCTCTGAGGGGCAACCAGCTGATTGATTACAAAGTGCTCGGGCTCAGATACAAGTTATATGCATGTGAGGTAAGAACGTGTCACTCATACATGAGTTTGTACAAATAACCTATCATTTGAACCTCAACTCTTTGATGCCATTTACCATTTTGTGTCGTTCACCAGGTCCTGCACAACATGGCTCTGTCTGAGGCTCACTTGGGTCAGTGGGAAAAAGCCCAGAAGAACCTCACCAAGGCTCTTGAATACAAAACGGATGCCAAGGTCAACATCATCAACAGAGCTATGCAGTCTACCCTGGTATGTTCTTAACGTTCTCTATGTAAATTTAAAAAAAAAAAAAAAGAAGAAGACAAAAAACCAAGTTAATCCTTGCTTTCATTTCACCAGAAACAAAAAGTTTTTCAAGCAGTTGAATTCCCATCCACTGTGCTGTTTAGACCGAATAAGCACTATGTTGCTGAACTGGAGAAAAAGGACTACTTGGGAAAAGCAAAGGTAACGCATCCACTACAAACTTTTTTTTGTTTGTTTTTTTAATTATCAACCTGAAGCATATCTATACTTTTTTTTTATTTTTAGGTGGTTGCCTCTGTTATTCCCCAGGATCAGTTCTCTGGATTTGCCCCATTACAGCCACAGGTACTAAATGGACTCATCTGTAAGGATACCGCATGAGATAGATTGTAAAATGTGATATGATCTTCTAAGTCACAATAGTAACTAGACACAATTTTCTTAAGGTTGAGTTCAATATTAAAGGAATTCATTTTACCATTGATGATAAGAATCTGTCCAGGTCATGAAGTAACTATGATGCTCCATCAACCATATTTTACAGTTGGGATTAAAATGTGATGACAGTGCTTTCATATTCCACAGAATGTTTTCCAGTAGTGTTGTGGAACATCCATGTGCTCTTTTTGATTTTTTTTTCTTCTTTTAAATACAGGTTGAACAGGAACCTTCAGGTCCTAAGGAGCCTGAGGTTCTGAGGTAAAAACGTGAAAACAGAAAAATTGTTGTCTTCTCACATTATTAATGAAATTGCCTAGACGTAATTAAAGTGGTTACAATGCATTTCCTTTATGCTAAGTGTGTTCTGACAACCACTCTTTTTAGGGCTTTGGAAGGGGACCCTCACGTTGTGCGCTATGAGTTTATTCCCGAGACGAGCGATGAGCTGCCCGTTGTGCCGGGCAACATAGTTTTTGTCCTGCAGAAAGGGTCGGATAACTGGGCATCCGTCGTCTTTAACGGAAGAGTAAGACTTGCTGTCCTTCATTAATAGTTGAATATATATACCCAAAGTGTTATCAATTATCCATTTTAAGTTAACTTTGATTTAAATCCAGAAAGGACTTGTTCCTTATAATTACCTGGAGCGTTTGGAAATGTCCTTGGGTGGTCTGCAGAAGGTGGTGAGGCCCACGTTACCATATAAATCATATTCAAAATATTTATTAGATTGGATGCTGTTGATTAATGAATTAATCCTCATTGCAAACCAGGAACGATCCGAACCTCCAAGTCGGGTACCACCAACCAGGCCAGAAAGGAAACAAGGTAAGCATTGTTTATTAGAACAAAAATGACAACATAAATGCTCTTTCATAATCGAAAAACAAATACTCGCCCGTTACATTTTAAGGTCTCGTTCGTGGTGAAAGCAGCAGCGAAGACTTACAACAGAAGGTATGCAATCAGAAACACAACAAACGTGTGCGTAGAAAGACTTCTCTAATTGATCGTGCCCTCGCTTCAGGAAGCCCAGCCTGCGGACAGCTCGTGTGTTGTCAAAGTGTATTACACATTCAACTTTGCAGTGTTACTAGCAAGTGGCTCCACTTTCAAGACACTGATTGAAAATATCAGTAAAAAACTGAACACCTCTTCCTTGTCCATCACATTGAGGTAAGGTACACTTAATATTTTCCTTGATGAAGCCAAGTATAAACGTGTGTTCAATGTAGGTTAACATCAGATGCAACGAGTGCCATGAGTGAGGATACAGACATGGAGAGCGTTTGGAGTGGAGCTCAGAGCAAACGCCTCAAGTTGTGGTGTAGCACCAAAGAAGTGAGTACATGGAAGTGGAACTGTGTGGAAACCTGGTAAAATAAAGCTGGATAATCATAAAATATATATTTGTGACGATTTCAGTGTTCAGCCACTGAGGATAAATTCATTTCATGTTCTTGTTTAGCAAACGTCAGTAAAGTCACAGAACAATGACATCATTTTGGTGGCCATTCACTCCTACGAGTCAACAAATCCCGAGGATCTTAATTTTAATCAAGGGGATAAAATCATGCTCATCTCGAAAAGTAACCATCCATTAATCCCTTTAAAAACATATTTTGGTTTTAAATGTTCAGAGATGATATTTTTATTTATTTTTTGGTTACTGCAGTTAACCAGGACTGGTTGGAAGGACATTCTAATGGAAACACTGGCATCTTTCCTGCTTCCTTTGTGGAGAAAGTTTCTGTGAATGACCAGTGAAATGTAAATGGATTCCATTTTCTGTATTATGTCACCTTAAAGTGTACAATCAACTGATAAAACTACGCTCCTTCTTCTTCATAGGCTATAGCGATGCCTCTCCTGCCCTCCACAGCTTTCCCCACGGGCGTCTCGCCCAACTTCTGCTCCAAGCCGCGCCAGCTCCGAGTCGCTAGAAACGATGCTGAAAAGACAAAGTGAACATGTTAACGTAAATAAACAAACAAAAAAAATCATCAACACGTCTTGTAGTGTTTTAAATGACATGTACCAGCAGAGTTGGTGTTGGCCACAGTCAGCGTCTGGTTCCTTAGGACGAGCGAGGAGCTAAACGAGGAATTTGCGTGATCGCAGTTCAGCCTGTTGCTCCTCAGAGCTCCGGTGATTAAAGACACGTCCGTCTCGTCATGTGCATCCTGCCCGTCTGCCAAAGGCACATAATTTTGTCCACCTAGAGATAAAATATAAAGATTATTACATGCCAGTGAAGACAAATGTCACAAACTGATGATTTGTTAAATGGATTCAAACCTGGCAAGAGATGTCGAAAATCGGTGACATATTCCGCGGACCAGTCCCTGTTCCTGTTGCAGGCCACTTCCATCTCAAATGGCGTCACCACGGGTCGGTAGAACTCACTCGAGTCCAACAGCGAGTTCTCCGGACACGAAATCAAAACAAAAATGTCAATTTCGAGAAAGTTGGCAAGCTTGGGCACGTTGAGCTTCCCCATGGCGAACACGTAACTCTTCTTGCCGGCGCTGCGGATCGCCTCTTTCAGACGCTGGATTATAGCCAGGTAGTCGGCCACGCCAAGAGTGCCCACTAAAATGCCCACCACGTTGGCATCCTTCGCCCTCTCTATGGCGTAGAAGCGCTTCATCAGCGCACGGTTGACGCCGGCCGACTCCACCCTCCCCGTGGATGTCACAGGGTCGAAGGAGGAGAAGGCGCAACGGTTCCACGTCATCATGAAGTTTCGCAAGGTTGGCCCGTCTTGGCCCACATAGAACAAATTGTAATCTTCGATGCTCAGTCCACTCTTCAGATGTAACTGCCTTCCAAAGTGAATTGAAGGCTTCTCTGCATCGGGCTCGCTTTTACTCCGGCCGTGGCTGTAACACTGCTCGCCTTCGACGACAAGTTGTGACAAAACGACATTTGGGTAGTCTTCACACAACGGAGTCACCAGATTGCCTGAGCAGGGGCAAAAAAAAAAAAAAACATGAATTCTATTTCTGTTCATTTCAATAAGAAAATGAATGGGGACTGGGTGAGAAGAGTTACTGAATTAAATTAATCTGTCCTTTTTTTTATATCAATCCAAATGTTACTTCTGTCTTTACAGTAGACCCCTTCATAAATCACCCATCGTACCTCAATCTGTTTCCTGATTATGAAACGTTAACAAGTTTTCACGTCTTCCTGGGTGCAACTATTAAAAGGTAAGCAAGCACACACAGAACATGACTTGACTTACCAATAGCATGTGTGTACCTGACATCATACAGGATGAGGATGTGGGCTTGTTTGTCAGTGTACAGTTCTCTGAAGGCCGAGTTGCACTTGTCCAAGTCTATGCTTGCTTTCTCAAAGACGTACATGAGGGGGAGACGTTTAGACGGGCTCAGGCAGGCGCGGCCGTAGTGCACCATGCAATCTGCTCCAACGTGCTCTGCTGCCACCTCATCCACACAGCAACTGGACAAACCAAAACACAACACATGGGAAATCCAATTCCATTAATAATTGAGTCCATAAAGACTGAATGGATTTAACTACCTGCCATAGGATGTATCCCCTAAAATGAACACCTTGGCTTGAGTAATCCTTTCAATCTCAGCTGCAATTGCGGTCGAATCGTGCAGGAGTTCGTCAGGAAACTGGAGAGCAACCTTGAAAATATGAAAAGAAAGAAACATGCTGCATTTATGTAAATGTCATGAAATTGTGGCATAAAATGTGTTTAGTGTCACCACCTTCTTGAAGTGATTTTGACAAACAAAGTCGCAAGTCTTCGGAATTTGATAGAATTCATCAAGCGCTTCCAGAGGAGTTCTCGTCGTCTCCTGGACGTCAATCTGACGCTGTATTACATTTTCCGAGCTGCTACTGAACGCATCAGCCATGACTACTGTACATACAGTGGGAACAACCCTGATACAGCACCTGTGAACATGGCATAATACCAACGTGACCGATTTTAAAGACGTTCAGAATCGCAAGTTTAACCACACGCAACCATCACGCTATCGAATTATCATTGTGGCATGTATTTTCAAGGCATGTATCGTTAATGTGTTCGCTTTGTCAAATCACTTACGTCCTGTTGCAAAGCTAGCTTAGCCGCGAGCTAGCTGTATTCCATATACTCCCAGTTCTCGTGTGACATAATACACATTCTTTACTACTAATAACGTTATAATCGTTACATTTTGGGGTAAAATTTGAATTAAATGGTATCAAGTTCGCTGGCGAAACTTATATATACAGCCATGTGTTACCAAACACATGGCTTTTCCGGTCATCTTTACGCTTCCGGTTCAACTTCGTTTCAAAATAAAATCAAAGAATCCCTTGTTTATATTTGGGGCTAAACATGTTTTCATACAAATATTTTATGCAGTATGACATTTTGAGGTTACAGCCAGCAATTAACTCGTTTGCTCAGTGGTACACTCAGTTACACTATGTAGACGTGTGTGTCATGGCTTAGCAAAAGTCTTAAGCCACTGAGGTGCTGGCTCACACTCCGCCATCCCCACTTTTTTTTTTTTTTTTTTTTTTTTTTTTACCGCCATCCCCACTTAAACATAATTGACCAGTCAACCAATAGAAACTGATGATTTATACATCAAAAACTTGCTTTATTACACTTGTAATTACACAAACTTGACAGTTAAAAACAATATTTAAATATGTCAACATTCAATGAAGTGGAAGCCTAGCGCAACCACTATAAATATATTACATACAAAACTAAAATAAACCCATTTTCCACTGCAGCCTTCAGCCATTTCTTAGGTTGTAAATAATGATGGTAAACATTACTTGCCGCATGCAGTTCTTGCGAGTCCGTCAAAATATGGTCGGTGATAAAAGATATTTTGTATCCGATTGAACTGTATATGCTCTTTACATCCAGATACGATAGAAACCTAAGACCACGGTGAGACAGGTAAACACTGAACCTAGAGGAGGAGGAAAAATATCAAACAATTAGTCTATAATGTAATGTATTTATTATATAAATGTGTTAAATGCAATATATACTTAAAATGTGAACATATTTAACACATTTATAGAGCACATATTATGGAAAATTGAGCCCAAATTGTTGGTATACAAACAGTATTTGGGTCTCTGGAGTAAAATCTGATTATAAACATAGGCCTGCCCTGTACAAAAGAGATTGCAATATTTGCTAATATACGTCCTGAAAGTCATGTCCTACCTGCAAGGTATTTTATAGTGTCCAATTTATGTGACTCTAGCATGGTTTTCAACCCCGCCACTTCAGTGTCAATTTTCATGTTGGTCTGAGTTCGACGACGATCTTGCTCCGCAGTCTGTTACAAAAAAATAAATAAAAGTATGGTATCATTGTGGGTAATAAGATGATTTTGTAGTGACGAAGAGATGTGATACCATTATGTGTACAAACCATTTCCAGAATTTCTGTCCGTGTTTCTAGAAGCTTCTTTTCATGGTCTGCTTTCTGAAAAAAAAATTGATGAGGGTGACATTTTACCTATGTGGGCAGCTGCCTTTTGAAGTAAAAATGATCAAGATTGGTGGGATTACCAGTTCTTTCACACGACTCTTCTCTAAATTCATGTCCAACATTGTGTCTGAGCGTATTTTATTCATCACATCCTGAAAAACAGCAATGAAAAGATACCATGTATGCAAGACATAAATACACATCACTGAATTTAAATTCAATGATAATGTCAAGAATGTATAAAAATATTGTTCAGCTTCAATTAGAAATTTATCATAGAAAAAACATTTGAGTAAACAATTACATCATATTCTGACTTACAGCTAGTTGCACCTTCAGCTGCCAGAGCTGGATCTTCAATTTCTGAAACGTAAATGTGTTGAATAGTTTATGTCAGTGCCATGACATGTCTTTTTTTATTTTTTATTTTTTTTATTTATTTGACTCTTTGGTGTAGCTATAGTATAGTAGAGATAACCTGAATATTGGCTTTCAAATTGCCATAGATACCACAAGATGGCAGCAAAGCACTGCAAGAAGCTCCTCAACTTATGTCAACATTGTTCATTGGCACCGAAGTGCCACAAAATGTGAGCAAAATATTTACACATCATACAGAGCTTTGGCCCTGAGCACAAAAAAAGCAAAATTTAGTTTTTCATAGAATAAGAGAGAGAAAAATCTGAATAGGTTAATCTGCAGAGTAACATCGTTGCTCCTTCACTGGTAACGGTAAAGCTTAAAAGTCTTCACTTAAATATGCTTACCTCATTCTCTGCCAGTAACGTAGAAAACTCGCTTTTCTCGAGAATGACCATGTCCTTCTTTAAGGCTGCTATTTGAGACATCACACGCTGCATCATAATCTCCTGAAAGGACAAAATCCAGAGAATTAAGATGCAAATATGCAGCCTGGAAAAGATCAACATTATAGCGTCCGCGTCGTATACACAACTTGCAAATTACACACTTTTACCTGCTGTACTTTGGTAACCATGTCACTATAAATAGTATCCATAGTAGAGTTAGTCATCTTCAAGAGCACCTTAACTAATGCTTCAGCTTGTTGACTAGTGAAGCCTGTTAAAAGAAACATCGCAGCGTCAATTCATAAAGGAGTGTAATAATGCGAAACGGAAGCGGTGACGGTTCCTACCGTTTTCTTCAAGGAGTCGAACCACTGCATGAGTGTCAAAGAACAACTGCCGAACTTTAGGAACATCAGGCTGCACATCATACTGGATGGGGCTGACAGAACTCTTCTCTGAAAGGAAGGTTGATAACATGCAAATTATTAGTTAAATTTGCTGAAATTACAACACTCGATTGGAATCATGACTTTTTTTTTATGCTCAGAGGCGTTGTCAGGGAAAAAAAAGTGGGAGGAACAATGGTGTATTATGTAAATACAAACGCAGATCTGGGTTAAAGGTTCTCCTGAAAACATTCAACAAAAGAATCATGACTGTCTGTAAGCATTCGTTAAGAGTGCAAAAAGGCTTCATCTGTATAAACGCCCCTGCTGAAGGAGACACTCCTATGGACACACTATACAATGGAATTTACCAATAAAGTTGGAAAGAAAAAAAAAATCAGTCACGATTACGTCATTGTTGCACATCAAAATTTGGTCACATTGCCACAACTATTCGAAATAATAAATAACAAAGTACGTATACGTCACCTCTTCCGGACAGGTGCATGTGTCTGAAGCTGAGCCCAGCTTGTCTCCTCACTCGGTTGATGTCAGATGAACAACTCACACAACTTCCTGAGGATTTAATCTGTAGCCAACTAGGTTTAGTAGATGAAATGTTGGAAGCCAGACGTCTGCTATAGCTCACTATGTCTGTACATGTTGCGAGGCTTAACCGCTTTTCATTGTGGCTAAGCGCAAAAACATTGAGTCGCGCATGACATTGTTTGAGCACCATTGTCAAAGCGTAAATAGAAAACCCTTCTAGGAAAGTTTGAACAAAACTACTTCCGGCTTTCAAGACGTCAACATAAACGTATATCCGTTTTGGCCTTTCAGAAGAAGAGGGAAACAGACGCGAGAGACAAAACAAAAAAACAAAAACAAAAACAAAAAAACTCATTCCAGAAACGGTGGACATTTTTACCCTCTATTTAGCAAAATCCATGGACAAACTACATACATTGTTACAGAAATACTTAAAATAGTATTATGCTCTTGAATCGTGTCTAAATCAAAATGGCGGTCTCGGTGAAACGCTCTCCACTCACTGAAAAGCATTGGAGTTTGGATCGTTGTAATTTGACTTGTGAGGATTATTTTGATTTTAAAATGTGATGAAATGTCATTTGACTACTGAATTCTCCATTATATCAACATACAAGCAAACCTAGATTGCTTTTGAACAGTAAAACCAGCATATCAGAGTGGGGTAGTTTCCGTCTAATCTCATAACAACATCCACAGTCTTCTCACAAGGATTTGTTTACACTCCTTTATTTGTTTTATATACAAATGAATGCATCATTTTACCAAGCAGGCAATTTATAAAAATAAAATAAAAATGCAGCTTTAATGAGCCTGCTACAGCATGGGGAGGTAGATCAATGGCCAGACTCATTCGTAGAACGGTGCATTCGTCTCAAGTTTGAAATACTAATAAGACCAAACACATTTCCATACATTTAAGAAAGCTACAACAATCCAATGACAGTTATCAATGGGGAGAATACTCAAGTTTTTACAAACTACAGTTACTTTGGCATCATTTTGAACAAGCTTAAACGGGGCTCCATACTCATGGACTGATTTTTTCCACACTATCATACAGTTTTTAAAAGTATTCAATTATTCTAAACAGTAACAGGACTCTGACTTGATTTCAATTTTAGGCTACTTCACCCAACTCAGTTATTGAGGTTCAAGTTTTACTCATGAGAAGAAGAAGATACAGACGCATAAAGCGGTTGCCACCAAAATGACCGCACACAGCAATAAGAGCGCCACAATGCGTCCGTGCTGGCCTACAGGCCTCCGTCCAGCGAGGTGCTCCTCGTCCACAGAGAGCAAAGCCAGGGAGGCGCTGTCGGCGCTGCCCAGTGGTTCGGCGTTAAGCGGCCCGTGGGGCTCCACCATCCAGCGTAGCACGTTCACCTTCGTTTCCATGTCGACCATCATGTGGTCAATTTGCCTGATCTCCTGCTCCATGGTCTTGCGCTCCTGGTGCTCAAGGTCATCGAGGAGGTTGGAGTTCAAAGCCCTGTTTAGGTCTGGTAGACTGAGGGCTCGAGCAGCCACTTCATTGCTCCCTCCTGTGTGAGGACCAAAAGCGTAACCAAATATTGTACACAAAAATCAAAACATTTATTTTTTGTTTACCTTGCAGGCCAGTTTGCACTAAACTAGTCGACTCAGCAAGAGTGAAGATGTCGCCCATGCTGTAAACTTTGCGCATGTCAACATGGAGGAGCTCCAGGCTGGACGAGAAGGCCACCCAAAGGAGCTCCATCTCCTTGCGCTGCACCGCGGGGAGGCTCTTGTCACGAAGATGCAAGGTGAGATGCTGGCAGATGGTCGCGGCCAACTTCAGGGCCGTCTCTCGCATTTGCCTCAACTCATCTCGCAGCTGCAAGCTGTCAGTGCAGCCGCCGACACATGACGCGAGATGTCGATAGCATGCAACCACCTGCAGCAAGTCAAATAACGATTACACCGTGCCTCTTCAAATATTCACTTTAAAAACAGTATTTATTAGGGGTGTCAGGCTATTTGTAACTCAGTGATTAATCATGATTAATCAAAATTCTAAGATGTGATTAATCTGATTAAAAAATGTAATCGTTTGACAGCTCTAGTTAACGTATGTCATATTTCATATATGTACTTGCTCATTCCTACATAATACATCCATTTTCAACATTCTCAGGGTTCTGCCATTTAGTCCCTGTACTAAATGCTGTTGATTAAAATTGACATCAAAGTGCCCTCGGGTGCGCATTGCTACAATGTGAGCCCGAAGGCACTTTGGTGTCACTTTCAGTCAACAGTAGAGGGCGTTAGAGGACAAAATGGCAGTGACACTATAACAAAGTGAAAATCTGGACCTTTTGCGTCATGTATGAATATGTTTGACAATCTTATTAGTTTATTACAACATGTTTTTCATATATTCTATATATCCTCGAAAAATTCACCTCAGTTATATCTATAGTACAATAATGGTCAAAATGTGGATGTAGGTTAACCCATTAACATCCAACCAAAGGCCCAAATGCCTCGCAACCTAGATATTTGAATGAGCACAAAGATGCAACCAAGCAAGAAATCCTATTCAGTGAGAGTGCTGTTTTAGCCACAGGGATGAACTTGCTTGTGTTGTTCTTACTTTTGCCACTTAGGAGTCAAGGAAAACCATATTGCATATTTGGTGTTGATTTAGAGACTTTATACTAGTTTTTGCTGAAGTATTGTGACATTAATGGTGTGGTCTAGCTACAAAGAGATCCAAAATGATCAAGTTAGAGATTTTTTTTTTTTAATTAATTCCAAAATTGTGCAAAAACTAAGTTTGGTGAATGTGAAAATATGAGCCCGGGTGGTGTGAATTTTTGGAGCAAGCTGAAAATCAAAAGGTAGAAATCGGATGTTGTATGTGGGAGTTGAAGGACGAAAAAGTGAGATGAAAAATTCACACAGAATTAAGCTTACCTTAATCAAAGAATCCACCAGAGTTTTGGCATCAACCACAGCCTTGTTTGTGCCAAGTGTGATGTCATTTCCAACTTTATTTACAAGTGGCATGAGGATGACTTTCCGAGTATCGGGCACAAAATTCTGTTCTGGCTTGCCGCCCTTCACTGTGCAGGTTGATCCTTTTTCCTCACGAGACGTTTCATTCACAGGTTTAAGGTCCAGTCAGGGTTCAAGTCCAAGACAGCAGAGCGATGCATATTGAACTCAATACTCCGGTCATGTCATCCATAGACATGTAAGTACGCTTTTGAGGGTGACAAAATATTGGAAAATGATGAGCATAAAGAGGCTAATAAAATGATGTAACTTCAGCAAGATGCTAATCCCGTGACTGACCCCTTTGCACCGACGCAGGATAAAGCCAACAACGGTAATCTCATTAACTGTCACTGAGTGCGAAGACAAGAGCAGCTGCCCGTCTCAAGCACAACTGTCCTTTCACTGAGGGGAGGTTGTGCTCTTATCTCAAGTGGCTAGATGTCTCTTTCGCTCTAATTGAAGGCAATGTGCTTCCAAATTTAATTCAAACAGAACAGTAGACATGGAAGAAAACAGTATGAATGTTTTGGTCCATTTTGACAAATGAAATTTTCAAATTTCAAAATTAAATAAAAGGTTGTAAGAAAGCCAAAAACATTTGAGTGGAGTATGCTGGCAATTTTACCAATTTGTTACTAGTGGGCGGAGCTTACATTAACTCTTGTAGAGTTGGTTTAACACTAAATAAATCAACTGTCAACAGTGACCATTTAAATCAGACCGCGTCAAAAATACACTTTGGGATTTGAAATCAACTCTGAAACATTTAACACCAAAATTTTAACACTCCATTTAGATTCTCAAAATGTACAACTATAATAGGTAAAAAAAATTCATTACAATAAATCAGTCTGGATTTTTTAATTAGAATGATGAAATTGCATTTTTAATCAAGTGCATAAATAAAACTGCCATGTTGGAACATTGCTACAATTGCACCTAAATTGCATGGAACATTGCACCTCTGGTAAGAACCTTGGGAGTCTTGTTAATTAAAACATTTTATTAAAATAAAAACTACAGAGACAAAACAACAGGCACAAATTCAAATACCTTAAAAAAGCACCCCCCCCCCCCCCTTTTTAGGAATTTAAAAACATACTGGTTAATAAAATGTTGCGCTAGTCAGCGGCGTGGAGTTCCATTAACTTTCCCGAGTGTCCGGCCTCTGGTCTTATGAGGGGATGTAACCACTTCCTTGAGGTTGGCGAGCAAGCCTTTCTTGGTTTTAGCCTGAAATGGTGACTTTGGAGTAAGCTTGGAGAGTTCCGTCTTTAGGGAGGCAATTTCCTTGTCCTTTTCCAAGGACTGGGATAGAATTTCCTGCAATGATTTCCTCTAAACCGAAACGTAAAAACCAGAGTGAGTGAGTGTTTTGTATCTATCATTATTGCAAGTTTGGGGGTGGGGTCGCTCCACCTCACCTGATCTTGGTTCATCACCTGAAGATCTTCTAGTTCAGCCGATTTCGTCTGATAGCCATCTCTAACCGTCTGAAGGGTTTCACTGAGTTCAATCAGTCGTTTCTCCAAGGACAATATCAGCTAAAGTTAAAATATTTGATGCAGAATTTAAAGCTGCAGTACTGAACCCAAACAACAATTGTGTTTCAAAGTTACAATGACTGGTTGAGTGGCTAATTCAGTTAAATGTTTTTACCTGTTGTTTATCCACACACATCCGTTCCACAGCACTTTTCTCATTGTAGAGATGTTTTAAACGTTCCTCCCCTGTAGCGGTGAAACAAAAAAAAAAAAAAAAGTTGTCATTTTGGGGATTTTAAGGTCACCACAGTTACAGAAAATGAAATAAGCAACTGCTTATTTCACATCGCAATTTGGGAGTCAGTTTTTTTAGTTTGCGCAATAGCAAAAAGAGAATCAAATGCTGAGACAAAAGTGGGTGGGGGGGCGACTTATCTTCACATTACCTACCGCGAGTAGCCAGAGGAAGCTCTGTGCTACTTACGCAGAAGAAGCTAGCTAGCTAGCTAGCTTCTGCTAGCTACTAGCGTGCCTAAATATGTTGGAGTCACTCCTAAAGCAGTAATCGTTGCCTGCATGGCGGTGAATAAGCGATATTTCTTACAAGTGCCGTGCTCACAGAAAAGGAATGGCGAGAAAAGCCGAAGAAGACATGCTAAATGCTAAAGCCAACATTGACAGCATGTTTAATGTTCTCAAAATTACATTAAAAAAAGATAGAAAAATAAAGTTAGCTGCTCTGTACAATGTGGATGTAAGAAAATGTTTCAAATAAGATCAGTTATTCATTATTTTGTCATATTTATTGTGTTAAAATAAATAAATGCTTCATTTAGCTGGGATTAACCCGTCAAAAATAAATTGCTCCAAAATAATTTTCCCTCCCAATATCCTATAAATAAATTAGTTACAAACCTGCATCTTCAAAGTCGTTCAATGGTTGACACTGACACGACGCGTCGACAGTATCAAGTGTGCGCACACTGGTCCCAGGTGCCAACTCTGAAAGCTGTCGCTCGAGTGCCTACAGACAAGTTAGACCCATATTCGAATTATTCATTGCAGCCACTGTCTATTGACAGTATCTTGTGATGTCTACCTCGACTTTCTCCTGCTCTGCTGTGAACTCCTCAAGAGGCACATAGTCATCTTCTAGGCTGTTCATGGCGGTCTCGTAAGCATACTCTTTGATAGCGTCCTTGTACATCTCAAACGTGTCCTCCAGCTTATCTTCGTATCTCTCCCTCAAAGCTTCAATCTGTTGGCTAAACATTCAAAGACATGCACTCGCGTCGCACTGTTCGTATAATGATCCAAACCTCCCAGCAACGGTTCAAAACCTGCGACGTTCCTCGCTCTCCATGATCTGCTTTAACATGGCGTCGCCCATTTCCTTACGGATCTCCAGCTCCTGCTCCACGTTTCGTCTTCGCTCGGCCAGCAGTTTTGTTCGGAGGCTTTCGATCGTGTCAAGTAGCTCCTGGTGAAAAGTTTGACGGCAGAAACCAGGACACTACAATAGACCTATTGATAAAAACTCAAGGTCCGAGAGACGAATGTAAAAATCAAGTTACGTTCTGCGTCAGTAAGGTCATATCAGCGTCGTCATCTTCATTCAGCAGGTCATCATCAGACAGATAGGTTTCTTCTAGTGCCCGTCTATCAATCATGCCGTTCTTCACCAGAGATTTGCCATTTGGACCCACCAGACATGGGGACAGAGATTCTAGGGACTCGTCTGGGATCACCTGCACCACCTGAAGACAACATGCGGTACACAAGTGGCTCATAACACAAAAACGTTATTTTCAGACTTACCCGTTTGGCTACAGCGGAGAACTTCATAACATGGAGAGTCTCGTCATATGTATTAGCGCACTGGCTAATGTTGACGATCATCGAAGCTCTTCCTTTACCACAGAAAACCGCCTGGAACAGCTTGGTGAGCTTGCTCTCTCGATAAGGGATGCAACTGCTTTTTGTTCTGATTGGATGAAGAACGATCGGACAGGTCGCAGTGACAATTGTCATACTGACAACAGATTTTACCTTTCGGTCTGATTGTTGCGCAGGGCAGTGATGCACTTCCCCAAGATGAGGAGCGAGTTGTTAATGTTTCCAGCTTCTTTTAGCCTCAGCCCAAACGTTTTGGTTTTGTCGCATCTTTCGGAGCCAGCTAAGTCGCACAGTGAAAACCTAAGGACCACAAATGATTTTGTTTTGTTATGGTGATTGCAGCTACTAGTTAGCACAATTGACTTCAAATTCCAGCGAGACTTACTCTGACATCCATTTAACTTGGTTTCCCTCCATCTTCAGCAGCTTCATGATAAATATGCTGTGGCTGTAGGGAAAGTTCTCTCCTTTTAATAACATGACAAAAGAAAACGTGATAGGGAGGAGTGAACACTTTCCTTCTGCTTGAGGACTGGTTCATCTTTGTGGCTGCGGCGCTTCGGTTTTTGTTGCCAAACTGCAGTAGTTTACTAGCTTCAGACAAACTCTGGATGTTGATCCACCGAAGATCTGGGAATGAAAGTTCGATTATGAAACCAACAACATTTGCGTCTTTGACGTTCAGGTTAAAGGTCACCTTTGACATAAGCATTGCAGGCGCCGTCGTCACAAACACGGAGAGCAGCACGTTTCTTGAACTTGGAGCAAAAGGACGGTTGAAGGAGATCGTAGACGAGCTCGTTGTAAATTTCAAAGAATGCCACCCATAACGCAAATTGGCAGCTCTCGTCATCTGTTAGAGGGTCAAACTGTAGCTAACTTAACTAACTAGTTGAATTTCTGAGGGTTACCTGATTGATCGTCACACAAAGTGGGCGATGAAGGTACAGAACAGGACAAGGAGTCTGATCCATTGCTGGTTCTCAAGGGATCACATTCCTTCAAAGGGAAACATTTTATGGAGTCAGGCACACAGAGCAGCATAGTCACAATGATTTCACTTTTAAAATATAACTTGAATGTCACATGACCTCACCTCTTTGAATGATGCAAAAACGGCAGCTTTTGCACTTTTCTCTTGTTTGACTTGGTCACTATCCAGAAATCGAGTATCGTTCCTGAGGTACGGCTTCACATCCATGCCCCCATACTGGCGCCCTGTCATGTACTGAAAGGTGGCATCCAACACTCGAGGCAATATTCCTGGTTCTTTTGAAGTTCCTGATCGAGTTAAATTTCATGGCACTTCTGTATAAAATTGCCTCATTGAAATGAAATCCCGTATAATTTGTATTTTGACCTTGGATTGTGAAGGTTTTCCCAGCATTGGTGACACCATAGCTGAAGATGAGTGAAGTCTTTCCATCCAAGAAATCAGACATTTGGCTTTTGACAGTGTGGTCATACAGCTCAGTCTGGCTTGCCTCTGGCCCAAAGATCTACGAAATGTAAGAGTAGAGCAATTCTAAAACAACACTTTAGCTCATTTGTGCAAAATAATTGTTAGCAGAGTGAGGGGAATATTGTGGTGAAAGGTTGCTGACCTTAGAAAATGAAAATTTATGTACAGACATAGCGATGCCTTTCTCACGGCATCGCATGGTGGCAGAACCTTTCGGAGCCTGCAGCGTCACCATCTGGTCGTTTTCTATTACTACACAACCCTGATTAAAATACACGTAATAAAAATACATGAGCGTTTTATGACTGCTCAGACTAAATTTAAGTCTACATACCTGATCCTCGTTGTCAGACAGCTCCTCTTTAGAAAAAGGTCGAATTCGAAGGTAGACATTCATAGTCTGCTGTTCTGTTCCTCCAGATGTTTCCGCCTGAAAAAAACAACAAAAACCTCAGACCAGAAATTGACTTTGTAAGTCCGAGGTGCCAAAGACAGCTAGAACCTTGCTTAATCACGACAAATAAATCAACGAAAAGGTGTACAGTGTTATACCTGTGCAGGTGAAATAAAAGCCAAGTCCATGTCAACAGACTCCATGGTTGTTGTCCTTGATCGAGGCTCACAAAATCCTTCCGTAAAAGTATTAATCCGTGCAAAACGCTTTCACAGAGCTTTGCTGGTAGCATGAACAACAGAGGGCCAAGCAATTACTTTTAACTCAGAGCTGGTGCGAATGGAAGAAACAGCCAATTGAGAGCTGCAGCTTTAATGACATCAGTAGCAAACCTGTGACCAATAAATTGGTTCTTGCTGTAAATTCTGATTATATTGACTAGTAAATCTTTTTTTTTAGCCAAATATCATAAAGGGGGTAGGGGTGGGTTGACTGGGTAGTCAATTTATCACAGCATAAAAGTATGTATTTAAAAAATGCTGTTATAGGATTCAAATGGATGTATTGCGTAAGTTAAACAAAAATTGGAGACATGAAAAAAAAAAAAGTTCCCCAAAATTAAATCAAATGCAAACGTATTGTACTAAATACATTTGATGATACTTAAAAAAAAAAAAAAAAAGTACTGCACGTGTAAATACTATACTGTCGCAGATAAAAAAAATAAAATAAAAGTTACCAGTACTGCATGCATGGCTACGTTTTTTTTTTTTTTTATTCAAATATACATTTTTATTTTATTTAGTGACTTTTACATACATTTTACCACCCAGTGCTCTTGTTTATAAAGACTTAAAAAAAAGTTAAACACTTCATAAATAATCCAAGTGTGTTAAATAGGGTGTTTCTTTAGCGCAGATTTCACTCATTGCAGAGGTGATCTCAAACAACCCTCAATGATGGCGGGACTAATGTATATACAGTATAGATTGTATGGATACCACAATTCAAGTTTTAATACACTCAATTAGGCTGCAAACACCTCAAGGAATCCATTAAAAATATTACAGCCTAACTCGCACACACAGGAAAAAAAAAATGCAAGTCAGTTTTCCCCTGTGTTCTTTATTGCATCAGTGCATATTTATGCATCAGCGATGGTAACTTCAACCTCAACACCAGGCTCGATGCTGATGGAGGTGATCTGCTTAACAATTTCAGATGGGCTGTGAAGATCAATCAGGCGTTTGTGGATCCGCATCTGGAAGCGATCCCAAGTTTTGGAGCCTTCGCCACAGGGGGTCTTCCTGGTGGTAATACGCAGGGTCTGGCCAAGACAGGAGGAGAAATGTGAAACCTGCCACTGTCAACAGGCTTTAGTTTTGACATTAAATACACATTCTGCATAAAAAAAGGTTTTACCTTGGTTGGCATGCGGACCGGTCCCTTCACCTTCAGGTTCTTCTCCTTTGCACCACGGATCAAGTCGGCACAGACTGCAGGGGGGTGGAGGGGTGTTAACTGTTACATTCACTTCATCAACCACTTTAAAACATGATGGTACTTTCAAATAAAAGCTCAGAATAGCGTATTCCATTCATCAGGGTGATCAGAAAAAATATATATCTTCACAGCAAATCAGCAAGAGAGAATCAGAATCTTTGTCAATATATAATGTATAAAGGCATAATTGTTTTGATGTACATTGTATAGTGACAAAGACTGAGTCTAAGGCTTGTTTAATTACCTTTCTCCAGAGACTTGACATTGCGGCTGGTGAGGGTGATGCGGATGCGGTGGATGGTCACCTCAGTCTCAACAGGTGCCTTCCCAGAGTCCTTGAAAGCCTGCATGTAAGTAAATAAGCAATTCATCGCATTAACGTCATTTCTAGAATTCTTTCTAAATCAAGTTTTTATGTTTCTTTTTTCAGAACATATCCTCCACTAGACTATATATATTATATATAGTTTGTTGTTGTTTTTTTTAGTGCATCATTTGGTTGGTACCTTAGTACCAAATAACATTTGATGTGAGTTGAGGAACTTCATTTGCATAAAAGTAGTCCTTTGCCACTATCTTGTGACGTCTAAATTTTGATGACGATTTACATATTGTGCACAAGTAACTAGTTTACGCAGGCCTAAGAATAAATTACTATAAGTTTTAAATTTGTTTTATATTTATAGGTTATATGTCTTTTTCATGCAATTAGCTCTAGCGTTGGCGTCGAGTGAAAACTTTACATTAGGCATCGACGCAAACGTGACTTCACTACATGGAGCTGTTCAGTGATACTTTCTATGTCTTGAATTTGGATTGATAACATGCACCGCTAAAACCGAATTATGTTCATGGCCATTTTGTTAACATACTGCCTGTGGTGGCGAATATTACAAGGCGTGAACGCTACGATTGTTAGCCACATTATGCTATTAGCCGACTCGATAAAAATTAAGAGTACCAGTTTGCCTTAGATTAGAATCCCTTTCAAATAACCACGCGAACCTCGTGAAAGCAGTAATAACAGAGCTGTTATAACCATACCATTGTGACAATTCCTGACCGACTTATTCGGAAGAAAATTACGCGAACAGCGGTGAGCCAGGAAAAGTACCAACAACGTGGTTAGCTTTTCAAGAAAGAGGGCTTGGTAAGGGCCGTTTCATGCATATGTACTGTTCATCCGGGTTCTTCTCGCTTCTTCTTCTTGTATTATACAGTTCGTGACAGCGACACCAAGTGGCATAGCACGGAGGGGTAATGGGAAGCCATTTGAGCATTTTTATTAAGTACTAGTACTGTACAGTACTCTGTCGTCACTAAAAAAGATTATTATTATTATTATTACTACTACTACTACTACTACTACTACTACTACTACTACTACTACTAATAATAATAATAATAATAATAATAATAATAATAATAATAAATCGGGTTTATATAGCGCTTTAGCAGAATGGGGCCCACGACAGTAGAACTTTTAATTGTTTGAATGATATTTTTGTTCTCGGTGTTATTAATTAACGTTAGTAACACTGAATTACCAATAAATAGATGTAGGACGTTAGCGCCATCTAGTGGTAAAGTGCGAATGACTCACTGGTCTGTTCAATTATCGAAACATTAACTGTTTTTAAGAAAAATGGTTTTCATTTTTAGTTCAATTTTATGTTAAGTACATTTCAATTGTATCATTATGTATACTTTATTTCCTGTAATTAAAAACAACCTTGAGGTTGTGACGTTAAAATTTGATTTGGAAATTGTTTTACCGACATTTGACAAGCGACTATTGCAGAAAGTATATTGTTCTGTATAAATATTTTAATTTAACGATAAAACAGCAATTAACGTCTCAAATGGCATTTTCTTTTGAAAGGAAACCGGAAGCTGTCTCCGATTAAAGGATGCAAGTGATGCAATTCTTGAACAAGTAACGGGCAACAAGGCAGTGTTAGCCGGTGGTAAAAGTTAAAGCCCATGTCACAAGTTTTCTTACAAACGAGAGCCCGTGAGTATTGTTATGATTGAATAATACGAAGAGGAATTTAGTCTGTTGCCGTTTCGCGCCGATAGGAGGCTGCGCATCATGACGTCCAAACGCAGGCCGAGTGACAGAGGAAAAGTTTCAAACTCATCTTGTCCTTAAAAGTTGAATGGGAGTGGAATAACACCAAGGAGCGAACATGAACTTCGGCGTCCCCGCTAACTCGCTGCTTCTCCTCCGTGCCTGCGATGAGGGGGACTATGAAACGGCACGGGGAATTCTGGAGCCCGGAGCCTCGAAAGACTCGGGGAGGCAAAGCAGGCTGCGCTCGGACGCGGGCTCGGATTGCAACACGGCGGATTTGTTATTGTCTCTCGTACCGGTGGACTGCACGGACGAGGAGGGGAACACCGGCCTTCAGTTCGCCTCGGCCAGCGGTCATGAAAATTTGGTCCGTTTTTTGCTTCGAAAGGGAGCCTCGGTGGACAGCCGTAACAATTATGGCTGGACGCCCCTCATGCAGGCTGCCAGGTGGGCTGACCCCGAAAACATCTCAATCAGGAATTTTAATTACTGTAGAAAGTAATCTGTCATTCACATAGACAAGTTTTAATAGCACAATTGTACATTAATGGAACACTTCTCAAACGTTTAACACTATGTTCCACCTCAAAATAAAAGCAATTGTCAAATATTAAATGCAAATGTTTGGTTAAATCACTGTAACGGTCTGCACAGTCAAATGGTTTAATGTAGGGTGTGCCTCACCTGCTGCCCAAAGTCAGCTGTAATAGACCCCACCCGTGACCCTAACAAGGTCAAATGCTATAGAAAATGGATAGATGGATGGAAGAGGACAAGCAAACTGTAATATTAGTCATTTATAATCCTCTGCAGTGATGTCAGTAACGTGTTACAAACTAACGTTACTCAAAAACGAAATTAATTTGTAATCTACTTAGTTACTTTTTAAAAATAAGTAATAAGTAAAGTAATGAAGTTACTTTTTTAAGGTAACTGTGGCAACATTGATCCTCTATATGTTTAGATTTGGCCACCTGACCGTCGCCCACATCCTGTTGGAGAACGGGGCTGACATTAACGGAAGGAACAGGCTGGGTGCAAGTGTCCTGACTATGGCGGCGCGTGGCGGACACACGCACGTCGTGAAGCTTCTCCTGGAGAGCGACGCCTTCGTGGACGACTTTGATCATCTGGCCGACGCTGTCAACAATGAAAATAACAACAACAGCTGCAGGTTTGGCCACTTTGTCGTCTCTGACGGTCTAACAGATGACCTGAAATTACCTTTACAGGTGAACTGAACTTGACTTTTGAATGCATATGTCCAATTGTTCATTGTTTCTGTACTTGCTGTTCTCTAAAATGGAGCTTAGCGGCAAAATTCACAACAGGTGTTTTATCCATGCATGAACCATAACATTTCTTGATTCAATTAGAATTGGTATTTAAACAGCCCTCTTCATCTTTTAAGTTTGTCCTGAAATTTCACACAAAAGCCATTGTGAATGTTTTAGAATGTTTGAGGTTGCTTGTGCATTTCCCCCCCGCAACGTGGTTAGTTTCGGAGCTGGTGAAGGCTGCGCAGGAGGCGGCGCCCGAGATTTTATGGACGTTACAGCTCTGATGGTTGCGTCTCAACACGGCCATGAGGCCATCGTGCGTCTACTGTTGGAGTGGGGCTCCGACGTCAGCTTTGCGCAGAAGACCACCGGATGGGGTCCCCTCATGGTGGCTGCACTCAGTGGGAAGGTGGGGGCCTTGAGCCTACTGTTACGTGTTTGCGTTTCGCGGAACAATGACCACTCAAGTTGTATTCTTCGCAAGGTGGCTGTGGCCCAGCAGCTGGTGGAGCGTGGCGCCGATCCAGACCGAGTTAATGTGCTGTCCAAGACAGCGTTTGAACTCGCCATGCAGCTAAAACAGAGAGAGATCAAGGCTTACCTGGATTCCATCACGACTGTACGACCACAGACTGGTAGGATGCTGGAATACTTTAAAGTTAGCTTCTAAAAAGCTACATTTCTAGATCATACTGTTGGGTTGTTAGCCGTTATACAAAATGGCTTCATTCATTTCCATTCACATACATCATATGAACACTAAGCAGGAGCTCTGTAATTCTTCCCTTCTTTTATGTGCGCGTTACCAAGATGGGCATTTACTGCAGTTAACACTAATGTGAAAGCGAAAGCAAAGGGAGGAAACGCTCCCCCAACACATTCAACCCCTTTGATGCTTCTCTGCATCAATGGTGCGGTATTTTGCCAGCAGAATGTGACAAGGTTTGTACGAGAAATGGAAATTCTTGACATTTTTATGAAAACTTTTGTATTTGTCTTATTTTATTTTACTTGCTCAATTAAACATATCTATGTACCTTGTACATAACATACACTATTAACAATTACTGTCATTTATGTAATATTTCCCTGCGATTGGCTGGCAGCCAGTCCAGGGTGTCCACCGCCGGCTGGGATAGGCATGACCCGTGACCCTTGTGAGGAAAAGCGGTCAAGAAAATGGATGGATGGATGGATGGATGGATGGATGGATGGATGGATGGATGGATGGATGGATGGATGGATGGATGGATATATAATATTTCTAGTACTATTGCAAATTTCCCCGTTGAAGGACTAATAAATGATAAAGGCTATCTTATCTTATACAACATATATTAATTAATTTCTGTATACATAAAATGTGTAACTTGTACGCAGCATAATGGCAATTTTAATGTAATAAAGCATTTTTGCACCAATATATAAAATTGTCAAATCTGCAACGTGTTGGAAAGTCAAGACAAAAATCTTTTTTTGTAATTTCAATAATAATATGAGCCCCCACTACTCTAACCATTGTATTTGTGAGATATGAATTTAAAAAAAAATTAAAAAAAAATCCACCCGTTTTTATTCATCTCAGGGGCGGCCATTTTGACTTTTTCTGCCACTTGCTGTCGACTGATGATGACATCACAGTGCCTATGGGATCAGGTAACGACGCACCTGCTTTCTGGGTTTGGCCATGTGACCTTCACGAATTGGGCACTTAGGCACTGTGATGTCATTTTCAGTCGACAGTAAGTGGGAGTACAAGACAAAATGGCCGCCCCCAGGGATAGATAAAAATGGATGGATTTTTCTGCTGAATTCATATTCCACAAATGCAGCATTAATCAGAATACAAAGTTTAGACTAGTGGGGACACATAGAACATATCGTAAAGAGCATTTTTAACTTCTTAAAAAAAATCTTGAAATCTTGTTTCTTCCCAGACGATGAAAGACGAAGACCAGACGTGTTCAGCGCCCTCAAACTGGGTACGTTGAGATTATTTTTTTACCATTCCAAAGATAACATTACCGGTTGTTTATTTTATTTTTTTCTGTGTTTATGTTCAGGAAATTCCCAGCTAGTGAAAGAAATATTGGAAGAGGATCCCACTCAGGTGAATTCCTCCAATCAGGAGGGAGCATCGCCGCTGATGATGGCGGCGGTGAGCGGTCACTTAGAAGTTGTGCAACTGATGGTGGAGAAGAAGGCCGACATCGACAAACAGGACGGAGTCCACGGGTGGACGGCCTTGATGCAGGCCACATATCATGGGTGAGCAAAAAAAAAAAAAATGCTACAATATTGTGGCATAAAGGTGATAATAATTTACCGATTATTTTTCCTCTTTCAGAAATAAAGATGTTGTCAAATACCTTCTGAGTCAAGGGGCTGATGTCAACCTTCGAGCTAAGAATGGATACACAGCTTTTGATTTGGTCATGCTGCTGAATGATCCAGGTATTTAACATATTTTTATTAATTTTTTTTTCACTCTTCAATATACGCTTGAATTACTGCGTAATTGTTTGTATCTTCACTGGGTTTTGTCAGACACTGAGCTAGTACGTCTGTTAGCGTCGGTGTGTATGCAAGTGGATAAGGAGAGGTCCAAGCACCGTGGCAGGAATTCAGTGGCTCATTCCAAAGGCAGGCACGCCCTCAATAATGCCCCCGTGCCACCTGATGACAAAGGAGGCCTCAAGGTGAGTTGTTTTCATTTCCATTTAGTTGCTCCAATATTCGAAGTCCAGTGGCCCCTTGACCTACCGTGAAAAAAATAATCCACCATCGCCAGTCCTGGTGGAATAGGATGTCGAATCGGTTCCGGCGGCTGAAGCTGACTCACACTCTGAGGCACGGCCTTTTGTCCAATCGGCTGGCTCCGTTCCCCGACGACGCCGAGACGTCCCTGGACGCCACCATGAAGGCCGACGTGAAACCTGCTAGTGCCGCTAACGCCGCTCTGGCACCCGGCGGTAGCCAGGGAGTAAGTGACATCAGCGGCGTCTGGGCAGTCAAGAGCAAAGACACGGGTAAGACAGAATTGTGAGAGTGAGTCGAAACATGACATTTTGATTAATATTACATAAGTGAAATATGAGTTAAGCAGTCAAATCTGGGTGCGGCCATTTTGCCACTTTCTGTCTACTGAAGATGACGTCACAGTTGCTCAGACTAAGACCAATCACAACTCACCTGTTTTCTGAAGCTGGGCTGTGATTTGTCGTTAACTGAGACCTGAGCAGCTGTGGTGTCATTTTCACTCGACAGCAACTGACAAAATGGCCGCCTTCTGGTGTTGAAAAAAATTGCTGGGTTTTGCTGTTTAATTCATATTCCACTAATCCAATATTAACCAGAATATTCTATTTAGACGAGTCGGGCTGCATACAACATATTTTTGTCAAGAAATTTGTTTTTGGGTTGACTTCCTCTTTAATTATAATAAACGTGCTGTTACTTTCCTCTCCAGGTCTTTGCAGGGCGTCGTCGGAAAAGGAGGACATGCTAATTACCACAATGGTAGGAATGAATACTTTTGCTGTAAATAATATCATGGAAATTTACTTTTGTAAAGTATTGAAAATATTAGCAATTTTCAGATTTTCCCCATATGTTCCATAGACCAAACATTCTAATAAATATAAGCCATTTGTCGCCATCTTGTGGCCTCTATAGGCAATTACAGTCGAAGAAGAAATTGTCTTACAACGTTGCAGTTCATTTATCAGATTTTCTCATTCAGCTTCGAAGTGGCGCTCCCCTTACCCGGCTGCCGAATGACAAGCTAAAGGCGGTGATCCCTCCCTTCCTGCCCCCATCCAACTTCGAATCATGGAACTCGGACCGCTCGCACCTCCTCAGGGAGGGAAAAAGTGAAGCGCCCCGGCTTCCGATGCCTCCACAGAGAAAGTTGAACAGCAGCGGAAACTCTGATATTGTGAGTCAGTGTTTGTCTGCGGAAAAGATGGGGTATAGATTTGCTCATACATTTTATGTTCATTTATTATTTTTTTTTTTTTTTTTTAATCTAGACATCTATCAGTCGAGTGGTGAGCAGGTCCATGAAGTTTCCTGGCATTCCCAAGGGGCCGTCGTCATCATCTCCTTCCAATTCTGGCCACTATCACTCACCTCACTCTTCTGGGGGCTCCAATGGGGTGGCGGGGCTCAACCGAGACACGCACAACCGCTCAGGTTCACCACATGGTCACAAAATGCGTAGCTTGAGCATACTAGCATGATGGATTATGAGAAAGGGTCATAGCATACTACAATACAGGCTAAAATTGGCTCTCATAGTGGTAGTAGTCTATCGCATGTTTTGCATCTTTCCCAGTGGAGTGTTGACATCTTTCCACTAGGGGGCAGTGCAGATGGTGTTCTGGCCCAGATAGCGGCCCAACGGAAGAAGGCCGCAGGCCTGATTGACGTGAAGACTCAACCTCCCGACAAACCGCACAGTCAAACTTTAAGTCCACCTTCAGCCGCCACCGCCAGCATGCCGACACCAGATATCAACCTGCCTGACACCCACTCTAATCTGGTCACCTCTGATGTCACCTCAAGAAGGGTTAGTTAGCATCATGTTTGTGCAATCAGTTGGGTTTGTTATGTGTAAAAAAAAAAAAAAAAAATGTAATTTTTAAAAATAAATAAATAAATAAAAAATTACAAATTAAAAAAAAATATATATATGGACATCTGAGGTTTTGGTCCAGCAATTTTGCTTCCCACTATGGACAAATAATGACTGACAAAAACATTCTTCATTCCTTTTAGAAGTTGGATTTAAAGAAGAGACCTCAGTCTGGGAATTCGTCCACCTCTAAGAGCACATCGCCCACCCTGACCCCGTCTCCCTCCCCGACTCCCAAACCCCCCGGCGGGCAAGGAGACTCCTTGTCCTCGGCGTCTTCCCATCCTCGTTCCAAGAGCAGTGGGGGCTCCAGTAGCGGGACCATTACAGATGAAGGTAATGAAACACTGGCTAATAGATGGGAAAGCATCAACAATTTTTGTTGTTATCTTTTGGATTTTTCAGATGAGTTGTCAAGTATTTTAAAGAAACTATCCTTGGAGAAATATCAGCCCATATTTGAGGAACAGGAGGTACTTATTCTTTTCTTCTAACGATATGTGAGGTTAAGTTGTAATGATAAAAAATGTGTTTGGCAACGTTAAACTGCTGTGTGTAAAAAAAAGAAAACAAAAGGCTGATTTGTTTTTCATTTATTAGGTGGATATGGAAGCTTTTTTGACTCTAACAGATGGAGACCTGAGAGAACTTGGCATTAAAACAGATGGACCTAGACAACAGATCTTGGCAGCCATATCAGAACTCAATGCCGGGAAGGTACAAGTATAAGTTAAGGATCATTTCAGTTTGACAAAAAGATATGTCATCACCCTGAATGAGTGAGTTTGTGAAACGAAAATGGTGTGCCTTGTTCAGGGCCGAGAAAGGCAGATCCTTCAAGAAACTATACACAACTTCCAGTCATCCTTTGGCAGCAGTGCCAGTAACCCGAGACCACCCGGGGAGCCTCGCTGTGAGTGTTTCATTCTTCAAAAATTTGGTCATTTGAGGGACTATTCCACTCTTTGGTTTTGCTCAAAAGTGATACATTCATAAATAGACAAGTATTTTTTTAGCAAAACATTTCTGGATAATCCCTGAAAACATTATTAGTGGAGTTGGTGCTGATGTTTTGTCAGTAAATGTACATAATGCAGTCGTGGGAAAAAGGAAATGAATTGGCTATGACCTGGTAATCACTATTTTTACACCCTTTTCCCCCACTTCAGCTCCAACTAACTGGATGAGACACCAGGTTCGTTCCTCCAGTAAGAGGTAACTCCGAAGGTTTCAAGTTTTTCAGTTGCAAGACGCAAACAAAGGGATAAGAATGAGATATACAGTATTGGGATTTTTGTTTGACTATTTTCTTCTTTGGTAATAGATGGTTCAGTTATGAAAAAATAAACATGAAAATGGTTTAATATTGAATTTTATTTTATTTTTTTTTTGGGGGGGGGGGGGGGGGGGGGTTATTATGAGGAACAGTTTCCAGTGGTTGTCTTATTCAAACCTTCTCCTAAACTGAATTTGCTTGAAAACTATAAATAGAATATATTGAAAGTCATTTTGCCATTTGCCGCTGGCTGCGCATCACTGACAAAATTGTTTGGGTCACACGTGAGTGTGACCTTGGACAACATTGTGTGCATGTCAGTGCACGCGTGTGAATATTCCAGATGACTTGTGACTGTTTTCCCGCCCCGCTGTCAACACTCGTACACATCCTTGAAAGTCGGTTATTAGCAGCTGTGTCCAACGCCCAGCGAGCACGTCTCTCTCAGGCTAGCATATTGTTAGCATAAACAGTTGTTGGCTCCTTTCACATCACCATTCCACTGTCAACATCCCAACACAGAGTCTCTCTCATACTGAAACTAAAAATGACAATTAGTGCATTTTTATTGCTGTCAAATTTAACCCGAGCAGTATATGTTTGTTTTGTCTCCTTGAGCAATCATTAAAGTCACGAACGGCCTTGCCCTAAATAATTGTGACAGAAATGAAATGAGTGGATGTTAAGATGTCACCCGAGAGTGACCGTTGCCATCAATGATTCATGTCCATTAGAATCAGACGTGTCATGTCACCTCTCCGTGCTTCCCCCGAAATCCCGCGGAGACGTCGTGATCAATGAAAGCCGCACTATTGCAACTGGCATGTGGCTTTCAGTGACTCCATTGTCACCGGCACGCTCACACGCAGTTGCGTGCGAAGGTAGGATGCGAGTAGCCTTGGCAGGGCTTAATCTAGATGGCGATGCCAGTGGATTTATGTTGATACCATAGCATCCCTCTAGTTTAAATCAAAGGCCCATTTTCTGATAAGGGCCTGTTATACACTTTCCACAGTGTGCTCGCATTGCCCGGATAATCTTCTTTTTCTAGCTCTCATACGTGCTTAAGGGCTTGTTCACATACATATTTTAAGAAATAAGCAGATAGTATATTTACTTGGTTGTTTAGTTTCACACTTGAAGGGTGGGCAGGCATTCCAGACACTGAATTTACACAATATATATGTGTCCTTTAGGATATGGGGTAGCTGCACAACTTGTACAGTTTACGTACAGTATGGATTTTGGACAGCAGAGGGCAGTGCAACACACTGAGCATATTTTTTTCCCCTTGAATTTGGAAGGATATCAGTGGCAAGCTTTACTGCGTTGGAAAAAATAAAAAATAAACAAAAAAAAAACAAAAAATAACTGTGTTAATATATATGTATTTAAATTTTATAATTATGGATTTTGGTCTGATTTAGTAATTTCCAATTCCAGCTTCTGAAATATATCAACAATACTTACTGTATACCGTTAATGTCAATAGCATTTTCTCTATCGTGACCACTTTGGGCCAATTAAAAGCGTATAAAAAAAAATAAAAAAATACCAACTACATTGAATCATTCTTTTCTAGTAAAACTAGTTTCATTCTAGACTCAGCACTTGATTTTTTTTAATGGGCTACGTCATTTCCAGATTCTCAATATAATTAATCATTTTCGGTCAAGGGGACAATTTCATTTATTAAAGAGGCGTTTAATGGCTTACCATGCACCAATGGAAACTATGAATGACGAAACTTTGATTTTTAGGAAGTGGAGATACTCTCTATTGACCATGGAGAAGAATTACATTTTAATTGAAGAAGTACATGCTTCCTCTGTTGACTTTGAAGACTATTTTCAGCGTTAAAAAGAGGTTAAGTGCGAATGTGTTAAGAAATCATTTTTGACGTTGCACAAACAAAACTGGAAACGTCTTAAAATTGTTCACGATCAACATTATTTTTATTATTTCAGATTTTTTTTTTTTTTAATTTGTGGTCAATAATCACATATGATAGGAGAATACATATTTTATTACACTAACACGAAATTCATCAGTATAAAATTATGCACCAATATGAAATTCTGTTTTACTCGTAACAAAAATATTAAAATTCAAGCAAGCAAAAGAATTTACTGTATTTTATTTATTAAATTCAAGCAAGCAAAAGAATTTACTATATTTTATTTTCTCCCAATAGCTCTTGTTTTGAAGGATAACACCTAACTTCCGTCCCGATCGCCCTTCTTCATTGAAATTGACTTATTTACTAAAACACGTCCCAGGGCGCCGCTCTCCCCTCATCCATCCAATTAATTCGATAATGTAAGTCCAGTTGGGCGAAGTATCGCACTCGAGCGTACTGAATTTCCTTGTAAAACCAGTTTCGCAGCGGGAGGGAAATCTTCCGGCTCGTAACTAGCGTCGCCGACCGCAGACGGTCCCTGTATGAATGTGCATATTAGCGGCTGGGCTGCCCTTAGCGTGTGACCCCTCCCCTGCTCTCCGAATGCGTGTGCGCGTGCGCGCACCGTCGGGGTCGGTTTGGGCTGATGCCGGCTTCACGTGAACCCTGTTAATACCTAAACTTACTTTAGATTAAAATGATTTAAAGATAAAACGCGTAATTTGTGATCACGCCTGTAAAGCAGAGATGTACAGAAAAAATATATAGTTTTAATGTATTTTTTTTTTTTTTTTTTTTTTTTTATTGTTTACAACATTGCTGAAGCTAAATGTAAAAGCGGAGCAAATGTTGACTTGTTGTTTTAAGTTTCCCCACTGTTCTTTAAAGTTGTTTTAAACATAAAAACAACCATTTCAATGTGAAATTTTACATACTGAAGTTACAGCATGACGCATATTTGAAACAAAAACTTACAAGTTTTTATATTTCCAACAGGCGGACTACACCTGAAAGCACCACAAACCTCGTGTAGCTTGGATGCGTATGAGCGTCTGTGTGTGCGCGCGCATTTGTGTGTATGCGCTCTGTTTGCGAGGCGGAGTTGCGTGCGAAGAGCTCGGCATGTCATTCAGAGGAATCCGCCACCTGAAAGGCGAGGAAGTGAAGGCGACTCAATTGGGTATAAAGCATCAGGCAACATCTGCCGCGAGCACTAACAAAAGCTGATGAAAACATCAGCTCGGAGCTCTTCGATTGATTTGATTAGATCTCCCGTGGATTTATCACTTGCCACTCTTGAGGTGGGTGCACCCCCCACTTGGGACGCATCTCTCTATTTTTTTTTTTCGTGCTAAATGTGACTCCACTGCAACACTATACTGGACTTAACTAACAACCACCGCGTGTCTAGGTGAGTATGCTTTTGCACTTATTTCTATCCAGCTTTTATGTTATTAATATGCTATTTTTGACTAGTTAACCCTGAACTTTCTATTTTGCACCAATTAATTCTTTCTCCTGTAATCAACTGCAGTTACTTAAAAGGCGTTTGAGCTCAACTTTTCTGTCATGCTGTGAGTCCCAAAACAAACTCGGAGTCAGATAGATGAAAAGTTGTAAAGTCCCCCGTTTGTGTTTGTTATTTTTTTGTGTCTCCTTCCACAGCGCACCTGTTACCTCCACGGAGCGCAAGATCATGATCCCACCTGGAGACTGCATGTACGCGGGCAGGAAGCGGAGGAAGCCCGTCCAAAAGCAGTTAAGAGTCATATTTGTTATGTTTGTAAACAAAAACCTGGACGCAGCTTTGCTTACAGATCACATCACTTTTCTTTTTTTTTTTACTCGCCTGGATGTAATTTTTATTTTCGTGACTTTGAATGTACTGTACTTGTTTTGTAGATGCAGGCTCAGGAGACTCGTGTGTTGACAGTTTATAATATATACAGCTATATGACTCCACGCCCACCACCCAAATCTTGTCTGCTCGCTTCATTATTAAAAAATGCAATTTTCAGAAGTTGTCATCAAATGACAAAAAAAGGAATACACATTTTAAAGCATTTAAATAATTAAGCAAAACCCTCCAGTGGAGTGTAATTCCATCAATTTAATTCAGTTAATTTTCAAAGTGAAGACAGTAAAGCTTCATTTATGAAAAGCATATATCAACTTTTGAGTCACTGACATACATGAAATGAGCTGTTAGGTGCTAAAGTCATTTACAACGCACCAAATAACTGTGTTGTGTGAAGGGTTGTTGAGTTGAAAAAGAAACTCAAAAAGCCCCAGTGAATACAAATCTATAATTCATGCCATTCAGGACAGCTATATTGTCGTGCTTAAATCATTTTTTTTTTCCTGTGAAGACATTTGCCATCATTGGAGGAAGAACAAAACAGTTTTGTGTGGTGCACCGAAGAAGGCTGCAGGAAAAGTTCTGAGGCAGGGACATTTGCAGAGATGATCATGTGTCTCTGCCTAAAACAGCAACAACTCAAATACATTTTTTTTAAATTCCAGTGCAAGCTTTATAAATTAACCCTCCTGTTGTGGGTCAAATAGACCCATTTGAAAGTTAAAGTAAATGTAGAAAGTAGTTTTTTTTGTTGGAGACTTCTGCTTGGCTTATGACGTATAATCAACATATTCAATAAAAATTGAATTTATATGGAAAAATTCTGTCGGGGTCATTTTGACCCGGGATTATTGTTGTTGTTGTTACTGACAAAAAAAAAAAAAAAAAAGGAATAACAAGAATGCTAATTAAGTATCTGTTTTGTTAAGTAAGCAGGATTACACACACGAACAAAAATCTGATACATGATCCCGGGTCAAACTGACCCCGGGTGCTATTACTAATCCAGAGAAACAAACATAACGCACAGGTTGAAAAATGAAGTGACGTCTCTGTTATTTATAATGTGTGTCTACAGACTCCACACACCCACACACAAAAAAAGTTTGACACTTTTGGATAATTAAATACACCTCCGGGTCATTTTGACCCATAAACATTATTGCTGTTTCTGAGAATTGGACATAACACGCTGGTTGAATGAAGTATTGGATTTGGATTATACACATTTCTGACACGTTTGGATGACTAAACACGCCTCGGGTCAAAGTGACCCGGCGACATCATTGTTGTTCCTCTCAAACAACAGGTGGGTGGGGAAAAAAAAGGTCAAAATGTCATGCTGTGATCGTCAGATTTGAAACTAACATTTGTGACAAGTGGGGACGGTGCAATACTAAATAATCCCGCGTTTGTGCCGGATCATCTCACCAGGAAGCCGTCCACCGCTCATGAGAAAACGAACCCGTCCAAGCGGCACCGGGACAGGCTGAACGCCGAGCTGGACCGGCTGGCCAGCCTGCTGCCGTTCCCGCCGGACGTCATCTCCAAACTGGACAAACTGTCCGTGCTGCGCCTGGCAGTTTCCTACCTCCGTGTCAAGAGTTTCTTCCAAGGTAAAGGAGATGACATTTGCAAGGGCTGTGTGTGCGTGTGGATGGCTAAAATAGGACAACTGATTTTTTTTTTTTCCGTGTTATGAGTAGCCAAAATAAAAAGTAAACTTTTTTTTTTTTATATAGTTGTTAAAGATTTAGAGCTTCATTTTGTTTCTTCACTATCACTACAACTAAATTATGATGCGCAGTCCAGTCAAAGTTATAGCATTAACTCATTGATTAATCACAAAAAAATATCACATTAATTATGTGATAAAACAATTTTTACCACAGACGATCATTTAGCTTGACAGCAGATGGTTGCGTTAGAGGTAGCGCAGGTTGTGTTTGCACATTAAACATAACTTTGCATTAATGTAAAGCATTTAATGTTTGCAAATGACAATCTGAATATGTGTTCATGTCAAAACATTGGGGTCATTTTATTTCATTTTTAAATTATGCAAGTGATGATTCGAAAAAGAGAAGGATGAGAGTGTTCAGTGGACTAAAAAAATGTTGAAGACGTCCTCATAACATTAAATATAAATAACAGTTGCCCTTCAAATTTGGCGGGCGAAAAAATGTTGACAAAAAGCCTTTTAGTTAAGTGATTGATCATGATTAATCATAATTCTAAAATCGTTTAGAGCAATTGTTTAACTTAACAGTCTGATATCCTCTCAAAAGTAAGTCTTCTCTGATTTCTGTCGTCATTTATGAAAGCAGACAAATTATCTTTTATGTTTTAATCAGAATAACACATTTTAAAAACATCTGCTTTTACTTTGAAAAACAATAACTGCATCAGTAATTGAATCTGTTGGTGAGTAGAACATGAATCACTCTCATGTGATATTGCTTTGTTTAAAAAAAATAAATAATCCAATCAAAACATCCATAAATTAATAATAATAAACAAATAATAATAAGATCAATTCTAAAAATATTTGCTAGAAAAATAGAATAGAACAATGCTGCCTTCCATTAGTTTTGATTGGTACTACTAATATTAATTTCCTGTGTGGCCTCCTGTGTTGTGGTTTCATTCGGTATTACTCATGACAGGAGCTCAGACGAGCGAGAATGAGTTCTATGTCTGACTGACATTATTAACATGATGATCTTTTCTTTGTATTTTGTAGCCCAGTGCAATTAAATGTTTTTTTTTCCAGGCCCACACTTGCTCTGATATCCACTTTCAATAAGTATTTAGTTTCTTATTTCTCTATCACCCACTTTGGAGGAGTCGTGCACACCCGCTCACCTTGTTTCACTCATTTATAGCTTAGCCATCACGCAAAGTTGCAGCCCAGGTGCTAATCGGACTTATTAAATGTGCCTTTTCCCGGATAAGAGGTAAAGACGGCGAGCGCCGCCTCGGGGGAGAAGCCTCGATCCGAGGCGTTGACAGTTGGAAAGCGAAAGGCTCGGGAAACGACGGTTCAGTCGAGTGTGTGAAAGTGTGGAGAGGTGTGGCGAGGCTGTTGAAAAGTGACGGCGGGAACACTTTTGCTACGTTTTCCGAGCTCGACTTTGAACATCTCATCAAGGGTTTTTCTATCGGGTTGCCCCACTTCTGTCAGAAATCTTATCAGCCGTCGCAGTTGACCGGCTCACTTGTCGTTTGATGCTCCACTAATGAAAATAATTAGAGAGGAACTGAGGCCTTTAGTTTTGCTATAAATCTGCAAATTGTGCCTGCCCTCGTCTTGGAGTTGTTTCTGCAATGACCTTTTGATATACTCAACACGGATCACATACTTGCCATAAATATGTAAAGAAAATCCAATTGATTTCACTGATGCACATGTACTTCTGTTTTATGTCCACCGGGGGGACTTGAGAGACTTTGGACTGAGGATATGATGCAAGAAGTGCTTTTGAAAACGTTTCCTATATATTGTGTTGTCATTTTTATTTGAATATTTCGTAAGACTGGCAGGGTATCAGGGATGGGGGTTTTTGATGAGTGTGTTTGTTTAATCTATCTGTGTGTGTGTGTGTGCTGACTGCAGTTCCCTCCTCTTCCATGTTAGGCCCCGGCCTTGACTGTAATTGTTGAGCTTGTTAAATATTTACTCTGGGGATTAACTATCCCTTCTTCGTTGTCTTTCTGCCCCAATTGTCTTCATTTCCCCCCTTTGAATGTAGTTTTTGGGAGATGGTTTGTTAATGTCTCACTGCATTTCGTTTTTACATGGGTTATACCTACATTTGCCAATTAACTCTTCTTTTTATTATTTTCATATTTTCTTTTTGGTGCCTCTAATGTGAATCCATTTTTGTGACTGCACTGCTGCAGGCCTTGCGATGAGAGAAAAAGAAGACATTTCGAGATTCTAATCAAACATTCCCCAGGCATGAAAAGTTGTGAAATTCCACAAAAGTCCTTAATTGTGTGTCTGTTGTGAGATGACTCATACAATGGGAGTTCTATGGCAATTTATAAGTGTATAGCAAGTAAATTCCAATGCACTTTGTTTATATACGGAAACAATGCTTGAATTTATACATTTGCACTTTTTATTTTATTCCTTTTTTATTTTGTTCGGTCCAAAATTAACTTACATAATTATAGTGTTTAAAAGAATTTTACTTTACTAAATTTTACTAAACATTTTCTTGTTGTGTACAAAAAATCATAAATCGTTTTCCAAAATAATCACAATTAATATTTTTTTTTCATAATTGAGCAGTCCTAGATTTGAGGGCCACTTTTATTTATTTATGTATTTATTTATTTATTTATTTATTTATTTATTTTACTCATAATTTATTTATTCTATTTGTATGTTTTTTAATGTATTAATTTTTGTATTTCTTTATAATTTAATTTTAAAAATAAATTTTAATCACACCAAATAAGTCAATCAATAATTGCATATTGTTTTTTTTATTAGTGTTTTATGAAAAAGTTTGAATAATCATGATTTCAATTATTGCCAAAATAATCACGATTAATATATATATTTTTTTCATAATTGAGTAGCCCTAGATGTGAGGGCCACTTTTATTTATTTATTTATTTATTTATTTATTTTTACTTATAATTTATAATTTATTCTATTGTTATGTTTTTTATTTGATTAATTTTTGTATTTCTTTATAATTTAATTTTTAAAATATATTTTAATCATACCAATTAAGTCAATCAATAATTGCATAATGTTTATATAATTAGTGTTTTATGAAAAAATAATCATGATTAATATTTTTTTTTTCAGAATTGAGCAGCTCTGTATGGTACAATATAGATTAAGATCCTGACTAAATATGAATTTGTGTTCTGTGTAGCCCCTTATAAGCTCGTTTGATACCCATTTACCGTTTCAAGCGTTGTGGCCTAAACTGGTGTTACATTACTGGAAAAGTCTAAAACATGAATCACTTAAGGAAATAAAATGTCAAATGAAATTATACAAACTTGACAGTTGAAAAATAATGCGCTCTCGCATGCCTGGGGCTTTCAAACTGACTTTTTTTTTTCTTTTCTTTTTTTTTTTTTTTTTTTTACCCGTCATCACTTGGCAGAAAGAAAAAACAACAACATTCAGTGATAAAATGATTAGATGATGGATAAAATCATACATTTCGAGGCTATGAGTTCAAACAAAATAAAACATATCTATTCTACGCATTTTGACGATATGCAATATCACATACCAGATCACAAACATCACTTACATTTGTCCCTGATTGAAACGCTTTACTATGAATTATCAGTGCATCTGTCGACACTAACTGATGATGCCACTCAAATAAATACCTGAGGTGTAAATATATCCCTGCCGCAGTAAGGTGTGTATATATAAATACGTGCGTCTGCAAGACCTAACTGTCTATCATAGCTGTCATACCAGTTGAAGTGATGATACACAGACGCGATTAGATGTGCAAATGCGTGCAAAGTCGCTTAATATATGTGACTGAGGTGCATGGAAAGAGGAAGAGAAAGGCCACAGGCAAGAGACCACAGCCTCACGCCAGGCACACGCTAGGAATGACGTCATTCGACAGACAGCAGACAGTTTTGTAACTATTGAGGAAATAGATAAAAACATTGAAAACTATCTAGCGCTCTCCAGAGATTGCCGGTAATGGATGTGAAACCATTTCTCCAAAGTATTCGGGTTAATCCGAACATGCCAAAATTTTTCTATCAAGCCAGTTGAATGTTTAGCTAAAAAAAAAAAAAAAGCAAAGAATTGCTTCAAAGGAGTTTTTGCTTACGGCTGGGAAAGTGAAAGCAGGTCACAATTATTGATGGACTTTGTTTGTACTAAACTCTCGGTGACCCTCAACAGTGTTACATTATCAAGTTGAAGTGGAACAGAAAAAAAAAAATTACATACTGTTTGGGTCAAATTTGACTCATTTTGGCGTTTAACAGCAATAAAAATACTCTAAATGTCTTTCCTACGACTTGAAATTTATATTTTGTTTCCTGAAGTGACCCAAAATTCACAAAATTGGAAATATAGAACTGCACCTGTTGAAGAGTCATGGGGAAATCTTGAAACAGTGAAAGACAGCAACAGCATAGTTTTAAAATTTGATTTGAATATTGTAATTGTGAAATATGAATTATTACACACCAAAATCCACCCTTGTTTAACCATATCCGGGGGCGGCCATTTTGTCACTTGCTGTCATCTTAAAATGACATCGCAGTTGCTCAGAGCTCAGGTAACGACCAATCACGGCTCAGCTTGTGCGTGTCACGTGACCAAACTCTGAAAACAGCAGAGCCATGATTGGAACTGTGATGTCATCTTGAGTTGACAGAGCGTAACAAAATGGCCGCCCCCGAAATGGATAAAATCAAGTGGGTTTTGCTGCTTCATGTCAGACTGTTGAATTTCCCCATTAGAGAATATAATCAGGATAATAAATTTAAATAAAAAAAAAAAAGTACAGTTTTTAAAATTGTGACGTAAACACAAAAACAAGTTAACCACCTTAATGTAAACATAACAAAACACTAAAACTTCCCTAATTAAAAAGCAAAAATGTTCACACTGCAATGTATGTTGTTCTTTACTGCGGTACAAACAAACAAACAAAAAAGCAATCAATAGCAAATTTATTTAGTGATTCTACCTCCATTTATTCCACCCAAACATTGTAATCGTATTGGATCTCATTAGCTTGAGCAAGTAGTCCTAATGTGGCGGGCAGGCGTATGTTGACTACTTTTCTGCACAGCTCATTGACTCATTTGTTCCGTCTGTCCACATCTTTTCTGAAGCGAACACTCAAACCTATCGAAGGTCAAAACCTCTGCCCCTTGCGTTTGACCCCATCCCGGAGCCAGTCACCCAGAACACAACAAGCAAGTAATCACCAGGAATCAGTTGAACTCAAGTGTCAATGTGGCGAGCTGTGAAGTGAAAAAAAAAAAATGCTTACGTACTATTTTGAGGAATTCCTAGCCGCGCCGGCCAATCTCACTTTTTTTGAACACCCCGACCTGCGTTAAAGCAGCTAAATGCCAAATGTCGTGCGCTTGCAGCCAAGTGGACTGAAGTGTTGTTTTGCCGCACGAAAGCACACTTTTATACCAGCGTGGACAAACGGCTTTTCTTTTGACATTTCATCGCCTCCCGTGTAACATTTCCACGCCTCTATATTCGTATTGATGAAGAGCATCCAGGCACAAAATGGTTTGGAGGCTCTCTGTCCGTGCGCCGTTGAAGCAGAGAAATTGAATCTATCACTTCATTGTCTCCTTCATCAGTTTTAGGACTCTCCGTATTTATTTGATCACGACCAGCATCCTGTTATTTCCCCCATGAGGTTCTTCACTTGTTTTCACTGACCTCTGTGATAGAAAACCACCTCTGTGTCTTCACGGGCTTCATGAAGAGTGCGTGATCAGGCTAAATGCCAGCGCTCAGGCTTTTCTCCTTCCTCTTTCCTCCACATGCAATGTCTGTAATTCCGTGCTGCAAGTAGTGCAGGCAAAGGTAGCTGTATGGATGCTTTATGCGTTTCAACTCTAAACGTTAAAGTGTTGTGACAAACCTCACGCAAGATCTCGGGATGGTCCTCCGGCCTTTAAAACGGGGCTTTTACTGTTAATTTTCTGCTAGCTTGGACTATCTGTCACAAGGTGGTTTAAAAGGCGGAAATTGACTATTTGTCAGTCAACTACAGTATGTTAACCACTAACCCAATACAGGGATGGGTAACTTATATGCTGGAGGGGCCCCCAATTTTTCATCAGTGATACTTGGGGGCCATATAGGACCTTCCTAACCAGATGTTTGACAAAAATGCAATTTGGATACTGCATGGACAAAATATGTTCTCTTAATTTAAATTTTTAATTTTAATAATTAAGTGCAATAACTCTTATTAGTAATTATATATATATATATATATATATATATATATATATATATATATATGTATAATATTATTAGAATTATTAGTACTCTTATTATTAATAAATAACTGGTGATTTGTTTGTAAATAAAAAAAAAATCAACTCAAAATTTTAATATTATTGATTTTAATATTATTTTTATTTTTTTTGTCCCCTGTTTTTTTTTTATTTTATTTTTTTTTTATAGCATTTATCAATTTTTTTTTCTGTAGATTTTGGATTAATTATTACCTGTGCTGAGGAAGTAGGTAACGGCCAATCATGGGTCACCTGTTTTCTGGGTATGATCAGTAAACTGAGCCATGATTGGTCATTACCTACTTTCTCAGCACAGGTGATGTCATCATCAGGTGACAGCAAGTAGAAAAATTACTTTTTAAAGGTATTAATTGTACGTGAAAAATAATGTAGTTACCACATTATTATCGATAAAATATTAACTGTTTACTGCTGAAAATGGCTTAATGAGTCAAGTATTCCTTTAAAAAAAAACACACACATTTGATTGAAATATACATATGTATTTTTTAAATTAATCAAGGGGCCACTTGGTGTGTGGTCGGGGGACACATTTTGCCCATCACTGATTCAGCCATTTCTGCACAATGATTTGATGCTAAATTGTGCGCTAGTTGGTAGCTGGCTTTGTGATTTTAAATAAATAAATATCTAAAAAAGATTTGGGGCCAGAGGGCCACTCAGTGTAGTAGGGGGCCACATCCGGTCTGAGGGCCACGAGTTGCCCATCCCTGATTGAGCTATTATCTGCATAACAATTTCATGCTGAATTCTTGCTAAACAACAACATTGTTTTAAAGAAAATAATAATTAAGGGGCCACTCAGAGTGCAGTCGGGGCCCCACTGGCTGCCAGTTGCCCATCCCTGATTTAGCTATTATCTGCGCGATGATTTCACGCTAAATTGCGCACTAGTTGCATGTGGGCTCATTCTCCCACCCTTGTGCATGTGTGTTCGCCCACTCCTCCTCGGCAATCAGCCACCACAATAGCTGTTAACCATCACAACAGGCCAACCATGCTAATCCCTTGTATGTATCGGGAAGCATGAATAGAGACGCCGCCGTATGCGTTTAGGATCCTCGCAGTTAACTCATTAGTTGCTTGAATCAAAGGCATGACACTCGCTTTGTCCCCGCCTGGCCTCTCGTGCCCACAGACGCTGAACTCGCTTGAGTGAAGTTGGACTCTATTGGCTTGGTGGGGGCTACAAAGCCCTGCGGGATCACAAAAGGCCATAAGTGAATTACTCCAACCAGTGCCAAAGGGGTTCCCCCCCACCCCCGTTAGACGCCAACTGTAACAGCGAGCGGCAGCCGTGCGGCAACGGGAGGCGTGTTCGTTTGCAGTGTGTGTGTGCAAACAGACGGGTCGAGTGTGTGTTTGAGTTTGAGTGAGTGTGAATAGACAAACAGAACTCATGCAGAGGGAGCAGAAGCCTTTGTTGGCCCAACACTATTGTTGGAGGCTGTCTTGTGGAATTACTGTCACAGCGAGCGCGCCGCCGCCGCTCCTCCCGGGCAAGGAGAGCGCACGGGGATGAGCAGGGGAGCGACGAGATCACGGATGCGCTTAGTGCGTGCGGTGTCATATGAACACACTGTTCAATCCTAGTGTAGATATACACCATTTTGCATATACACGTGGATATTAAAAGTCTACACACCCCTGTTCAAATGGCAGGTTTTTGTGATATAAAAAAAAAATGAGGCCATGATAAATCATTGCAAAACCTTTTCCACTCTTCACCTATAACAGGGGTGTCCAAACTACGGCCCGGGGGCCATCCATTTTTCAGTGGCCCGCGGCATATGCTAAAAATGCCAATTGACATTTGTTCAAATAAAATAAACAAAACAAAAATGTTTGGAGATGGTCAAAGTAAGAAGGGAGGCTATCGAAAAACAGGTGCCATTAAAGGTTACTAAAACTAATGGAAAAACTCAAACTAAAATAAAAAAAACAACAAAAAACCTGCGACCCTTGTGAGGAGTAAGCGGTCAAGAAAATTAATGAATGAATGAATGATAAAATTCAAAAAACAATATTGTTACCAAAATAAACTAAAAACGAAAATGCTTTTTAAAAAAAACGAAAACTAACTGAAACTACATTTTATATTTACAAAACTAACTAAAATTAACTATAATTATATCAAACATGTTCTTGGTTTTAGTCTTTGGTAATTAATTTAATGCATGACCCGTTGAGGATGATTTTAAATGTGATTTTTAGTAGATTTATTTTGATATAAACCGGAATAATAATCTAGCAGAAGCCTCAAGTTTTTCTATTTGGAACTATTTATAATTTCCTCCACTTTGACGATGGCTCCAGTCCAAGCTGAAGAAAATCAGCCCCAAAGCATGGAACTGCCACGATCTAAAAGCAAAACGCTCAGCCTTGGTCCATTGGACTGTAAAACATTTTCCCACATGCATTTTGGAGATATCAATTGTATTTTTGCACAATTTTAAAAAGATCTTAAAAAAAAAAAAATGCAATTAAGTTTTTACTAACTTGATCGCTCTTTTTTTTTTTTTTTTTTTTAATTAATATCACAGAAATCTGGAATTTGAACAGGGGTGTGTAGACTTTTAAAGTGGTAGTGTGAATGTATTGTAGTGGAACTCTGTATGTATTTATTTATTTTTTTTAAGAATAATTTATTTTCACACTTTTATTTGCAGATTAACTGTAAAAAGTTAAAAACTAAGATTCAATCTGCCACTGCAGAAGCCTTTTGTTCCTTTTCTTTTCTATCTAAGAAACTCGGGGCGCTAATTGGCGAACCGCCAGGCTTCCCGTTCTGTCTCCCTCTGTTGGTCATCTTTATATTTCATGTTTCTCTGACGGGTTATGACTGTTAAGACAAATAAGTAATTTGTCTTGTAATTTGAGTGTGTTTCGAGAGTGCTTTTACATACTTGATCAATAAATCTGAATCTGATTTAAACGTTGCTGTAGATCCTGATAAATGAAAGTCTGCTTGAAAACCACAAAATATTATTATTATTATTATTTTGTTATGTTAGGATTGTCCAAATTCAGCTGACCCTGGGCCAGTTGTTTCTGGGCCCACAATTGTCATGTAAGCTATTTCATCGATCCTCAAACAGGCAGGGGTCTGCGCTGCCATTTCTATAACAAGCCGGCCTATAAAAACTTTGCCCCACTTCAAAAGTTTTGGGTTTGCAAAGTTCACTGACAGTTTAGATTCTAGCAACCGCACAACAAACAGACTTGGTTGATCTCGATGCCAGCATGCAAAATGAAGAACTGCCCAAAGCCACATGTCAAAAGCCCATTTGTTAACTCGTTATGCCTTTGAACGCTCGTTTTGGTGTGTGTACTCAATTGGCATGAGAGCGCTTCCATTTCTTGTAATCTCAAATTTGGGACTTTATCGGATGTTTTTGTTAAATTAGCTCTAATACAGCAGAGCGTTAAATCAGAATTAAAATGTTTTTCATCAAATTGAAGATTTTGAGATTTGTAACGTTGCAGTTACATGTACAGAGAATTCATTAATTGTGTCATTGTTGTCTGCGCTCCTCCCTCTTTCGGTTTGCATGGTGTATAGACAAACCACAAAGAAAGTGATTGATGTCATGACACAGATTCCCAAAACCTTGGCCGCCATCCTCAAACGGCCCCCGGTTTGTCCTCCCAGTGAAAAACCTGCGGCCTATTAGCTACGGCACAACCAATTGAACATGGCCACCCGCATAAAAAGCTCAGTGGTGTCAGTAATGCGATCTGTTGATGGCTAAACCGAGCGAATGGAGCGCCTATTCAACAGCGGCTGATGAATGAACTTGGTGACACCGCTGCTCTGGCACGATACGGTTTCACAAGGACAAACGTTTAAATACAAGAATAAAAATGTGAAACGAGGCAATAAAAAAAAAAAAAAAAAAAAACTGTGACCGCCCCTGCTTTCATTTGACATGAACTGCTTCTAAAATTTTGTAGCCTTGCGATGGGCCAAAATGGAACACAAGCTTATGTTATTGGCAATAAAAATTGTTTGTACTCACATGGCACCAGCATTTGTTGTTTGGTTTTATCTTCCCGCTGACAGCTTGGGCCCATTGTACAACCGACTGTTTGTGTTGCCTGTCACTTTATTTTATGTTTGTAGACGGATGCTTCATTGCGCATCCGTCGACGTGACTGTGTGCCGCTGTTGTTCTCAAAAGCAAATCGATATGTTTCCATGCGGTTGGAAAGATGGCATCGGACCCGCAATACAGCTTGATGCAACTTCCTTCAGCCAGATGAGCTCCCATTTCTTCATCATTCGATCTCGTAAAGCGCAATAGATTGTCACTGGCGTGAGTGAAAACAGTTGCTCATGTCATGTAAGGTGAATTGGAGTTACAGTGTCCCCTGTGCTTTCATATTTTGATACATTCCAAGTTGAAATATGTTTTGTTTCTTTGTGGAGCAGTTATGAGAATCAGTGACTTAATTTGAGGAGCAACGCTTTTATTTTGAAGAGCAAATTGTTTGCAGGTTAATCCCAGGCTCCTCAAGCAAGGGTTTTATTAAACAATAACATTTAACATAGTTTTTCATTTTTATATAGTCAACTGTTTTTATTCCTTAAATTCACATTGTGTAAAGAAGCAAACTGTATTTTATTGTCTAGAAACATTATTAGTGGGGCAGACACAAATATAATTCATCCACTGTTTATGTTATTGTCAGTCGATAGCAAGTAGCAAAATGGCCACCCCGTGAGATGGCTAAAACAGCTGTATTTTGCTGCTTAATTCATATTCCACAAACACAATATTAATTAGAATGTCTTGTTTAGACTAGTGGGGCCACATACAACATATTGTAAAGAAAATTTGGGGCGTGACTTTGCCTGTAAACAGTTATGTGTCAATCTTAGTTTAGCTTAGCTTAGCAATTAGCATGTTTTCTTAAGACTTTCCTCAACATCCCTTCATGAGAACGATGCCCATCTGTGAGTAGTTTATAGCCTTTTGCGTTATAAGCTAACGTATGTGGACTTTCATTACATGGTTTGGTTGAACATAGAAGATGTTTAGATACAAATTATAATTTAAAATTCTCTTTTGTTTTATGATTTAGTTTTACATTAACCCTCCACTGGGAGTGACAAGCAGTTTGGAGCGAGCGTGTTGTCGATTTACACTGACTGCACATGACTGCATTCTGTCAAAACATTAGAAATGTGTCACTTGAACCATGCAGTGAAAATCCAGCCAGAGGGTAATTTACAGAGTTGCTTAAAATTCAGATTCAAAAAGATATCACACAAAGGTGTGGATGATTAAGAAAGCAGCGAGAATGCGATTCAAAAGGCATTTGAAATCACTGAGTGTGTGTTTTATTGGCTGGCAGGCCGTGGCCTCGCACTGAGGGGACCCCGAGCAGCCTGAACTCTCATTGAACTCCTGCTCCCTGCCGAATTATCATCGAACGAGTGCGCATGACAAAATAATGCATACAGAGGGCACAGCGAGAAGGAGAAATCGTAAAGACGCTCTGTCCTCATCTCACACTGAACGCCAAGCAAAGACGGACAAAGCAAACAGCTTTGAGCCACATATTGTACCGACGGGGAGGCGAAAACGTCTCATGCAGTCAGTCAGGTATCCAGTTAGTCAGGATAGCGAGTATGTTGACAGCGAGAGAGAGAGAGAGAGCGAGATGGAAGAGAGAACGAGGCAGAGAGGAAGAATTGGGGGGGCGGGGCTGTGGGTTGCGTGACTCGCGCTTCGCTCTGTCCTTCAAGCCCCCGGGCTTTATTTGTTCGCTGGGAGAATGGAAGGTGTATTTTTAAGTGGTGGACAGTAAACAAAGCTGTGACATAGCTCGAATGCTTGTTGGGATATTAGAGGATGTTTACATTTTGGTATGTGCGTGACAAAACCATTTGCAAAGTCGCTTAACCTTGGTTTCAGTGGCAGGAAGTAATAAAGTGCAAATGCTTTGATACTTTACTTATCTATACTTTCATTGAGATCTTAGTATATATTGGTAGATGCAAGACATTCCCCATAGTTGGCCTTGTTTATGAGATTTTTTGAAGCATTTTTGTTAGTCACAACTTTGGCAAAGCTATGACAAGTAATTGTTTTGATAGCACAAAAGTCAAGTAGCTCTTGGGGTAAGAAAACAACATGTGACATGCATTGTCAGTTAACAAAAGAGGGATACTGAATTGAGTGCAGAGAATGTTTTGAGGCAAATTTTCAAACTGGGCCGACCCGCAAATTAGCGAATATTTGCATATAATTGACACCCATTGAAATTAATTGGTTTATCAAAAATGTTGGTAAACATTTAATCTTCCAAAAAATAATACAAAAAACATGGAAATCAATGGAAAATAATTGAAAAACACTGATTTGTATATATCATATATTTTTTTGATCTGCAAAAATGTGATTATGTATCAAAAGTGCTAGTGGTATCGATACTTGGTATTGGTATTATTCTGAGGAAAAAACTGTTATCGAACATCATTTTTTGTATAATTGTGGGAATGCTGAAGCATTCCCACATATGTTATTGCGATATTTATTCACCACACTTTTTTATAAAAATCACAATAACATAACATAATGCCTCCAAACAATTACTCGATTATTAAAATAGTTGCAGATTAATTTGATAATTGATTATTATTATTTGGGGTTATTCAGGGTTACTTTAAGTTGATAGCAGTTGTGTGCTGAATTGAATTTAACATGAGTTTTAATGTGATTGTTTTTTTGTTTTTTTTTTATTTTTTATTCTCAGTACTAAGAGGGTGTGAACACATGCAACCACATCATCTTAATAGTTTATTTTTACTTTTTCTTTTGAAATGAACACATTTTGGAATTATGTTTGTTATATTGCAGTATTGGAATAAGCACAGTGTGAAAAAGTCCCGAGGTCACAAATCCTGTATTTCCGATTCAACTTCGGTATTATTTGGCTGATGTAAGTCAATGTAGGCTCCCGTGTGCTTGTGACCTTGTGAGACTCGGCGCCGAAGGCATCAAAATCGTGCACCGTCCGGGCACCAGCGCTAACGTGATGATTTATTCACATGACCCCTTAAAGTACACACATGACAACAGATCAAATGTTTCATACCAGGTGTGTGAGCCGCCAAGAAAGTCACTTCACATTTCAAGTCAAGTCAGAGATTTATAAAGTGCAATATAGTTTCCTTTTGAAATATTGTCAAGAATATCGAAAGTGACAGAAAGAGGTGGCGAGTGTGTCAAATTCTTTCTCCGTCCATGAGGATCATGTTTAAATTGGCATGTTGCGGAGAGCGCTGAATTTAAACAGCTGCTAGCTTTTCAGCTTCACACTCACACACACACGCGCGCTCGCCGCGGAACCCTCCCTTATTCTAAGTTTGCGTGCGGAGCGAGGAAATTCTCCATGCTAATGTGCCAGGGTTTGTTTTCATCATCAAATTGCAAATGTTTTAAATATGCATCACACGCACGCATACAGTCAGAGCAGCGAGTTGAAGTCCTTGTTTTGGTACAGTGTCGTGGGGCAAATATTGAGCTGGATGTGGTCAGGCCGGTGTCTATTTTTCATGCACCACTCCTATTATTTCTCAATCACGGTTGATTCATAGTGGCGCGTTTCTTGACCGAACAGATTTCAATGCTTTGCTTGGCTGTATGTCTGCATGAACACATGCAAAGGCCTTTCCCATGCGTCACACGTTATTAGAGGAGTCAAATAAATTCCATTTTGGAATTATTGTGGCTCGTGGAGAAATGCAATGCATCAAACTGAGAACTGTGTCGAACATTTTGTGTCATAAAGCAAGAGAATTCCAAATTAAAGCCTTTGCAATCTGAAAATTGCATTTACTACATTGTGATGTGTTAACTAAACTAAGTGCAATTTTCTCCAGAAATTGCACTTAGTCTAGTTTAATTTAAAATTGTCAAGATCCCCTGATTTCAGCATATCAACAATAATTGTTTGCAGATTTCTGTAGTTCTTCATAAAAGAAGACTGGTTAGCTTATGTGTTTAATCAAAATAAGACATTTACAAAAATCGGTGTTTACTTTGGAAAACAATGATCAAACCGGTGACATAGTACATAAATCCACACCAAATTCCTCTTCCGTCTAGATATTAAAAAGATGTCTGTGTATGATAATGCCTACTAACAAATATAGATAATATTTTGGTAAATCCATTTATTTGTCGAATGCTACCCAAAACTCAGGATAAACTGTTTGAAAGTTTCACAGCGTATTTTGACAAATTAACAGCGATAAAAGCCAGTCTAACCCAGTTTCCTGGCTGTGAAACATCATTCACACACAAAAAAAGGTGTTGATGTTGATGTGACAGGCTGCATCATTGTTGAACGTTGGTGTAAATATAGCTCCAAAAATCAAAGCTGACTTACATCCACGCGTCCGTATAACTGCCGACAGCGTCCTATCCATCCATCTGTGACATACAGTAAGTTCAAACTAAAGCCGTTTTTGCACACATGCAAAGATGTCTCGGCTACCGCCATCGCCGTGCATTTTTTTTTGCATCTCAGATGTTTACCGGCAGGCCTTATTTGATTTTCCGGGGAACGATGTGCATTATGGGCTTAAAGATATGGATAACCCAGTTTGAGAGGCGGTTAGAAGCGAGTGTCACAAGACAGGTTGCTTAGTAGCTTTCTTTGTATACCTTCTCAGAGATCATGCAGAAATCTGTTTGCTGCTTCATCGTGGTATAAAGAATTAACTTCACCTAACTCTTGCATTAGATTCTGATTACGTTATCCATATACTCTATGCTATATATTCTTATTTTTTCTTGAACTCTTTCTGTCAGCATCTGTACAGTATATAGAGCTTATAAGAAGACTACATTGCATTTTTGGTACTGCAAAAACCATAAAAGAGAAAGAGAAATGCATTTTTTTGGTCTTAGAGCTGACAAGATTTATTTCTTTGCGTGCAAGTGTGGTGACCTATCCCTGCCCTCACTGAACTCGCCCCCAAAAAACAAAAAGCAGAAGCTTGAGTGTTGCGTTTTTTTTAATTGTTGGGACATAAGTCACGGATGTCCAAACTATGGAGTGGGAGCTATCTGTGGCCCGTCATCCATTTTTAAGCGGTTCGCGGCACATACAAATAATGACATCTGCTATCTATAAATTTGTTTTATATACTGTAAAGCTTTTCTAAATATGTAAATGAACTATCGACCACCCCAAAATCTTGTAAAATCCTAAACTGTTAATTTATAGAACACTTAAAAAAAAAAAGAAAAAAAAAAAAAGACACTAATATATGAACAATATGCAATTATTGACTTATTTTGGTGCGCTTAAAACTACATTAAAAATAAGTAAATTATACCAAAAAAATATATAAAAATACGAAAATAAATACAAATTGAATAAATAAGTTATAATAAATGTTAAAAAATCAAAGTGGCCCTTACATTTAGGGCTACTTGGTTATGGGAAAACAAATTATCATAATTATTTATGGTAATTTAATTTTTTTTGGTACAAAACATGTAATTAATACAAATAACATTATTTGAAAGACTACATAATTATGGAAGGTATTTTTGGACCAAACAAAATTTATAAAATTAGTTATTTTAAAATTAGAAGAAAAGTTGCAAGTGTAAATAATATATAAATTCAATTATGGACTCCTAGTATAAACAAACGGTAAATTAGAGTTTACTTGTTATACACTTATAAATTGCCATAGAATTGTTGTACTAGAAAAAAATAGAATACATACCAGTAAGTAATCAATACTGCACATGTAGCCTTTGAGAAGAAAAATTTAAATAGATGCAGTAAAACGTCACAGTCCTCGCATGAGTAGTATGAGTGTAAACAAAAGCTCATTGGAGAATCCTCCCTCCTCCTGACTCATGGACAGAGAGCGAAAGGGGAGACGGAAAGTCATGGAAGGAGAGATAATTGTAGCAGTTTGAAGTCACATCGGTCGTTTTTTTTTTGTTTTTTTCTTCTCTTCACAGATAAAGTCTAAGTGCAGACTGTCTACTGGCGTCTTGCCACTCAAAGGCCACATTCATGGAGGCGCTGCCTCACTCTCACAGGGCAATTGGATCCACCGGATACCCGTCCCTTCTCACGCAATGTTGTGTAAACGCGCAGAAAATGTCCTCAACATGTCCCGAAATGAGTTAAAGTTGCCTCACCTAGTCGCACGTCACTGTCATGAAAACGCAACGGCAGATTTATAGATGCGCGCACAGAAGCTATCCTGCCCATCATGTGACTTCTTGTCGATGTTAGCCGCTCAGTCGGTTGTCTCTAAAGAGCAACAGATCATCTCCACCATCTGTTCATGTTTGATTCTGTTGTCGTTTTATTTTGTGGCTTAGGCAACAAAGCTATCAAGTGATTAATAGCGATAGTAAGAAGAGTCGTAGCACAGTTGCGTCGTTTACATACTGTAGGTGGCAAATAATCTGATTACCTCTGCCAAGTGAGTCATTCTTGGTGAATATGGAAGCTTGTAAACAAACAATCAAAATAACTCGGGGGATTTTTTTTTGTCATTGTTGTCGTCACGTCCCCAGAATTGTAAATGCTTCAGTGAACCAGGAAGTAGTCTGACTAATTAACAAAAGATTTTGACAAACGCCTTATTATCCACTTTTGTTCAATTTTCTCTTTTTGATGTGGACTTTTGCACCATTACATCACATGACAACACTAGTAAACAAACTCTTATATTGACCAAAGTACAGTGATTGAGACAATTGAGTAAAACATGGCTTGAATGGGATTGCTATCTTAATATTATGGAGTATCAGTTGAAAAGAAGATTTAGTTGAGGCATTATTATTGACAACTAAACTAAGTGGAATTTCTGGAGAAATTGCGTGGGAATGCTTCAGCATTCCCACAAAAATGCCTCTAAACAATTACTCGATTATTAAAATAGTTGCAGATTAATTTGATAAATGATTTATGTTAATGTCTTTTGTGGAATAGGAATAAATCAGCAAAATTTTTAACCATCTCAGGGGGGCAGCCATTTTGTCTTGTACTGCCACTTGCTGTCGACTGAAAATGACATCACAGTTGCTCAGGTAACGACCAATCACGGCGTACCTCTTTTCTGAGTTTGGTCATGTGACATTTGCAAGCTAAGCCGTGATTGGTCGTCGCCTTAGCGACATCATTTTCGTTCGACAGCAAGTGACAAAATGGCCGCCCCCTGAGACAGATAAACAGATTTTACTGCTTTCTTCTTTCTTTTTTTGTTCCTTTTTTTTTAAATTTACAAATATAAAATGGTCTAACGCCTGCCCCATTCACATTTTTACAATTTTGACAATTTTATTGTCATGTAATTCTTCCCTTTTGTAGTTTTAATCTCCCATCTAATCCTTTCGCTCAGAAGCCTGGACAACCTCAATCTTCATACTCCCCTCTCTCTTTATTGTTGTTACTCCTCTACAAGTGTGTTTGTGATTTTTTTTTTCTTTTTCATGTGACGCCGCTCCACTTTCCTCATTCCCACAAACCGATCAGTAGAGACGAAGCAATTCCATTACATGAAATGACATTAAATGTCCCTCTAATTGAGCAGCACAGCGCAGCTAAAAGAGGACCCCTGCAATGAGGTCAACATGTCACGCAATCAGATTAGACCATGAGTGACTTTAATGCGGGGGCTGTGTTGAACTGGAATGGATGGAGATAGGTGGGTGGGGGGGTTGCGGGCACACAATGACGAAATTGCTTGATTTATTAGGGCATCGCCAATCCATCAGTTTATTTTTATTTAAATGTTATGTAAACCAATTCAGGACTTGCAGCGTGATATGTTTTACTTGTGGGAGGTGTGGGGTGAACAGTGCTGTCATGTCATGTTTGCTTGCAAGCTTCATTTCATCTTGGCTGCGTCTTGAACACACCTCCTCAGAGCGGCTTTGTAAGCTGTCATCCAGTATAAACAAAATATTACAAGCTGTCTCTTCAGCTAATAGATTCTCATGTATTTAGTCAGCAGCTGGACGGGTTGCAGAAACTTAACACCTGCCAGAAACCTTCAGGGCCCAACCTTTCTTTCCTCTTGGCCAGCCTTTTCGCCCCAGCTACTTGAATTCCTATCCCGTGCAAACCTGTTGTCAATTTCCACGCCATTTTGGGGCTATTCTTGTTGATTCTCTGCCCGGCCCTCTTTGGTGAAGTCATCACGAAATGAGATTTGATGAGCTGGAAAATGTTATTCCCATTACAAAATTACACGTCAAGATATCATCTTCCATTGCGCAATGAGGATATGTCAAAGCAGACAACAAGTTAGCGTGTTCGTGAGCGTATGAGTTATAGTCCTGCAATCTTAAAGTAAACATTATTCTTACGCAGCCACAAATGTCAACAGTAGCAGGCTCACTTTATGCTCACTAAAATTATTTAATTGCACGTTTGGATGAGCAAGCGGACACCAAAAAGATAACAAAAACATGATTTGCGTTAAACTAAAAAGAAAATTAAGGGTTTAAGAATAAATGTCATTTTGATTTGTCTTTTTTTTATTGTAGCCTATAAAAATAAAAATGCAACTGAAAGTGCTCTTGTCATTAAAACATTACTGAGAGGCTTAAATTGGCGCATTTACACAATTTTAAGTTAAACATTGGCTCTAAAGATTACTAATGATTAAAATAGCTGTTGATTAATTTGATAATTGATTACTTGTTACTCGATTACAGCTTGACAAGTAATCGATTATCAAATTAATCGACAACTATTTTAATAATCAAGTAGTCGTTTAGAGACACTTTTTAATTTAAAATTGTCCAAATCATGAAGCACCTGTTTGCTCTTTTACCTTTAAAAAAAAAATAAAAATCACTATATGAATACCAAGTACGACATAAACACCAATCAGTGGTTAATAAACAGTAATCAGGGGAAAAAAATGCTTTTGTAATACATTGTAATGCAAAATTAAATTGTGTCTGATTAGTCGACTAATCCATTGAATAATGATGCATTAATCAATCTTTAAAATATGATATAATACTCTCAATATCTTGACAGTCCACAATTACGCCCATTTTGCTTTCTAACCTCCGCCTGGAACAGAATGCTACCTGAAGTGACAGCTTGCTTCATCATCCAACGTCAGCCTGCTTAATCTCATTTTAAGCCAGTTGCATTCCCACCCCGCAGCCACAGGTTGCGAGTGCGCTACGGAATGCTTTAAGCGGCCAATGCCTAAAATAGACATGCTGACCCTTGAAAAGTGTCTGTGGCGGCTGCGGGGGGGTCTGCGCGCCGTCCTTTGAGCGCAGGGTTAATGCATCGCCGTGCGTCTAGAGAACGACGCGCGTGCGTCTGCGTGAGCATGTATGTGTAACGCTGACGGAGCCGACGAGGGGCTTGCGTGACTACTGCAGAAACGGCTCTGACCTCAGAAAAGTGGTTATGAAAACGATCTGTCGAAGCGAGCGGAGAAGGAGCGCGCTTGTGAATGGGTGTGAAAAGACGAGTAGATGTCGGGAATGACCCAGGGATACCGCAAGGGATCATTTTAATGCCGCATTTTGATAATACCGTTCAAAACAGAATTCATTTGTTTCCTATTTTCTACACACAAACTAATGACACTATAGGAAACTCCAACCAACCGCACCCCCCAAATAAACATACAATTCTCAGTAGCTACATCACAAGGGAGTGAAACCAAAGGGCAGTTCACACAGGAGCGTTCTCATCGCGTGCTTGTACAGCAACGGTACACGAGGCCAGAAAAAAAAAAAAAAAAGGACTGCGGAAATGAATATTTTTGTCACTCAGTCAGCGGGAGAGAAAAAAAGAAAACGTCAAGTATCATATTCCTGATGTGGCACCGGCGCGCTCGTAATATCCAGGAGAAAACGTCTGCGGCTCGAGCTCCGTTGGAGGCCGACCACAAGGAAACAATTGAAGACTACATGGTGTCGATGCATATATTACATACGGCACATACTGGATGTATTTTTATGCCGCTTTTTTTAAATTTATGACGCCGTTTGAAAAGAAAACCACGCTACCAGAATAAGATCATAGAATTAAGAGATTAAGGATTAAGAAAACAACAGTGGAATACTATAACTTTTATAATGCACAAGTTGTAATTTAAATTTGTTTTGCAATAATTACGTAATATTACGTGAAAAAACATACATTTAGAGGATTAAGACGGAAAATTACGAGAATAAGCGTAGACAGTCACATGAGAAAATTATACTATATAAAACCAGCATATTTCTTTATATATATATTTTTTTTATTTTAGTTTTGCAACAATTAGGCATGGGCCGATAATAATTGTGATTTATGATAACCATGAGTAAAAATATTACTTTTATTAATATAAATTTTATCAATTATAATAATATAATCAATTATATTTATATCAATTCTAATATTATATAAAATTAGAACTCTAAAATTACCTCTTAAAAAACTGGTGAGATATTTTTAGAAAAGATCCGTGGGCTACTCACATTGTCCTTGGGGCTAACTAGTACCCACTGGTCCTTTTTTTTTTTTTGTTCATTTATTATTCATATGCAACAATAATCAGAGGGAGAAAAAGCACATGTGTTTACTGTTTCGTCTCTCTCTTACAAGAAAAAAAGTTAATCACGCAACTCTGCAAGCGGCCAATCATATTGTGCCCTGATTAGAAGTCCTCTCAAATAAGTTAAAATCAAACATTCTTTTTTTTTAATATGACTTTGGCCTTGTTACATTGTTATCCTCAACCTTGTATACATAAAATATCAAATATGACTCCCAGTAATCTATTATTTATAAAATGTAATAGCAAGCTCCTCATTTTCCACTCGACATGATTAACAGGGTTCCGTTGCTGTTGAGCCAATGCGGTCAAGCGACTTGTAATTAAAGAAAGGTGCAAGCTATTCATTTCCAAGCTAAACTTGCCACACAAATGAAAACGGGGATGAAAATGAAAATGTTGCGTTAAAACATTTGGACGTGCGACGTTTCGTCGTCTTCTGTCGCCACAAAAGCAATTTTAAGAACTTAAAAGGGAAATGAATCAAAGGCCGGTGTCGCTGCAGCGAGTTCCTCTTCTTTTTCGGCCGCGTAAATACACACTGAAGGGCAGCCCCGTCTCGAAAAGGGTCAAGGCCGAAAACCGGATTAAAGAAGGGGAAAAACAGAAATCAAGTCAAGATAAATGAGAGGGAGGAACATATCAGCGTTGCGCGCAGATTGCGTGTGAGCAGTAATGCTAGCCTTCAAAGAGCACAGTGGAGCACATTGTATCCATGCATGAGTCGCTCAACGGGGACGGCGGCATGATGGAGGGCGGGGGGGCATACCAGGACAAGGGCTGAGAGCGAGATGCGGGATGAGCGGGGAGGAGAGAGGAGAAGGCTCGGCGGCTCTGTCTCATGACAAACGGCATCTTTGTTACCAAGACGGCGGCCGGCTCGCACGCTTTCAAGTGGGAGCCGGCTGCATGTTTTTGCTCGCTCCCACACTCGGCGGACACTTCATTAGGTACACATGCGCGTCCTATAGAAGACTCAAATTCATTTGAAATCGTTTGTTTCTTGTCTTCTTGCTTAGATTCTACTGAAGTTGAAGTTGATTTTGAATATACAGTCATTAAAAGCAAACAGAATATAAAATATAAATCATGGCATGAAATGCAGTCTAAATCCACACAGGGGCGGGCTAGACTTTGTTCTGGTATTTTTTTAACGTTTCAGAATTAAATTCAGTTCAGTGGAGGAATTTGAACTGATACCGCTGCGAATTGAATTTGAATTACATGAAGTGGAATTGAACTCAATGCAAGTCAGAGAAAGTCATTCTCATCATATATCAGTGAGACTTAGTCAAGGAATTTCAGTAGTGTGCGCCAAACAAAATGTTTGGGCAGCCATTTTAAAGACACAGATAAACCAAAGTATTCTGGGAAATGAAGCGCTGTTTTCCACATCATATCAAACAATTTCATTTTTTTACAATTATTTATTTATTTATTTTATATTAATAAAAAAAAATACTACACTTATGTATTTACTGTTATCATTGTGCACATAAAATCCTTACAGTAATCCATCCATCTATTTTCATGACCGCTTATTCCTCACAAGGGTCGCAAGGGTTGCTGTAGCCTATCCCAACTGGCTTTTGGGCAGTAGGCGAGGTACACCCTTAATCGGTTGCCAGCCAATTACAATAATATTGTATGAAATTCACGTTGTACGGTAAATAGGCTTATATACTGAAAAGCTTCATTGATAAATACGCTTAAATTTTACATCATGATTATTTTTTATTTCAATTCTACTTCCTGCACCTCATTGGGGTCATTCTCAATTCAATTCTGAATTTCGTACAGCCCCGTTGCAGTCACATGCTCCATTTAAAACGGGCGCCGTTGTGGGCGTGAAAAGTCTGCTCGACTCACCGCCAATATAAGCAGCTCCCCACATTCCCTTTAAACTTGACGCGTAGTCCATGACATGGCGGATAGAAAACTGGTTTGCTCAAGTCACATATTTAATATGTGAATTCTATCATTTAAAAAAAATAATGATTTGTGTACGTCAGTGTCACGCGAACATTATTTCCAGTTCAAAATTGCTGCGTCACATCATCAGACCTCTTCTTCTGCTCTCTTCTTTCTCGCTGTCACTTCTACTGTACGTCTCCGTAGCTGAGCGTGATGGCGGCCAATTATGGCTTGTTTTGAGCGTGCGACTCGCCCCGTTGGAAGCGATACGTTACCGGCAGCACGTGCCAATCCCTTTCCATCCTCCATATGTGTGCCGTCTCTCACGCCGGTGCTACGTGTCACGCTTCATTCTCCACACAAATGTTGGAATGCGGGTAAATGTGAATTTAATGATGGAACATTTGCAATGCATATGCCGGAATTAGAGGATGTTCGATAAGTCATTTATGTTTATCCAAAGAGGATTCTTGTGTTCCATCTACACCATATTAAAAGTATCTCGTGATTCAGGCTAGTTAAATCAGACATTTAAAAACAATTACATTTTTCTGCAAGTTACAGCCAGAATATTTAAATAAACTTCCATTGGCTGTTTCCCGCCTTCTCGCTCACGGTCAGAGATTGTGATCAGCTGTCAACCACCACCACTGCAATTGGTGATCCAAACCTTTCTCTACCATCACCTTGAGACGTTTACCACCCTGCTTTCTTCGGCGCCTCGCATGTTCGTCTGACCTCTTCTGAAATCTCCCATCACGCTGCTGTTTACTGTCAAGCCGGCCAGCTATCAGCAGATGGCCAACGCTAGCTACTTCTCCGCTAACGTCACAAAACTACACAGATCACAAAAAGTACATTAACTGAAATATCTTGTTTGGTTTTACTCTCAAATGTACTGTCAAATCTGAGCATGTTTCGTGATAACGCTGGTAATCTTCCACAAAATGGATAAAGACACAGATTTTTTTTTCTCCCTACACTACACTCACCCCCACCAAAAAAAAAAAAACAAAAAAAAAAGTTTATTCATAGGACCCAATTTTTTTTTGGGTTAATATCCACAAAATTGAGTTGGTCTCCCTTTTTTAATTTTGACCACCTAACCCAACTCTTTTTAGAGTGCAGCATTTTGTGTGTGTGTGTTGGTAATAAATTCCAAGGCTTCAACTTGCTCTGCAATTTGCGATCGCATGAAAATAACCCAGCATGCAATGCCTCAAAGACTCAGACGAAGCAGTCACATGCTCCTTATCAGCTATTGATTTTCTGCTTTAGTTGAGTTGAGCTGCCTCGCACGGTCTCTGATCCGTTACCTTACTGGTACTGTTTAATTGGGTTACACACATAATGGGTTTCTTTCGCCTCCGCCTATTCAGTGCAGTCCTGCTTGACTTTGCTCATCAATGGCTCCGGAGACAGAGGACATTGCGTGCTCCTGCCGCAGTGTTAAATCTATTTAGGGCCTCGACTTATGCGAGGAAAAACTCAGCGGCATGTTGCTGAGCTAATAATGTTTGACCGCTTTCCCAGCGAGCCGCACAAGCGCTCCTTTGGGACCAACAGAGAGAGTGAGATGCAGGCTAGCGAGAGCGCAGTGCATGACTCGACAGAAAATGACCTCTCTGTCGTTGCGTGCGACCGTTTGTTTGCAATTCTGGCCACATGTTTGACCATTACATAACTCCTCAGTTGTGGTGTGTAAATCATGGAGTATTTAGGGATGTCGGGAGATGCGTGTCCGCTGTGTGTGTGCGACTTATCCAATTTTGAATGGAAATTTCAATATACTGTACATCCATTTGTGTGCACGAGTAGTTGCAGTGTTTTTTGTGTATCTCAGAGATTATTTGTTTTATTGTCACCAATATTAGCTTCTCACAGTTGAAAACAAAATAACATAAAAACATTGCTAAATGATATGCTTTAACATGCATATCACTTGTTAAATGGGCAAGTTTACAATTGGCCGGTTGGAGTTGGGATTCAAACACCAATGGAGCAGTTTTTAAGGGTGTGGAATGCTGACTTAGAAAGTTCCATGTCTGTAAATTGAAAATGAATGTGGATTTTTTTGTAAATCTAAAACGAAATTGCACAAAAACTCTAAATAAGTGAAATGAGAAAAATATAAGCACGGTTGGTGTGAATTTTTGGAGCGTGTTGAAATTGGAACGGTTTAAATCGTCTATAGTATGTGAGTGTAGAAAGAGGACAAAAAACTGAGGAAAAGAAAACGTCCCATTGAAAATAAATGGGCTTTTAAAAGAAATATATATATATAAAACATTAAATTGCGCAAAAACTGTAAGTAAATGGAATGGGAGAAATATAAGCACAGTTGGTGTGAATTTTTGTGGTGTGTTGAAATTTGAACAGTGCAATTCGTCTGTAGTATGTGCGTGTAGAAAGAGGACAAAAACGTGAGGAAATGAAAAAGGCCTATTAAAAATGAATGGGGATTTTTTTTTAATATATAAAACTTTAAAGGTCCACCGCTGCGAAAACAGGCACGCCTTTGTCGCACTGTTTACACAGGTGCTGTGCATCGTACGTTGTAATGGAGTCAGGTTTGTGCATCGTGCTCGTACGCATGCTAATATGTGCTTTCACATGTTCTTTGTAGATTTCCAGGGCAGACTTACCACATTAACAGCGTATGATGTGTTTCTACTGCAATGAAATCACAGCCAAATTAGCAAACCAGAGTATTATTTGATTTGTGTATGAGCTAAGTATCATTTGGTGTTCTCTCAAGTGCTACTGGGAGCCTACAGGGTATATGCATTCCCACTCAATTGCAACACGGAGGCAGAGTACGGTTGAGGTTAACCAGACGAGGGCCGCTGTAGCGATAAGACGTCTCGTTCGGCCGCACAAACAACAGCTATGGATTTAATGGGGATGACAGGTGAGTATATGGTGGGAATCCGCTAATCCTCCCATAACACAAGGTTAAGCGTTGCACCTAAGCATTACACTGGGCTGTGTTCCGACTCGAGAGTGTGTGTTTGTGCGCGTGTGTGCAGGGGCGTGGTTTAGTCCAGCAGTCCCACCCTGCTGCACGCGATGCCTGGGAATCCGTGCCTGGTGAGGATTTACTGAACTTGCTTTAGGGAATCCCTGCACTCTGCCTGCCACATAGCACCCCCCTACACACACACATTCACATCATCCAAAACATGGGAAGATTCACCATGAACACACTTTCGGGATGTGGAAGTGACAATTCTTCCGCTTTTTCTGAAGTTGCCCGTCATGAAAATACGAAACCATGCCACACTGTTTTATAAAGTAAGACTAGAAAAAAATAAAAAGCAGGAAGAAGTGTGTATGTTCTTGCTGGCACAATATCAAGCAGCTTGTTTGGATTAAAGACAAGAGACATGAATTGAAGCAACAGGAAGGCAACCGCAGCGTCGTAACAAGCAATATTTCATGCGTCTGTCAAGTTCTTTAAAGCGAATGGGAGAGACAACAGAAAGAATAAAAGAAAAGCTCGACAGTTTATATAAAACAGCCTCGGGTTGATGTGAGACGAAAGCAATGTTTCCACCGAGTTCGGTTCAGCTCGCAGAAATGAATCGGCTTTGCAAACAGTGTGACATCATAGTGTTACCAATCAATAAAAAAGGAAAAGTCTGCTTTTAGTGAAATATCAAAACATTAAGCAATGATTGTATTGCAACAAAGACACTCTGGCAACTGGGAAATAACATTCATACCAGCCATGATTTTTTGTTGAGAACTTAATAGCAACTGAGCTGATATGCTCCCGCTGGTAATCAGTTGTGAAAATTCTCATAAAAGTAGATTCCGTAGAATAATGCAACAAAATGTTTGAACTGGGAATGGACAGTCCAATATGTGCTACATGACTTCACATGTATAACGGAACATATGGTGTGCCACAGGGTACAATTCCAGGGCCTGTGCTGTTTCATTTTATCTGCTGCCTCCGGGTTCCACCTGAAGTAATCAGCACTTTTCTGGGCACTTTTAGTAATGTTTTTCATGTGAGTACAGGCTAATTTATATGCTGTGGTATTGTATAGTTGGATGTCCTGGTCACTTTTATCTTTTCCAAAATACACTGTTCCAAAATTCAAGCTGTCATCTACAGTATGTCATGTATGCAAGGCTAGACCACTTCACTAAGATCTGCTAAGAAGAGGAAAACAATGAAACTTGAAGCATGTTTGATTCACATCTGGTGCACCCACTGACGGTCTTCCACAATACAGTGGAACCCACAAAGGACTTCCTTCATGTTTTATTGTCCAGTGGGAACAAGACTCTCAGTTCCTTTTATGACAGCTCTCTCATTGGCTTCTCTTTATCTTTTTCTCTCTTCCTGCCTTCTTCTCTTGCAAAAAAGAAAGAAAATCAGCTTTTGCCTTAAGTTTTGGTTGGTAGCGTAAGAATTACAGTACACCAATTTTAACTTTCTTGAATAATGGATGATATGAAATCGTGCTTTTTACCAAAAAAATGTGACTAGTGGAACAATATCTATTATTTATCATACAGTACATTAAAGTAAACAAATGCACTATAACACTGTCGATTTTCATTTACTACCGTGCAAACAAATAAAATGAAACGTTTTGTGACTAGCTTACAGAGTAAAAACCAAAAAAACCTGTGTATGTTCTATCTATTTTTCTATTGATAGTAAAGTTCCACCACCACCTGCAAGCCCTGGAAAAACCATATTGGAAAAGTTAGTTCTTAACTGCATGGTGTTCCATAACATTTGTTCTCAAACAAGATGTGCTCCACTAGAATGGACAGATTATATAGCCTTGCTATTTAAAACTCAGAGGCCACAGTAGAACTCGAGTCAGAATGACGAGACCACACACCACTGTGGGAAAGATGTCTTTACCCCTAATGTGTAATGTAGCAGTTGCTTAAACCATTGGAGTTTTTTAATTTATTAGTGTTGTATTCACATGGTATGTACTCTTATCTATCTATCTATCTATCTATCTATTAGGGGTGTTAAAAAAAATCGATTCGGCGATATATCGCGATACTACATCGCGCGATTCTCGAATCGATTCATTTTTTTTTTTTTTTTTTTTTTTTTTTAAAGAGCTCAGAATTGTTCATTCGGTAGTCTTACCGATTCAACGTCTTATCATCATTGCCTTTTTTTTTTTTTGTGTGTGTGAATTGATTTTTAAACTTCCATTTTTAATGGAAAAATATTCAACAAAACGTCTGACTTCGGATTAGGATTCAAACCTTGAGCATGGAAGAATGTTATATGAACGGAACATTAAGCCTTAATATTTTATTTTAATGCTGTTCAAACATGAAACAGATTACAACCTCTATAAGACTGAAATTTCAGATAAATAAATAATACATTTTCATATAAATCTTACACTCTACAAGCTTACTGATTAGTATTTTCTAAATTTGAATGAAAAAAAATCGCAACAATCGACTTAGAAATTCGTATCGGGATTAATCGGTATCGAATCGAATCGTGACCTGTGAATCGTGATACGAATCGAATCGTCAGGTACTAGGCAATTCACACCCCTACTATCTATCTATCTATCTATCTATCTATCTATCTATGGCGGTCCCAGCATATGTTAGCATTAAGCTAGCTGAGTTTAATTTGATGAATTTGCAAGGCATGGTTGAAGATTGTGGTGTTTACATACAACGTTTAATTGTGTTTTGCATCGCGGGTGGGTTTTGTGATAGATGGAGATAAATGTAAGTTCACTGTAGTTGATTGTTATGCTCCTCCGCCGGCGATTATACAACGTTAGCATGGCATGCTAAATTGTTTTGACTGATTAATTGTACACATTATGTTGTAATGTTAATTATTTCTTAATATGGTTTGTGTGATTCAAAGTTTGTTGGCTTCCACTTTAGTCAACATATCGAAGGCTTTTTTTTTTCTTGTTGAATTAGTGTGACTTAAACATTTAAACACATGAGGAAGGAATTGTCTACGGTTACACATCAGGTGTCCTCTTGGCTCACAGTAACCACCGTGGGCAGATACAAAGGTGTTTTGTCAGCACTAAATGGCTTTGTGGTGACGATAATAATCACTGTTGTCACTGAGGAAATGGATAGGCTGACCACAGAGCCTCAGTGCCACTTCCTGCCTCAGTAAAACGCGAAATCAATGGAGTTGACGGGAGTTTGGGGTGTTTTCGTGACTCGACTGTTAACTTCTTCCGCCTAATTTTCCATGAAATGCTGTTATGTCTTTCTCTTCTCTACAGGTGTCTGTCCTTCTCTGTGCCAATCCCTTTTGACTTTTTAAAGGGTTTAACTTGGCAGGGCGCACATTACTTGATGGCCAGCTACTGCTGGGCTTGACACATCGCATTAGGGCCTCTCACGCTATCCTCCACACTGCCTCAGCAGTAGACTGGAGTGTGTTTTGTGTGCGTCAGTGTGTGCAGAGAGTGTATGAATGAGTAATAGCAACAACACCCAAAATTTTACATCATGTGGAATGATTACATTTGGTTCAACTCGGTCGGATTATGATTCGATTCGATAAGGTACAGCTCAGTTCGAGAAGGTCTGATGCATTGACTGTTTTCTTGTCATTTTACATACATTTTAATGAACTCGTCAGTAGGCCTACTGTACATTTGCCATTTTATTCTAAGCTATAGCTCCCCAAAAAAAGACAGTTTGTTATGATTTGGTTCATTTCAATTTGATGCGGACACATCTTTAAAAAAATAAAATAAAATTCTGATTCATAGTGGTTGTATTATCCCCCTTAAATATATATATATATATATATATATATATATACATATATATTCACACACACATAACAGGTGGAATTTTAAATTTAAGAGCAGGACATATGGGTTAAGATTGTAAAACTTAGTCAGAGAAAAAAGTCAGACATAAAGTGTACACTCACCTCACTTTGCTCCTTTTAGTTCACTCCAAAAGAATGATGTCACATCTGGAATGTAGATTCTTTTTTTTTTTCTTTTTTTTTCTTTTTTTTTTGTCTTACGAGGGCAAAACTATAACAGACTAACAGGATTGAATATAGTGAACAAACAATAAATTATCTTCAAATAAATGGGGAAAAAAATGGTTTCCAATGATATACTAGATTTTGCGGGTCTTTAATTAAATACAACCAATATATTTAAATTGCAATAATGTCGCTTAGAATTTGTAAAAAAAAAATTGCCTTGACGACATCAATGGAAATCCCCGCCTCCCAAATTAAAAAAAAAAAAAAAAAAAACTTGAAATGATGGAAGCACATCTGTCGAGTGACCCTTGATGACCGTGCTGTCTCCAAAATCCATCCCAAAAACTTAGTTTCTTTGAGTGATCTATTCATTCGTTGCTGCTTTTAACATCAGCTCATCCTCATGTTCATTCTCAGAGCTTTAAGCTTTATTTTAATTCACCCCATTATTTGTCGAAATCCATTATCTCACTCCAGTACATTTATGACAGCTCACTAATTTCCCGTGGTCACATTTTAACAACCGTTCTGATGAGTCAAATAACAGATATTGAACTATAAATCACACGAGGAGACTTGATCTCAGCCACTCTGCTGATGCAGAAAAGCAGAAACGTCTCTTCTCCAGGAAACATCCTGAATCTATTGCTCAGGCATTCCAGCGGCCCTGCTCATAAATCAGCTGAAAGCAGAAAATGCTTGCCCGTATACTGACGTACTGTAAAGGAACAGTTGCGGCTCCAGAAAGAACTGTTTTGGAAACATGTGTTCTTCTCATCCCTCAGACATCTGCGGCTTCACGGCGTGGAAATTGCATCCTTTGTTTATATTGGGAAAAAGCCTTTGATGCCTTCAAAAAAGGGCCTTTAAAAGCATTTATTTAAAGACCTGCATATTGCAATGTTACATGTTGCCGTAAACACTATATTTTACAATATTCAAAGTGGTTAGGGTTAGAGGCTTGGAGCTTGTTGTTTTTACATAACAGCTATTTTCTTGAATGACATCATGATGTGTTCCTAACTTCCTATTAATTAGTATGCTTTGCTGTCTACGAGACCAGACTTACAGTGTGTGCAGTTTGTATGAAGTAATTAAAAAAAAAAAATCTTAACTCTGCAATTAGTTTTTCTTTGGCTTACAAGGCACAATTGTTTTACACCTACTCAAATCAAACATAAGATTGATCAACAATAATAAAAAAAAAAAGTTTTTTGTGTGAGAGCAAGCTCATACATTTTTACACGCCAAATGTAAACAAATCCACTCATCAGTTGGGAGACTTTAATTAATTCCTAAATCCATCCCTAAATGCTGCGTGACACGCAATGTCATCATCAGGATCATTGTTAGCCCGGCAAAGCTCCTTCACAAGCACAAAACGTTCGAGTCGAGGCTTTCCAATCATTTGAAATGATGAGCTTTGTTTCACGCGTAAGCAGCACGGTTCAGGCCACACGTTGGGCAATTGCAATTTTTATTCAGGGTGTATATATATTATTCATCAAACAAAAATGATCCCGAGCTCACCAGCCGTGGTACCCTCGACAAATATAAGTATGCTGATTTCATGACACGCACGAGGCTAAACGAAATATAACCTCCCTGACCTTAAAGCGAAACACAAGTAATAATAGCCATATGCTCATAAAACACACATACGCATATCTGAAAGTTTTCTCCATAAAATAGTCTTATATAATCCCTATTTTCATCTGTCGGGGTGTTTAAACAGCCGGAATGTGACTTTTGATACTTTTAAGGAAATGTCAATGAACGCATACTCAACTTTCCAAAGGCATGTGAATGACAAATATAGTAATCCTCACATCGTCAGACTATTTAGCAGACACTTCATTGTTTACAAAACGCATCAGTTGGTTTGCTCTCAAACATAGCGCACACGAACGTGCATGTAGCGTGTGCGCACTGTATGTTGTCAGCAACACGCTAACAACAGATGCCAGGAAGTGAAGTGGCAGCTCCAATATAGCAAAGCCTCACCATGCGTGACTCCGCTGACTTTGCCTCTTTTAGCATGCTTGCGTGATCCTACGATCACTTCCCATCAAGCCCTCCACCCCCAATATCCTTCACACAAACACACACACACACACACACACCCTGATGGGTTGGTAGCACAAGCGGTGGATGTTCTTCCTCCCTGTGCCAAATGTAGTGATCGGACAAAACGGGTCCGGGATTAGATTGTTGAGATGGCATGCAAAGGGGCGCAGATGGGAGAATGTCCAGTCACGATATTGACAAACCTACAAACCTAATTTGAATGAAATGTAATTATAACAATGCACAAAAACACTAAAACAAGTGTTGAAAGTTAAAACAAAAGTTGGAAGAACTCCATACTTGATGGCAGCAAACTTTGTTGGGCAAGTCAAGAATATATTTCAAGCTTTGCGGTTGTGAAAATGAGCTTTCCTGCATTTCACAACAAAGAAAATGAGTAAAATGTTTTGGAGCAAACAACTTGCTTGCTTTATTGTGCTAACATTGTTGCCAAAAATGTCGATAATTTCCATGTTAAAATTGTTTCAACTTAAATTACTTTCAGCCCAAAATTATTATACAAGTTGACATGATGATGCATCTTTAGAATTAAATATAATTGTGACAACCAACAAAAACATTGAAACTTCTCTATGTAAGTAAAATAAATATATTAATAAACGAAATTATTATTTTAGAAATTAATATTGTCATCACTATCTATAAGTTATTTTACATCTCATTATAGTGTTTGTATTTTATTCCATGTGAGTCACTATTTTATTTGAACAATGATTCTGAAAGTGTGGAATGCAGGTTGCTAACTAGCTAGTAGCTAGCTAGCTAGCTGGTATACGAAATTACATTTTACTTGTAGTTAACTTTAGAAACATTTGCGTTTAATGATTTGTTTGTTTAGCTTGTATGTGCAATACATTTGAACAGAAACATTGTTTGACTTTTTTTTTTTATTATTCCTATGTCTAAGATCAGTGTTAATAGTTCAAACTGTATATAACGTTCCAGCCATTTACAGTTCTGTAATACAATTCTTTTTAAGTACAACTTATCTGTTGTATTTGGTGTAAAAGGTTTGAGAACCACTAGCCTGGAAAAAGCACATTTTTCTACTACTTTTATTCACTTTATTAAAAGTTTTACGAGGGGAAAAAACTACATCTATATTTGATTGTTGTGCAACATCACATAAGACATTCAGTTTGATATCAGCCCCGCTACTGAGCTCCTCTTGTGTGTACGTGGTGAGGTGTTAGGAGAAGGATAATCAGATTACTGTTGGGTTAGCGTGTCACTTAATGAATTAGCTCTCTCAGAGGCCAAATTGTTGTGTGATATTGTTGGTGTAAGCCGCGGGAGGTCAGCGGCTTGACGCTTAAGAGCAGCTGACAGGTCGATGCCAAGTATGGTCGATGGCCTTTAGCTGTCAAAAGCGCGGCCTGCGTAATATATCATACGGTAGTCACATAAAACAGTAAGTATTGATCAAATCTGAGTAACGTGTTTATAGGCTACTGTATGTCGTTGTATAATTTTTGTTTTGGGGGGGTTAACTAGGATGCTGTTGACAGAGCTGTGATTAGGTTGGTCTGAAATGGCCGAACTCCTTGACCTTACAACATCACACCGCTGCCCAAAATGACCTGCTTCACAGATTGACTCTACGCACATACAGTACATGTACGGTGGATACACAACACCTCTGATAGCATCAACTAACAAGTTAATGACATTCATACATAAAGCATGATCAGCATCACGGCGAACACTTGATCCCCCTCAACTCCTGACGCATTAACCACCTAGCACCCATTTAATTACACATTTCAGAGGCTCACCGTGTGTGTGTTTGTGTGCTAGCTTAAGGTCCTTGCGCTAGTACATGCTTTGTCTTACATAGTTGTAGAAAAATGTCACTAGTGTAATCGTTTTGCGGTAGTAGTGCACTGAGCTGTCTGATGAGTGACGCTGAAAAGCATACTAGTACTGTTTGCTAGCCAAAATGCTACAAACAGAAGTTGTAAAATGTACAGTAGCACTGTTCGCGCTTCCTTAGCATTGCTTGCTAACGTTTCCCTCCCCGTATGGATTCTGCCCAAGGGACCATTTGCCCATTATTTCCCTGAATTGACCAAAATGACACTGTAATCTTTTCAACAGATTACAATAGGTTGGCGTCCATTCGTGAACATTTTTTCTGAAAACCTGTTGAATGCTGTTTCCTGTGACCACAAAATGAGCACTTATTGCTTGCGAGAGGAGAGGTCTTAAAACACAAAGACTCATGTTAGCTTATGGGATTTGAAACAGTATGCACCTAAAATGAAACCTATTTTATTTTATTTTTCTCATAAATTTCTGTACTATTTTGTAATGCTTACATTTGGTTTCAAAATCGGACCCGACTGGCTAATAGTAACTAAGCTGTCATATTTTGAAACATCTTTTCCAGTAAAAATATATGTTTTACTCCAAATATATGCTATTTTGATCTGGATTCATAAAAACAAGCTAACGTGCAGAAAGACTCGAGAGATTTAACGCTTGTAAAAGTAGTGATTGTGTTAGTAAAGAAATAGGAAGCTGGAACTTTACTGAAGCCAGGTGGGGTTCCTGAATGCAGCATTTATTGAGCGCGGGACTCCTTAAGAGAGCAACAAACCACATGCATTCACATGAAAACAGGACTCTGTGAGAATGCTATTTATAGCCGTACAATGCTAACACGCGAATAAACGGGACTATGTGGAGTCTGCCCTCGCTCACCAACACCAACTTCCATTGACGATTCTTTTCTCGAAGTTTTTACTGGAGCTGTCACTTAGCTCAATGAACAGACGAGATGTTACCAGACAGGTGCTTCACTTTATTTGCAGATTGGTACTAGGGATGAAAAATTGTGAGAAATAACATTGGTCAACAGCCAATTTTAATCATTGATGGGTTTATGTGTCCCTAAATGTATTTTTGACGTTGATTTAAAAACATCTTCACTTCTTTTCTAGCAAATGATATTTTTGAGATTTTTATTTTTGATCAAATTGACCTATAAAAAGCTCTGAATTTTACCACATGTTGTAATTTATAGCTATGACATTTCATACATCTACATAATTTAGAATTTCCTGAACCTTAATTTTGTCTCACATCCTTGTTAGACTTTACAAAATTGTGTGGTAATGCTGAAAGCAAATTGAGAGATAAATTATGAAATTATAACCTCCTGGTGACAAGACAATGCACTTTACCAACTGTGCCACCGAGCAGTATCAGACACCTGTTAATGATGATAAGTTATATGTATGGAAGTGGGCGTGGAAAGTGATACTTGGAAAAAGTTGAAAAAGTTTCAATTGAAAGTTTAAAGTTCCCGTTGAAAATGAATGGGGAAAAGTTGATATTAAATGTTAAATTGTGCAAATACTGTAAGTGATGTGCAATCAGACGATATATATATATACATATATATATATATATATATATATATATATATATATATATATATATATATATATATATATATATATATATATATATATATATATATGTACCGCGAGGTGTGAATTTTTTAAGCTAGTTGAAATTTGAACAAATTGGAAGGATGCTTCAGCATTCCCACAATAAATATGACGTAATTAATTATTCAGCCCTAATCGGTACCATCCAAAAGAATACAACCGTATGGTAACATTATTTTAATTTTAAGGACTTATGCTCAAGAACTACAACCTAGAGGTTCCATTATATATTTGAACGCAAGGAAGGAAAGTTGACATAAATACTATCCCAACAATGGCGTTTCCCTTAGTCTATCCTCTGTGTACATCACCGTCGAAGCGTGTGTGCATGTGCATTGTCATTTTGCTTCTGGGCGCCACATATCTGGGATAAAAATGACTCACCAGGGGGGTTTGTATCCTCACTTCACCCCCACCGAGTAATGCCGAGGGCCCGGCTTGTAGGACGTTGGACTGCCGGTGGAAGGAAGCAAAAGTGGGATCGTCTTCTTGTCTCCAATTAGAAATACGCCGTTGCGTTCATTTGGGTATAGTCAAAACGAAAAGCTTTCCTGCATAACAGGCTCGTGTCACGCAACACATGCTCCAGTGCAGCCGGTACAACATTTCACGCCGCCGCACATTCTCCGGAAGCCGCCGTCCGGCCACATTCTGTTGCTTTTCTTAATTGCCTGTATAAATATTGCACCATGCTGGCCTTATGTTGCGGTTAATTTTCCCCAAAGCTTGACAAGCTGAATTTAGGGGTGTTTTGACAAACCCTTAGCTGGTTCTGCCTGCGCGATACTCTTTCAGTGAGTTCATCCGACGACCAATTTTCACGGTGGACGGACTCCGTGCTCGCATAAATCATGTGCGGCATAAGTCATGCTCTCTATTTCAGATGTAATTAGATGACTTTCATACTTTGACTGCTACCACTAGACTTTAAGTGTGTTTGTGTGTGTATGGAGGGAGTGCAATGCATAATACAACCACATAAAACGTCATCTTCAACTACTACTTTCCTGACAGTCACACGGTGCAATGTAAGATTCAGACCCTGTATGAGATTTTATTTGGTTGTACAGGTGTACTTAATATTGTGGCTACTGAATGAAAGGCGCTTTCTTCCTTGTCCAGCAGCGTGACTTGTCTGCTCACCGACCACAAAAGAGAAGTGGAAACAATCGTGTATACTTCCATTTTTAGGAGATCCCATTTGCTTTGTCATAATATCACTTCCCTTTCGTTTTGGTCATGTAAAACACAAACAAGATCTTTGTCTCAGTTGTGTGGAATTTTTTTTTCCTTTTTTTTTTTCTTTCTGTAATTGTTGTTTAGGGTGGTTGGAAAAAGTCGTTAAATATGTCCTGGTTTGTGGACTTTTTTTTATTTTTATTTTTTTATGAGTTGTGTTTATTATATTTTGTTTTGGTTCATGTCTTGCTTGCTTGCTCGTTATTCATCTCCACCTGTTCTCGTCAGCCCTGTGCCCAGGTGTAGCTTCTTAATTTGTTTGTATTTATGCTGCATTCGAGGAAGGCGGGAAACCGGACACATCCCTCTTGGATTCTCTCAATTCCGTCCTCAAAGCGTCTGAAGCGTGTGTTAACAACAAAGATGGCTCATTCCGATAAACTGTTTGTTGTCAGTCGAAATCATATTGGGTTTCATAAAGTTACTTATATCAAATAACTAAATTAATGTTATAATAAATGTTTTGACATTCACACTCTCAGATTTAAACTGCTCGGTGAAGTTGGGTCCCTTTTTTTTTTTTTTTTATTCTTGATTTCACAACTCGGATTTCCTAGTTCAAAGGGGGCGTTCCCGTTCATAACTTCTGTTATGAAGTCAGAAAAGTTTTTCTTCCCACCTTCCTCGAATGCAACATTAGTTTCCTTATGTACCTTGTTCATGTCTTGTCTGCTCGTTTGGTTTTCATCTCCACCTGTACTCGTTAGCCATGTGCCTCGTGTCAACCAATCAGCTCCCTCCAGCCACGCCTTCTCCAGGTGTATATATATATGTTATTTACTTCCTTGCTTTCTTTCAGTCTGGTTACTTGTTGTTAGCCTGTTAAGCTGGTCATGTTTCCGCTTGTGTTTCTTCGCTTTTTGTTTTTTGTACTTGATTTTGAGTCCTCCCGGTGCCTTATTTGCCCCTTTTTGGAACTAATGAACTTAGTATGTTTATATTATCCCTGCTTCGAATACCTACCTGTGACCAGATCAATTGAATTGAGTTTGGTTAGGTTGAAATGTTGATGGGAAAAAAAATAGACTATAAAGTTCTATTTAGTTGTGACAAAAACTTTCTCTGAGAGAAATTTGCACTACCACTTGTGACACAAACAAGAAAACGTCAAGCTAGTCTGGCTGGGATTTCAACGCGGCGAGATGCGGACATTTGAGCCGCGCTATAATGAAGTATTAGCTTCCATTACAGTGCAAGCTTAACCTTTTTACAGAGCAGCATTGAGCGCTTGCCAGCAGTCATCAATATTTAACAGCTGTTGCTATTATGAAATTCTTTATGGGCTAATGTGGCTCGCCGGCTTGCACGCAAGGCCTTGGCCGCCCGCCAGGGCCCTGTCAGGAGGAAGGGGTGGTGGGGGGGGGATTGACAGACGGCTCGCTCGCGTGACAGCCAGCCCTTGATCGACCAAATTCTCTCTCTCTCTCTGTGTGTGTTGTGGATTTCCTGCCTCCGCACACACACACGAGAGAAAGGGGCGGGACTAGGCAAAGGAGGTGGCGGTCAGCCAACTCAGGCCCAACACACACACACATGTACTAGTGCGCACACTGTTTTCTCTCCTCACGCAAGACTCGTCCAGGGGAGGGACTGCTGCGGCGCGCTCGCATGTTCAAGTCCAAGGCTCCTCTTTACGAGCCGAGCGCACACAGCTGAGCATCAGCTGCCAAGAGATGGCACCACGCTGCTGAAATGAAGAGAGAGGCCAGACGTGTGTACAGCGCTGTGCAAAAGGTGGCAGCCGTTTGCACGCAATACTAGGACTCATAAAGTTAATATTGTACAAAACAAAACAGATTCCCACAAAATGAAGGGTGAGGATCTTGATAAGGTTGCCCATCCATCCATTTTTCATTCAGTGAACCCCCGTACTTTATATTCACAATATCATTATTGCTTTGGCACCATCTTGTGGCATCTTGCTGCCAAGGAAATATTGTGAAATGAGTTGTGGAGCTCCATTTAGACAAATATAGTGGTTCGGAGCAAGTTTTGGTGCCAAGAAACTGTCTTGAAGTGACTTTAAGTGCCTCATTTAAGCAAAAGTCGTGCTTTGGCACCATCTTAGTGCAATGTTGAAGGGAGTTGAGGTCAATTTGACCAAATGGGTGCTTTGACACCATCTTGTGGTATCTTAGTGCTAAGGAACTATGTTGAAGTGAGTTGCGGTCTTTCATACAGACAAAAGTAGTGCTGTAGCTGAAAGTAGTTCACGACCAAAATAGTACGTTGGCATCATTTTGGAATGATTTGTGGAACTTCTTTTAGACAAGGGTAGATTTGGCATCAGCTTGTGGCATCTTGGCAGCAAGGAACTATGTTGAAGTGAGTTGAGAAGACCTCTTTGAACCAAAGAACTATATTGAAGTGAGTTCCGGAGCTTTTTTTTTTTTGACAAATATTGTGCTTTGGCACCATATTTCCTTGGTGCCACAGTTTTTCGGCACCAAGATGCCACAAGCTCGCACCAAATCACAACATTGTGCTATCTTGGTGTCAGGGAACTATGTTGAAGTGAGTTGAGAAGGCTCGTTTCTGAAAAAGTAGTGCTTTGGTGCCATCGTCAAGGGGCCTCTTTGAACTAACGAACTATGTCGAAGTGAGTTGAGGAGCTTTTATTTTGACAAACACAGTGCTTTGGCACCATATTGTGGTATCTTTGTGTCAAGGAACTATGTTGAAGTGAGTTGAGGCGCTTCATTTAGACATGTAGTGCTTTGCCACCACTCTTGTGCCATCTACAGACAATTGCAAACCATTTTAGAGGGCATCAATAATTCAGATTTTCACTATGCCTACAAATAGCACTCAACTGAAATAATAATGATCTCAACTCAATTTACTCCCACACTGATATTTTTACTTGAACACAGGTTAATTGTATCTTCTGCCATCTATTGGAGGAACACAGAAATGCTCTATCTATTTCTACTGTATGTCGCTGGCATAGACAAATGAAAATGATAGTAAACCAAAAATAATTGTCAGGCCATTTAGAAGAAATTACGCACTCTCAAGTGTTTGTGTCTTATTTATTTTGGCTTTAAAGCTAATAGTACCTGTTCGCTTGTTGTGGCTCGGTTGTATACGCGTACGGAAAGGTCAAGGTTAAAAGCGTGTAGCAGCTGCTGTTGTCTCTGAGCAGCCATGTATGAACACTTCTTCTTTTTGCTCCTCACTGCACATCGGTCCAGATAGCAGCATGAACCCGAAGAGTGGACCTGGAGTATTAGAGACATGTGATGCGTGCCTCCCTTGTACTCGCGACTTCTTAAACATTGGCGCCACAAGTCTGAGCGAGGCATGCAACACTCATCATCATGTCATGCCAGCCCTTTTAATGTGCAAACGTCATGTTGAATTATTCATCCGTGCGTTTTTCGGCATTTTTCGGGATGTTTCTTGTATGTTGTATGTGACAACATTTCAGAATAGGTTTTTATGTTAAATGAGTGATTTGAAATGTATAATTCTTTGCAATAATATGTTGTATACACCTCCATTAGTGTCAACACGACATTCTGATTAATATTGTGTTTGTGGAGTATAAATTATGAAGCAAAATCCACCCGCTTTTATCCATCTCACAGGGCGACCATTTTGCATCTTGCTGACGACTGAAAATGACATCACAGTTGCTCAGGGCTCAGGTAGCCAAACGACCAATCATGGCTCAGCTGTTTTGGTCATGTGACGTTCACAAGCTGAGCCATGATTGGCCAACTCATTCCCAGACTCCTGAGCCACCCCCTGAGGTGGATAAAAACAGGTGGATTTTGCTGCTTTATTCATTAACTCATTCACTGCCATTGACGGAAAAAGACGTCAAATGATGCATTTTTTTTTGCTGGTCTGGCAATGAATGTGTTAATATCTATAATCAGCAACTGTTAACGTTCCTTGTACTGCCTGACGTACCAAGCTCAGTTACTCCATTTTTGTGACTTTGTGAGTTTTTGAAGGGTCCGGTTAAAACGAAGAATATTTCCAAACGCACCCACGATGATGAAACGGAGTTATGTTCATTTGTTTGTAAAATAAATTCCCTATAAAAAAAAAAAATGCATTTTTTTTTTGAGTGGTTGAGAAATGAGCTGAAACTAGTAGGAAGCAGCCTCTAAAATCAAATATACAATATTGTCCTCTTCCTCGTGTGTGTGGTCAAGTCAAATCACTTCATAATATCTGCTCTCATCACTTTTCCTTTCTACCAACAGGTGGCTAATTAACATGTGTTTAGTTTAGCCGGTAATTCTCTTTCAAATGACTGTTTTTGAAGTCCTGGGCGAGCTGTAGCGTTTGCGAAATTGAGACATCTTAATATTTGGCAGGTGGTCCTAATTTTTGGTGTATTCACAAGTGGAAGTGGAAAGACAGATCGGGCCGAGTTAAAAGAAGCTGGACACGTTCGGCCTCGCCCCTTGGCAGCAGCAACATCCCGCTGCTTGTCACTTTTTTTTTTTTTTTTTTCCCCCGCCACTCTTTCCTCACACATAAACGCTTCGACCATTACACACTCTGTTTTCCTTCTTGGTCCAGAGCGGGAGAAAATAGAGGCAAGAAAAGCAAACCTCAAGACACGAGTAAGCGATGGATGAAGGCCGCATTGTTGGCAGAGGAAGTGATGGTGCCGATAATTAATCATCCCGCATGTTTGTCTTTCCCGACGCCGCATCCTCTCCAAAAGCTGCCGTAAGAGGGAAAACAAAAACACACAAGGCGTTGACGGAGAAAAATAAAGATCTTTAATTGATTCATTTCCCCGTGCAATGATTTCCACTAGTTGGAAGATGTGGAGGATTGAGGAGAATAATGTTTGTGTGTATTGGCTGTCTGACTGTGTTTGTTTGTACATGTTTGCACCTCTACGAGGTGGTGACAAAATACTTTATTAGCTGGCAATTATGAGTTAATGAGGCTGCCGGGCAATTCGCTCACCAGCAATTAGTGTAATTACATTGTAATAAACCCATCGTAACCAGGGTAAATAAACCAGTCATATGTATGGGGGCCACTTTACAGTAAGAGTACAGTTATTACGGGTTTGTGAATAACATAAATAAATAGGTTAATTATGATGTTAAACTTTGAATAAATAGCTAATAAACAGATGGCTTAAAGAGTAGGGCATTTATTAAAATACTTAAAAACTAATTATTGTAAAACTGTACCTTTTTCGTATGTTTTTTTTTTTTTTTAATCCCAAGTTATATTGGCTAATTATCTGTAGTGATATTTTGAATTTAGGATAGGAGAAGATGGTAACAGGGACGCTATGTAAAGCACAGGAAGCTACATACAGTTATAATTGTTATATATAGTTTTTTTTTTTTTTTTTAAATAAAGAGCCCGTGTATGTTGTGTTGCGTGACTAATCCGTGCCTGCTACAATGAGTGATGGAGCAAAGGGCTCTGATCTCTTGGAGTGAGCCACATGCCCCCTGACAGCACGCCCGTGAAGAGAAACACGCAAACATGTATCGAACACGCAACACGCTCGTCACCGATGCACATGTGACCGTCCTGCACGCCACAGTGGTCGTTACATTGGAAAATAATTTTCTGTTGTGTTGAATGGTAGATGTGAAAACGAAATTAAAATTGACTTAAAAAAATTAATTAGCCCTGACGCAAGCGCCTGCATTCAAAACACAGCACAGCATCTTAATAAAACAATGTGCTACTTTATTTAATAAAAAAACGCAGACAAATTAGTGGCATGCCATCTTTTCCGGGCCTGGAAGCGTTGCACGTTCATGTTGACGCATCGCGTGAGAGAAATCTGACAAAATCCTCCACTATTATGTCTCACTGGGGCCTAATACCTGGCATTAGCGCAGCAAAGAGACTTTTTATCTCATAACTCTTCATATGCATTCCATATGTGCTGTCTGGTTTTGAGAGGATATTGGACAATTGTCACTCATAGCAGAAATAGGAAAAAAAAATAAAAAAATCTTTGGTGTCATTGTAACAGATGTGAGGTTTCTTAGAGTAAATATTTTCCCCATTTGTCTTGCAAAAACCAAATGAATGTTTTTTTGTTTTTTTTTCCTATAGCAAATCCAGACAAGGCGCCCAGGAAACACATCAACACTGCATCCTCCAACCCCGAACCCGGCAGGAAAGATAGCATCCCGATGTGCACGGGTGTCAATGAAAGCGGCCTCCTCTTGGAGGTAAGAAGCCATTACACTCCTCACATTTCTGCGGATATTGAATCATATTTTTTTATGGGACACAATGAAAATTATACAGCTTATACAGGGTGACACAGGAAAAAAAGGGAACTCCTTAACAATCCACTAAAATATTTTCATACTAATTGAGACCTTTTAACTCATTCACTGCCAGCCTAGTAAAAAATGTATATTTGACGGCTATAGACGTCAATGGCAGTGAATGAATTAAAACGTGCCATTTGCAATCCATCAATGATGGAATGCCAGCTGAGATGTTGCAGCGGTCAATGAAAATTCCAACATTGTTTCTTAAATGGCACGTTTTAGGGTTTCAATTACTAAGAATAACATATTTTTCTCCCATCACATTTCGTTTTATTGGATTGTTAAGTTGCCGGTTTTGTTTTTTTTGTTTTTTTTGTGTGTGTCACTGTATAACAGTGTAAATTTATTGTCCCTTAAAATAACTCAAAATACAGCCATTTTTTTTTTTAACCAATTGCTAACAAATCCGTCGTTCATTCAAATCTGCACGCATATGCCGACGACTATTCGGAACCACGCCGAGGCATCAGATCGCTGCTTGGCGTGCGATATCCCAATGATGACACGCGATCTCACGGCCCAACAGCTATGAGCGCTCCCACGCGCGCGCAACCGCGGAGGCGAGCTGAGCCACTGATGCTTCTGTTAACGCGTTAGGTTGTCTCAATAGGATGGCCAACAAAAGGCTAGATTGACCGTAGTGATGCGCCGCCTCCCCCGTTGCGTGACTCGGCCTGCACGAGGGCCTCAAGCGCAAACTGTGCGTTAGTTGTTGCGCTGATGGGATCCCAAGCGGGGACTATACTGTACTGTTGTGCTACATTTTTATTTTTTTTTACATTAATTTGTGTAACCGTGGTTTCTATTAGTTCATCTTGACTCCTGTGAAAAAGGCCCATGAACACAAAGCAAGTCCTAAAATTGCTGACTCGACTCTTTCATCTCTGCCGTTGAGGAATTGCAGCCATTTATTGCAGTGTGCTTTTATTCAAATGTGTTTGGACAATTGACTCAATATAATCAGAAATGATGATAATGAGGGAAGAAAACGTGCATTTATTTTACCCTTATGCAGTCTAACCATTTACAGCAGTTGTACAATGGTTTAATCATTTGACATATAAATCTATACCATACCCCTGTATCTCTAAATATTGAATATATAATTAAATTATGATCAAGTCATTCTATGGACCTTTTTTTTTTTTTTTTTTTTTTTTTTTTAAATGCTTTGGTTAGCAATGCAAGTTGTGCAAATAATTGACCTGAAGGTCAACAGCTTCTTAAACAATATTAGAAATGCGGCGTTATCATCTTTGAAATCACTTTTAAAGACTCTTTTTAGGCTTGCTTTCCCTGAATTTACAGTTTAAATTCTTCTATTGCATTAGTATATTGGCATGCATATTTTCTTTTATTCTATTAATTTTCTTTTGGCTATTCGATTGCTTTTATGTATTTTTGTTTGTATTTTATTGTGTATTTTTGATTGTAATGCACTTTGTGCTATATTACTTGAAAAGTGCTATATAAATACATTTATTATTATTATTTTATTTTATACAACCTAAAGTCACAGTTTTAAAAACAATAAAACAGTAAATTAAGAACATAGTGCAACATAAATATGTTAAATATGACACACATTCAACTACCCATAACAAAAACTCACATATGAGAAGGATGAATGTCATTATAAGGTCATTAATTAAATGTGTTGCATTATGGTAGCGGGAAATGAAAGTAATTTTTTTTTTTTTTTAGTTGTACCCCGCTATTTGCAGGGAAGAGGGACCAGGCTGACTCCGAAAGAATGAAAATATGCATATAAATTGCAAAAAAAAGCATCATATATATTTTAGACATTGATTTGAAATCAGCATTTTTATTCTGCCAAAAATCGGCATCAGCCTAGAAAAAAACCAAAAAAAAACATATCGATATATGTAACCAAAATGTCAGAAATACATACCAGAATGTACATGTGACGGTGTTACCTAATGAATGAAGATTCTGCAGCGTAGTGGCTTGATGAAAGGGCTAATTGCTATCAAAACATGGCAAAAATATGACTGTTAACAATTATCACTAATTGTACTCTGTGCCAGTAATTTTTCATCTGAATTATACTGGCCAAAAATGCACGATGACCGCGATGAATGTGCGCGTTCCCGCTGGCAGAAGTTCTCTATTTTAATCCTGAAGCCACCCACACGGTCTTCATCTGGCAAAATCAAATGGAACGAGACTCTGCTGCCTCTCCTCGTTGGCCCCTCTTGCCTCCAAATCCAGCGGAGAGCCGACATCTAAATTTGGGCTCTGCGTGCGAAGGCCCTCTAAAGATTTTCGAGTCAAAGCTTTTAGTCTCCCAAGGGCAGTTATGAGAGCCGGCGGCGCCGTGAATTGAAGATACGTCTCAGACAAGCCAAGCAGCAGGTGCCCGTTTCCGTTGCTTACGTGACTCACTATGCGATGTGATGAGAGAAAGAAAACACACTCGTGCAGAAGAACCAGATTGATAGGGAATACAAATATTCAATTGTAAATACTTTTTACATTATTTCTTTGCTCCATGAGAATCTACGTCATTTTACATTTTAACATTATTTTTGAAATATTGTCCCAGAACAGTAAACCGTATGTTTAGATTGACACGATAAAATGATGATTATTTTTTATTTATTTATTTATTTATTTTATGTGCATGTGTGACAGATTTTTTTGGGTGTCAAATGCTTTATGGTGTGAGGTGAATGTGAGTTTATTTCATGACTATGAGGTTTTGCGGTTGTGTATGTGTGAGTTTTTATTTCATTTTAGTCGAGATATTTTGGGGTGTTTTATAGAATGAGTGAGTTTGGTGTCTGTATGTAAGTTTATTGGGTATGTATGAGGTTTGTGGTTGTGTATGTGTGAGTTTTTGGACAGAGAGAGTGTTGATAGTGTGTGAGAGATTGATACGTGTGACTTTTTTGGGGGTGTGACCTATTGGTGAGTTTGAGCTTCGTGGTTGTGGGTGAGAGTTTGTTTTTTTTTTTTTAATTGTGTGTGAGATATTTTGGGGTGTTTTATGGAGTGAGAGGTTTTTTGTGTGTGTGTGTGTATGTAAGTTTGTGTGGTCAGTGTGAGGTTTCTGGTTGCGTGAGTTTTTGGCCTGTGAGAGTTTATGTGATGTGTGTGTACAGATTCTTTTTTCTTTTCTTTTTTTCTTGGTATATGGCTTTTTTGGGGTGTGACTTTTTGATGAGTGTGAGGTTTTGTGGTAGTGTGTGAGAGTTTTTCATTGCATGCAAGATATTTTTGGGTGTCAGTGATCAACTTTTGGTGTGTGTGTGTTTTTTGGTCAGTGTGAGTTTTGTGATTGTACATATGTGAGCTTTGGTGTGTCTTTGTGAGAGAGTTTTTTTGGGGGTGTAATGTAAGAGATTTTTTTTGGGTGTAGTGAGTGGTTTTGGGTATAAGTTCATAGTGGGACCTTTTTTGTGTAAGAGGGAGGGAGAGAGAGTGAGCAATTGGTCAGAGTGTTGTGTGTGAGAGTTTTTAATGAGTGCAATGACTTCTTTGGTGTATGAGTTTTTTTGGCTGTGTGAGATTTTTTTGTTGTGTGGGAAAGTTTTGTTTGAAACCGTTTTTAGTGTGACAGATTTTTTTAGGAGAGAGATTTTTTTTGTGTGAGAGGTCTCTTTTGCTTATACATTTGTGTTCATTGTTGTCAGTGCAACAATTTCTTTGTTTTTTTTTGTCTGTTAGTAATGTAAAGTTTTGTTGTTTGAAACAGTTTTGAGTTAGTGTGAGATTTTTGTGTGAGAGGTAAATGTTATATTTGCTTATATATTTGTGTTCATTGTTTTCATTGAGCGCAAACAACGAAGCCAAATCTGTTAACTTGGGATGCTAATTGATGAACTGTCCATTGAGAGGGACCTCATGTAAAGCATGACTCTCATACCGCAGTGTGGAAGAAGCCGCTTGCTGCGGCAATCAGATCACCGGCAGAGAGGCTGACATCGAATAGCGAGTTCATACACACGCCAGGGAAGACCTGCGTAGTCTCGCAGTAAAATAGAGGCGACAGACTCTGGCAGCAGCAGTCACGCAACTCAAGTAGCCTTGCCGTTGTCACGCTATCACAGCTGTACGCACGCGCGCGCACGCCAGCGACACATCTCCTTCCTGCGCTTTCTTCTTCCTCTCCCGCTTGTTTTTCCTCAGCTCTCGCCTTACTGCCCATCTGGCTGTACATTGACTGAAGCGTTCCTTTTTGTAAATGATGTTTTTTCATCAACGCGCTATGATTGATGATCATGTTTGCAAAGCACTTTACGACCACAAAGCGTGCCGGTAGCTTGTTTACCACTAAGCATAACAACATGTTTGGCAGGCTTTGAACATTTAAATTAGGCTAACTAATTACATCACTTTTTAATGAAGGGATAATTAGTCTGTTTTATGGTGCTGTGAAAAAGTCACCATTAAACTATCACACAGAATGTAAATGTGTTGAAATATATATTATCTGCAACAATGTATGGAATAGCATTGAATAAGTAATACTAATTGGTTAGCTAGTAAAAACAAACAAGCATGTATTTAAAAAAGGATTTGCTGAATATATCCTTTACATTACATACACAAATGCAGTTAAATTTAATTTGAATGCTTATTCACTTATTACAGTTGAGAGTTCCTCTTCAAGAGTGCATTTTGTAGCTGTATTAGCAGCTATGCTAACTGGTCAAGAACAGACTTGCCCAAGAGATATCTGGTATTTATGAATCACTTTTACTTTAGCTAGTTATTTTTCAAGTGCATGTTAATGTATTTTGTGCGTGGAGGTGTACAGAAAATGTCCTCCAATGCTAGTTTACACCTAATCGAATGTGTTTTATCTTTACGTGTACCTACTAGTCATTTGTTTTCTGTTTAATCACTTTTGTGGTTATTTGCAAAGCCTGATATAACATGAACATGTTAGTGTATGTATGAGAATGAGGTATGAGCAGTGTGCACAAGAATTCTAATGCACTGTGATTATGTTTGTGTGTGTAGTCTCTAACAGGATTTGCCCTGGTGGTGAGCAGCGATGGAATGGTCTTTTATGCCTCGTCAACTATTGTGGACTATCTGGGATTCCATCAGGTGGGTTGAACTTTTTTTCTTTTCTTTTTCTTTTTTTTTTTGACTGTTGCATGGAACCGTATTGTACTCCGTCCACGGAGCATAAAGTTCATCTGATTTACTCTCATCTGACTCCGAACCAAGTGTCAGACAGAGGTCAGCTCCTCGGGCTGACTCAGCAAGTTCATCCTTCCCCTTTTTCTTTTGTCAATCTTTTTTTCCCTGCATCCCCTTTTGCTCTTTTTCATCTCCTGCTTAATGAGCCAGCGTAAATACTGATAACTATCTTGAGGGCAGAGTGAACCCACCAACTCTTGGCTAAGAGGCCACATAAAGGTGAAGACCTCAGTTTCACCCTGAACTGCACGTGTGTAGTATGTGTGTGAGTGTGAATGTCTATTGGTGTGTTGATAAGTCACCAATGGTTTCACTTCCTTCCTCTCCAGTGGCCATATCAAGCCGGTCATTAATTATGGATGATATCAACACAACATGGCCTCGCAATGCTGAAATCCCGCCTCTCTTTTTTTTTTTTTTAACCACAAACAAAGTGCTTTTCACTGTTTTAAATCCCCCCATTTTGCTCCCACGTACACACACGTACAACGCAACAGATTGACACATTGCAATAGGAATTCGTCTGCAACAGTGCTTCCACATGGATTACAAGTAGACATGGGAAATAATCCACTGCCCTGGAATAGAAATAAAAATTAGATCGGTCTAAAATAAATGATCATATCGCGTGTGTGTGTAAAAGAGGGACAACAAAACTGTGGCAGCCACCTGCTTCTGTCAGCGGTGCCCATCGCGGAGGTTAGGAAACATTTCAATTTTTAGTTTGAAACTTTTAGTTTCCACTTGTCTTTTTTTCTTTTTTTTTTAATGTTTTTGGAATGTCTGCATTCAGTTTCATCCAATAAACATTTTTTTTTTTTTTTTAAAGATTACAAAAACGTGTTTTTCACAGGACGGTGACGAAATGTACTATATACTCTCATATAATACATTTCATCATTATTCACAAATCTGTTTCAAATAATTGGGAAAAGAGCTTTTTGCAACATGGCCCTGGTTGATCTCTTATACTCTGCTGCCACCTGCTGGCCGTTTTTGTAATTACTACCAATAAAGCTTTCTGTTGGCTCTAGCATTAAAAAAAAAAAATAATAATAATAATCTTAAACAATGTATAAATACGTCTTTGGGACCATTGTAATATTTAAAATAGAATGCATACGTTTTGGGAGCAAATTAGTTAATATATAATAATAACTTTTGTAAAAACAAATACATTTTTTTTTTTTAAATAATCATTTTAAAACAAAATCTACTTTTGTGGCTTTGGAACGATATGTAGGACTAACATAATACTGTACTTCAATATTAAAATTATGAGAGTGATGATTTTTCTGAAAAAAAAAAAAAAAGAGTTCTTGCACTTAATGTTTTACTGGTCTTTGAATGTTAATTTTTTTTATGCACCCTTTGTTTCTGGGTTAGGACAGTGATTTAAGTTGCCCATCCCCGGTCGAGGGTGTAGCCAAAACTCTGTCAGCTGGGATAGACTGCAGCTCACCCACAAACCTAATGGACACAAGCAGTAATGGATGGATAATTAATATTGAGACAGTTTATATTTCCTCTCTAATCTAGCCTTGTTGTGAAGTGGTACCAAAAAAAGAGTTTAGCTTTTTATGATCATCAGAGGCAGGAAATCACTGTTTATGGTTTACAAACCATCAACATGACAACTTGAATCTAGTTGTCAAGTGTTGTTGAAGCCCCCAAACAGGTCCCCCCATTGGGAGACATATGTGTGGTTGACAGTCAACAGTTTATTCCTTGCAACAAATCCAATGAGTCTTTTCAAGTACCCGCAGACCATCGCGTTGTATTTCAGACACTGTCAACAAAAACATTCCCACAGACTCTCTCACAACAATTTTTTTGTTTTCAAGTTCCATCGCTTTGCCTTGACAACATGTCATGTCATCCGGCGCCCGCAATTGTAGTCAGAGGGGACACTTATCCCTAATATACCACAGGGACCAAACAGACATGGTAGCACCACAAAAGAAGACAAGGAAACCTCCGACGGCCTTTGATGGTATTTGTTACAGCCGCAGTTTTCCTTTGAAGGGCTGCGAAAGTATCACTTCTTTTCCTTTTTTCGTTCCTCTTCCTTTTCCTCGCTTTTTTTTTAAACATAAACAAAAGTCACTCGATCCATCTGTTGTCTACCGGACTGCCGGTAGGGCACCAAACCGCAGGACGAGGCGCGCGCCGAGGACGCTGGGAACAGATTGTATTTTCAGAGGCAGACGATCAAAAGCCCTCGCGTGCCACCAGTGTGGAAATTATGGAGGGGGAGAGCAGGGAGGAGGCGGAGAGGGAAGAGGAGAAGGTTGAACATGCTAGTGAGGAATATGTCAGGGAATGACAGAAAGCCAAGCAATTGCTGGAAAAAAAAAAAAAAGGACGAGAGCGGTCATCTGCGGACTGCTGTTCGGGAGCTGGTGTCTGTCACGCGAGGTTTGACAAACACAGCTGCCCTCGATGGCCCTGCAGCTGCCCTCAACTCTTACTGTACCGGAAAAAAAAAACGAAAAAAAAGCTGCAGATTGTTTTTGTGTAGTGCGAGTTAAAATACTCTGGGCATCATCGGATGAGTAACCTCCGCGACACTGACTCTAATCCTCCCACCAAAACAACACCTAACCATCCGCATATAAACAATTTCATCATCACATCAAGTACTGTAATTCCGATCAATTCATTTAAAGGAGTGTCATGGAATAATACACCGCCAATGTTTTCTTCCCTCTAGACTGATGTGATGCACCAGAACGTGTTTGACTACATCCACATAGATGACCGGCAGGAGTTCAGAAGCCAGCTCCACTGGGCAATGTGCCCTCCACAACACCAGGGGGCATCAGCGCATCAGGACGCCCAGCTCGCTGCAGGGACTGGTGTGTAATTGAAACAGACTCAACAGCATTTATTTTTTATGATGCCGTGTTAGGGCCACGTATAAATATATTTTTTTAGATGGTGGGAGCAATATTCAGAGAAAAAAAAACTCGCCATTTTATAAAGTCTCAACTTTGTGACTTTATAAAATGGTAAATTTGTGAGGAAAAAAAAACTCCTCGCTTTGCGAAAGTCCACACCCACAGGATCAAACATTTAATTCGGTAAAATTTATATTTACTTGTACATTTATGTTTCTAGAATTATTCTTTATAAATTCATACATTTGGTAATTTTTTTTGTGCAAGTAGCTATTGATGTGTCAAATCTGCTGCTCTCCATCATTCAGATCTAGCTGCCGTGTATAATGAGTAAAGTTTAAATTAAGAATTAAGAATCCTCACATTAGACTAGAACTACACATCATAAGTTGTTTTTTTCTCGCAAATCTGCCACTTTATAAAGTGGCAAATTTTTTAGTTTTTTTCTTGTAATGTTGCCCCAAACTCTAAATATATATATATGTGTATATATATATATATATATATATATATATATATATATATATATATATATATATATATATATATATATATCTGGCCCGAAGACGCTGTGGTATTTCCAGATTGTTGCCCATTGTAACGCAATGAAATTCATGCCCATTTCTGTTATTCTTGGTCGTCTCATTTTTGTGCCTTTACAAATGAAATCACGGCACACTCTGGTTTTGCATTTTAAAGGTGACGAGTTTGTGGTGAGCAGCCTGTTCCACTCCCCAGAGGCGGGGGGCATTCCTCCCGAGCTCTCCTGCTTTCTCAACAGATGTTTCATAGCGAGGGTCCGGTGTCTGTTGGACAGCACATCTGGATTCCTGGTGAGTGACACGAAACGCCGCGCCTGCTATACTGAAACGGTAACTTGCAAACCGAGTCATAAATATGATCTTGGAGGAGATTCAGGTCAATAAAAATAATATGATGCATGTGCAGCATCGGGGTGCGAAGCATTTTAAGATAATTTGGTGAACACAGCGATGGCTTCCTAATAAAGATGCCGGTTCATATCTGACGGCCTCGAAATGGAGACGCAGTGTAAACAACCAAGCAGAATATGGCTTAAGACCATTTTTTATCAGGGTCAGCAGAGTTTACCAATTCCATTCTGGCTGACGTTGGCACACAACGGAAACTCTATATGGCAATTTTCTGTACTGGAAGCCCAATGGTGAGCCAATGTTTACGAATGTTTTCCTCATCAGTCCAAATAATTGCAGCAAGGACACAAAAGAGTCGAGCATGATCAATCATCACGAGACTTGAGAATGAATTGTATTCCCAACCGTGGTTGACTCGAGCCAGTGTGGCGGTCAGCTCTGCGGATGGTCCGTCCAGTCTGACTGGTTGACTGATCCACCATGTTGATACAGACTGGAACATCTCAAAATGAATTCCAGAAAACTGGAAAGTTGGAAATTGCTAACCTCCTGTTTGGAAAAAAAGAAAAAAAAAGAAGTAGTATTGGAGCGCAGCTCAAAGCCTGAGTTTCTACTCGCAAAGATTGGGAGGTGAAACGTTTCCCTTGTGATTTAAAAATAAACAAACCATTTATTTATTTTAATCTGGGATGAGATTGAGCAATTTTGTCCATGTGTCAGTTTGTAAGTAGGGTCATTGTGTTATGGTCTTGTAACATGTGCCTTATGAGGAGCATGTTTGTCACTCTTATGTAGTTGCTATGCAAATGCGATTGTCCTTAATGATGATGTTTGTGAGTCTTATTTTGTCCAGTCACTCTTATGTAGTTGCTATGCATTTTCTATGTTCCTTGGGATGATGAAGTTGGCAGTTGCTATGCAGTTGCTATGTCCCTTTTGATGATTATGTCCCTTATGATGTTTGTCACTTATTGTCTTTGTCACTCTTATTTGGTCTAGTCGCTCTTATGCAGTTGCTATGCAGTTGTCCCTTATGATTATGTTAATTGCTATGCATCTACTATGTTCCTTGTGAGAATGTTGTCAGTTGCAATGCAGTTATGTCCCTTTTGATGAGGATGTCTTTGTCACTTTTATTTTCTTTGTCACTCTTATTTTGTCCAGTCACTCTTATACAGTTGATATGCAGTTGCTATGTCCTTTTTGACGATGCTTGTGACTCTTATTTTGTCACTCTAATGCAGTAGCTATGCGGTTGCTATGTCCCTTATGAGGATTTAATTGCTATGCATCGCTATGTTCCTTGTGAGGATGAAGTTGTCAGTTTCTATGCAGTTGCTATGTACTTTTTGATGAGGATGTCTTTGTCACTTTTTTTTTTGTCTATCACTCCTTTTTTGTCCATTTATGCTTATGCCGTTACTATGCGGTTCCTCTGTCCTTTATGATGATGAAGTTGTCAGTTGCTACGTTCCTTTTGATGATTATGTCCCATGTGATGATGTGTTTGTCACTCTTATTTTGACTAGTCACTAACAGTAAGTAGGCTCCTTTCTGGTACATGGAGAATGCGGAATGATTTGGACGGAACCATATCTGGATTTACACCATTTTAATGGGTTCTTCCGATTTTTCTTTGGTCTGGCCTTCATGAAGGAAGACAACAAACAAACTAACTGGATCCAGTAACAGAATAGGAGCATTCCTTTAATAGCCAAAAAAAAAACAAAAAAAACTTGAAAGGTCTGTGCTGCCATTAATTTGAACCTGGAAAGCAATCATCCCAATTTCCATTTTATTTTGAACCTCCAGTCCTCACAAACCGAGACACTGCCGCCCTCATAATGACGATCAATGCGAAAGAAGCACATAATCATAGACCTGCCTAAAAGTATCGCCTTTTGATGCTCTCTGATGTTCAAACCACAAAATCCTTCCTGTCTCCTGTCCCCAGACAATGCAGTTTCAGGGTCGGCTGAAGTTTCTCCAAGGCCAGAAAAAGAAGTCGGCCTCCGGGGCCCCGCTTCCTCCCCAGCTGGCTCTCTTCTGCATAGCCGTACCCCTTTTGCTGCCCTCCATTACCGAGATGAAAATGAAGAACATGTTAATGCGAGGAAAGAACAAGAGCGGAGGAGGGATCATCTCGGAGCACGGGTAAGAGTGACCCCAGTGTGCATTTGTACCGATTCACGCTGCATCGTTAATGTGCCCAATGATTATCTTAATGTGGGTGCTCCAGTTTCACATTCTAAAATGAATAGATGTGTTTGGAGATTGTACTGCATTAGTCCATAAACATTCGCGTCTGGCCGTCATTGATCTTGTGGTTGTGGATGTTTATTCTGTTTTCAATTTTCAGACACGAATCCTGGAAAAGATGAGTCACGTTTTGAGCGACTCTCCCTTCAACTTATGTGAACTCGAATCTCAATATTTGTCCTTTGAGTCATGTATTAGTTGAGAGTCTCACCAAGTCGCATTTTTCAAGGCCACACAAGATATTTGTATTATCTTGCCGTAGCGATTTTCTTTCGGTTCCAAGGGCAGAAAATTATATTTTACAAAACCCTGCTTGGATTTTCCCCTCATCTCATTTTTCACGCTGTTGTGTCTTCCAGAGAACGAGGGGAACACCTCCGAAGGCACTCCTTCAGTGGCGACGTAGCGGACCCACTCCTCCTCTCCTGTCCAACCCCTGGCGGCACCCAGAGGGGCCACCACACACCCTGGACCCCACTCACCAAAGATAACCTCAAGTTCCGCCCCGACGGCTACTACAACCAGGAAGAGCCCCTCAACTTCTGCAAGTCGTCCATATCGTCCCATAAGGGCCTCGGTCCGGGCCTGGGGAGCGGTTGGCCCCTGCGACCGAACTCGGCGCACCTCCGAACGGGTCAAGGCCTTGGCTACATCCCAACGAACCGCTTAAACAAGAGCGGCCAATACGGGAAGCCGTACCGCCTTTCCCCCAGCTGCCACAGCAGCAGGAACGGCGAGGTGTTTGTCTCCAAACTCTACGGCAGCCTGCAGATTCCGGCGGACCCGGACGCTTACTGCGTGGATTTAGTCAAGAGCGAGAACGGCTACGGCGAATGCTACGACGGCCACTTGATGCCGCCCATTAAAATCGAGCACGATTCCGACTCGGAGAACGGCTGCGATCCCTTCGGCCGACCCTGGCCGCACCGGGATCCGGACGCGATGGACCGTCGCTATGGTAACGGCTTGTACGAGCAGAGCTCCGGCGTCCAGCTCAAATCCGAGGCGGATTACTACGATCTGCAATACTCGCCCTGTCAACGGGGCAAGGCGGGGATCAGCCCGCCGTACAACAACTATCCGAACTATGCGGTGAACAACGGCGGACGCTTGTTGAAATGTGACAAAGACTTGGGCGGCAACGGCGACAACAGTCAGTTCAGCCCTCAGAGACTCGCTCACTCGCAATGCAGTAATCAATCGGTTAACCTCATCGACTCTCACGTCTACCAACAGGAGCCTCAAAAGCCCTACATGCAGCAGGACTTCAACAAGCACGGCACTTACGAGTTCAAAGGTCACGGGCTGATCCATTCCATCAAAAGGGAGCCCATGGACTCGCCGCCCTGGTCCGAGGGCGGCCATGACCTGAGCCAGCCCATGATGGTCGGCCCGAGGAACATTATGCCATGTGTGAGCACGGGGCACCACAAATCCAGCCCGTACGTTTATATGCCCTAAAAAAAAAAAAAATGTAGTGCAGTATCCGTGTTGTCCGACACATTTACCAGCATCAAATGCAGAACGTCAACATTCTTCCATTCGAAGAGGACACAAGCCAGGCTCAGGTTCTACGTGTTAATGTTGTGACAATCAAAAACTGAATCAAATGTATGAATTTTGTCGTTCCGAGCACTTTTGGATTTAGCGACGAGTCGACTAACGCGCCATTTATCTCACCTGTTTTGCTGTGATATTGTCAGCCAATTTGAATTTTCAACAGACGACTCACCTCCGCCACTGACTCACTTCTGTTTGCTGTCCGAATGTGCTTGAAGATCTTTGGACCTTAGTGGTAGTTTTGTACGTTTTAGCACTTTAACTACAAATCGCCCACAAATGACAAACACTGGGATTGTTTCTATGCAACAAAATACATCAGCGTGCATAATACACGTTGGCTCATTTGAGAATAGGTCCAATAAAATATTCAGCGGAGCCTCTATCGAAGATGCTGGTCGACTTGTTTAAATCTAGATCATCTTCCCATGGAAAAGAACTGAAAATGTAATTAATCCATACCAGTGTTACTGTAGCTATCATAAAATCATTCGAATGACTCGGGTGAGCGAATGCTGATTATTTATACCCAGGATTTGATTTAGCGTGTTGAGTCAAGATTTTGATTCAATAATGGGTAAAAAAAAAAATAAATAAATAATAATACCCATACTGATGAGTTAAAAGTTACCAGGTTATTAATTTAGCTGCGATAACAAAAGTAATTTCATTATCAACATTTTCTAATAATGTTCCATAAAATTGAGTTCAACTTCAGTATCGAATGGTGAGCAGCTTCAGCATGCCCAAATCCAATCACCAATTAAGCCAATTTAGATTTTAATGAAACTTGGTGTACTTGTTGATAATAATGGCACAACACTAAATGTCGAATTTTAGGTCAATCGGAGTAGGGGTTTGGGAGCTACGGCCCGCCAAATTTGGCATTTTGGGGCAAAAAGGGGCGTGGCCACCTTCCTTTGAACCCTTGTATCTCAGGATCTTCTTGGTCAATCTTTACAATTCAGGTATTGTTGGAAAGGGTATTTAACAAGGATTCCAGATATCATATTTTAGTAATTTGACCTTAAAATTGACCTTGTATATCGCGTGACCTTAAAATTAACAAAATGGTGACATATGCTCTCTACTAGATATAAACGTTTCTGAGATTTTTTTTGTTTTTCTTTAGCAGAAGTCAAAGTATCCATATCCTCAAAAAATGTTGATAATTTATATTTTTTTTAGTTTCCAAGGGTACCAGCATCCCAGAATGGACTCCCCTCTACAGAAACCTGACAGTATTCTTGAGTCTATGCAGTTTGCAGTTAATTGACCAAAACATGTCAAAGTGGTGATTCTGTTGCAGCTTTAAGTATTATTCACTACACTTGGTTAACAAAACTCATGGTTAACAAAATGGCCGTCGTGAGTGTCAAAAAAATGGCGAAGGGTTAAACGAGCACATTGTAAACAAAAGGTTTTTTTTGTTTTTTTTTAACTTGTTAGTAGAAAACTGAAGGAGAATCTCGTCTGTTGTTGACATTTTAGTCTTCTATCAAAGCGCACAATAACATCTTGACCTTAGAAATAATATTATTGTTAAATATATTAACTTATGTTGGCTTATGTTGTACAGTTTAGTGTTCACTATGAGACCAGCATTTCATTGCAGATATGACTTCTTTTTTTTTTTTTTTTTTTTTCTGTTAATGATGTGCTTGAGTCAGAGGTCTTCACAAATCCGTGTTTTTGCACAACTAAACGAAAAGCACCAAATTACTTCAATGTCACAGCCTCAGTTTGGTGTCGCTACTGTGGTCGGTTTTGAAAATTGCACTACTGAGAGTAGTTCAGTTGAATTTTTTTTTCTTTTTTGTTTTGTTTTTTTAACGAGTCAACACACGAGTACATTGTGTCACTGTATTGAATTTGTCTTGCTCGATGTGTGTGTTCATTTCATGAAATGTTTTGATGATTTGTATTTATTGTAAGGCAAAAGGTGTATAATTTAAAAGCTGCAGTTTGAAGGCTTTTCTCTGTCTATGGCAAATCCATTTGGCTTTTTCTTGCTAGCATTTTGATAACTGTGTTTAAAAAAACAAAAACAAAAAAACTGCCCTACTTGTGTCATTGAGTAGGTAACTGCAAAGTAGTGAACACGGTGTAAATAAATATGCAGTCTTCCAATGTTTCTACGTGTTTTTTGCAAATGAGACTTATCTATTAAAAGACTTTTCTTTATGGAAAACATGGCAGCCGTCTTGTTCTTTTAGACATTTGCAACTTGTAACAATGAGGACAAACATTATAGAAAAGTCAAGTGAGTAGGGTGTTGCACGTAAAAAGTTGGAAATCAGATTATCTTTAATGGAAAAAAAAAAAAAAAAAAGCTTTTGTGCTGCTGTTTTGGTTAGCAACAGAGGTCAGATTGGCTCAGGATTTATGGACTACATTAAAGTCACTCATGTCATCAGTTTTACATGCAATAAACAGCAAACCTCTTGCATTGATGCCTTAATTCCAATTCTACTAATTCAATCATGTCCTTTTTCGAAACAAACGAGATACAGTCCTTGTCTATTTAGTGCCTTTTGAATATTTCAAGTCTACGAAATGCGGTCTCATCCTTCAGATTTGTGTCTCTATTAATAATGAATGGTGGCCGGAAGACAATACAGAGTATCTGTCGCCACGTGCGCAGATCAATGAAAGCAATTGAGAGCATTGAACTCTTGAATGTGGTCATCGGTGGGATGCAGAACTAAAATGAAAGGATTGATGAATATGCCCTGGAGGACAGGGTCACGTTGAAAGGTCAACTATTCGTTCAAATATTCGAATATGGGTTGTGCATGAGGACCGTTAGTCACACACATACTCACTGGACACTTCCATTAGGTGCACCAGCATTTATTAAATAGATGATAAAAGACCAAAATGTTTTTTTTTTTTAAATAAAATGACTCTTATTTATATATGCATCACACAACGGCTTTTGCATGACAGGTTTAAGAGCAAGTAAAGAGGTGTTCTTGGTGGGAATTTTCTACCTGAAGGCGCGATCAGAGAGGTTACATCAGGTCAGACGCCCAACCTCAAACACAAGCTGCCGCCTACTGGACAAGGTCGCGCATTGCAGAGATCTCCTGGAATTTTCCCAGTTCCAAAGTGACAGAATGAATGTGGCAACATTTTGATTATATTAAACACACAAAAAATGTATATTGCAGTTTGGCCATGACAAAACAAAACGTTCATGATTAACTTTGTGCCATATAAAGCATATCATTGAGCCTAGAATTGCATAAAATGGAGCGTGTCCAACGGAGTCTGGAATTCTGACAGTTTAAAAGTTTGTTTGAACCTTATCAATAAAAAATTTGCAACATATATGTGCTTTTAAGGAGTCACTACTATATATAAATCAAGATGATTTGACTATGTGCCCTGCAAATGTGTGCACATATAATTTCTGTGATTTTCTGAAACAGCATAATTTATATGAGAAAACAAGCATGTCAAAAAAAACTGTTGTCGGTCTTCATAATGAAGGTCCAATCGGGGTGAAAAGCTCTTGTGCATCCCTGTGAGGTTTATTCAAACTTCAGTGGCTTCACGTTCACTTTTGGCCTGTAGTGTACGATGAGCTGTACCAAGATGAAGCAGTTAACAATCAGGAAGAGCAAACCGGCCAGCCAGATGAACAGAAAAGTGTTGTAGCCCTCAAACTCCAGGAAGTAAGCCGGGAGCAACCATAATCCCTGATGATGAGAAAATAGGAATGTTATGTTTTTGTTACTGACACGCAATATGATCAATATAACAAGTTGGCAGTCTCTCAAGTTGAGTAAATAAACTCACACAGCCGTTATTGAGGAATTCTGGTGTTTTAAAATCAAGATTGTCACCTGTCCAGCAAACCAGAGGAGCAGCAGTCCCACTCCTTGTTTCAGTGAAAGACTCAAATGAGGGATGACCAGAGGAAGTAAACTCAGGTACCACAGGAAGTACTACCAAAAAAATGGGCAAGTTTGTAACGATTACGATTTAGTTACTACTAGAATAAAATAAAAAAAAATGTCGAGACGAAAAGTATCATCTTGACTTTGACCTCCATACCTGCGATGTGCAAACTTTGTTGAAAGTGACAAAGGTCGCCGTATGTAGGAAACAGCAGAAGGTCAGGTCACGGTGAAATGCCCATGACGTGACCAGAATGAGGATCAACTGTGGCAGGAAAGCTGCCAGTCCAAGCCACTGGCTCCACCTGCTGTCTGCAAAACAAACGACAGCCTAATGCCGATGCCGTAATTCTTTTCAAAGGATGAACCTAAAATGCACTTTAACCCTCAGGTGAACTTTATTTGTTCTCTACTTACCTGCAGTAAGGTAGAGCATGTAGAAGTATGGAGAGAAGTTATGTCGAATATCTCTTCTGGTTAGATGATACAAGTATGTCTCGTGAAGGAATGTCCAACCATAACTGGAATAAAAATTCATCTGTATTTAAGCTGCAATTATTTATAACTCTGGAAGTGGAATCACACTTCAACATACTGTGCATCAATTTGATTATTGCTCTTACATGTAATAGAAAATTGCTGTGAGGGTGCAAAAAAGACCTGCGGCCACACTTGCAAACCAAAACAATTCCTTGTTGAGGAAGCTTCCCAAGAAGCGAATGATGCTCCTCCCATTTTTTCGATCTTCCTGTCCTCTGATGTGCGGCGTGCGAAGAGTCAGTATGATAGGAAGCGCGTAGGTGATGGGGTAGATCTTCATATGAACAGAGAGGCCGTAGAGCAGCGCTGCCCATGTCATGCGCCGGCCTATGAAACAGAAGGCAAAAGTATTCGTTAAAGTTGTGCTTTTCAATTACTTTTGTAAGAAAGAAGTGATGTGATTCATCACCTTTAAAACTACCCATTTTCCACATCATCTTTTCATAAACTTACCCTCTATACAAAGAAGGGTCCCGAGCACCAAAGCGGCCAGTATGGACTCAGCATTCCCTCGGCTGGAAACTCCCATTGGCAGGGGGTTGAGGAGCCACAGCGAACAAACGCGACGTGCCGTCTAATCAAAACAATTTTGTATTTATTTTTTTAATCAGCCAAAATAAGAAACACATTCTCCCATTAAAGACGAGCACTAACATACTTTTAAAAAGTGTGTTGTCGTGTGAGGTTGTAAAACTGGAAATACTACCGATCTAAAACACATTTGTGATGAATGCTTTCATTTGACCATAAGTGTAGTCACTTATGTTATGTTCCTAATCCTCTTCCGCATGAAAAGCATCAGTGTACACACCTCAGAGCCAAGACCTCGCAAGCAAAGGATTCTGTAGATCAGCAGTCCGGACAGCACGTCACACAGGATGAAAACAAGCTTGCCAAACACCATGTGGATATAAATGTTAGGAGTGAGCAGCCAGGCAAGTAGAGGCGTGTATCGATAGGTTGATCTGTTGTACGGGGACTCGCCCTGGGAACACATTTATCATGTATTACAATGATAACAGTAGTAATGTCTTTCTAATGCTTTAAAATTGTTGACAGTTTGCTTTTAAACTTTTAAAGTTTGAGGAAAGGGATGGATGGGATCTATAATGCGAAGACACAACTATTATGATAGTTAGACTGACGTAACATGTCCAGCTAAAATTATGACTGAAGTTAAGGCTACCTTAGTCGTGAATCTCGCAGCATCCGTGAAGACGTGATAGTCAATGTCAGTGAACTTCACTACCATCGTCCTGTCGTGGAAATCTCCATATGCGACCAAGGCGAGTCGTATAGCGAAAGAAGCCGTGAAGAGGACATGCTTCTCTGTCACTTTGGATATTAGCCTCTCCATCGCTACGAAAAAGAAAGTAGTACTTCTACTTTGGCATATGCTAGCTACGATAATCCAAGTCCGCTTCTGTTGGCCGATATGGCGTCTTTTAAAGTTGCTGTCACGTTTGCATTGTTTTGATTCTCGATTTCACCCCCAGCCCCCCAAAACATTAAATTTTTACGATTAATTAATGTATGCCTCCTGTTATTGATCGTGTAAAGGCATTGCGTTCCTGTAAAAACAAAACAAAAACATTCAATTCCGGAAATAAACCGGAAGTGTCATTATTCCTTATTCCGCCGCATTGGCTGTATAGCGCCCCCAAGTGTGCAGAAGGGAGACGCTTTTGTTTTTTGTTTACTCCAAGTGCAAGTGCTGTACAAATATTTAAGAAAAAGACTGTTAAAGGTTAAAAAAATAAGTAAATGACAACAGTACGTAATTTGTGTTTAAAAACACTTTTATTGCATACATAAAATAATGCGTTTAGATAATATAGAATAGCTGAGCTGTTGGTATTTCTACATTGACTTTGGTTTATTTTTGCATACTGTACTGTTTTGGAAACTGTATATTCCTAATCGGAATATGCACAATGTATCATCATATTATGATTCTCTTTGGTTTCATACAATAAATGGAGCAATGAGGATTTAACAATGAAGTTTGTTTTCCGAGCATTTGTAGTAAGGTTGAATGTAGAACTTGTACAAAGTACAGTACTGGAAGCACCAACATGTACCCACGTACAAGCGAATGTTCCCACAGTAAGTGGCAGTGAGCATAAATGTAGAAGCATCCCGGAATTACATAGGAGGCTTAGTCAGAGATTACTGCAGCGGTTCAGACTAAGTAAGTAGCCCAATAAAAAGCGTAACCACCGCTGGTAATGAACAACGCAATTTAATGCTCACACAGGGGAGCAGTATCGGCCAGCAAAAAGGACAGTCAGGGTCGGGTTATGCCGGATGAAGAAGAAGAAGGGGTGGTCAGCGATGAATGTGGGCGTTATCAGAGCGCAGCGCAACATCACGATGGCAGCAGTAGCTGCGGCAGCCTCGGTTCCCTCCTCGTTCACCTCGATGAAAGCCTTGTGGATGACTTTTGACAATGTCAGGTCATTGGCGGGAGACATGCCTGAAAACATAACGGATTCAATTGAACTGTCGATTATGATTACAATTGTGAGAGATCCTCCAGGTAAAATTCCTACCAGAAAAATCACTCTTTGACATGTCGAAGGCGTCCACCATTCCCATGCTCATCAAGACATTCTTCATGTCGTAGTTCTCTTCCATCTTGAATCGGGGCAGGCCCACCCGGACCTCGATTTCATCCATCTTGTCGGCACGGGTCCACTCCACAAAGTTGTTATAGTTCAGATTCTTCTCGATCTGTGTTGAATAGAATTGAACTAAAATTTTCCTGTATCACAAAACAAAATGTTGTGTATTTGTGTCTTACCTTACTCAGACCAGTGGAATTGTCCTCTATGTCATTGGGTAGAAAGATGAGCATGCTGAGCTCCTTCCCTATGTAAGGCATCTCCAAGATCTGCTCATCAGAAGGTTTGTTTATGTTTTACATGTCGTATGAAATGTGTTGTGTTCAGGTGGAAAAAGATCGTAGTACCTGGCAGTTGATTTCAGGGATGAAGGCGAGGTGGAATTTGGCTTTCTGGTGCATCATCTTCACTGGTTTGGTTGCATTCTAAAAATAACAACAATGAGTGAAGACCATAAATGAAGTGACTATGTGGAATAAATTCAGCAATAATATGTTAGAAAAAAAGCAAAGATGGGGGGCGATTTAAGAAGTCTTCGTTTGTGAATAAAGAATTCGGCTAAACATAAAATTAAATTATAGCAATTCTTTGTTCTTGTCTTCAAGAAAAGTTCCAAATGTCACAATGTCTGTTGTTATAAGTCGAAGAAAAAAAAAAAAAGAAGGCGGCCATTTTGCCACTTGCCGAGTAAAAATGACATCATAGTTGCACTGGTAACAACCAATCACAGCTCATCTTCAGAAAATAGGTGATTCGTGATTGGTCGTTGCCTGAACCTTTAGCAACTGTGATGTCATCTTCAGTCGACAGTAAGTGGCAAAATGGCCGCCCCCTGAGATGGCTGGATTTTGCTGCATTAACTCTCATTCCACAAATGTAATACAAATCAGAATGTCATGTTTAGACTAGTAGTAAGGTCACACATAACATATTCCCTTGTAAATACGGCAACTAAATATCAGTGCCCTTTTTGCTCATGTGTCAACGCCATGCTCACGACAAGTTCAAACAACTCAGAGCAAAGTTCACTCTCATTTTTCTTCCATCTGTGAATCATTTCTAAGTTACAACAGGCTAAATGAGTGGTTTGTCCACGTAGGCGTGGCTGCAATTAAGCAATGTGAAATTGTACGAGTTTGAGCCAAACTCAGCCACTTTTTCAGTTGCAACTTGATGCGGGAACATTCTGTTCATGTCCTTGTATGTGAGCCAGACTATTCAAAGAAAAAAGTTATCATTTTGGGTGTGTATTATGAACAGGAAACCAGGAAGGAAACCAATATTAAAAAGTTTCCATTGTTCTGCGGAATGTGTTGGTGCAGTGCTACCTTGTTAAGCCTAAACTGAGCGTCGCGTGTGTCGCTCTCCTTGAATTTTTTGTTCCAGTTGCCTTTAAAGTAGATGGCGTTGACCAGCACCAGCCTGGTCAAGCTGTCCAAAACACCGCGGGCCAGCACATCCTTAATTTTACCTGGTAAGCAACAAAGAGGACAAGAGTTGAAACATTGTGGAGGTTTGAAGCCAAAAGTTGAAAATTGTGTCTTGTGTGTTAATTCCACCTTGTGTCTCGCTCTCAACCCATTTGTTGATGCTGAGCCGGGCTACCTCAAAGTTTCTGATAAAATCCACAGTCTCCAGCTCTGCTTTGTAGTGCGTCCTTGTGTCTTTTAAAAAGTCCTGAAACCATCAATAAAAAAAAATTATGTTTAACAATATGTTTATTTTTGTGACGGTAGCCTGAGCGCAGTGTTGTTCAAATTAAGGCTGTTTGTGGCCCACCATCCATTTTTTGAGCGGCCCACAAATTTGTGTTATATGCCGTAGAACAGGGGTGTCGAAGCTTTTTCCTCCAAGGGCACATACAGAAGAACTTTTTTTTTTTTTTTTTTTAAACTTTAATTCATGTTGTCAATTACACCAAAATCAGTCAATCAAGCAATTGCATTTTGTTTATAAACTATAAATATATACCATATGTAGTAGTAGTAGTAGTAGTAATAATAATAATAAATTATAAATTGTAAAAAAACAAACAAAAAAAACCACTAATATATTTTGCAAAACTGCGAACTGATCAGCTTTTTATAATGCAAATACTTAAGATTTTACAAGATTTTGGGGTGGTCAAGAACCGCACTGAACAGGACCCGAATCCAATCTCTACATTCCGAAGCAAAACTGGAACAATCTGTCCTAAGATGACTATTTTTTTAAAGCAGCTACTTGGGAATCATTCTTGTGAAAAACATTTTTGCTTGTAAAAACTCACCATAGTGTTATGTAGAGAAACGTTACTATGATTGTAAATAGTTAATTTGCATCTTTGCATGTTTAGAAAAGTTCTACAGAAAATAAAGCAAATATATTTGTAGTTTGTATAATCTTTAGTATATGCCGCAGACCCCGGGCCATAGTTTGGACACACTGCTTTAGCCAAAGTTGGCAGTGTTAATGAAAATGAAGGCTTATTATCTTTGTAAAAGCAATATTTTTGATACACCTATTATATCAGATGAAGGCAGATTGTGTAGATTTCACCTCCCTCATTCTTCATTCACACAAAAGCTTTTATGACTCATATCTGTGACTCTCACTCCCTTTCACCCATCTTTGCAGAAACAAAAGCTGCTTTCTTCTGGAATGCGCCGCGTGCTGCGACACAAACCTCAACAAACGGGTACGACTGCTCCCCGTACAGTCTGTTGGCAATGCTGAGAGCATACGGCGAGTCTGGCTTGTTGAGCGCAGCCAGCAGTTTGGCAAAGTCGGCGTGAACCCGATCCTCCTGGCCCCTGGTCTGCAGACACTGTGGAGCAAACAGGGTGATAGGTTAGAGCAATCAGACTTTATTGTTGATTTAATCAATGAATAACTATGCTGACCTGCAAATACAATTAAATCAACGGTTATTGATGGAAAACTTTTACACAGATACAAGCACATGCTATGCCACCACCAAGATGTTATTTCTGTTATTTCAGCCCTCGTGTACTTTGTGGAATGTTTTAGAAAGTATTGTGTGAGTTAAGAAGAAATTGGCATTTCACAAAAATATTATTACAGAAATATTTGTCTTATCAAAATGTCGTTGTCAGCAGCCACACCAGGAAGAAACCATAAAAGAAAATGATGGCCAAAGTTTGAAGGCCTTTGTGTGTCTCTCTCTCTATGGCCTCGCCCAGCATCAACCAACACCACCCCGACCAGCAGTTAGTAAAGTGTTCCTCATGCTTGCAATAGTCGAGTTGCTATGGATGTTACCACCTTCGGCAGCGATATGGTCTGGACTTGCTGCATTTGCATCATTGAATGTGGCTGAGGCGTTTGCTCGGTGAAACGGAGAACCTGGGGGGGTGCAAGTGGTATTGTTCATTGGGATAGACATCAGGATGTGTGCAGGATATGGCAATCCGATCCTTCCGCAGAGAAGTGCAAGGTGTGAAGTTACTCCAGACAAGTTTATTATCCTGACACTACAAGTTCCCCAAATTATTTCATATAATTCTGTTATATATAATAAAAGTTTTTTTGTTTTTTTTTATGCTGACAATTTCAATATTCGCTCAGTATTAAAACACAAAAATATTCATTTTTCCTTTACTTTATTTGGTTAAAATGTTTTTTTTTTTAACCTCAAACGTCGCAGACGCACAAGTTTAGATTATTTTTAATTATTAATTAAAAAAAATACATTATTTTTTTTTTAAATAAAGAAATAACTACACATTCTGAAATCATCTGTTGCTGTGCCCATCCCTGTTTTGCAACTGCAACCACAAATAATAACACATTTTTTAAATGAAATGTGTCAAGTCTTTGTGTGCCAGATGTTTTTGCTTGCAAAACATGTTTATCAGAGACTGAGTGCATTTCAAAATGCTCATTGATACACGCCTTGCCCTCTGCCCTTGTACCGTCAGCAACTTATCAACTGGCTGAGTGCCAAATGGGTTTTGAACACAGTTTGCGGTCATGCACACGCACGCGCATAAAATGTAGTGCATGCAGCAGCTCGGACCTGTCAGGGTGTGCCTTTACTTTGGCGATCCTTTTGTAAAATTACACTTGGTGTTTGCAGAATCAAGTTTCACCTACATTCCAACTTGTTGCTTTAAGGGCAGGGCTGCTTTTGCCAATAGTGAAAAATGACATCAGGAAATAAGGGACTTTTTTTTTTTTTTTTGACAGTGAAATTTTACATATATTTGTCATACTATCATTTAACACCCATACAAACCAAAAGGACCACTGCGAGGATACAATGCTAATATTAATTTAAAAAATTACCATTAAAAAATTTTGTGAAATAGTGTAATGACTTCAAGCACATTCGCAAACCGCCATACTTCCTTTAATAGTATAATCATATCATAATTAAAAAAAAACAAAAAACAATGAAGAACAAAGTGATTATTCATAAATTACAGCGTGTGCATGCTTTTGTGTGCGCGCGTGCCCACTACCTCTGACATCTGTTTTTCAGTGTTGCCCCCCGACCCCCGCATCACCATGCCAAGGGCGGAAGAGATGCTAAGAGGGGAAAAGAAGACATTCGCAGTCTTGTCATTGTAGCTCAATTTGTTCAGTAAATCCAGAAAGAACTTGGTGTTGGCCTCGGAGAGAGGGCTAGATGATGCCATCGTGTCTGGGGGAGAGAGAAAAAAACACACACAAGTGCAGAAGATAGGCAGTTATAGAAATATTTCAGTTCTAAATCTTTATCTACACACACTCAATAGACTAGTCTGGTAGCACATATTAGTTCTTCCATAGCTGAATACAGTTGTGTTGGTAGGAGTTGACTGCAAAATTTGAACAATTAAAACCATATTGAAAAGAAAGGGGGAAAAAATGCGGAGTGGTGGAACTTCGGGGCAAATGCTGCTTGTTGCGCAATCATGCAAAGACTTACAGAAAAAAAAACATCTTTCTTTGCATCCCTGATTTTTTGACATGGTGATTTTGCAGTGGTCACGTAATATTTTTTCCCACACCTGCACCACCGTATCTTACGTTTTGATGTGTTGAAAATCAACCATACCCAAACTTCCTGTATACAATTCAATCTACATCACTGCACTGTATATCAATAATAGTATATCAATAATAGAACGGTCGCTGTCAATAAATTACCCTTTCGTTCGGAGTTGAATTACTTACCGCTACTGACAGACGCTTTTGCACAAGTAGTCAGCAAACGAAAAAACGGAGGCTGTCAACTCAAAACTCTGTTTTTAATATATTTTTGACACGCCCAGAAACTTGTCACCGAGAAGTAGCTTCCGCGTTGATGACGTAATTTCCACGGAAGCCGAAAGGGAAAATAAATCCGCATCCAAATCCATCCATTATTCCATCCATTTTCTTGACCGCTTCTTGCTCACAAGGGTCGCGGGGGGTGCTGGAGCCTATCTCAGCTGGCCTTAGGCAGTCGGCGGGGGACACCCTGGTCTGGTTGCCAACCAATCGCAGGCATCCAAATCCACACATTGAAATTAATTTTGTGAAAAAAAATACACATTCGCTTGTTGTTGATATTTTTGTTAGACACTAACAAACGTTTGACTTTTGCAATTTATCTACTGTATTTCCAATTAATTTGTTTTAAGAAGCTATGAAATAAGTGTGAACCGTATACAGTAAACACAATGCATTTTGAATCGATGTACAAACATCAAATGCAGATCACTTGCCATATTCTCTATTGATTTAATATATATTACTGAATTGCTTGTGAAATGTTGCGAACAACATTTTAGTGCATACAATAACTCAACAGACACATATGTGATATAGAAGCTGCACACACTGTCAATATTTATTCAACTTGTCATGCTACCACAGAGCAAAACATAAAACCGCCAGAAAAAAAAAATCCCAGATAAATTTCCACTTTGTTATTAATGATCGATGATTGCCTCTTCCCCAAATAGATAGATAAAGAGATACTTTAGTTTCATGTGAGGGGAATTAAATGATGAAATAAGATAGCTAAAGTTCTGTTAAATGAATTCATTGCAGAAATGCACCATACAAGCTCACTCGGGGGTGGTGTATTGCCCAGCAAACAAGATTGTAGTGGACGGGTTATGTTGGATGAAGAAAAAGAAGGGGCGGTCAGCGATGAAGACTTTGGGGACTTTAGATACCCCCACTGAGGTGCGTTCCACAACAATGACAGCAGTGGCTGCGGCGGCCTCCGTCCCCTCCTCATTTACCTCCACAAACGCCTTATGGATGACTTGTGACACTGCCAGGTCATTGGCAGGAGACATGCCTAAAACAAAAACCCCAAAATATGTCTACATATGGTATTCAATAGTAATTATTTGTGTTTGTACTACAGCAGCATTGTTTTTTTGTATTTATTTATTTATTGCCCACTTTTTACATACTGTAGATGCAAAAAGGATGATGTTAGATGTATAACTTGTCTGTTGAGTTCCAGAAAAGATGCATCAGAAATGGTTCATGGACATGGCCTTCTTACCAGATAAGTCACTTGTATTTTCATCAAAAGCATCCACCATGCCCATGCTGACCAGGACATCCTCTAATTCGTAACGGACCTCCATCTTGAATCGAGGAAGGCCCACATCAACCTTCACGTCAAGCTCCATATTCTTTGGATTTGTCCACTTCATAATTTTCTCATGAGTGAGTTCCCGCTCCAACTATCGAGGTGACAAATATCAAATGAAATAATAGCTTGTTTAATATTGTGCATGTTTTTTTTTAATCTCATTAAATATGTAAGCTGTTTTACCTTCTCCAAGCCTGTTGTATTATCCTCTATTTCATTGGGCAGGAAGATGAACATGCTGACATCTTTCCCTTCATAAGGCAGCTCTAGACCCTGTCCAAAAATTATTACATTTTCATAAAAAACACACACACATTGACATTCCCTTCTACGAAGACATTGTTCTTGTTCTCCAATTTGATTAAGTTGATGGGTATTTGATTTTATTGGTTTCATCAATATTGGTGTGGAAGCTGGATGATCACAAGCATTAAAGGTTGTTTTTATTACCTGGCAGTTTAACTCAGGGATTGCGATGTAGTTGAATTTACTCTTCTGGTACATCATCATCACTTTCTTAGTGTCATTCTAAAGTCAAAATGAAAAAAAGTACAGTAAACATATCAACATGGTGAGAGGGGAAAGTGTACAGCTCAGCAAGCAAATTCATATTCCTCATAGTTATAAACTTTACCTTATTGATTCGAAACTGAGCTTCACGAGTCAACTTTTCATCAAACTCTTGATTCCATATGCCTTTGAAATAGATGGCATTGACCAGCACCATCTTGGTGCTGCTTTTTAGCTTTTTGATCAGGTCCTTGATTTTACCTGGCGAATGAATGTTACTGACATTTCTCATTAGGTTTTAGATATGAGATCTTGATACATATCCAGTATGTAATGTCAAAGACGTACAAACAGAAAAGTGCATGAACAATGTGACAAATGAAATAAAATGGCTCCCTTCGAGTCATACTGCCCAACAAATGGATATCCACATTATTACCACCACTGCACATTTTATTTAAAAAAAAAAATCAAATCAAAAAAACAAAAAAACAAAGACTCATTCATACCTGTGCCTGCTTGACAATCAATGAAATGCAAATTCAAATGAGAGCACCACACCTTGTGTTTTCTCTTCCACCCAGCTGTTAATTTTGACCTTGGCCGCCTCTGAATTAGTCCTGAAATCTACAGTCTCCAATTCAGCATGGTAGTACTTCCTGGTTTCCGTAAGGTAGCCCTGGAAAGCACGATAATGTGAAAGATTGCAATTGTGGCAGTAAATGATGAATTCTGAACATAATTTTATTTTCACAATCAATATTTATTTGTTTGAAGCAGTTTCCTTTGTGTTTCAATTAGCAAGTGAACGTGTTGCAATTAAACTTTTATAGTATTATCCAACAAATTAATCATTTAGCTTTTTTGTTTGTTTGGATGTTTGTTTTTTTTGCTTAGTTTCTGCCTGCTATCATAAGTGATTTGCATTTTTGGGGGGTCGTGGGCGCTCACCAGTAGTTGTTATTAAAGTATTAATTAACTATTATAACTAATTATTTCTTCAAATGATTATAACCAGAACACACACCTCATCAAACATGTAGGTTTTCTCGCCATACAGCCTGTTGGCAATGCTGAGGGCATACCCAGTCTTTGTCTTGTTGAATTCGATCATAAGTTGCTGAAAGTGGGCGTGGACGTCATCCTTACCTTCGCCGCCGTATAGAACCTGTGGACAAATAGAGGAAAATTAAATATCTGTCATGCTGTGAAACTCTGTATAACCTTGGCAATCCGTCCCACCCCACATTGCGCTTATTCTGGCGTCTACGCATTGGCCACCAGGGGTCAGTATAATACAGCGATAGAGTCACACACAGTTTCACATCTACTAGTGGTTTTTCACAGATGATGAATATGTGCATGTCAGTATTGTTATACTTTCTGCTGAGAAAGTTTGTCTTTAAATCAATTGCTTCAATCAACATTGATGTACAGTATTCTTTAGCTTGTCCATTATGTTTTTATATTGTGTTAGCATTGAGCTAGTGGGCTTTTCTCAGGCAATTGTGTGTGTCAGATAACGAATGCTGTAGTTGTTGCATATTGCACCTTTGTTAGATATGGCGGCAGCTTGCTGGACTGTCGTAGCTGCCACTGCATCTGTTGCCGCGTCCTCATTTGCATTTTCATTGGAGACTGCATCATCATCTGTTCTTGTTCTTCCTCCGTTGGTTGCGTGGCCTTTGTGAAGCAGAGGACCTGTAGGCAGAATCAGAGTAGTTGCAACTGACATGAGTTAGGTTTCCATTCCCTCATTTAGACTTTCAAACTGCACATATTAGAGTTCACAACTTGTTGATTTTATGTTGCAATACAACTCATTACCCACACTGATTGGAATGTATTCGGTTCTATTTTGAATGTGTGCCTGTATCAACATGTTACCTGATATGAATTGTTGCTTTGCACAACTGTATTACCTCTGACATTTGCGTGGCTGTGTTACCCCTGGCCCCCAGCATCACCATGGCCAGGGCTGAGGAAATGCTCACGGGGGAGAAGAAGATGTTTGCCGCCGTGTTCTCCTCACTCAGCTTTTTAAACAAAGCCAAGAAGAACATCGTGTTGGCTTCGTTTGTGGGGTTTGGTGTTGCCATTGCGTCTGATAGAAAGACAAGAAAGAGCACGATTTCACAGAATGACACAAAGCCATTGTTTTTACATTCTGGCCACCCCGTGCATAAAATATGTCTCAAACACAACATTAATCCGAATGCCATTTTTAGACATGGGAGCACATGGAATATATTATTGCACAGACAATTTTTGAATTGACTTCCCCTTTTAATCACTGGATTTTAATTTATTCTTGCACTTGATGTAATGCAGCTATACAACAATTGCACCCTGCTCGCCGTGAATATTGAAGGGACAATGATGTGAAAACATTGCAAGGTTTGAATGATTTAAATTCTATTCGCTGGTTCTCTTTGAATAAACGAAGACGAAACTAAACTTATCAGTTGATCAATCCAAATATGTTGCATTACATTTGATCTATAAATTATTTACATTTGTATATTTTAAAAGACGAAATGCTGTACTTACAGAGTCTGCCTCAAGACAACAAGTCAACAAGCAAAACTTGTTGTGACTGACACTATTTGCTGCAATTATACACAACTGCCACACCCTGAGTTCAGTTATTTCCCAAGAACGTTGATTCACACCCAGCAGTGGAATGGGTTTGGTCTGTTCCACAGGCAAACCCATGGCCCGTCCTTTTTAGCCAAAAACATTAAGCAGGAAAGGTCTAGCCAACAAGTAGAAATAAATAAGGTTTATAAATTGTAAAGTGCACAAACTAAGCAAATAAAACAGTTGGAGCCATAATGCTTTACTTCACGAGAGGAAGCTTTGTTGAACTGTCGGTTCCATTTTCCTTTGAAATAGATGGCGTTGACCAGCACCATCTTGGTGTCGTCTTCCAGATTGCCGATCACGTTCTTGATTTTACCTGGTGAATGTTAATGAATTTATCGTTAATGTTTTAGATATGAAATCAGATCATGCACGTAATGTAAAGTCTAGGTAGCAAAGCTCATGAAACAATGTTTTTCCGGTTGTATGTGCTTACTGTCAGAGAAACAAGTGGACATGTATCGGCCTACTTAGACATACTTAGACTTACAACATATACAGTCAATTGCTATGACACTAAAGCTTGCAATTAAAAGCAACACTTCAGCATTTTACGCATCAACATTTATTTAAAGGAGTTTACTTTGTTTCAATTAGAGACTGTAAATGTTGTCCAACTTATTTTTGTACTATTATAGACAAATTCAACCTTTTATTTAAAAGTATTCTTTCTCCAGTCCATAATAATCAGAACACACACCATTTTAAACTTGTAGGTTTGCTCCCCATACAACCTGTTGACATACGCTGAGGTCATACCCAGCATTTGTCTTGTTGAATTCGGTCAAAAGTTGCTGAAAGTGCGCATGGACGCGATTCTCACCTTGGGTGTGTCCCAGGATCTGTAAATGGAGGAACGTGTCACATACGTGTAATACTTTGCATTACATCATCCTCCTCAGCCTCAACAACATCTCTCAACACCTGCCTGGGTGAAATGAAGGCATGGCTGTCATCCAACTGTAAACTGCTCATCTCTACAAATGCTGCAGTTGTTGCACCTTTTTTAGAAGTTGCGGCAGTTTGCTGGAGTGTCGTCTTTGCATCTGCTCTCACACACTAAAGGAGACAGCATGTCAATTTGCAGTTCGTGTTTAAAACATATCTTTTGTGACACCAGTCCTAGAACTTGACACACCTCGTTTGTCAAATTAATTTTGTGGTTATTTGCCTGTTGCCAACTTTAACATTTTTTCACTGCAATGGAGTGTGGGAAGAAAAAGTCATCAAAGTCCTCGGTGACATGTCTGGCGATTCACTGGTAAATTATAAGATCTTTCAAACAAGATTCTTGATTTCATTAATAAAATAATAAAATAAATAAAATAATCAAATAGCTATAGCACACAGGTAAGTCACAGCTGGACATCATTCTGTACTTGAGTAAAAGTACAATTACTTGCATAAATAATGACTAGTAAAAGTACTCATTCAAATAATTACTCGAGTAAATGTAAAAAAGTACAGGTTCTAAAACGTACTTCACGAGTAAAAGTAAAAAGTATTTTTACCGGATGTTTCCTCCTCGTGTCATATAATTTAAAGACAATGAAATTCAAAAGATCATCACTTAACAAATCCTTAAAACTGACTAAGTCGCCTCATGAAGCCCTTGCAATTGTTTTTTTTAAACTCCTCTAGATGGTGCCCTTGGTTTAAAGATCCAATGAAGATGACGGGTCAGAGTCAAGGCCAGAGAGTCATGTTAACTAATGTTTAGCACCTTTAGTAAAGTTAGTTTCATCTAGTTGATTTATTGATTAAAAAAAATAAAAAAAATAAATGAAATTGGTGCAATTTGTTTCTCCCATAATCAGAATTTCAACGTTCGATAAACACAGACATATGTCACGTCATACGCCCAAAGACAAATACATATGTCAAGTCACACGCCCATAGACATAAGACAAAGACGCAAAGACATATTTTTGGCACTCATGGAACCCCATAATTTTAAACTTGATTGCACATTAAATATAAGATTCTATAACTATAGTAGAATCTGTAAATAATTATTCCAAATGTTTGGAAAGGCAAGCAACTCGAGCCGAGGTGTGACAAAGGTTACAACGAGCCATTTACGTGTTTATAGCCCCCTCATGCGGCTGGAATAAGTCACTGCAGTTGTGGGCTGATATTCAAGCATGCTAACATGATACAGAAGAGCAGATGACTGCGATGTGAAATGGACAAACAGCAACAAGACAACCATACGCCTGGCTGTCTGTATCTAATTAAGAGTTCTTCAGAAGAGGAACGTTACCTGCCTTGAGGTATGTTATGCGTTTTAGTTTTCCTCATTTGAACTGTGTCCACTATCCACACATCACATGCTAGCTTACTAGCTAACATGGCATTGTAATGTGACCTACAACTCTTGATTAATTTCGAAAACACTCCTTGGTGATAACAACAAGTGTTGTTTGTTGATTGGGTTGTATAAAGTTCGTTTCATTCTCCACTTTTTTTTAATTTTATTTTATTTTAGTCGAATTTGACTTGACTGAATACTATGGGTGATTGATTGAACTTGCTAGCTCGCAAAAGGTAACAGATGTTGACTATTTATCAGCAACTGTTTCGCTTACATCTGTTTTAAGTATACAAGACGATTTTAAAAACCAGCAGATGATGACTACTACGTAAAGTTAGGGCGGGGGTATCCAGCTTTCCCACCCGAGTAGTTCTACTTTTGGTCTACAAGTACACAATTTGCAACTACTAGTAAACACCTGTGCTGGATTAGTAACCTCTAAATGCAATGTATAGGCATGTGCCTCACACTAGTAGCCTATACTCGACTAGCAGCATCAACATGCCGACAACTAGTTTTGCCTGTCCAACTAATATGCCCAGTTGTCTTAATAGTCTGCAGAAATGCCATGCAGTTGTGTAAAAGCACAATGGGCTTTACATAAAGAGTTTTGTAAGGTGTTTTTGAGGAGTGGGGGTAGGTTTCGCTCTTCATTCGACTCAGGCAGCTCTTGTAGTTGCGCTGTCATCATGTTGCTATTTTTGTGCTGTCCACAAACGGTAACTAAAATGTGTCATGCAGCTGGATTTGGCTTCATTCCAGCATGAAAAGTACATGGAGAGCATCATCGGTGGGGAACTGATAGCAAATGACATTTGATCAGGCCTTGCAGTTGTAAAAACAAACACAATCTCGATTGAAATGCCCAACTCCATTTAACACACAAACACTCATTATGTGTAACAATAAACAGTTAAAAATAATGTTAGAATTTTTTTCAAACATTTATTACGGCCTTTAGAGGAAAACTGGCTACTAACATGTATATGGAACATTTTCTCCAGGTCGTTGAACGTCTCCGTTTGCTTAGACTGAACATTGTTGTCAGGCTTCTGCATCCATCTGTGCCTCCTGAAGGAAGTCGTCACGTTGGGACGGCGGTGACGGTCAGTTGCAAGAGGATGGCTTCGCCGTTTGTGCCTGTCCCAGTACCCTTGGACAGAGTCTCATCAAGTGGGGGTAACAAGCTGAGAAGGCCACCGCGAGCTTCCTCGCTGGGAAGTGTCTCCAGCAGCTCAGAGTCTTCATCCCCAGTCATCATTTCAGCTGTGGACGCGCATGGAAAAAGTTCTCAGCGTCAGTCCCGTTGCACAGGAAGAAGCAGTCGAAGCCAGACGCCACCGCCTCACCGGAGCCCTCTAATGCAGACTAGAGAAAATGGGACTCTTGAGCACTCAGTGGAGTATTCAAGTTGCCCTCGCTCTATTTCGGCTCCTATCGGGAGCCAGCAAGGAGGAGGAGAGGAGAGGCCAATCACCCCAACAGTTGTTGGATATGAAGTCATGGAGGAGAGGGCAAAGTTTACGGTAGAGAAGCAGAGAATTATATTTGTTGTCTGAGATAAAACTGTTTTTGTTTTTAAATTTACCATAATATGACAACAAAAGATAACAGCATCCTTTCTCTCACTCCAGGTTGAATTTTACTGTAAAACTGACATAAAACAAAAGAAAGCTAAATATTGTTTATCAAAACGCCAAAATGTTAAACTAAGCCACCAACCTTTTTAAATTCTTGGTGGGTGGGCCGCCTGTTGTCCTCAAAATTCTAACACATTTAACCCTATGGGAATAACGTAAAATTGACCCCAAAGATATTAGGAGGGTAAAAGCACCAAGTGGGCTTTCATTTAACATTAATATCTCGTAAACAAAGAAGTATCAGCATTTATCAGGATGCAGTCTTACAGTATTGGATGGTTTCATTCCATTTGATACAACTTGAGTATACAGTAATCTCTGTTCATGGGAGTTGAATTCCGGACCCACCCACTATAGAATAAAATCAATAGACACAGACAAAGAGAGACTGTGGAGATTTGGTTTTTTTTGTTAAATAGTTCAAAGCAATAAAAAAACAAAACAAACAAACATAAAAGATTAATATCAATAGACACAGACAAAGCGAGACCATGGGGATTTTTTAAATAGTTCATCCATCCATTTTCCAAACCGCTTATTCCTCACAAGGGTAGCAGTATAAACCTATTAAAGCACACTTTAAAAGCACATTATTAATGTACACCTACCAATATGTAACATTACTCATGTATATACAAAACAGTATACATTTGTAACAATAATAGGTAGGGATAGGTGAGTACTCAGAGAAAGTTATTGGTGGCTTTTATAATCACAAACATAAAGCATACAGACAGAAAAGCCCATTACAAATTGATTACCGGTGACGGTGTATATATTTAAATTAATTTTATTTTTTGTTCTTTACAAAATGTGTATTTTATAAACAAATGAGAAAAATATTATAGACAATTGCTGTTAATTTCATTCAATTTAAAGGAAAATGCTATATTGTATTTGTGATATACAGGTCTTTCTTTAAAATCATGTATCATTTTTTTCCTGTTTGGAAATTTTATGTATAAAAAGCCAGATGCTTAGTTTGAAATGATGACAGCACTTCATATCAGCAGTATAGATGACTACTCAACAGTTGAGTACTGATACTGGTATTTGAAAATAAGTTGTATCGAACATTCTTAGTAATGAGATTTAGAAAAAAAATATATATATACCCAAAAATCATTCACATTATAGTTTCAGCTTTAAAATGCCCCAGGCAATTTTAAGCAAATCTGTTTTTATATATCTTTACAAAGAAAAAATTTAACCATATGTCTGGTGTGTTCTATCTGCAACATGTTTGTAGGTATACAAAGTCCTGGTCAGGAAAACCACAGATGAAAGCTGGGTTGTTTTCAGGAGGTACGCAGACTTTTCCAGACTCAACGACAAGGTGCGTTTGTCAGTGCATGTTTGTTTATACATTGCGTGGCAATAATAACCTTGTGAAGCTCAAGTTTACAATTCTGTATCCCCCTAAGGGATTTGACTGCAATCAAGCCTTTTGTTTTCTCTGTCTGTTTTTGTTTTGTTTTGGATCACACACTGGAAGTTATTACAGCTAAACAAAGAAGACCACTTTTCCCAAACAATCAACCACCCTGAACTAACTAGGCGAGCAGGACAGTTTGCTCACAAATCAGCAGTCTGCAACAAGTGGAATTCGTTCTGGTTTCCACATTTGGTAGCGATGTCCAAGAAGATGTACAATTTATCTTTGTAAAAACTCTTAATACACAAAAGTGTTGATTCTTCGTATAATTAGGACAATTTTATAGCTTCAAGTACTAGTATTAAGGAAAGTTTTTTTTTTGTTGTGTATAGCATTATTACAAATTACCACCATTCAGTGTAGTGGTCCTGAACTTTTTTTTTTTTTTTTTTTTTTTTTTGGTGCCACTTACAAATTAGGCCTCCATTCAAAACAATCATGTGGGCAGTAGTACGTGAGGAATTATCGTCTGGGTTGTTTGTATTGCTTCAAATAACAATTCAGATGGCAAATGTTAAAATATCTTAATACTTAACTCCTTTTTCCTATTACAATGAATTTCTGAAAAAGCCTGAATGTTGAAAAAAGCTGACAAGATAAAAGCAGGATTGAAAATGAAATGTCTGCCAAATGAAATGGCAATGTCTTGTCAGTTTCATCATCACATGAACTACAACATAGATAATAATTTAGCAATTTTCTTTTGATAGATGAATGGAACAAAATTGTCACCCTCTTTTGACAAAATTTGCTGTCTCCCAATGCATTTTGCCCACACAATTTAGTTCAATTGTGATTTTCATGCTTAATGTGAAAATTATCAACTTGTAATTGAAACAAATAGCGGGCAGTTTCTCATTAGCATTGCACTCTCCAGCTGCGTGGCTGGCGCCAGTTCGCACTGCGCTCACGGCTGTCATCTTAAGTGAATGCACATTAAACCACAAAAAAAAAAAAAAAAAAAGAAGAAAAGTTCAGCATGCTTCTGAACATACTGTTCAATAGGTTACATTAATGATGGAAAAAGTTTTCAATTTGTCGTTTTTTTTTTTACATTTCAGCTTTTGTTTTTATGCATTTAGTTATTTTTTAACTTCATTGACGAATGACTCGTCTATTGTTTTAAAAAAAAAAAAAAAAAAAAAGTTAAATGTGGATTGAGACATCAAAGTGTGTGTGCGCTTGTTTGTGTTCTAGTTGAAAGAGACATTTCCGGGCTTTCGGCTTGCGCTGCCTCCTAAAAGGTGGTTTAAAGACAACTATGACAGCGACTTCCTGGAAGACAGACAGTTGGGACTGCAGGCCTTTTTGCAAAACTTAGTTGCACACAAGGACATTGCCAACTGGTATGTGACACAACCGTCCTTTAGAAACATGTTTTTGTTTAAACGTGATCTTTTCTATGCTGAATGTAGATTAATTCTTACATCATGCCTTCTCTGTGTTTTACAGCCAATCAGTGAGAGAGTTTTTATGCCTGGATGAGCCTCCAGGGCCTTTTGATAGTTTGGAGGAGAGCAGGGTGAGTCTTAGCATGCATGGGCCTGTAGTGCTTTGTGTGGTGTGGTTTTCTGTGATATATATAACTGCAAATGTATATTATTATATAGACATTATTGTGTCTGAGCCTTAAAGTGCTTGTGATTTGATTTCCTCAAATTTCTGTCAGGTAAGGTAAGCTAGATGTTCTTGCAAATCCTGCTGCAAGCCCGAAAACCCATGATATGTGATAGTTTGTATTCAGAGCAAACTGACACAATTTTGGTCGGGTGTGAAGTGAACAGTGCTAAGGCTGCTTTTACAATATGTTCTTGGTGGCCACTGCCAGAGACATTGCCAGGGGTTTTGGGCTCCTTGAAATGAAATCTCACACGGCCGTTGGGAAATTTTGATACTGTTTTTATATAAAAGTATGCATTTTAATAACTCTTTGTTATTATTTCCACATTTGTGAAAAGAACAACACTACATGCAAGCACTAGAAATATTTTTTGTCCCAACTGCAAAGTTGAGAGTTCTGCTTACTGACCAAACATTATATAGTAGTGAGAGAAGAGTAAACTATTCTTATTACCACACCTAATAACCTTGGGGGATCGAGTGGTAATCATTCGTCGTCCATTCCGTTACAAAGCCACTGAAATTGTCTACAAATATATTTCTTAACAATACGCTACTGTCGACTGGTTACACTGTTTCGAATTCCTCCCACACTGTCGTCAATCGCGTCATTTATTTCATACGTCCCGCGAATCTGCGTAGGCCCTAAATACGCGTCCGCGCACTCCCGGTCTTAATGGGTTAAGATCTGCTGCTGTTCTGTTGGAACATCATGTTGTATGCAACTTCTGTAACCAGTGAGCACATTTAGTGCTTTTAAACAACACTTTCAAAGCCAACGATTACAATTACAAGTAACTCATTCTCAGACTTCTAGACTGTGACCAACTTTATGTTTCAAGTGGGATCAAATTAAACTAGAGCATGCCAGGAAGAGCTCATTACTAGACTGATATACTCTACTACTATATATTATTTAAAACAAATATTCATCAGACAATTTGCACTTGTGCATTATTCACATTCTCATTGTTCCTAGCTTCTGAATAAAAATTGGTGCCAGCCTTAGCGTTCCTATCGGGAAATAAAATTTAGACTCAGGCAACACCTATTAACATAACGGAATCCTTTGTATTATTTTTTATCACCGGGTGCAGCAAATAAAGTCCAATTGAGCATATCAAATTAGGGCATTTATCAACACAAAACCACAACATGTCAAAGGCAAACCATGAGACCAACAGACTTGGAGACAGATTTCACAAATAACGGTGGCATTTTTTCACAAGATGAAAGAAATGCATGATAACATTTGCTTTACAAAGAACTCGTAGCCACCTCTAAAAAAAGAAACCGTTTCATTTAGCAAATAGGATCATTTTAAGTTTGTATGAATGACTCGCACGTGCATTTCACTTTCATCCAAACTTTTTTTTTTCCCTGCTTTTTGTCCCTTGTTGCATCCACCTCAAAGGCTTTCTGTGAGACTCTAGAAGAAAGCAACTACCGTCTTCAAAAAGAACTGCTGGAGAAGCAAAAAGAGATTGCCTCGCTCAAGAGGAGTCTTCAAGAGAAAGAGCAGGCCATTCTGCTTATGGAGAAGCATATCAAGTCAGTAGGAATGTGCATAGACACACATTACACACAAGTGATGTATGAATTGTAATTATTTGGAAATATGATTCGAAATTGTACTTAGGCTTGATGCATTTCAGAATGTGCAGTCGTTAGTCGCCCATTTGCGGTATTGCCTCCTATGAGGCAAGACATTGTTACACAATGTAACCTTATTACAAATGCTAGATCAAATTCATCATAAAAAAAAACATTTTGAACAATGAAAAATCAACACTTTAAAAAAAAAAAAATATTTTCTCTGGATTACACTTGCTCATATACCGTATTACAACTGTCTTGGATTTGTGTGTGCATGCATGGCGTGTTAGTGGTGAGTGTGTGACTTCGCAGTCTCCTTGCGGCCTGTCAGCGCAGGGCAGTGAGAGCAGCGCGGATGCAGATGTGGAATCATCTGCTGCAGAGGCTGATCAGAACATGCCAAATGACCCTGGGTAAAGAAACAAAATGCATGTCACCAGTTAAAATCCATCACAAGTGGCCAACACACGCATAACAAATGCAAACACATGTATACTTATTTATTTATTTACAATATTTTAGTGAGCAAAATAGCATCAGCCATGACTTAACATATTTATGCAGCATTCCAAAACGTTCTAACAGTCTTCTGTTCACAACAAAGCAATATGGTTTGATTTGTTTTTTTGGCTTACTGGCTTTCTATCAAAAATAGAACCCAAAGTGATGTCACCACTCTTTTTAAGGCAAGCCCAACTCGGCACACATTGCATACTATTTTAGTCTGGCTTTAAAAGCTAATGGGACATTTTCTGTTAGCATCAGACAGGGGAACTTTGGTCTCATTTTTCAGAGGGCCCTAAAAAGTACCCCCATTAAACTGCACGTTTAAGAGTGGCAATAATCATGCTGTCGAATCAGCATGTTGATTAGTCGGTGGGTCTATCTTTTGAGTTCAGCTCATGAAAAATAAGAGCAGAAACAAGAGTGTTTGATTTAATTTTTTTTCAGTATATGTAACAATATAAATCACTCGTTCTATAACTTTTCTACATTCACTGCCGGACTTGACTTTACATTCACCGAATCAACAATTTCTGGACATCATTTTCATTTATAATGTGTTCAACATGCTTTCTTTATACATCATTGAAAAAAAACAAAATCAACCAGCAGGTGGTATAATTTCCTACCTTAGTGATGTGAAGAAGCATTTTGGACCACCAAGGTAATTAATCACATCAGGTCTGTGCCATGTGTACTAATTCCAGACATCATTAATCATCATTCTCCTGTTATATGACATGAAAAAATGTATTTGGTTTTAAACCAGAAGCAACCAGTATGCTGAAGAAAGGAATCAATTTGTGGATTGTGGTATTAATGAATGTATTTTGTCGGTTGAACAGATGTCTGACATCATTTTCCTCACTAGTTAAAAGATCAAATTGTGAAAACAAGTAAACAGCATTACCAATTTGCCTCAGTTCTAATTCATGACAAAAAAAGGGGAATCTGTTCAACACAGTGCAAAATCTGAATTAGTCACCCACTTCACACTCTTTAAAATTGATATTTTTATTGAACTTCTTTTCTGGGTGTAAAATACTTGTTTTCTTTACAATCCTTTCTGCTCTTTACAATCACATTCTACAGTCATGAGGCCCCAATCTGAGATCCGAGTCCAGAACACGTGAGGTACTAAATATAGCAGTTCTGCAGGCAAACCCTGTGGGCTTTTGTCTTTTTTTTTTCCCCCTCTACATTAACATGCATCCCATACTTTCTGTATTCAGGATGGGAAATAGTGTTACTTAGGATGATGGCTTCAACATCTCATTTTTGTTGGTTGGGGTCAAATCACTTTCAGTTCATAGAGCGGTGCTGCATTGGACCGTGCTTATCAGCGTCATGTGATTTCTTTATCTGTGTCAGATTGTTTACTGTTATTTTGAAAAACATTTACACAATGTATTATTCTCACTAAAATTTAAAAGAAGCACAGAGCAATCACTGGTGAGAAAGCAGGTGGGCATGTTGTGACTATGACTGTAACGCGTAACTTTTGTCTGATGACCAAGTCGGTGCTCAGATGGGTGCATGTGCTCCTATTCATCATCTTCAACACCATGGGCGATATCATCGTCAAGATATTTTGAGGGGCAGAACGTGTGTATCATTTGCCAAAGTGACAAATGTAAACAAAAATCACCCTCAGGGCTAACATTGCTATTTTAGTATAAATGCAAACTGAACGGACATCATTAGGAAAAACTAACAATTCCTAGCAGACATTTTAGCTCTATCGTCTTGGCCAATTGAAACCCATGAAGACATTTTTTTTTAAATCCTGGATTGAATAATGCAATTTGTGAGAAGTGGGAGTGCCTTACTTTTTTTTTTTTTTTACTTTACCTAACCCCTTTCATGTTCTGCTCTTAAGACACATTGTTGAGGCTGCTTCTTTTTGGTGTGGTGATAAGCTAATTAAAACTCATTCACTGCCAGCCATTTTAGAAAATTTCAAAATTTTCAATACCGACACGATGTATTCAATAATTAAATATAAGCCGAATCTACCAAATGACAGAATAGACTCCCTACTTTTTGCCTTGTCCCGTTCTTTTATAATTGACAGTAGAAAAATGTAGGTCTGCCAAAATACAGCCAATTTCTCCCATGGACTCTGAAACTGTTTATTTTGTATAAAATGGGAAAATGGTGTCATCTACCGGTGGTTGGGCATCAGTAAAGTTGCTTCCAAGTTTGACATTTACAGTGGAGCATAATCAGATTATCCCCGCTCAAAAAAAACTATATAATTGACAAGTATACTTGTCAAAGGAAGTGAATGAGTTAAAAAGTATCAAACATGCCCAGGGTTAATACTTTGATGTCTGCGTGACTTCACTCTCATGAGGTACGCTGAGGTCTTGCGTGATATGCTGAGGTGTCGTTTGACGCCCCGGGGGGTGCTTTGACCTTCTAGTTTTCACGGCGCTGATGTCTCTTTTCAGTTTTTGCTTGTTTTTCACATCTGCAGTCAACTGACTGATCGGGAAATGATTTGACCCCAACTGTGGTGTGTATTGTGTTGATCGTTTTACACTCTGTGGTTCTTTGGCTGTTGCGCACTCCTCCCTTCCATCACTAACACATGACCATCTTCACATGGTGGCCTGATGTGAGGGCCGCAAGCCTTGGCATTCCCCCTTTCTGCTTTTTCACGCCATCCACTTTCTTGATGGTTAGGGAACCGCAGCACCCCCTATAGAATGCGGATGTTTGCTGGCGGTGCTAATGTGTCTTCCACTTGTGGAATTTGTTGGCGCTCTTGTTGGCAGAATGTCGTTTGCTCTTTTTGTGGCTTTATAGTGGCTGCCCACACATGGAAATGTCCCCCATTTAGTGTCCTCTTCAAAGGATCATCTGTGCTTTTACTCTCCAGTGGCACATGTGAGGTCCATCTGGGGCGATCCTCGGCCTGCTGGTGCGGGCCGTCACTCAGCGCCTCCCCTCCAATCATCCAGCTTGACCAACAGAAGATGGACTATTAAAAACACTGGTCTTCTTTCTTCTCCTCTTCCTCTCACACCATACCACTCAAGCCATGTCCATCAGCTGCATGCTTTTTATTTCGCAAAGCTGTGTATTAACTTTCTTTAGTCATATGTTCCTTAATTCCCCTATCCTTTAAGTGGCAGGGTTTTGGCAGGATTTTGTTGAAAGGTTGTGGCTTGGATTAGGTTACTATTATGTGATATTTTAAAGAGAGCTTCCTGGTTCTGCCACAGCTTGTTTCCATTTTCGTCATGTGGTTTCCATATGATGGGTCATGAGAACTTGTATCTGATATTGAGATACAAAATTCTGAAGTCTTTATAACATTCTATAACAATATCTGGATGGAATCACAGTTTGACATGACTTCAACAGCTTTTTTTTTTTTTTTTTTTACCTTCCCCATTGACTTTTAAGCTGTTTGCGTTATAATGTATCCATCCTGCTGACTCAAAGCCAATGTTTGGCTTCTTGACCAAAAAGAAAAGTAACTTGAGGACGTTAATAGCAATTGTGTCACTTTATAAATAAACTTGAATCATCTCATCAAGTTTAAGCTAACTTCTGGCAAGAAGCACGCCCCTTAAAGTGGAAGTCAACACAAAAATGTTCTTTTCACAGCGGCATTTCAATTTATATGCATATGTGGAATGTGTTAAGCAGCAAAATCCACTAATTTTTATCCATCTCAGGGCCCGGCCATTTTGCCGCTTAGTGTAGACTGAGAATGACATCACATTTCTGTTATAGTAGTGCTTGCTCATATTTCCATGACATTAAAAGTGTAGATGGACCTCCCCATCTGAGAAGAACCATTATGATGAACGATATCACTTAAGTCATTCTTATTGAGTTTACAGTCACTAGTTGAAAACACATGGGAGATTCTCGACAACTCAAACAATCATGATGATCATCAAAATACTTGGGTAAGAAGAATTTTGAATTATAGCACCTCGGAAAGACTCAAATTTTCCATGATAATGTGAATGTGTGAATTTTTGTTTGTCTGGATGTGTTGGAATTGAACCCAACGATACTTCATCTCCCGTTGGCTTCACATGCCTCACAGCCAATAATAAGAATCATATATGTTTTGCATGCCATCACATACTTAGTAGAATTAGTGGTAGACCAAGTAATGCAGGCGATCACAAGAACACTATGTCCCAAAAACAAAAGAGGCGCGAATATAGTTTTGAGAAATTTGATGCGAATAAAAGTTTGCTCTTCTCACATCTGTCACATTCCACGATTTCACGTACTCGTATGTTATGGCAGCCGCATTCTGAAGGCAATGCCAGATAAAGTGCAAAAAAATGTTTACAACGCTTTACCTCCCCTGGCAATGTGCTTACCAACAGAAGTTGGCGATGTCCTCCGCTAACATACTGTGATGGATATATCCTTTGTTGTATTGATTCTTGGTTGTTGACATTAGCTGCAAAAACTGTAACGGGGAAGAAAAAAAAAACAAGCAGTTTTCAGCCTTGTTTGCTGACAGTTTATTAATACTAGATTGTTGCTTGCTTAAAGCCATATTTTTTAAAACAGAATTGATCTTTGAGAGGAACGTTTGTTGATTAGCTTTTCTTTTGTGGTAAGTGACTCTACTAGATGGGCCTTGGAACCAGTAGTTTGAAGCACTTTATGGATATAAACAATAACACTTAATAATGATAATAATAACATTGCTTTGATTTGCTTTTGTTTCATTGTTCTGGTTTGAGAAAGAAATGCCTTTCCATTGACACAATCTGTCTTTTTATGAACTCTATCTGAATATCAATAGTCGTCGTTTTACTTGCTTACTTGTGTTATTGTTAAGTGCCTTGAACACATTTCACATAACATTTTCATTGAGTGGGTTAATGTAGCTTTGTATATAAAATGTGTTACTGTATATCTCACCACCATGTGCTATTAAAGGAAATAATGTTTTAAAGGACACACCTACATATAAGTCGCTGCTTCGTATAGACTGGATTAAGTTGTTTTTTATAATAGTATGTATGCTAATTGAGAGCCTGATATCCCACCTTTCTATGTTTAGTGTTTGTGGTGGGTTTGAAAACACTCTGAAATCCAATCATAAAACTGTATATGGCTCGCTTAATTCAAAAATTTTAAATGGAATGATGTGTTGTCTGCACATAAATGTATCTCATTTCTCATGTGCTATTTTTTTCTTTAATCAAGTATTAGCAATTTTTTGTGGGTCAACATTTACAGTTTGGCCAATTCTAAACCATAAACTCTGGTCCTTGAGAGCCGCTGTTCTGCCTGTTTTACACGTCTCCCTCCTCCAACGCACCTGATTCAAATAATCAGTTCAGCAGCAAGCTCTGTAGAAGCCTGATACTGATCCTGATCATCATCATCATGTATGCTGGAGGAGAGAAACCTCTAAAACAAGCAGGACAGCGTCTGTCAAAGACCGCAGTTCTCTCTTCGCCCCTCAAATCAAATCCACACAAGGCTTCCAACTGTTTGTGAAATAATGTCTGCATGAGAGGTCTAATTGATTAAAGACCTTGTTTAAGTTCAAGCTGTTCAAATCCTTTGAATTTTAGCCTCTCAAGAGTAAATATTGTCACATTTTTGTAGTCCTCTATGCAAACAGACTGGTTATCTTGTGTTGAATCAAAATAAAACATTTTCAAACATCTGCTTGTACTGTGGAAAATGAGGAATGGTTTTGCAGCTTTTCTGACATGTTACGGACCAATCAAATAACTGAATCAGAATTTACTGGTTTTGCGTTTTCTGCACTGTTTTGTAAAACAATGGCCTGTTTTGGACTGATGAATATGAAAACATTTTTAAAATCACATTCACAGATTAATTTAGTATTTGGCATATTGATCGATTTATGAAAATAATTGTGGGTACTTGCAGCCCTAGTCTACAATTAAGACCTCTAGGGAAAATAAACTCTTTGGTTTTATGGTTTATCCACTTTTATTGTTGGTCTGTCTCTCTATTAAACAGGACAGGTGTTAACGTGTGTAAATATTAAATGTGGCTTATTCGTGGTCTTAACATTTTACTGACCGTAACAATTTGCTTTTCAGAGATTTTTTTTTTTCTATGTTGTCTTGAGATTGTGACGAACCATATTTGCCTTTGCCATACTTGCCTTCTGACTATATCGTCACACTTGGAACAAGGCAGCAAATGGCAATAAATAGCTTTTGGTATGTTTTGACTCACAAAGACAAGGATCTCGTTATGAATACACAAGGCTAACTTAATAATAATATCTGGTGCTCGGAAAATGACGTAGGATGATGAATTTTTTTTATTCCTGAGACTTTGAAAAGATACCGGTAAATAAATACAATTCTATAACAGTAGTGAGAACAAATTTTACAACTGTGTATTTTTATTTGTATATTATTTAACTATTTAGCAGGCTTTCTTGTTTTGCCTAATCATTTGGAGAACCATTCTGAATTGCAGGTTTTAAGCCTCCATTCCAATCCCACATCAAAATCTTCATCTTTTTTTTTTTTTTTTTTTTTTTTTTATAAACATTTACCAGAACGTTGCTTCCCCAAACGAGTTCTCACGTGCTCATTGCCCTGGCGGCACACCACCCCCACTCTCTTACACCTTTGTTGGCTCCCAATTAAGTTTTGTATAGTCATCTGACTTTTTCTAATGACCTATAAAACCATTCATGCGTTGGCCTCAACATAATATTATCAATCTCGTCTATACCTACGCACCTGCTTGAAAGCTGTGCTTATTAGACGTTGGCCTGCTCTCCATCACAACCACCAAGCTCCAGACATTCGCTTACAGAACCTTCAGTGCTGTAGCCCCAAGCCAAGTCTGTACCCTTGTTCCTAGTACAGTGGGTACATGTTGGCTTTTTTTTTTTTTTTTGGAAAGTGATATTTCTAGGCCACAAGATTTTCTTTTCTTTGTAAGTGGGCTTTTTTTTTTTTTCTTTTTTTTTAAAATAGAGCTTAACTTTCCAAACTTTTAAACTAGCTTTGCCTCGTCTTCAATCCAGCAAATCTCTTTCGGTAAACAAAAAGTTTAGATTGGCTCGTTATGGTCACGTGATCACAATAAGAGCATACTTTATTGAAAAACAGTTGTAAGGGAAATCGGTCCAATTAATTATTAAATCAATAATTGTTAATTATTAAATTAATAATCAATTGGCTCATTAATTGAAGGAGACTCAAACTTAATATTTAAATTAAGTTGAGCTTGCCTGCGGAGCACCACATCTCTTTTTGATAATTTTATCAGGATAACAGATGAGAACCTCGTTGAATCAGTCATTAAAATGAAGGTTGTGCCCTTACTACAATTTTGTGAGTTCTTTGTTCAGCTTAGAGGTCACTATAAATTGATGAAACACACACACAGTAAACCAGGGGTTGAGTTTTGTGCACGTTTATTCTGTAACCTAGGTGGGATAATCTACTTAGAATTTCAAGAAGCAAAACTAACTACTATGATAGGAAATGAAACGAGAACTAAAATAATAAAAAAAATAATCAAAGGAGAAGAAAAGAGAAACGGTCTTAACCAAGGTGATAGACTTCTTAAATAAAACCAACATGGGACCCACAATCAACCTAGTTTGCACCAATTTGTACTAGGGCAAAGGCCTGCAAAGTTGCACTTACAGATGGGGTTGGTCTGAGAAGCAGGACCCTGGATGGAGACTCGCCAAGCTCGTTTGAAGAAGGGATGAAGAAGGTTCAGTTCAGGAGAGGGAGAGACAGGTCGTCCGGCTGGCCAACTGAGCGTCACGGGGTCAACCTGCTGGCTGGGACGGGCCCTTTTTGGTTTGAGGCCTAGTGTGCCTGGAAAGGCACCATCCGTTTGAGCCTTGTGCAGGGACCAAAAGCAGCGTGTTTCGCTGCGCCTGTCGCTACACGCGATGGCTTCTGTGCGTTGCCGTGTGCTGGAGGTTAAGCTAGCTGGGCTAGCCCTTTGTCTGGCAGCCGCGCCGATGGAGACCAGGAAGGAGCCAAGGAGCAGCGAAGAAGCGGGAGCCAAAGAGCAGCGGAGAAGAGGCGGAAGAGAGAGAGCAGCACGCAGGGAGTGTGCTTTTAAATTGGGAAGGCGGCGGCCTCCACACCAGGGGGGCCGGTGAGACCACAGTGGAAAGTTACCAGCTTAGAGAAGGTTTTGGTAGAGACTAATCAGATTGAATCTGGATCCCATGTTTGTTGAAATTCTAAGGTCAGAATTCAATCAATGCAACACGTACAATTGAATACCTCAAATGAAATGTTACCTAGCTTACACTGTTAAAACGTGCATACACATGAAAGTTTAGTGGAGAATCTGCCACTGCAATGGAACATTTTCATGACATTTCATGGAGTCAACATTTCACAAATGGCAAACATAACATTTCATAATTCATTGTTCTGTTGCAAAATAAGAAAGTCAAGTTTCTAAGAAGGCTTTTACAGTCCTGATTTGTGTGTGTGTGCGCGTGCGCGTGTCAATCAGAGCATTTGTCTGTTTGTGGGGGATGTTCTTGTGCTCCCCACCCCCCACAGTGGCATGTTCAGGCCACAGGAGCTCAATTCCTTTGGAACTGAGGTTGCAAAAAGTTACAACCGGCCGATAATCGTTACAGATCCTCCCTTTGGCGATGGAAACGTTCTTCGACAGAACGTTTCGGTCGGCACTTCTAGACGTGGCATCGGCAGGTGGACAGGTGAAGCACAACAATGCAGTTACCAGAGCACAAAGTTGGTGCAAACCCACCCCTCCCCTCCCTTTGCTAAAGCTAGACTCGGCAGTTGGCTATGATGTTATCTTTCCCTCTAGGTCTACACAACGTGTCGTGTATAGAGTGGAAGGGGAAAGTAACAGACGCAACAGGAGAAGAACACGAGAGTGAAAAATAGAAGTCCAATAGTTGTCTAAAGGCCTGTGTAGGAATGTCATGTCAATGTGACTGAAAGGGGGCACTTTCGGTTCTTACTATGACTTTGGATCTTCCTAGGGCAAAAGAAAGCTGTATTAAGGGAGCATGCAGGCCGAGAAGACGTTCTCACAACTGAGCTGTTGATGTATCAAACAGATTAGTGCAGCATGTCAAGTCTCAGCGCGGTCACACCTTGCGTGTGAGCGTGCTCTGGTTGGGACACCGAGAAGAAACAAACTGTCTCGTGGTTAGTTTGGTTCAGCTTAGCGTGATGCTAGGCCGATTGAGGACTAGCGTAGTCCTTTTGGTTGTTTTGTCGGGAGACGGTAGATTGGTAATTTGTTTGCTACGCGTTGTTAGGCAAAAGGAATCTTGGTCGTGACTCGCGTGTTTTGCCATTTTAAAGATAACGGTGTTTGGACTAACAGCGTTAACAGTTAAGGTTCTTATTTTAAATAAGAAGCTAATAAAAGCAGTAGCTAAAAGCACATTTCTTACCAATCGCTTTAGTCGTTTGGGGAGTCTGCTGAAGATCATTTGAGTCACTGTACACTTTCTAGGAAGTTTGTTTATGCACATGGTGTCATACGTATGAGTGCAGGTGTGCGAATGGGTGAAGCACAAATTTAATTGGCTATTCAATGGCGTTATGGCGGTTAGGTTTGGCCCTAGCCACTTTAAATATGTCGTTAGCGCATTCATACACAACAGCAGCAAAAATGTGTTAGCCATTAGGCGCCAGGGTGTCTGAAACCACTGTTTGGGAAGGGACCGTTTGGGTCCTGCATCAGTTGGAAAGGCAAATGCACCCATAGGTGCCTGATGGGTGGGAGCTAAAAGCTCCAAGTCATCTTGAGGATGAACCACAGGAAGAATCACAAGTGTATCTTGTACCTGCTGATGATGGTCAACAAAGATGGGCGAGGTTCGTCCCTCAATTGTAACCAAGGAAGTGAGGTCATGGAGGTTGGACCTGATTGGCTGGTCCAGTCCTGTTGTGATGACCTCCCTTTGACAGCTATGTGTCATGTCATGGGCGTATGATGTCATGACCCCCCCTTCGGCTACGTGGAGCCACGAACGGCAGAGATGTGCGGTCCACGGAGGAGCAAGAAGAAAGCCCATGACAGGAAGCAAAAGGTGACCACCAAAAGCGAATGTCTTGGCATGAATAGGTGAGCCGTCGACAGGCGAACGAGGGAGGCACGCGGTGGCGGTGAGCCACAAAATGAGCAAAAGCAAGAGAAGATCAATGGACTGCAAGTTCATTGAAATCAGATAAGTGTTGTTGAGCACAAAGGCTGACAACGTGTGGCCCAAAAGAAGTACTGCAGGCGCGAAAGCGGGGGCAGTGAATGGCAGGGCAGTGGTGCACACCATCTGCATTGCAAGGGTGGGCAGGGTGGGTAACAAATTGCTCAGAAATAGGCACAATGCGCCAAGCAGATTGCAAAGAACAACCACTGTGTTGTTTGGGTTGTTCGATGACAATTTCAAGTGCGATTTCAAGTTCAAAGTCCGCGGTGAAGCTGAATGGTTTGCTTCAAAAGTGAGGACAACGGCCTCAATTTGTGTCATGCGTGGCTCAGAGGTGCAATCCAAGTCGCGTTCCGTAAGGTGGCAGAGATGCACACCCTGAGTGGGACGTTCAACTTGGCCGAGGGGAGAGCTGGTGTTGCGAAGGTGACCTCTTGAGGGCATCTCGGGGACAACAGGCATGGTCCCCCCTTGAGCTGGGTGAGAGTCCTGGTGTGAGTTTTGTACACTCAGAACAGGTTCACAAGAAGGCTCTGTTAGGCTTACCGCATAACAATTGGCAGATTTGGTCAGCGATGCTGCAGGCAGAGGCTGCCGCACCTGTGACCAGATTTTACGTCGGTCGTAATCTATCAGGGGCTTGAAGCGGCCCAGCAGATCTTGACCAATGAGGAGCGGGACTGATTCCACAGCAGACACGTACACAGGGTGGACCAATTTGTGTGGTCCAATCGTCCAGTGTAACGTTGCCATGGAGTCCAGATGGGTGTTAGTCAGTGCAAACGCACCGATCTCCAATGAGCAGTGGTTGAGGCGGAGCATCCGGCCACTGTTCTTCAGCATGGCTTGAAGTTGGTTGAAGAGCGTGTTGGACATTACTGTAATGTCAGCGCCAGGATCAACCAAAGCGTCATAGTCTAATGTTTGTTCAAGTGTCGTCCTCAAATAGAACTTACGCGATGCACCTTTAATCTTGAGGTTACCTAAGAGCTGTTTGAATGGTTGATTCGACTCGGTAACAGGTGCACTGGCAGAAGGCAAAGAAGGTGCTGGATCCAGTTGGACTGAAAGAACGGTGTTGTCCGACACCTCTGGCTCATTGATGGCTGTCGGCTGACTGTCGTTGGACAATTTGCGCAGCCCTTCAAGAACTTTTGTCCAGATGCTGCTGTCAATTGAGGAGTCACCTGACGTGGATGGGGGCTCCTGAGGACTATTTGTGCGGGGAGGTTTCTTTTTGCGAGGTTTTGTTTTCGCAAAGGGTTTCTCCCGTTCACAACCACGGCTGGAGCTATGACTCAACCGCGCAGGTGCACTGCGGCCGTACTGGTGCTGCTGATGAGAACCATTTTGAGGCCGTTGTGCAGGATTTGATGGGGAAGCGGCGATGTCATCGTCGCTTTGCTGTGATTCGGACTGTCGTTCGACTTCGTCTGAATCACCTGCAACATGGTAAACAGAGGATTCCACTGATTTAGCAGCGTTTTCGCGTAAAAACACAAAGGCCTTGGATGCAAGTTCACGTAGCTCTAGACTACTTAGCGTGCGAGGACAAGTTGTCACACCCAAGAGGCGGCTTGTGTTTGGGTGGAGGTTGTTCAAAAATAGTGTTTTGAATTCTACCTGTTCTTCCATGTTGGGTTCGTTACGATGCCCAAAGTATGCCTTGCGCAGGCGACTATAATACAGGCTGGGTGATTCCTTTCGGCCTTGTTTTACTGACCAGGCAGCAAGAAAGCTCATTGCTGATACTGGGCCATCAAATTCACGAGACAATGCGTGACACAGTGCTCGATAATCATTCAAGATGTGGATCGGCTGGCGGTCGATCCAATCACTTACTTCTCGAGTGGACGTCAATTTCATGAGGTAAATCTTGTCTTCCGTTGTTGCCTGTGGGAATCTCCTCAAATGAAAATCAAGGTCTTTGAGGTACACAGAAGTGTTATCAGAGCAATCTTGTTTTGGCTGAAATTTCTGAATGTGCTTGGCAATCGTGTCTAACTCTTTTGTAGACATGCCTGGTTGCGCCACATGATGAGGTGAAGAAGCATCTGCTTGTTGAGCAGGAGAAGTAAGGTTGGCAGCAACTGGAGACGCACAAGAAGGCGTGGCGCCTAGCGGGGGTGCCGAAACAAGAAGTGTGCTTCTTGGTGGAAGCACAGAGACAGGTGAGCTTGCTCCTCTCAGTGACACTGCAGAGGGAGGGGGCCCCCGTGTGTGTTGAGCGGCAATTGGAGAAGTGCTTGCCATGGAGCGAGTGGGAACCGGAAGTGGCACAGGTGGCTGAGAAACAGGTCCAAGATTTGCAGAGGAAGTCTGCAGCACATCAGACAACGTGGCAGCGTCTGAAAAAGGAACAGGTGCGTGCACCACAAGTGGATCAAAATGCAAAGGAGAGTTCACCTGAGACAGGTCCTGAACGGGGACCTCCAAAGCAGTGGTTTGGGACGGTGTCAATGGACACCTGTTGTTACCTTGTGGGACTTGCTGCAATTTCGATTCAGCCTGGGATGACTCGTCATCCCGGCCAGTGTTGAAGGATGGATGCTGCAATCGCCGGAGTTTTTCTTCCATTGCCATCAACTGAGATTTCAAGCGAAACGTCTGCCTTTTTCCTTCAATGCGTTCATTTTTCAAAAGTCTAATCTTTTGAGTTAATTCCGCAATTTCATCATTCGCGAGAGCTAGCAAGTACTTATCAAATTCACGATCAGTTTGGAGATCAATCCAATGGGCTTCAGTGTGCTGATTTGATAGTTCTGCAATGCATTCTTTTAGCTCACGAATTTCAGATGTGGCATTATGCCAATTTTGTTCATGCGTGCGGGCAGTTTGTGTACTCACTTTAAGTTCCTGTGTCAATTTTGTAACTTGGTTTCCCAAGTTCACGCGGTCAGATTCATGCAACCATGCTTCCAACTCTGTTAGCTTGCTGCTAACTTGGGCGTGAATTTGCTGTTCTGCTGTCAGAACGCTTTTCACTTGTTCGAGTTCATGGTCACTCAATTTCCACCTAGCCACTAAATTCACCATTAGTCGGCTGAGGATTTGTGCCATATCTTCGTGGGTTAACGACCCTTGTTGAGCGTCGCAAACGAGTTGCGCAATGTTGGTGTCAAGAATCTCTGCGCTAGCGCTGGCTGTCGCGTTGGCATAGCCTGGAATGAGATTGTTAGTCACGGTCGCAAGGGCATTTTGCAAAGCATCCATGGTTAAAAGTAGCGTTATGATATCAAAGATATGTGTAAGCTCACTTCACTCAATTTGGAAGGACTAATTGTTAGCCAATTAGACAATGCTGAAAATGCTTAAAGATTAGCTTTTTAGGCTCAATTACTTGATTCAAAATGTTTTACCAAAATTATTAAGGCACAGATTAAAGGATGGTATCCAAATATGTTACCAATTATTTTAAATGGCAATGCATTAAATAATTGAGGACCCTCAACAAAGTATTGTGTTAAGCAATTTAGTCTGCGAAATTACTATTAACCACAGCATACATTTGAGGTTACAGGTTTTAGGAAACAAAAGTCTACTAAGGACAGTCACATTAAATTAAAATTACATTTAATTCAATAGAGGTTTCCAAAAGTGCCTAAAAATTGGGTAAACACTTTTACTACAACGAGAAAAGCTATACACTACTGGTTGAGTGTTGCTTTTAATTAAAACAAAATTAAGTACTTGAAAATGGTGGTTAATTATTTCAACAAACTCTTTGGTAAGTCAATAATTAAAGTTATCAAGCGTTTTAATTTTGTTAGCAAAAGTTCCTCGACTGCGGTACCGTGAATAGCCACAGGAGGACGCCGTCGGCGTTTAAAACGCAACGAGGCTCCTGTGTGTAGTATAGAGTCGTACTTTTGTTCGATCAATAAAGTTTTATGACTTTACCGCATAGACAAAACAACTCCGTCGCTCGTAAGTGACACAGAATGTGTCTTAAAACGAGTGTTTAAATACCTTGCACAAGTTTTAAAATCGTAGCACTTGGCACGCAAAGTTGTTAGCAAGACGCCGCTAACGTAAACTTTGTCAATGAGTGGCACGTCACCGGAAATTGCGCGTGCGTGTGTCGCCAGCTGTCAATCTGTCAAACACGTTAAATTCACTCCTTACGGATAATCGCGCGTGTTGTTATGCGCGGCAGTGACGCCGAATTATCAAGAAGACACTAATAATTATAATTTAAATAAATCAAGGAGCGGAAACCACGGAAACGTTTTAATTCCCACGGGTTTATATCGCGATACTAAGGACTCGCGTCGAGGGGAAAGAGAAAACTACTACTTCCTGTAAGACGGTGTTAATTCATTAAACACGACGGAATTAATGAAGATTAAAAAGTGCAAAACGTACAAAAATATTAACCCTAAACTCAATGTTAACACTTGGTGAAACAGGAGTAGGAAAAATATTATAATGTAACGTTTAAGAGTGGCGAAGACACGTGATGTTAAATTGTCTTAAATCCAGTAAGAATCATAGATTAGGACGGTACAGTAGTAATTTAAATCCCTCGATTAGTTTCAAATCACGGTAACTTAATTATTTAAATTATAAAGTGCTTTGAATGCGATGTTGAAGAAGGCAGACAGTAGGCTCACGGGGGGGAGGGGGCTGCGATGTGTCCCTCTTCACACGTTAGTTGCTAGAAAGCAGGAATCAACTATACTAGCTGTAGTTTGGCAGCTGGCCGTGTAGCAATATGAGTATTAAGCAAACAGTACACTTTAGTGTTAATCAGATGGAAATCTAATTTCAACAATTTAAGCGAACTGTATAACTAGTTGTTCAGTGCTACAATTTGGCAGAGACTGGGCTCTCAGTGGGGGGTCACGTGGTGAGACGTGATCCTCTCTTGGAGGCCACAGCCAAATGAGGAGCGACTTGGAAGTCTGGCCGTTGGGCCCGCCCCTCAAATTAGTTTATTGGTCGACTGGTTTCAAGGGGTGGTTACCTGAATCCCAGTTGAGTTAAGGATACGCCTCCAAAGATGGCGGATCTTAACACGTGTGTTTTACACAAAAGGCTAGCAGTTTTAGCACCATGTGCCTTACGCTAACCAACAAAAGGGAGTCAACTTAACACCTTGAGAAGTGTGCTGTGACTCAAATGGTGGTCTGAATGCAGAATTTCGTGCACTAGACTATTTCCTCAGCCTAAAGGCTTGTAACGTAATCAGGTAGCTAAGCTGATTGCGCCACGTGAGGTTTGGAATATATTTTTAACCCAATCAGAATTCGTGACGAGTTAGAAAAAACATTCCAAGGCCTAAAAAGTTTTGCATGCAATAGAAAAAATGTGATCGTTACTCTTCCACTTTTGTGTGTGTAACATTCACATAGTCGACAAATTCATTCTCTTCTCAATAACTAGTCGTTAGACTGTTATTTAGCGCTTCAAATACACTGCTTTTATACAGCGGATTGGCTCTGGCATAAAGTTGTAGTTAGGTTGCTATGGAAACGAGCTGAAATTTTCCCAGAAGAACACGCTGCACTAAGCTGTTTTTGGATTGTTACATGTGTGTGTTTCGCAAAATATGTAACATAAATTGGCCTCACCAAAGGGGCACCATTATGTAAGGGAAATCGGTCCAATTAATTATTAAATCAATAATTGTTAATTATTAAATTAATAATCAATTGGCTCATTAATTGAAGGAGACTCAAACTTAATATTTAAATTAAGTTGAGCTTGCCTGCGGAGCACCACATCTCTTTTTGATAATTTTATCAGGATAACAGATGAGAACCTCGTTGAATCAGTCATTAAAATGAAGGTTGTGCCCTTACTACAATTTTGTGAGTTCTTTGTTCAGCTTAGAGGTCACTATAAATTGATGAAACACACACACAGTAAACCAGGGGTTGAGTTTTGTGCACGTTTATTCTGTAACCTAGGTGGGATAATCTACTTAGAATTTCAAGAAGCAAAACTAACTACTATGATAGGAAATGAAACGAGAACTAAAATAATAAAAAAAATAATCAAAGGAGAAGAAAAGAGAAACGGTCTTAACCAAGGTGATAGACTTCTTAAATAAAACCAACATGGGACCCACAATCAACCTAGTTTGCACCAATTTGTACTAGGGCAAAGGCCTGCAAAGTTGCACTTACAGATGGGGTTGGTCTGAGAAGCAGGACCCTGGATGGAGACTCGCCAAGCTCGTTTGAAGAAGGGATGAAGAAGGTTCAGTTCAGGAGAGGGAGAGACAGGTCGTCCGGCTGGCCAACTGAGCGTCACGGGGTCAACCTGCTGGCTGGGACGGGCCCTTTTTGGTTTGAGGCCTAGTGTGCCTGGAAAGGCACCATCCGTTTGAGCCTTGTGCAGGGACCAAAAGCAGCGTGTTTCGCTGCGCCTGTCGCTACACGCGATGGCTTCTGTGCGTTGCCGTGTGCTGGAGGTTAAGCTAGCTGGGCTAGCCCTTTGTCTGGCAGCCGCGCCGATGGAGACCAGGAAGGAGCCAAGGAGCAGCGAAGAAGCGGGAGCCAAAGAGCAGCGGAGAAGAGGCGGAAGAGAGAGAGCAGCACGCAGGGAGTGTGCTTTTAAATTGGGAAGGCGGCGGCCTCCACACCAGGGGGGCCGGTGAGACCACAGTGGAAAGTTACCAGCTTAGAGAAGGTTTTGGTAGAGACTAATCAGATTGAATCTGGATCCCATGTTTGTTGAAATTCTAAGGTCAGAATTCAATCAATGCAACACGTACAATTGAATACCTCAAATGAAATGTTACCTAGCTTACACTGTTAAAACGTGCATACACATGAAAGTTTAGTGGAGAATCTGCCACTGCAATGGAACATTTTCATGACATTTCATGGAGTCAACATTTCACAAATGGCAAACATAACATTTCATAATTCATTGTTCTGTTGCAAAATAAGAAAGTCAAGTTTCTAAGAAGGCTTTTACAGTCCTGATTTGTGTGTGTGTGCGCGTGCGCGTGTCAATCAGAGCATTTGTCTGTTTGTGGGGGATGTTCTTGTGCTCCCCACCCCCCACAGTGGCATGTTCAGGCCACAGGAGCTCAATTCCTTTGGAACTGAGGTTGCAAAAAGTTACAACCGGCCGATAATCGTTACACAGTTTACCACGGGTCCGGATGAGACCTTGACTTACGAACCTGGACTGTGGTGAAGATACCTGGTCTAGCTCATCTAAATTTCTTTGACTAGTGAGGCAATGTTTTTCACCATTTATTCTTCTGTATTTATTTTAGGTCTTGAATGCTTGCCTAAATATTTCACCCATGACGAATTGAATCCTTTTCAACCTTTTTATGGGCTTGAGCTCGTGACCCTCAAATTCTTTGCTTCTCAACCCTTTTTGTGCACTTTAGTTGCATAATTGTGTTTTTTATGGTCCGCTGTTTTACACCCAAACCTTGTTCTTACACATTTGCTCTAAAATCCCATGATAATTTATGTCTCCACAACTTGAGGAATCAAAACAGCAATGCAATATGATTAACTGTAGATATTTCCCCCTGATAGGCTTCGTTTCATTGCTGTAGACAAAACAATGGTGCGCATTGCCAAAAAAAAAAACATGCTACAGAACATTTTCCCAGAAGGACTGCGATTTGTACAGATTATCGTCAATGATAAAAGCCGCGGATAATTGTGGCCAGAACTATGTCTCTCAGTCAAGTCAGGTAAAGTTTATATAGGCTTTAATCAGAATAGAGTCTCACAGGGTGTCACAAGCCCACATTTTTCAGAGATCAACATACCCCTTGATCTAAACCCCCCACCTAGACAAGGAAAAACACCCAGAAAACCCAATTTGTAAAAGGGAATAAACCTTGAGAAGGGATCACAGTCGGAGTACCCCTGTTAAACCACATGAGAGTGCATAATACGAGTGTCTCCGAATAATAGTCTTATCATAGCTGTGTTTTCCAAATTTAGCCCATTGTTGATCACAAATGAGATTTAAAGAAATAGTGTCCGATCGTATACAGTACATGCCAAAGTTTGGACACACCTTCTCATGCAATGCATTTTCTTTACTTTCACGACTATTTCGTCAAGTCAAGACATCTTCATTTACATTGTAGATTTTCACTGAAGGCATCAAAACTGTGAATGAACATGTGGAGTTATGTACTTAAAGAAGGTGAAGTATTGGAAACATGTTTTCAGTTATTTCACTATTTTTTTGTTAAGTACATAACTCCACGTGTTCATTCTTAGTTTTAATGCCTTCAGTAGGAATCTACGATGTAAATAGTAATGAGAATAAAGCCAACACATTGAATGAGATGTTTGTGTCCAAATTTTTGGCCTGTATTGTATATCATAAAAATTGGATTTAGGCAGTGTTTTACAGCCAATATCTGTACATGTAATTGTAATCCACACATCTGAACTCTCTGTTTCAAATAATCATGCCAAAAACCTTTATTTGACCGGTTTGACAATTCCAGACTTTATATTGAACGCAATCTCTTCAGGAAAAGACTTTAACAACTTTCTTCTGTATTTGTTGAGGCTTGCTGCCAAAGAACATTCAGCAGAAGGTCAGCTTGTTCTTACATATCTTTTTTTTTAATGTTCAGGAGTAAAATTTGAAAATGCATTTGGATTATACTTCTGGAGGCTGTAAAACTGCTATAATACATTTTGTGGCTCACATCACATGCTTATGCAAGTTTATTAACATGGCAAAAAAAAAATCAGTCAGTAATGACTGTAAAATTAAATTTGGCATTTTAATGGATCAGCAGGTCCCACATTTACCATTAAACTGTGGTCCATAACAGTCTTTTAAGAAAGTAGCAAAAAAGCTGGCTGATTATAACAGAGCAAATGGATCGCATATGATTTCCCAACCGTGACAAGAAAAGATACAAGAAAACTTAAATTCTACCTGCCTAACACTTGAACGAATTTGTGTTATGGCCTCATCTAAAAAAAAAAACCCAACAACAACTCGGAGTTGTTTGCAAATGGGTACTGACAGTGGATGCCTGGGGTGAGCGCATGATGTCCCCCCCCCCCAAAAAAAAAAAAAAAATGTCGACAAAGGGATGTGGGGAAGTACGGAAGAAAGATGTTGAAAACTATTGTTAATATTAGGTATTGGTACTTGTTTGCCCTCTTGTGGCTATTTTACAGTTAGGAACTGCAAATTATAAGTATAGAATTGCCATTAATTTCATGCAATTTTAAGGAAAAATTCTATACTGCATTGAGATATACGTGAATTCAGAAGTATGTGGGTTTTTTGACTAATTCATTGTTTTGTTTTGTTTTTTTATGTTGAATTTGTGTTCATGTACTTTTCACTGCATTTCAAATGTGGTGACGTCTTACTCTGTAAGAGGAAGTTCTGTTTGGGACATTTTCGTCTTTCCTGTATGGGTACAATGAGCTTCGATCTCCTAAATATAAACACAACAGGCAACCAAGAACGTATGTTATGCATTTCCAGATGTTTTTAGCGTCTAAAGGGCCTTAGGGAAAGTTGACATCTACTTAATTGAAGTCCAGACTTCTCTCCTGAAGGGCTTCCATGTCACGAGTAATAACGTTACTTGATGTCTTGCTTTTGTGTGTGTGTGGAAACTTATGATCGCCTCAAAATCAATTGGCAGACTCGTGTTTAATTGCAGAGATGTTGTATCTGGTGCCATTCTTTTAACCCGTAGGCGTTATTGTGACCCGTTTTGGGCTTTGGATGGTTCTGACCAAGTCATTTCAAAATAAGATAATGCCCAGGGGTTTTTAAGGCAGATTTCTATCAGTAACATGACAGCAAACAGCGTCTTTCGCCTCAGGTCCTCAATGTTGCGGTTTCTTAAGCAACCGGCTCCCGCTAATGGAACAGGCTGCTTCAATTATGGGTCCAGAGAGGGGACATGAAAGCATCTCTTTTTGTTGTCAACATCTAGCTCATTCACATACAATACAAATAATGTAAACATCTGCCTGTTGATTCACACATACAAATAGCTCGGTGCTATTTCACGTAGACGTAATGTAAGACTCATATTGTGAGCATCAGTCTCGCAGCAAGCCCATGGCTGATTCACAACAGGGGTTTCCTTTCTCTTGTCCCTTCTTTGTTGCTCTTCCAGTATCGGTACATCTACGTAGACAGAAGCTGTCATCCTCCCAGTTGGAGATTTATTGTTTCAAGTGAAACATTCTGTAGTCCTTTAATGTTTTTTTGGTTTTGTTTTTTTTGTAAAGTGTAACAAGCAGTACAAGTTTCTACAACTATATTGAGGCGGAAGATGTGTTAAACTTTGGACTGATTCAACAGACATTGGTTCCAATTATTTTCTGACATTTGTGTGTTGCAACCACGGTATGCCTGTTTGCCTAAAGCTTAGTTTGCCGTGGAATTTTAACCATTTTCCCCCTGTATTGAAGTGTTTGTACGTTTTAGCTTTTGTTAGTAGCTATTTTTGTTCATTGTGCATTTCATATGTCCCACTTAAGGCTGAGGTCTGGGGCCAGGCCTCCCTATACTATAGTACTAAATAGTATCCACAACAAGAGCATCTAGATACCTCTGAGTCGTGGTTTATGCAAGGTACTGTGCATTGAGACACATGTTTAGGTACGATTGACAGGACTTTTAGTGTGGTACACCCACAACATTTTTATGTAAATGGCTGACAATTTGGACATTTTTCCATCCTTTCTAGTCCTTAACAAAATTGATCCCATAATTTCCAACAATAGAGCATGAATTGAGTTGTAATGTCTGCTGCTCATTTTTAAACCACAGAAATTTTGGATTATGGTGGATAAAAAGGATAATTCTTCGTGAAACAATGGGCCGAACTCATTCGGGATTTGAATCCTAAAAACATTATCCACATTTGTTGCTGAATCTTGACACCACAAGTTGGTCAGGATGTATTTCGATCTGGGTCGATAACATTAATATTTTATGTGGAACAGAAACAAACAGAAAACTTGTGCTCCATAGCACAGCTCTCCAGGTTTGCGGGATTTTACTGGAAGTTCCAAAAATATTGTCTTTCACAGATTTGAGAAAGTGAAGGAGAAGACATCGCTGTACTTAACAAAACAGGTTCAAACCCCCCAAAATACACACACACATTAAAAAAAAACCTAGAGCTGCAAGCAGCTATAAAGCTCCCTCGCAATTCGGGCCCCGTTGGGGTACTGACATGTAGGACAAGAACCGTTAAAATATAAATGTTTTGCCGGCCTTACGACTGTCTCGTGAATATTCTTCTAGGTTCAGAACCTCAGAAACAGCATAATTTTTCTTTGCACACAGCAACAGCTTGCGACAAAAATAAAAAGATTTCAACAACTTTTCGTCTTAAACATCTTTAGATGGAACACTCAAAGTTTGAAGACGATCGGATGAATTCTGTGGGTGGAGTTTTAAAAATGTGTGACCTCAATAAAAGACAAATTTTTTTTTTTTTTTTTTTTTTTTTTTAGGCATTTATATGTGCCTTCCAATTATTGTGGATATAGATTAAATTAACCAACATTTGTTAAATGTGTATAGGAGGCACTCCTGAGCCAAGAAACGGCATAATAACCCTCTAAAATACAAATGTTTTTGCCAGGCGTAATACACAGTTTCAAAAGTTTTCACCTGGATTTATAAGCTCAACAACAGCATCCTTGTTCTTTGCTAATGGCACATCGCCACTGCAACAAGCGTGCGACGAAATAAAAAGCTTTTAAGAGTGTTTGCCCTTCTTAAACATCGTTAGATGAAACATCCAAAGCTTCAAGGCGATCAGATAAATTCTGCAGGAGTTTGTTAAAATATGACCTCGATAAAAGGAAAACAAATGGTGACCAATTCCAAAATTCATGGGAAAAAAACAAAAGTACAAGAAAACAAACATTCAAAGCTGTAATTAAACGCCAGTTTTGAAAGTATGATGCCTCCACAAACCCATCCACAGAATTGACATGACAACAGTTGTTATGCTCTTAATTTGTGGTTCAAATTTCTCGTCTGTCTCATGAAAGGGGATTTCTAAAATTTCATTTTAGTATTATTGTACTCAAAATGTCTTTTGGCTCAGACTGACCAATCAAGCGATGCCGGGGAATTTAATGATCATGTTTTCTTTTATGTCCTCCGGTGATTTTGTAAAATAAATAAAATGCAATAGTTTTTTTTTTTTTTTGCAACAGTTTGTCCAGCTTTGGTATGCATTGGATGTTTAAAGTGAAACGATTAAGGTAAGGTATAGGCTAATTGAATCTTGACCATATGAAAGAACAGCATTATGGCCACATGTTCACATGGAAATTAGTTTGTTTCATCAACAGAAATTACGTAATGGTTCAAATTGTTTAATCTGTCTCACCTCCCAAATTAAATGAATGTTCTCTTTTGTTTTTATGCAGACTATTAATGAGAGCACTTTATAAAGGATGAAATATTTGAAGATCTGCATTAGATGAGGCCTGAAGCTACAACACAAAAAGTTTAGTAACCTCTCCAGGAAATTGGTGTGTTTTGCACCCGGATAGTTTCGAACCGGTATAGGAATGCGATTCATTTTAAATAGTCAGATTAGGGGAATTTATTGGCTAGCACTCGGTGAACATATAAGTAGTAAATCATAATGTGTCTCTGTGTGTATTCTGGCTGAAAAGATCAATATGAAAAATTGCTTTCGACATAAATTGCTGTGATGCTTGTGTAATATATGCAATAACTGCAATGATGACTCTTGACTTTACTGGAACAAACAGAATTCCTGTTGAAATGTGAAGAATTACAACTAGGTTTTCTTTGTTTTGTTTTTTTACAGCCCTATAATCCTCTGACCTTGTTAAGGTGCCAATTTTTTTTTTCTGATTCCTGAGGCCACAGTCATTTTACAACTATTTTCAAAAGCAGTAATTTGACTTGTAAACTGGATAAATCAATTGGAAAAAAAGTCTAATCGGTGAAAATAATGAATTGAGCACCCCTTTAAAAAGTGAATTAGCCTCAATGGTGTGTTCGACTTACATTATTATATGCTTTTGTTTTGTGTAATAGTAAATTGTTTAATTGCCTTTTGTTTTTTGTGTCCGTTTTACAGTCATGTTCAACTGGAATTGACAAAACTTGACGCAAGCTCGTTTCTGCTTATTTTGAGAACCGTGCAAGTGAGGCTTTTTCAGTGATGTGTATATAATAGTCTCCCATTTATTCACGTCAATAGATTGATAAAAAGCGCTCAGGAGTACTTTAAAAAGTAAAGTATGATCAGTTAAAATGTATTTGAAGTGAAATCTATGGTTTAAACATGTTTATACAGATATACAGTATATAGGCGTCAATTAACCTAGCATTGAAAGTTGATTGAAAAATAAAAATCCACAAGCACCAGGAGAACCTACACACAAACTGCCAGAAATGACATTTGAACCCGAAACCAATGCCTGTGACATCCTGACCAGAAGCAACAGTGTTGTATCCCTTCCACTCTTCACTCAGTCTTTCTCATCTCTGGCATGAGCACAAGCGCATATAATATGCAACAGTTGTCCGCAGCAGCCCCCTTCCTGCTATCCCCTAAAAAGATACGAAAACCCAAAACTGACATTGTGCATGAATTGTCCTGTAGTGTATATTTGCAGAGCTTGCCCATGCTTGTGAATACGTTGACATCAATCTTTTGTAAATTCTCCATGACTCCGATTTTTAGTTCCCTCTGATGTCTTGGGGAAAAAGTGCTCAAACCTACCCTTTTCATTTTAAGGAAATACCTACAGCAAAAGATTTAGCACATTTTCTACTTAGGTTGCTATCTTGCTGTATGTTAGCTTGTTAACATTTACTCTAATTTGAAAAAGGACTTGACTACAGGGCACAATTTCAAATGTGTTTAAAATGTGGGTTGTGACTGAAGCAATTGCCCCTTTAGCGATTAATACAGTAACCTGAATCTGAATAAGTAAATGTCCCACAAATGTCGCTTACAATAAGCAGCACCTGCACGGTTCAGAAAATGCCTCTTGCACTTTTCCGATACAATTACAAATTCAGTTTAAAGCACAATAAACGATTAAGTTGTTTTTCTGCATGCAGAACATTTCTTAAAACCATCTCATTAATTGCACATTTTAGGTTTTATAGCCTTTTGCATGGTACGTAGTACAAAACATGGTACAAAGTATGTTTTCAATTTTTGTTCAAAACCATGACATTTGAAACGTAATTTGTTGGTCACATAAAGGAAAGTGCTGATTCTTTACTATTTTGGAACACTCCATGGTTGCTCTTATGTTTGAAAAGGGAATGAATAATTAGCTTTACTAGTAAATCAAGATGCCCTTTTCTTTAAACTCATTAATGAATAGTATGTGGCAACAAATGAGTTCTTTTGCAATAAAAGTCGCTCTGCGTGGAAGGTAAACAACACCTGTGAAAATACCCATAATGAAGTCATTACGGTACAGACAATGTTTTAATAAACTTTTTGACATTCTGAACTGTGGAACAAGTATAACATGTTAACCACAGTTAATGTTGTTCGGTAAGTAAAAAAAAAACTTATTTGGCACATAAAATGAAGGTGATTTATTTCACATCACATGAATTTTTACACAAAAAGTTATCAACTCTTTCTAAAAGAGACATGAACATTAAGTTGACGATTTAAAACGGATTGATTTACGAGTGCATCTGTATGCAGTCATTCAGAATCCAGCCATCACTTGAAAATGGCAAATCTTTCTCCAGCTGCTGCAGCCGCATGGTTAGAGAAACTCTTTGTGGGGGCGGCATTACTTTATGTAAATTTCATCACAATCAAGCTAAATATTGTAGTGTGCCGAGATTTCAAGTGTGCCGATCCCGAATTACAAATGATGGAAATAAACACAATCAGTCTGAGTCAATAATATTGACTGCCGCCAAGGCCGCATGCCGAGAAGTAAATACAGGAGACCCTTGTTCTTCTCCGTTGTTGTTGTTTGTCCGCTTATGTTGTGCAATGAAAACATGGCATTTTTTTTAATACACAAAAAATATCAAACACATAGCAAAAATTCATCATTTGGGCATTTGACTGCACTGAGACCTTGTGAGTTTTGCTGACATTTCATGTGACTTCAGGGGCGTAAGTTTCTGGCATTCGAGTTCTGAATTGTGCAACCTCAAGTGAATTGAACTTTAAAGGTTCTATTATGTTGTATAATAAAATCTTAAAGAAAAAAAAAAATCTCCTGCCGCCCTGTAGAAGTGAATACTTAAGAAGAACATTTCTCTTTTGTAATGTCAAGCTTATTTATTATACTCAGTGGTTGATGGCTTTTTACAGGATACTGTATGCACAGTACCTGTGTGAGGGAATACAAAGCAAATACCAGGGAGTGCCTAAATCCTGAAATTATATACAGATCAACGCAGACGAGAAAATAAGGCACACGTACGTAAACATATGGTTAGGAATGTGACATGTCGGTGAATTTGAACCTGTAATTGCAGTTATTACCTGATAGCTATGGGCTCATAGAGGCATTGAACATATCAATCTAATAATGAGTACTTCTTTGATGTCAGGGCGGGGAAGCATCTTAAACCTCGTTTAATAGCATGTACCCACCCCCACACCAAGTTTCTCTACTGATCAAATGGTCGGCCTGAAACATGATGGAAATGAAAGCTGAAGCTATTATTGAGTTGTTGGATTCACGGATTAGCATTTGCTTAGTTAACAGCGTTAACCTTTACTTGATGACATGGTGAGTGTGGCGCCATATTTGTGGGTGGCGATTTGTGTTGGTGATCTGCACATCAATTGATAAGTGTAATTGAATCCATGCTCTGTTGTTGATGCTCACCTGTGGCAATTTTTTTCTGATTCAGGGCTCAGAGTGTAGCTACCCAACACCCTGCGCCTAGTCATTGTAATGTAATCCGTACTCGCCATCGGCTAAGACAGAAAATCAAACCAGCATAAACACATGGATTGCTTTTCTCGACAAATTTTTGTGATCGATACTCATCAACAAACAAAGAACCGTGGGAAAGGGCAGGACAAAAGAGTGTAGGGGCAGTTCAAATGTTGCACCGCAAATGGGTTTGGATTGGCCACACGCTTGGCAAATCACCTTGACAGTGTCAACAGACAACCACCAAATTGGAATCCTCAAGACAAGAGAAGCAAATGGAGACAAACCGCTGCCTGGCGACGATCGGCAGAACAAAAAACATCAGAGCAACGGTGAAAAGACTTATTGATGATTGATGATGATGTCGAAGAGCACCTGGGAACTGTTTAAAATTGGGGGGGAAAATTGCACAAATGTCTCCTTTCATACATAGTACACATAGTACTCTTTCGGGTCAGTCTTGGCCAAAAATATCCTATTTCGAGATTCACCCATGACCGTTTAAATGTGCAAATTTGGTAGTACGCTAAGACAGCTCTCACAACCATTTAAAATGTCTCGTCTAAAATAAATTCACTCAAATAGACTGACCAAACCCATTCAGAAAACAAACGGGTTGTACTGTAAGCTAGTACGTATTTGAATACGTTCAAACGTATACTCGCAAATACGTTGCAACAGGGTATTAATTGCGCATTCGCAGGTGAATAAAATGCTTATTGTAACCATCTGGCCCACATTATACTAATATGTTTGAAAACTAGACTAAGTGCAATTTCTGGAGAAATTGCGTGGGAATGCTGCAAGCTGAATGCTAAGAGTTTGAATGGATGTGAAATGCTTATGAAGTAAATTGAGAGATAAATTATGAAATTATGACCTCCTGGTTACTGGACAATGAACTTTACCAACTGTACCACCAAGCAGTATCAAACACCTGGTAATGACGGTAAGTTATATGTATGGAAGTGGGCATGGAAAATCATACTTAGAAAAAGTTACCTGTCTGTCCCATTGAAAATGAATGGGGGAAAAGTTGATATTAAACGTTAAATTGTGCAAATACTGTAAGTAATGTGGAATCAGACGATATATATACCCCGGGAGGCGTCAATTTTTGCAGCTGGTTGAAATTTGAACAGTGTAAATTATTTACTTATTTGCGAGTATATTTGATTTGAACTTACTCGCGTATGTATGCTACCTTGCTGCAGTGGACAATATGCAACCCCTGGTGTTCTTACCAGGAAACATTATTTTGAGACCACAAGAAGACGCATGATGGCAGTCTTAAGTATACAACCACAACACACACACGCATACTGAATGAGGAAGGAAAAAAATCTAAAGTCATTTTTCTCCTCTTCTAGACATACAATATCATTTATTGGAAGCTGTTACACGTGGACCAAATTGTTGCTACCCTTTGTTTAATGAAAGGAAAACCCCACTATTGTCATTTCAATAACTTGAAGCTGACAAAAGTAGTAATCAATAATAATAATAAAAACATGACTCAAAATTAACCAATCCAAATCAGATGTTGCATTTGAATTTCGGTTTCAAAAGAATCAACAAACTATGAAACAGGCCTGGACAAAATTGATACCCATAACTCAATGTTTTGTTGCACAACCCTTTCAGGCAACCACTGCAATCAAACCACTCCTCTAAGTGTCACTAAGACTTAAGCTCCTGTCATCATGTATTCTGGCCCACGAGTTGTGATCCTAATTTTTCCCACGTTTGACGGGCATCTTCTCCAGATGGTATGTTTCAGCTCCTTCAATAGAGTTTGAATCAGGGCTTCGTGGAAAGCCACGAAAGAATAGTCCAATATTTTGCTCTTCATGATCATGTTGGATGACCCAAGACCACACTTTCTAACGCTCGGCAACATATTTCTCCCCAGGATGCATTGATGGTCATGATTTCATTTTTACCTTACGCAGAGTGAAGACAGCCCATGTGCGCATCCCCAAGGACATAATCGAGCCTCACAGTAAGAACAATGTTCTTTCCTTCATTTGCTTCGTTTTGGCGTCTGTAATGATAGACTTGCCAAGAAAGTCTCATTTGTCCAAATTTCCCAGAAGCTTTGTGGCTTGGCAATACGCACTGTAGCAAATTATGGTCCTGACTTTTTTTTTTTTTTTTTTTTTTATTATTATTATTATTTGATTTTTAACAGTGGTGTCCCCATTGGTCATCTCCAGTGGAGTGGATTTTGGCATAAAATATGATTGATAGTGCAATCTAACACTGCTGTGCATTGGACTTGGAGTTCACCTTTAACTACTCTTTGGAGGTTATTCTGGCCCGTTACCATTCGTATTGGCTGTTTCGTCAATTTGTCATTGTTGCTCTCCTGTGGACATTAGACGTCCAAATATATCATAGGAACATCAATCTGTTTGTTGATGGTTGTCTATAATTTTCTTTCTGTTCTCCCGAGGCAACTCTCTACTTGGCTTTATTTTTTTGGTCAAGTTATTGTCAATTTTTTTTTAATGTCATCAATTTCAATTTATTCAATTACCTTTGTAGAGTGTTATATCATTAGACAGAAAGGTACCAACAATTTTGTCATGTGTAGAGTTAAAAGTTGAAAGTGTTGGAGGGTCACAACGGAATGATACCAAACGCGGTTAAGAAGCGTGAAGACAAAGGGGCGGGTGCACTGCTTCTCAAATAAGTGAGAGTGCATGAAGACACACAGACAAAGCAAGACTGAACCTCTGGCAAGCAGGCCAGGATACCCTTGTGGCTTTTGCTTCTTCTTTTTTTTTTTTTATCCTCTCAAGTGGTACCTTGTGACAACAAGAGCGAAGGAAGCTGGTTGCATTCAGGATGAAGCTGTCAGTGTTGTGTTTATGTGTGCTTCATCTGGCCTTTGTCAGCGGAGGACTTCTCACCAGCAATGATCTCCAAAGTGGCAGCAACGATTTCACAAAGATCTCCAGGAGGGCAGGTGAGATGGCGCCACAAGCCAGATGGTTTTTTTTTTAAATGTTTTCCTTCACTTGATCGAGTTTAGTGTCATTAATATAAGTAAACCAAGTGAAGCTAAGAATTAAACGGTTTTCTCAAGCAGGAATGGGGAATCTTGGGCATTTAACTGGTCGTCCTGCAATTAACAAAAATCTCGAAAGAGCTGTTAAATATTTTACCCATAATTTCTTATCATGTAAATTTTTACATACAGTACATCCTTAATGTGGCCCTTGAAGTTCTTTGTAAAACTAAACGGATGTCGGATAGGAAAGTTACCCCACCAATGACCTGGAGTAGCAACTAACAAAAAGAAGATGACAACATTGAAACCAAAATCACATGCAGTATAAAACACAATTTTACAATGTGTTTACGATTGTGGATTTTATTTGCAATGGCGTAATTATGTAGCCCGGATCAAATGTAGCAGATTAGCACCTAAACTCAATGAAGTCAATAAAAGTAGCTGAAAATATTAAGTAACAAAAGTAGCAAAGGTATTGTACTGAAATGTAGTTCAAAGATACAAATTTGAGATTTGGTTCCATGAATAAAATGCGCACAAAGAGAAAAGACCCACATATAATTGAAATGTATGGGGGGGGGGGGTATTTAAAAAAAAAAAAAAAAAAAAGGCTGATAAACACTGAATATAACGTATTGTTGCTACTATGTGGAAAAAGTTTTGTTTTTTTTATGTTTTAGGTATGAAACTGAGGGTGTAATGACAGATTTTGCATAAATAAATACATGCAAAATATTGCCCAATCCCGATCCAGCCAATCAGATTGGTGTAAAGTCTACTCCTTAATATCTGGTTGTAGTAAAATATGAGTAACTAACACTCAGCCTCACACTCACTTGATGTTCCTATATTATGATATTGTGGCATTTCGCTTTTCTAATTCAAGTACAGTATCAACAAAATGTAATCTTTAACAAGGGAACCTAATTTTCATTTAAAGGACAGATTTCAATTTTATATTAACTAGTCCTGTTGAGCTGCTTGGACACAAAGAATAGTAAATCTGTATGCATTTTAATTCCAGAACAGTTTTTTTTCTGCTCCAGCAACATAACTGATGGCAGAAGAGTTCACTTCAATGCACTTATGACTATTTGCACGTGTGTAAAATCTTTACCTGACACGATAAAGGATTATTGTCCATCCATAGGCTTCATTTTGACTGTAGAGCAGATGTTCGCATATGCTTTTTGAATGATCTGTGCAATGTCAGACTGTTTGAAGTTTATAATTTTATCGGTAAAAAAATTGACTTGTGCATTAACGGCATGTGTGAGGTTTGGCGTCAACACAACAATTTTATTGGCTTCACTATCATTAAACTAATGCATGTTAACACAGCCTTCCGCAATAAACATTTTACTGAAGCTTTGCAGTGAAGATTTTAATGGAAGGTTATAAATCAAGGTGCTGTACAGCTGGTATGGGTTTAAATGAAGCTTATTTTTGCCAACATCCATTGCGAAAGGTGATTTAATTTTTCCTATGAAGATATTTTACTGATCGCAAATCCTTTGTACTGCCGTTCCAGCATGCTGTGTTGGTTTTACTGTTTAAATTACAGTTCTGAGGATGGGGGTTCGAATCTAGCATTCCCATGTGGAGTTTGCATGTTTTCACCATGTACTTTGGTTTACTCTCACATTGCCAAAACATGCATGTTACAGTTCGAGTAATTAATGAGGCAATTTGTCCTTAGGTATCAATGTCAGCGTGAATGCTTTGTTTGTCCGTGCTCTCGAATTGACTTGCTTGAACTGGAGGATGTCAATTTAAAAGGGTTTACAACAGAAGTGTCCAAACTACGGCCCGGGGGCCATTTTTTAGTGGCCCGCGAAATATGCTACAAATGGCATTTGACTCAGTTCAAATAAAATAAAACCAAAAATGTTTGGAGATGGTCAAAGTAAGAAGGGAAGGTGTCGAAAAACACAGGTGCTATTAAATGTTATTTTAGTTAACTAAAACTAACGAAAAAACTAAAATTAAAAAAACATTTCCGTTAACGAAATGAAATAAAAAAAGATGTTTTTCAAAAAAGAAAACTTACTCAAACTACATTTTATGTTTACACAGCTAGCTAAAATAAAACTATTATTATAGCAAAAATGTCCTTCGTTTTAGTCTTTGGTACTTAATTTAATGCATGAGCCTTTGGGAATGATTTTAAATGGGATTTTTAGTAGATTTATGTTTTATATAAATCAGAAAAATGATGTCATGCCCATGGTGTGTTTTAAATATTCTGCACAAGTAATACACATAAAAAAACTAAAACTAATACTGAAACTAACTAAACTAAAACTAAGCATTTATTAAAGAACTAAAACAGAACCACCCTCAAAATTAATTAAAACTAAATAAATAAATAAATAAATAAATAAACTCAAAATAAAAACTAAAATGAAAAATTCCAAAACTATAATAATCCTACTGCCATGTTACAAATTAATTCGTTTATATACTGTAGCATTTTCCTAAATATGCAAAAGCACAAATAAATTATTTGTAAAATTTTTAGGACTAAACACAATTTGTCTTCATAACATGATGTGGCCCTTGCGTCCTTCTGATTTTCTGTTGTGGCCCTCAAATGAAAAAGTTTGGACACCCCTGGTTTACAATCACCATGCACTCCTTATCTGTACACATCAATCACTCAGTCGACACAACAGATCAATTGTAACCGTGGAATTATGAAGGCACCGTAGTCGCGATATGATTTGTTTCATTTGACACGTGCAAATGGTCATGATTGGAGAGAGCTGTTCTAAAATCTGATCAGACGTGAAAAGTTGAACGATGTGGTTTTATGCAGTACATGCTGCAGAAAATCCATTCAATGGTGAAGAGCTAGGCTTCTTCTGCTTGTGGTTATAATGTGGCGAGCTCATTTAGGGTCAAATGGGAGGTAACCCTTGAACAATAAGTGCACACTGTAATTCCAAAAAGATAATTTGATAGTTGTAGTTACTTGATAAAAAGCAGGCGCCGGATGACATGCATAACATTGATGAGGCGTGCAATATGAAAACAAATTACATTTTGGTGCAGATACAGGAAATTTCATGCACAGCTCCTCCACAAAGCTTTCTGGAAATCGGTAGTAGTTTTAGTAACCATGCAAACACGTATGCACACAGGGGAGTGGCCAGTGTTAGATTTGTGCCTGAACACATCTAACACAATTGTTAACAGTTTTGCACTGGTTAAAGTTTGGTTGCTCTTGTTTTGACAGACATTGTCGTTAGAATCAATTAACCTTGTGTCATGTTTGACCTCTCCAAGGTAGTGAGCTTTTATACTGTAATCCCAATGAGGCCCTCTAGTGAGCTCAGAAGGAATTGACTGGAATGAAAGCATGGCTGGAGCCAAAAAGGACACCACGAGGGACGAAGCGTTAAATTAAGTTGTATCACAAGAAACAATATCAGATTTATTTTTGTAAATAGTTTAATTTTGTAGTAACTAACAGACATGAACTGCGCTCACTGTGGGGCATTTCAGGAAGAGCACAAAATTGTAAGGGCAGTTTTTCGGTTAATAGCTGGGAAAAAGGCTCACGGGGTGGGGGAAACGGGTGAATTAGTGAAATGTGGCTGAAAAACAACCATTCACATTCACACTCATGTTCAGGAACTATGTGTAGTGATTTAGTGAGTCATGAATTCATCTAAGAGATGACTTATCTTTGTTACATTTTTATTTTGTTGCCCCCCCTATTGTAACATACAGTTGTGCACATAGGTTTACATAACTAAAGTTTAATTTTGAATTGATTAATGTGTATTTGTCGATACAGGATCTCCAAGGAATTAGACAAATTCACCATTTTGTTTTTCTCTCATTAGGCAATATCCCAAACAGATATAGAACACTGTTTGCAAGAAGAGGGCAGTATGAACAGCAGAAGCTTCTCATGATGGCAAGTTTGGATTCATTATTATTATTATTATTATTATTATTATTATTATTATTATTATCATCGCCACCATTATTTTATTATTATTTTTATCCATTCCTAGTTGCTGGTTGACCTCCAATTTGTTAATATTTTGAAAAATCTACAGTACTATAATAGTATAGCATATTAGTAGTTTATAGCAGGCTACTGTATTAGCAGTTTCCCGCAAAGGGTTGTTGGGACTTAAAAATCTTTAAAATACTTTCAAAATCCTGTTTGACTATTGTTCTATTTATTTTAAGAGGAGGTTTGAACACAAAATATAAGCTAATAAAAAGTAAGATTTGTACATATTTTAGCAAGAAATACTAAGTAAACGCACATGATTGGCTGTGGTGGGTCAAATATTGCCCCAGGGCCTTGAGTTTGACACCTGTGCTATACAAAATGAGGGCTCATATTTTTGACTGTCTAAAAGTTAATTGTTGATGCCTACTTTTCACCAATGGTTGTTTTTCTTTTCCGTTGATCCCTCAGAGGCTTAAAGGGGCGCCTGTTTCGAAGGATTCCCCTGCCAAGGCAGCACCAAAACCCGCTTCCGCCACATGTTCCCAGCTGGGACAAAGCTGTCTGCCCCATCAGGGCTGCTGTGAGCCGTGTTCCACATGCCACTGTCACTTCTTCAAAGCCATATGCTTCTGCAGAAGGATAAATACGCAATGTACCAAACATACATAAAATAATGTGTATACTGTATATAGATATACCAAAATCAGACATATGCAGACACAACTTGGCAATGATTAGATATGCCACTGTTGTGTTAATGCAGACATTTCATCACTCAAATTCATTAACTGTGAGGGAGGGGGAATTGAACAAAAATGCTATTATACTACTATCCATATTTTTTTGTACTTTTGTTTAATGTCCATCATTTTCAGATATTCTATACAGAGGTGACATAAAGGAGAGAAAAGTGATGATGATTCTAAGGGCCTTTGACTCAGTATTTAAGTGGACTCCAATTCTCTGGCGACACAACTGTTTGTTATCTTGCTAATGCAGATATCGACCATAGTGTTTATTATGTAATTTTATTGTTTCCTTTCAAGCAATATTAAATGTATGATCTATTTTTGAAACAGTGAATACACTGTCACTGCAGCTTTTGTGTTTGTGTGTATACAGCGTACAGGGGGCTTCCAAAGCAATAGGACACCCAAAAATGACGTATTTTCCGTAGAATCTATGGGTGAAACTGCTGAGATTGTATGTTTAAGGGATTTAAATAGTTATGGAAAAAAAAAAGATACTGTGTTGTGCATTTTTTCTCTGTTGCTGAAGAACAAAATGTATTGCTGACATTGAGCCAAATCCTGCGTGAAATTTGAGTCTGTTTAATTGAAGGAAAAGTTGATACGGACGGTATACTCGCAGGTAGCCATGACTTCATCTGTTGCACGTTTATTGTATCTCAATTTGTCCTGCCTGTCACTATACGACACTGGCAACGATAGATAAAGCAAGGTAGGCCTATATATTCTTTTTTTTTTTTTTTTTGACAAATTGATATTGGATAACATCCTGCGATAGTGACACTTGTGAAGATCACTCATGAGTCGTGGCGCACCCTGGTTAGGAATCACTAACATTTCTCTCTACAATGACAACACTGGAAAAAGATTTATTTACTTGACAGATGATGGCGAGTAAATGCATTACAAGCAATATAACAAAGAACAGGTGGGAACACATGACGGCAGCCAAGGAACAAAACATTTTAGAAAGGAACAGGAAACAAAGCTGCCAGAATACATAATCAAATGTGCCAAACATAAATTTAACATTTTTGCTTGAAGTGAATTGAACTGAGCAGAAATTAGCTAGCAAGGTAGGTGGTTAGCGTGTCTGCCTCTTCTAAGGTTTGGGGTGGAAAAAAGCAAAATAGAAAATGGATGGATGAATGAACTGAACAATAGAGAATAGCGGAAGTGACGTCACGTGCAAATGACGATCCTGTTTGACAGTATGCACTTAGCATTTACTGTTTTGTGCGCATGCTACAGCAATAAAAGTATAGCTTTGCCGCCATCTTGTGGAATCGCTATTCACAACAGAGCTCGTTCCCTATGTACTTTTCTTCACTTAAGCCATTGTTGAGGTTGGTCCTTTATTTATTTATTTATTTTTTCAAAATACACACTTATTCATTCTTTTGCATAACAATGATTTCAGCCAAGTCACGCATTACCAAGACGTAACCCCAATGTATTAAGCAAGTTCTGTACAAATCATGAAAAATGGGGTAATTTATTATTCTGTCACTTGCCTTTCATGTGAGGTTGGCTGAAAACTGAAGGTTTGTGAACCCACGAACCCCACAATAATTTCAATAAGTCCAATAAATCTGGGTGAAGTTATACTAAATGTACTTGGTCATTTGGTAAATTGCATGCTTCTATTGTTTCAATATTTCTTTAGGGCCTGACTCCAAATTAATGAAAGATTATTTTTGGCAGGACCAATTAATGAGCCCATCTTGATTGTTATTATTATTGTTATTATTATTGTTATTATTATCCTCTTGGGATTTACATACACAACATCTGAAAAACTCATAAACCAAATATGTCTGCACCTAAATATATGTGGTTATTCCCATATGGGATTTTCAGGAAAAATGAACATGTAACATGAATATACTGAATGTAATCCTCTGGCTAAGTGTCCTGCCTTTCATCTGCCACCATCTCCAAATAATACAAAATAATAATGAACAGCTGCATTTTTGAAAGGATATGTACACAGTTCCAGGAAGGTGATCATTCAAGTTCTTGCACAGCCTTCAGACTAACCAAACATTCACAGACTTGAACATTTTTGGAATGGCTGTTCATGCCGCTTTCCTCAAGGGTCAGTCTTAGAAACCATTATTTTTCACTGTAAATAGTTCCTTTTAGAGATGTCACCAGAGAATTTGAAGCTATTTTATGTCAGTCATATGCTGACGACATCCAGATGTATTTTCTCTTTCATAGTACAATAACAGAAACAGATTTTCTTTTTTTTTTTGTCAAACCTAAAAATTATTGCGATTGTATTCGCAAATCTAAAACTGGGGAAACACAATGTCCGCAGAAGCTTCTATGTTTACACTGACAAGTAGCTGCAAGTGGGTCTGGGTAGTGCATTGTCACGTGCACGCGCGCACACACTGTTTACTTCTAGTGAGCACGGGAAAAGTCCATTAGTTTATGCAGTCTAGTGCATGGTGCATAAACATACTCTTCTTGAGTGCTATGTGTTGTCTGTCCCCTTATTAGGTAGGCATTCCATAAAGCTGTTTGAGTGTTTATTCAATATCTTTTGTGTCCAGCTTAAGGTCCATGTACATGACACACTTGTATCCACTAGTAGAACAAATCTAGTACTAGTAGCATACAGATGCAGCAGAGGAGTTAACTAGTAAGTATTGACTGCATACGAGTTGGGCTAAAGTGGCAATAACAGTGGCGGGGTGGGGGTGTTGTCTACACATTACAAGGGAGATGATTTATTTATTTTTATTTTTTTTAACTAGTACGCCCTTGTCATCTGACTGCTTTGTCCTCACTTGTAGTTGTCAGCGCACTTCAGTAAAGTGACCATATAATGTAGAAAAATCCCCCCCCACACACACACACACACAAAAAAGTCAGAAAATGTATTCAAAAACAGCAGAAAACATTCAAAAACGAATATAAAATATCAAAAAATAAATACAAATAAAAAACAAAACAAAAACAAAAAACAAAAGAGAAAGGCAGAACATTACCATAAGATGTCATTGGAATTGTCTAAAACGTTAGAAAATTAATAATAAAAAAAAAAAAAAAGGCAGAAAAGAAAACATTCGAAGAGTACCTATAAAATGTCCAAAAACAAAAGAAGAAATCCCCAGTAATATATAATGTACACAAATTGCCCCCCAAAAAGTCAGAAATTTGATAGCAAAAAAGGCAGGAAAAAACGTCCCAAAAGAATCCATAAAATGACAAAAATAAATAAATAATGGAGGAAGAGAGGCAGAAAATTACAATATTAAATTGCCATAAATGTCAGAAATTTGACAGAAAGGCAGAAAAGCCGAATGTATTAAAGACCCGAAAAAAATGGAAAGTAAAAAACAAAAAAACAAAAAAGAGAATACATACAATGCCAATGTTTACACTGACAAGTATGAGGCAAGCAAGAGGGTCTGGGTTATGCACTGTAACACCACAGATACAGTTGCACACAAGCATACAGTTCACTTGAGACGAGCACGGGAAAAGTCCATGAGTTTCTCGTGCATAAACATACGATTAAGGTACTGGTTCCGAGTGCTTCGTCTTTCCCGTTATTACGCAGCAATTTTTGTTTTAAGGGGTGGCGCGCCCGTCACCGCTGAGTGTGTGTGCGGCGTTTTCTTCCTCTTCTTCGTCCCTCCTGCTTAGTGGTTTGTGTACGGGGATGGCGAAAGAACCGTACAAGATTGGAGGCCTTTACTCTTAACAGGACTGACCGACCCACTGACGCCGAAACAGCCCGTGGGAAAGAAGAGGCGAACGGACAAGGTAACAACAAATGCTGTAGCACAAGATGGAATCGTCATGACTAAATGACGTTCGTAAAAAAAAAATGTTTCTTACACCTCCTAAAAACAGTTGTCTACGATGGCGGACGATTAGCAAATGCTGCTAAAGTTTGCTATCAAGCCGGCTAACTGACTCGGCTCTGTGAGTAATGTTGTAAGCCTTGTGTACTAATCGGTAGGGAAGTCGTGTACATATGTTTTGATACAAACGAGTGGGACAGTCGTACAGACATATAAAACCACAATGAAAGTGTTTTCTTGCAACGCTACCTAGCTATGTAGCTAACTTGACAGTTAGCAAGCTAGCTAGGCTAGGTGACTTTAGCTTTTGGCTGCCGAACATTATCATGTCGTTAGCAAGCCTTATCTGGCAGATACAAATGTGACAGTTATAGTTCAAACATTGGTTTAAGATTAGCAGTGAACCACACGATGTCTTTTAAAATGAGCTTATTATTGTGGTAAACTCCTTGAGCTAACTCATAAGGAACACAGTAGATTGTCCAAAGATAGCAAGTGATGTTAACGTCATTGTTTTGATATCTCACCAAGGTGTTACACTTCTAAAACCAATGGGATTCTGTTTGGAGAGCTCAGCAAGACGAGATGATAAGAACGGTTGACGGTTTAAATCTGCCCTTTTGTAGCTGAGTAATGACACAACAAATTAACACAAGGGCAGACATGCTGTTTGAGTAGCAACCCTGTTTGTGAGATTGTAACCACTTGATTGTTTTTGTTTTTATTACGTTTTATGGCAATGGTACTGACATTATGTAGACATGTGGCACACTACTTCAGTAAAAATAGAGATACTTGTGTACAAAAAGACTGACATAGAAGTACAGATTTAACTCCCCTTACTTATTAAATAATATGCTCTGTAATTTAGGATACTTGACTCATTTAGCCATTTTCAACAGTTAGAAGATATTTTGTCTATAATTAATGTGATATATTTTTTATGAACAATTATTACCTTTAAAAAGTAATGTTTCCACTTGCTGTTGACTGCTCAGGAGCAGGTAACGACCAATCATGGCTCAGTTTGCTGACCAAAACCAGAAAACAGGCAAGCTGTGATTGGTCGTATGGATGGAATTTTAAACGTGAGCAGTCAGTGCTTCAACATGAAGTTGATCAACACATTCATGGACAATAAAACTTAATTTGATAAGTTAAAGAGAAGCTAAGAGTAAATGAGAATGTGACGCTCCTGGACCTGATATCCGGGAAATCTACAAATACCACAGGGGATAAATTTGGGGGAAAAGTTGCAGTTTATAGTGAGAATTTTATAGTAGAATTAGAATAATACTTCTCACTGGCGTTGCCCCAGCAGATGTCTACTCCAATAACTACCATCATATTGTCTTAAGACCACATACTAGTCAATATCTCCAATGGGTGTAGTCAAGTAAAAGGATTCAATTTTGCATCAAATTCTTCAACACGCATTTAATTAACAATGCAACTGAAAGCATGAAAATATATCTTGTCAGCTGTCCAACATGTTTATGTAACAATCATTTGACAGCTGCTGAAACCAACGTTTTAATGATGCACAAACTTTATGTACTCTTGTACAAGCTCATTGTTCTACCACTTAAATTCATAAGCATGCAGGTAAGAAATCACCCTAATCCGTACACTATGAAAGATAGATAATACATTGTGCAATATAATACATAATATATATCAATGGGCTTGAATTTTTCCTCAAGTAGCTAACAGAGGTCCATCATAGGTAGGTGTACCTGTACCTGTCTGAGCCAGACAGAAAAAATATATATTTTATTTTTCGCAGAGCAGACTTGAGCCATTTTGTTCGATGTTGAATGTTGTAATTTAAAATACCTTTTTTGCTCTTTCTTTCATTCTTTCTTACAGACCATGGGACACGGAGTGGGCTAAACTGGAGTATCAAATAACACATGCTATCTGTAAGTATATCAGTGTATCTCAATAGTACAGAAGAGATATTTGTAGTTAAGGAATGCAGGGGAAAAAAAGTAATAAACAAAAACCACAACCTTCCAAGAGTCGAAAACCTTTGGTTGAACAGTCCTTCTTGCATTTTGTCATGAGAAAGTTCATCTTTGTGAGCATCTAAATGATGAACACCAAGTTTATTTTTTTTCCCATCATTTGTGTGTGTGCTTTTTTTTCTGAAGAAATAATAGTTGTACCAATAATAGCAAAGAGTGTTGTGAAATAGAACTGGATATTGCGATATAGGAACTTGTCTGACTGCTCAGAACAGTATGAGCAAGAGAATCAGTGAAACATTCTGTACATACACACAATAATTTGATTAAACAGAATTTTGTTTTGCACAACAAATAAAATAATAGCAGTTTGTCAACAAGATTTTTTTTTTCTATTTTCAAACCAGGGGCAAATTATTTAGATTTAGTTTGCGCATACAACATTAACATTTGTATACCTGTATGACAATTACACTTTTTATCAATATACTTACTGTGCATTTACAGTGACGAGTTTAAATTTGTTCGACTTTGAAGGTTCCGCTGTTTCAGTAAATTAATTTTGTCTTTGCAGAATAGTTTTTTATTTTTAGCATTATAACTGGACTGCAGATCTGAACATGTACCGATATTGTTCACATACCGGTATTTGCAAAAGTGTTGAAACATTGCTCAAACTTAAAACATGAGGAAAACATAAGATTTTTGGTGTGATATTCTGTGGTCTTCTACTACCATACTATGTTTATTTAGTTTGAATTTTAACGTAAATAAATGTGACATACAAACAAGCAGGGTTGGGAATCCAGGTCCAGAAAGCAAAAACCAACTCTTCTACTCAACTGGTAGGTAAACAATTTCGTCTCCACCTGTTGAGTAGGAGCAACTGTGGTTAAAGCCAAACTTTTTCCGGGTTTTTACTTTCTGGACCTGGATTCCCCAACCATGGATTTAAAGTGAATGCGGATAATGGAAACTACTTCAAAAAATTTACAAGATTTGTGCATGTAATATACAGTATGCTAAACTTGTGCATTGTTTTGAGGTTTCCCACTGTGGTGGAGGACATGGCCACAGCCTCGCTCAGAGCAGAGTCAAGCCATAACTACAGAGGAACGTCGCAGCTGCATGCAGTTGGTGAGTCCACATTATGTACAGTACTGGGTATACTCGCACACACAACACACACTCGGTTTGTGGCAATAACACAAATGTTTAACTTTATCACGACTGTTGAGTACAACTATGTCAGCAGCATTGGAATGCAAATCACATACTTTTACAGTGTTGGTTTACACTCAAGTAGAACACTAATCAACATTTCACATTCATCAAGTTCGAATAACTGTTGGGCCATTCATTCCACTTAACACATTTGCTTGTTCAGGAAGATGTGGCTGATAAGCTGTGAAAACAGTTTCAAAAATCACATTATGAAATAGACACCAGTACTTTCAGTAACCTTTGAAGACAGTTTTATCAGCTTACACTGCAGATACTGACTTGTTAGTAAAAGTTGACTCACTTTTATTTTATGTAGTCGGCTGTCTTCTCCTATACAACTATACAACCAAGACTGACCCGTGAGAGACAGCATGAGAAGATGTTGAATCTCAACTGCTAAAAAACACAAACAAGAAATAAAGATTCAAAGTAGAAGCAAGACTTATCTGGTAACAACAGTACATTGCAGTGGAAAAACTCATTTTTATTGTGGTAAATGACTTGGGAGACACGTTATGCAAACACTCAAACCAACCAGTTTCCCCTATTTGTGTCCGGTAACAGCGCGAGCCTCTGGTTTGTTTCCTAATTGCCTATTGTTCTATTTATTGTCACAATCGCAGAGTCCTTGACTCAACCAAACTGGCTGCTGACCACACACACGTAAGGGTTTGCGTTTGTAAATATTAAACAGGTTTAACCTTTGTCCTACTGCTAACTACTATCTTAATACACCCCAGTGGATAATCTGCCAGCATAATCTTTTACAGACATCCAATAAGTAGGCTTTTGCTGACTTTGATCGAAATGGGCAAATGCTCAATTCTACCTGATTATCGGTGTCAAGTCTTTCCGTGGGTCATTTAAAAAGCATTAAAAGTCATCGAATGTGCAACGGCGTCACACTATAACACAATTTAGCAATAAAAATTGTGATTAAAAATATATATTTGTGGGGCTACTTGCGAGCAGTTGTAATTTACAATGAACAAAATGGCCTGCAGTCCCCGAGTTGCTTAATTTTCAAAATACCAATTGCTCAGAATTTGCCAAGAAAAATGTACTGTTTCTGCTCACCAATGTCCAACATGAAACCCTAATGCCACCTAGTGGCAGAAAGTTACCTCAGCACAAATCCAAGATTCACACTCTTTTTAAACACAACTGTTAACTGTAACTTCATGAATTACCAACTATAAAATTACTGTATCACTAAAGTGGAAGATACAACCACATTTGCATTTGGTAACCATATTTGTCCACTTTTATGTTAATTAACAAGAGTATGAAAAACTTGAAAAAGATATTTTATTGTACATTTGGAATAGATAAAACATGCATTTAATTTGTGATTTAATTGTGAGTTATTTGATTAATTACAATTAAAAACTGTAATTGACTGACAGTCCTAATAAATTAACTGTATATGCAGTACGACTTGGGCATTAAATTAGTTTTAAGTTGCATTAAAAATTATTAAATAAGATTTGATGATACCTGCAAACCCTGGGCATGTTTGCACCCCTCTTTCTTGACGTGTAGGTCAAATGATCTGTTCCCCTCTAGGGCTGGCCATTGATGGTGTATTTTGGAACAATGGGATTGAAATGATCCAAAAATATTGTGGAAAATCGCCAGGATAATTGGGGTGTCTTGTCTCAGGGCACTTGGCTGGCATTACATCACATGATGGATGTGGGGATTCTGGATAAATATTATTTGATAATGTTTGTTAATCACAAGAATACGCCGTTGAAGTTGGATCAGTCAAGACAAGTCAATTTCTCGGAAAATTAGCAGTGCCCTTTGTAAATTGGAATGTCCAAATGTAGCTTTAGCGAATTGATATGTGGTATTAAATTCCTTTCATCTTATTTCAACTTATTCTTAAAACAAACTGAACATTTTAATACTACAGTAGTACAGTATTTTGTTTGTAGCATTTTTTAAATAAAGGTAGCTGATGCTTAAAACGTGGACAATGTACTGTGTAATTGCTAAACTCAGTGTTTTCCAGAGGGTGATTTTTTTTCTATGTGTCTTCAAATAGTTTCCTGTGCCAAAATCAAGAGGAAGAAAAGCTTGTTTGGTGTTGCCATTTACGTGGAGGTGACAGCAGAGGGAGAGTCGCGTCGCACAGCCAAGTCTCACAGCTCATCTAGTCCGAAATGGGATGAAAGGCTTACTCTGTAAGAGACAACCCATATTTATTTTCTGTAACTAAAACATTGGATAGTTGTTTTTTAAACAACATATATTATTTATTTATATCCCACACAGTATGTTACTTGATTTAAATTATTTTTTGTTTGTAGAGACATTTACCGTTGCTGCTCCCAACAGTTTTTGTAGTCTTCTTGTTTTGCTTATATAACTCAGCCCTTGGGGGGCTGCTTAAGTGTAACTATATGTCTCACATGTTTCTAAAACATTAGGAATGTAACACCGCACAGCCAGGTGGACTTCAAAGTATGGAGTCACCACACCCTGAAAGCCGACGCTCTGCTGGGCAAAGCCTCACTGGACCTGATGGCAACCTTGGAGCAGCATGAAAGCAAATGTATGATTAAAAAATATATATATATATATATATACTTGAAACACATGCACATGTTATGTGAAGCAAATACCACTATGATTTTGATTTGAAAATCAAAATATGAGGTCACTACGAGGCTATACTTCTTTATACCATACAAGCGTCTATTCCATCTTTTTTTGTTGTGAACCCCTTCAATTTGTGTTGGCTCCACAGTGGAGAATGTGAAGGAGGTGCTGAAGCTGACTGTGGAGCACAAGGGCGTTATGGTGCCTGCAGGGGAGCTGACGGTGTACCTGGATGGGCTCACTGTCGGTGATCAGGAGGAACTGGCACCACTAACCAATGGGAATGCAGCAAATGGCACTAGTGAGAGCAGCTTTTTTTTTTTTTTTTTCCCCCTATTCTGATTTCATGATCCAATTGTGAAATGTAAACCTGATGTGCAAGGCGAATTGTTCACAAATCCAACTGAGGTAGACCTAATAAAAAAAAAATGTATGAAAGGGCAAGCAAAAAAAACAACAAAAAAACGAAAACACTTGGAAGGGTAATTATACTGTTACCCATAAACATTTTCCCTGTCACATCCATTATTATAGTTTATTGTGAAAAGCATCCCAATATTCCATTTCTTGGCACGGCCAGTAGGGAAAGCATCCTTTCCATCCATAAGATAAGCTTTTAGTCTACTCATATTTTAATATTATGTTTTTTCCAGTTCTGATAAAACTGGTTCTGTGTCAGCACCATAAATCTTTTTGGGGTCAACACATCGGCACACAAATTTACACTCAAATTACTATTAACATCCTCCCCTCCGCCTCAGAAGTCCAGCAGAATGGTGACGCCATCCATGAAAATGCAGAATCTTCTTCCTCTTCCTCAAGGGCTGCCAACAGGTAAAATGTTTCAGATTTGACATTTCCAATTCCATACATGCGATGCTCCTAAAATGGCTGTTTTTGTTTAAAATAAATAAATAATGCTCAATTGTTTAACTACATGGACTAAATACAGTGTAGCAAAAATAAAGTAAGTTTTAACTAGGGATGGAACGCAATCCATTAGCACGATTTGGTCACGATATGATAATTATCACAATATTGTGGGGAGGTTGGTGATACAAAAAAAAAAAGAACTCATACTAAAAACAAAACCAGAATATTGTGCTTTTGTACATGACAGCAATGCATATAAACAACCTACAATCTCATAACACTTAATATTGAGGCACTTGCTAATGCACGCACATATTGAGTTCCTCCATATATTGAATCTGTTCACAAGCATATGACGTTCCCCTTCATCTTACGATTAGCATGGATTTTAAACATGGAAGGGCCAAAACATACCGTATGAAAATTAAACTGCACTAAAAAACTAGCCACCAGGGGATGCTAGAACTGCACTTTTTTTTTTTTTTTTTTTTTTTAAAAGATGGGCTGCTTTTAATATCGTGACATGATGACGACGATATATTGTGGCAGTTTTAATATCGCAATATCGTGAATATTGCTGTTATCGTTAACATCCCTAGTTTTAACTAAAGTCACTTGTTTATCTGAGCTTCATCATGTGGATGTGACGAATCTCTGTGGCCGAAATGAATGTCATCAACGCTGGCAGTGTGCCTACAGCCAATATTTTGCAAAACACGTCGTATTGCACGTTTTGTGCTGTCTTGCTGTGAGCACATTGCTGGCAGTTTCAGAACGGTGCTTTTCTTTCTTATATTGCTTTTCATTATCAGTGGTCCAAAAGTATAACATGTAAGCAGGGGTTTCTAAGTGCCCTCACCACATGATGTCATTTGCTTCCACCTGTATAGCACAGTGAATGGGACAGACATGGGCCTGCGGTCAGCTTCCTGTTCAACCTCTAATGGATTGAATAGTCAGGTGCCTTCCAGTTCCTGTAGCCCAGCCCTAGGTCGCGTCATCAATGGCGATGTCACGCCCAACTCCACACCAAGCCACCAACCCTCAGATAGTGATGCGGAGAGTAGGACTCGTGAGTATAAGATTTTCTATACAGTTTACAATAGCGACAGTTGATTTCTTGTGAAATTGACATTTTAAATAGCTCAAATTTTAGCTTTGTTACACTTTCATTGGTGTGCAATCATTGCAGAATGACAATCTGTTTAAATACAATATTTTTGAGTTTGTACAGTGACACAAATTACATTAGAAAATGCAGATTAGAAAGAAACCTCAATGTTTTTGACAAACTTGGGTCATCATCTGATACAACAGGTGACACGTTGCCTCGAGCAGAAAACCACGAGGACTGTACTCCGGATGCTCTTCTGCCAGATTCCGACACGGCTCCAAATGGCACATCTCAGCCGCCGCCTCCACAGGCTTCAACCTCGTCTTCTGCTGCTAATCCGAATGATGATGCCGCTGCGACTGCCGCCTCATCCACGTGCACTTCCACAGCACAGGGTGCCACCGCCATCGCGTCCTCGTCGTCAGTGTCCGCCTCCCCAGTACCGGGAGAAACAAATATGTCAGCTGACAGTGGAAGCAGTAGCAGCGCTGCAGCAGTATCTACAGATGGGCCCAAACCCAGGCAACAGGTCCCTGCAGCTGGCACCTCTGATCCTCTTCCACCTGGGTAACAAAACATATATACTGTGTGTGTGTGTGTGTGTGTGTGTGTGTGTATATATATATATATATATATATATATATATATATATATATATATATATATATATAATCCCATTTTATTTTATTTTCAGAATCATTTTAAGAAAAATTATTCCAAACTTGCCAAGTCAGGTCCTTTATCATTAATTACATTATTATGTCTCACAGTTGGGAGCAGAGAAAAGACCCACACGGGAGAACATATTACGTAGACCACAACACCAGAACTACGACCTGGGAAAGACCACAGCCACTACCACCAGGGTGAGCTTGAATTTCTTTGTTCTCCATCTTCATTATACAGCCCAAAAAAATTCCCATGTACTGTTAACTGCCTCAAATTCTAGGCTTCACATTCATATTAAAAAAAAAAAAAAAAAAAAGTTGAAATGACTAACCGCTATTTATTAGGATTAAGGTTACTCTTGTGCATTCACATGCATTTGCATACCACAGACATGATTGAATAGATGTTTTCCACAGCTCCACGTCATGAATAACTGGCAAACCTCAGCAATATTTGCCCTTAAGCTTCGCTCCTTGTATGTGGCCAGTTGTGGTAAAAGATTTTGTCATCCAAGCCTCCCACTGAACTACACATATGATCGATATGAATATTCAGTATGAGGGCAAACTTCGGGCAGTTTACTTGGTCCACTGTGACGTGGTCTGTAATTTCATTGGTCAGATGGGACAAGACTATTGTTATTTATATTGGCAGCATGAAACGCCTCAGTAAAAATTAGTAAAGGCAGAAATGTTTTTTTCTGCATGTTTGACAGAAAATGTTCAATCAATATAAAACAAATCTCTTAAATGAGGTAATGAGGACTGCTACCCTTTCTTCCTCTTTTGTGTGTCTATTAGATGGGAGCGCCGTGTCGATGACCGGGGCAGGATCTATTACGTGGACCATAACACACGCACTACCACATGGCAGCGTCCCACAATGGAGTCAGTCCGGAATTTTGAGCAGTGGCAGAGTCAACGCAGCCAGCTGCAAGGAGCTATGCACCAGTTTAACCAGAGATACCTCTACTCTGTAAGAATACTATGACCACATTTCTTGCTTGAGCCAGTCAAGATTATTGTTCCCTCGTTTATCGCAGGTGTTGATTCCAAAAACTACCCGGGAAAATTGAAATCCGCGTTAATAAAGAACAATCCCCATTTCTTATATATATTTTTTCCGTTTATTATGTTTTTTCATTTTGGTATGATTTTTAGTTTATTATGAATTATTTTTTCATTCATCATTTGTTTCTTTTTTTTTCATTTACAGTCATTTTTTCCCATTAAAAGTATGTTTTTTTTTATTTACTTGTTATACAGCACAGTATATATTTTCTGTCTCCGGAATGCAATGCCGTGGAGTGATGGGGCAGACACCGTCGGAAAGGACTCGTCGAGATGAATGTCACGGTCAGACATAGGGTTCGAGAGATACGGCCGCTCAAAGACCAAAAAATTAAACCACGTTTAAAAAAAAAAAAAAAGCATGCTGTAAAAAATCTGAGAAACAACGTGGCCCCAAAAGATGAACATGCGATAAATGAGGGAACACTGTATATTAAAGAAATTTTAAAGCAAATCTTTTGGTTGTTATCAGGTTAGCTTTTGGAAAGTTTCTACTGATAAGTCTTTCATCCCTGTAAGATGTCCAGAGCAGGGGTGTATTGAGAAGTGCCAGCAATGGGTTTCTTAAAAATAAAGTACATTTATTTTTGCAATGTTTTTTTTACGTTGTGCCATATTTTTGGAATGCTGTTTCACTAGATTCAGTGTTTAAAAATGGCCGTCCTCATTTTTAGGCATCCATGATGTCTGCTGAGAACGATCCACTAGGCCCGCTACCTCCTGGTTGGGGTGAGTTCACATTCTGTTTGACTCAGAGGCTGGATATATTACATGTGTCGATGACAGTTTGAGGCTTGATGTTTACAGATGTGGCTTATAATATTTTACAATGCGTATTCTGAATGTGTCATCAGTGATTTGTTGCCATCGCAGTCTTTCCTCTCCATTCTGTTATTGCTATTGTTTACAGGTCACAGGAGACAAAAACATTGATTTCATTATCTTTTGTGTCAGTTTATTAAACATTGTGTCCCTTGTTTTTATGACACTATTCACTTTTTGGTTCTTTTGTTTTGTTTTTTAAACATCTCTAGAGAGGCGTGTGGACTCCAACGACAGAGTATACTTCGTCAACCACAACACAAAGACAACACAGTGGGAGGACCCCCGAACCCAAGGGTGAGCTGAGACGAAAGGGCCAGAGAATGAAATGTGAAACGATCCAAACATAATTTTACAAACACTTTGAAAATTATTGAAACATTATTCAGTTCATCTTAAGAGGCACAACAATACATTGCAGTTGAAATCAATTTCACAGATACAAACCTCAAGTATAAACAATTTTTGTGTGTGTTTCAGGCTACAGAATGAGGATCCTCTACCTGAGGGTTGGGAGATCCGCTACACAAGGGAAGGTGTTCGATACTTCGTCGATCATAACACCCGGACGACGACATTTAGCGACCCCCGCACTGGAAAGTCCTCTGTGTACGATAAAAATAATAATTGAAATACTTGTTCACGTACTATAAATGTATTCTAAAATTTTAATGTTTAATGGACTATGTTTGTTAGCGAGACGTTATTTGTAGATTCATCATGCCAGTTATTGATTTGCACTGATTACATTTTTAGTGACTAGATGTGAAAAGACAAGAAACGTTGAGTCACTTTAGTCTTTGAAAAAGTCAAATCTGCTACTCAGCTTCACTTTTTGACTTTTTGTGTTTTCAGCACCAAAGGTCCACAAATTGCATACGAGCGCAGCTTCCGATGGAAACTTGCCCATTTTCGCTACTTGTGCCAGGTTTGTATCTTTTGTGCTTTATTCTTCAACTTGCTTTTTTAAAACTTCATGGCAGTTTCACTTCAAATATTATTTGTACCCAGTCGAACGCCCTCCCGAGCCATGTGAAGATCACCGTCTCCAGACAGACGTTGTTTGAAGACTCATTCCAGCAGGTAAGTGGATTGTTGTACTACATTCACAGTCGTAACATATCCAGACCTTTGCTAGTTGCTCATGGTGTGTTTTTGTTTTTGTGTGCGTTTTAGATTATGGCTCTAAAACCTTACGACTTAAGGCGGAGACTTTACGTCATCTTCCGAGGCGAGGAGGGTCTTGATTACGGAGGCTTAGCTCGGTAATACATGAAAATGAATGATAAGAATGCAAAGCTCCATTATTGAAACTTGTCTCCTAATTTCCTGTCTCGTCTTTTTCTTTCTCGTCAGGGAGTGGTTCTTCTTGTTGTCGCATGAGGTGCTGAACCCCATGTACTGTCTGTTTGAGTACGCTGGCAAGAGCAACTACTGCCTGCAGATCAACCCAGCTTCTGCTATCAACCCAGACCACCTCTCATATTTCTGCTTCATAGGCAGATTTATTGCAATGGTATTATCGCAGAATCCCTCTTACTGCAATATTAATGGCTTGCAATACAGAATTGACAGGTCTTTTGAGAATGTACTTATTTACTTTTTTTTTTTTTTTGCATTTTACTGTAATGTTGAGGTGCAATGATTAATTGACAACTAATCTTATCAAATCAATAATAAATTTTGGATTATCGATCTTAAGAATTAGCAGCCTCTCAGCAGTAAATATTCGCACATTTCTGTAGTTTTCCATGAAAGCACACTGATGTATTTATTATTATTATTATTATTATTATTGTATCTTTGTTTAGACTCCTAGTAAGTTGGAAATAGTCCACCTGTATTCAACAAGCTGTAAACTGAAAATGTTCCCCTTTAAATGTTTTTTTTTTTACTAATCATTTGAGAATAACAAAAAGCATTGTCAGCAGACAAAAATCTGTTGGCAGCCGGTGTTTAAAATAACTTCATGGTTTATGGACACCAGTTTTCATGCAGAAGAACTTGTCTGCTTATTTATAATGGTGATATGGAGTACAACCAATGAATGCATTTTATTTTATATATTTTATGTCTTACTGTGCCATTATTTAGCTGCTTTAAATTTATGTATTGGTTTTACTGACTCGGAAAAAAAGACACTACTACTCATGTCACTGCCATTGGGTGGTTTGCACATCACTCATTTTAGCAGTCTGTTGACAGAATGGTCTTAAACCTCTCGTTGTGAGGAGGATTTATGGACCGCTCATTCCAGTGTGTGCGAGCAATCCACATTATGCTACTGTACTGCGCACGACACGGAGCAGTAAAATCGTGCTAACACAGAACAAGATGTGTTCAGACTGGTAGACCAGATTGTAGCAATGGCAAGCAAGCATGCCATCAAAGCTTCTCTGGATGTGTCAAAAACAATGAAAAGTAACATTAGGCATGATATACCTTCAACAAATTACCAACAAGTTGCAGGGCACCTATAGAAAAGCAGCCATACACACTCAGAATGCAATTAAGCTAAGCGATGGGGCGAATTCACGCGTGGTCTATTCTATTGAATCTGTTTTATCTCCTTGTCTTTAGGCACTTTTTCACGGAAAGTTCATCGACACGGGCTTCTCTCTGCCGTTCTACAAACGTATGCTCAATAAGAAGCTCCTCCTCAAAGATTTGGAGTCCATCGACCCGGAATTCTATAACTCACTTATATGGATCAGGTGACTATTTTGTCTGCATCATTGTTATCTGTTGCGAAAGGAGCAGAGATAGTAGGGTTTGTATTCCACGTTTTTTTTTTTAACATAAAGCTGTGTCTTCTTAGGGACAACAACATTGAGGAGTGTGGTCTGGAGATGTATTTCTCAGTGGACATGGAGATCTTGGGCAAAATCACATCCCATGACCTCAAACCGGATGGCACCAACGTCCTTGTCACTGAGGAGAACAAAGAGGAGTATATCAGGTTCTGGCACTGGCAGCATTTTGAGCAGAAATGCGCCCTCTGATAACATTTTGCATACGTGACCATATTTAAATGTGGCTTGTAGTTTAATGGCAGAGTGGAGGTTCTCCCGTGGAGTTGAAGGTCAGACCAAAGCTTTCCTGGATGGTTTTAATGAGGTGGTTCCACTTCAGTGGCTCCAGTATTTCGATGAAAAGGAGCTGGAGGTAGGCAGAATTACGATTGCTGACCGTGGTGTGTTGTTTGCTCTTTTGTTGCCTGGAAATCTTGAGAATATCCTGGAGCAAAATGTGAGAAAGCTTGCTCCCAGTTCATTTTTGTTAGTTTGTTTTAATGGTAATTCTGTTAGCCCACAAAAGTAAAACAAAAACTGATTTTGGTGGGTTAATTTTCAGTAAATTTTCAAGTCATTTTTAATGATCATTGTGGGGCTTCCTTTCATTAATGAGGGTACGAACAATTTTGTCAATGCATGTGTTATCCAGGTGATGCTGTGCGGCATGCAAGAGGTGGACTTACAGGACTGGCAAAGGAACACAGTGTATCGCCACTATACCAGGAACAGTAAACAGATCATCTGGTTCTGGCAGGTACTGTCGTATATACTACTGCAACCCCCCCCCCCCCCTTTACAGAGTAGAAATTTAAAGAGTGCATTTTAATTCAGGTTTTTGTTTTTTAAACTTTAAAATGGGCTTTAAAAAAATAACCAAAAAACAAGACAAAAAAACATTGTGCAGTCACTTGTGTGTCCTTCCTTCCTACCTCCCTTGCAGCTCGTGAAAGAAGTGGACAACGAAGTGCGTCTGCGCCTCATGCAGTTTGTCACTGGAACCTGCAGGCTTCCTCTGGGCGGCTTCGCTGAGCTCATGGGTTAGCTGGGCCACACAAACACTTAAAACATCTTGTTCTGTTATTGCACTTTTCTGCCACCTTGCACTCTTGACCTTGTTTTCCACTACAGGAAGTAACGGGCCACAGAAGTTCTGCATTGAGAAGGTTGGTAAGGAAACATGGCTTCCCAGGAGCCACACGTGGTGAGTGGAAGGCTCTTGCCATTTTTTGTTATTGAGGGTATATTGGAAACTCATATTGGAGATATTTGATACCACTTTTTTTTTTTTTTTTCTTCATACTGTTACCAGTACGAGTACTCAAAATCCTGAGTAGTGACCGATAATGATGCAAAGTACCGATACCACTAGTACTTTTGATACATAAAATTAAAAAAAATACATAAAAGAAAAACAATGACAAATCATTTTAATAATTTCCTCTTAAATTTGCATAAAAATAATGGCAATTTTCTATTCTTCTAATTACTAGTTCTCTGTCATAAAATGACCACAAGAGGCCGCTGTTGCGAGTACCGAAACTCTGATTCGGGTCGCATTTGCCTGCAGTCTGAACATAGTTGAAATGATAGAGACCATATATATATATATATATATATATATATATATATATAAATGTTACTGTACATCACTGGTATAAATTAATGAACAAAGATACATCAGCATTGAATAATTAATTATTTGCGTTCTTCCACTGGTTCATGAATGGATTCAACATCGTTGTACTTCTACTAAACGTCGGGTCCCTTCTCGTGTGTCTACCCGCAGCTTCAACCGTCTGGACTTGCCCCCTTACAAAAGCTTTGAGCAGCTCAAAGAGAAACTCCTCTTCGCCATCGAGGAAACGGAAGGATTCGGACAAGAATAGACGGAGCGCTCCTCCCACGTTTCGCTCCCCCTCATCACTGATTGTTCGACCGAAATCAATCAAATAATTGCACAAGATAACCACCAAATGTATATAAGCTTATTTTATCAGTTTTAACCAAATCTTAATTTGCAGCATCATTCTTGCCGCAATCTTATTTCAGCAGACCTTTAATATATGGACACCGCCCCCCCCCCCCTTCAAGAAATATGCAAGCCTCCCTATCTTTTTGATCTTTTGAAAAATACGGAAAACGTTAATATTTTCAAGATGAAGCCCTACTCCTGACGGCTTTCGTGAAAAGACTTGTAGTGATTTTGGACAGGATTTATTGTGTAACGCAATATCCTTTTTTTTTTTCTTTTTTTTTTATAAAGCTCTAGTTCTATAGAGCTTTTCAGTAGTAGTTGTTTGGATTCTGGTGCCTGAAATCCCTCAAACCAACAACCTCTCATTCATCCTTCATCAAGCAGTGGATCGAAAAAGCCAACATCGCCTGTAAAATGTTTGTGTGCTTTTTAAAAAAAAAAAAAAAAAAAATGGCCTGTACAGTTCAGTGAACAAACTGAAGTGATGTTGGGATAAACTAAAAGTCAATTGGTTGCACCCTTCAAATTGTTCATCTGAATTGTACAGGATGTTTTATATCGATATGCTAACTAAATATTTTACAGGGGAGTGTTGTGGGTTTTTTTGGTTGTTTTTTTTTTCACCTTCTCCCAGCAGTAAGTACCCACTGACTTTATGGTGACTTATTGAAAGTCCACGGTGACATGTTCCACCTCGGCTGCAGTGAGGCGGGATGACATGCTGAATCATCAATAGGTTAGAACTGAACAGGGGCGTCTTGTTTTTTTTCCATCTGAGATTCCAGCAGCAATGTGTTTAAATTATTTAATTAACTTGAAAAGAAAAGATGCAGCACTAAAAAAGGAAGGGAAAAAAACATGTCAAATTTTTGTGCCGAAAAGTATTAAGTGGGTAGAAGTTAAGAATATCTTGGCAAATCTAAATGTTTTTGGCCAGCCTTCAAGCTGGTAATCCTTCACCTGGCCCCCCCTTTGCTTTTCCCTCCCCACATACATTTGATGTCTCATTTGGTATGCCGAGATGCAATCAAAACTCTAGTTGTCCCCTCGCTTCCCATAATTCCACCTTTTAATCCTCACTTCACCAACAACGCCGGTGCTTTTTTTTTTTTCCTCCCCCCTTGTGTTTATCGATGGTTTAAATCCAGACTGAAATATTTGTTGGATCAAGATGCTTTTAGGTTGGGTTTTTAATTTGCCTTTCCCAGGTCTAGCTTGAGCTAGAAATGACGGAGGAAACGTATCGTATTGTAGCAAAAGGAGCCGACTTTGAAAACTGTGCTTCCTTTTTCCATCGCAAACCTATAATCCAAGCGAATCCCAAACTGTGTATGTGAATACTCATTGTACAAAGATAATGACAGATAGCATACTTAGATATTATAATAAATTGCAGAGCCGCCGTTCCAGTGTTTGGAAATCTGTGATGCCTTTTGTTTCATATCCGAAATAGACTGGGAGCGTTTCAGGCGGCCTTCGCGGCAGGCCAGCTTGCAGCGCAGGCCACCTGAAAGTCATCCCGACTGTAACATATCGCGTGTAGATACACACTGTAAACACCTGCTACACTGTACAGAATGGCCCTTTACCGGTGTATAGAGGATTCATTTTTAAATCAAGCTTTCAGCCATTTGAAATGAAGAGAGATGGATTTATGAGATACAAATAAATACGTGAATGACTCCCTCCCCTGCCATGACTCTGCTTTTATTTCAAGTGGTGTGAGGGTGGTCGCCCGATGAGATGAGCGATTTCTCTGTCCAGGGCCAATCATAAAACTATGTTAACAATTACAGAAGATTCTCAAAAAGGTGCCAGGTTCATCTGAACTTCTTTAACAGGTCAACGGCTTCTTTGTGGACCTGAACACAACGGGAACAGAAGAGCTCATAGGCACAAAGCGTCTTCCTCATGCGTAACACAGTAACTCCAGGTCATTTAGTACCTCTTTGTCTTCGTGCGTTCGCGGGGGGTAATCTCTCGCTTTGTTTAGCCACAGCAGAGCTTTCTGATCATCCTTCATGGCCATGTAGGTCTTCCCCAGCATGAGGAGGTTTTTACTGTAGAAGTTTGGATCGACTTGGAAAAGAAAATGACAGTTAGGGGGAGCGGCGGCCTATTGAAAGAATATCGTTGATATGTAGCAAGGTCCATGTACTAGTATGCTCTTTGTCCTCACTAGTAGAGTGTACTAGTGACACTTTTGGCCTACTGCTAAGCAGTGAAACCTGGACTCGGCCAGTGTGCTGAATTGTCTTACTAGTCAGGCCAAAGTGTACTAGTATATAAACCATAAGATGGCAAGGATATTTAATAAACTAAATTCTTTTACCTTGTTCAGCTTTCAGGAAGAACTGCAAAGCCTTGAATGAAACGACATTGTTAATTAAACTTGCGAACAGTTAAAAAGATAAATGAAAATCGTACCTCCTCATATGTGGATGTGGGAGGTGACGCAAAAATAACCGCCGCCACCTTGCGTTGATACCACGGCAGCTCAGAAAAAGTAAAACACCTAAATGAGAAAAAAAGTTTAAAGGGTTTTAAAATGTGACACTGTAGACAAGCAAATACTACACAGTACACACATATCTTTATGGTATGTTACAGTGAGAAACTAAGCTCAAGACTCACCAGTAACCCAAAATGTGCAAGGATGTTGCATCTTTGGGATTGAGCTCGAGGGCTCTCTAGGAGGAAATGGACATTCACAAAAGTGCATGTTATATAAAGTTCCACAACTATATGTTTGTACAGTGGGCTAATTCTCACCTCCAGATGTTCCCGGATTGTGTAAGAATTTCCAATTTTAACCTTGACTCCCTCGTACTCCCCTATATCACTCAAACATATTGCATACCACTGTGGGTTAAAAAAAAAAAAAAAGTCTTTGATCTTATCATATAAATTACAGAGCAGAGCTTAATACACAAAAAAGCATGACAAACATGACCATGTCTTACTTTGTGTGCTGCGAAACACTTGTCATCTTTCTCCAAGGATTTTTTTGCATATTCAAAGGCCTCATAGACCAGCTGTTTCTTCCGTCCCTCCTGGGTGTCGGGCAGCTCTGACACATCACGGGATACCCTTGCCATCCGCCACAAGAACTCGGCATTATCGCTGGACCAAAAAAAAAAAAAAAAAGTGCTAAAATTATGGGGGGACAGTGATGAGCACAAACCAGTAAACAGGTCAGATCTCACCTGTCTTTGTACTGCAGTAGGAGCTGGTAGAGTTTGTGTGTCTCTGCACAGCTATAAAGATAGTCGGCCTGCTCAAGAACTTCCTCTTTGCAGAACACAAAAATACATTAATCCCAGTTCAGTATCTCATTTCCTTTATGCTGATTCAGATTCCATTTGACTGTTTCTATTCATTCCATAGTGAATTGTGAACTACCTTTTTCTAAAGCAAGGACCACCGCTGAGTCCTGGACCCAACGATATGCTCCATACGTCAGACATGAGAGTGTTGGGAGTCCCAGCAGGAATGCAGTCCTTCCACTCTACATGCAAGGGAGAAAAGGTACATTCTGTTAGCTGTCTCTAAGCAGTTTTTGACATGTGCACTTAGTCTTTATTTACTAATAGTCTTAGTCTTTATCACTATAGCATAAATCACATTTTGTGTCCTCAGAATCACTCATGATAATTTTGAGATCTTTTGGACATAAAACGACAAACCTCTCAAAAATGTTTTTCCTTTATTTTATACTTTTTTTCCGTCTCCATTTGATGTAGGCTACATTATGTTGGCATGTAGTCCTACTTGTGTGCAGAAATTCAACTCCCTCAAACGATTGCCTGTTTTTCTTGAAACCATACATTTAAAATTGCTTATTATTATTAACAAGTTTGACCTAAGTTTCCCTCCCTTTATCCACATACACTCAAGGCACACTTCATGTAACTACGTTTTAGAAACACATCGAAACTACATAAACAATTGAAAACTGAGCATTATTGACTTAATTAAGAGATCTAACTCACGTTAGATCATGCAGGTATTTGAGCCTATAAACATCAAAATAAATAGAAAATTCAACCGGTATTTACTGTGAGAACATTGGCGACCCTTCTTGGAGAGGACCAGTAAAACCGGTTAGCCGTTCTAATTCGGATGCTTTTAGTCCAAGTTCCGTCTGTGATGGTTCTGTTGACACACCGCGTCCAAAAGAGGCCAGCCATCACGTCAAAGGTCCAAACAGGGAGTGAGGAAAGTCTCACCTGTCCAATATTTACCAACAGAGGCGGTATATGGGTGTCATTCAAGAACACTCACGGGAAACGTTGCGAAACTGAAAGGCGCGTTCCGTATACATCGTTTTGTTTTTATATTTTATAATCATTCATTTTCCTCTCACATACTCTTTTTCACGTTTTGTGTTTACTCAAGATGAATTAAAAGCGTTACCCCAAGTAATACCAGTCATTTAGAGGACTACACAGGTTCGTTAAAAATAGTACTTTGCCCGAGTGTGTAGTTCGTGTGTCTTTACGAAATTAAAACAGGTTTATCATTTACATATTTATCAATTAAAATGTCACAAAAGACAAGTGGTTGTGCTAGCAAAATTATTTTTAAGGGCTCGCACACTCGTTCCGAAGCATTGTGGCGTTCTTGAATACATCCCGTAAAAGTGTCCCTCAATTTGAAGTAGTCGATGGGAAACTAAAAATACTTTCGATCCGTCGGTGACAAAAGTACTCTATCCTGTAAGTTCACAACAATACTTGTGTTTTTAAAATCATACCACTGGTAAAGTAGAATTTATTCATCTACTTAAGTAAAGTTAGGGGAGGAGAATAAAAATAAAAATGTAATAATATACTTTAATTGTTACGATTTTCTCTTTACCCCACCAGGGGTCGCGACAGTGAGGCACTGTTTGTTTACGTTATCATGGTTTATTTCTTTATTTTTTCACTGTAAAAGAATTAATACAAGTTTTTCTTTCTTTCTTTTTTCCTTTATTTCTTTTATTGCACACCCTGAAACTGTTTGTTTTTGACCGGTTAACATAGCAACTGACATATCCAGCGTGTCTACTACTTTTGCGTAGGTTTGTGATTGACAAAGGCGTTTCGACCTACGTACAAATAGCGACAAATTCGTTAACATCCCGCCATAGGGACGTAATTGCGTCGTAAAGCGACACCGGGAACTGAGCCGCCTGACCTTTGACATCATGACCGTGCTGCCGTTATTTTTTTTTTTTTTAAATGTCATTCAAGTTGGCAAAATTAGCAATGAAAAAAATAATAATAATTTAAATGAAAAGGACTCATATAAACAGAATTTCCGGTTCAGTTAGGCCTACATCAACATGAACAAAAACATTTAGATTGATAGATTGCAAATAAATAGTTTTGTATATGTCAGAACTCAGAATATTTTACCTTTCTTAGTGTCTACCAACCTAAGAGTCAATGTCAAATAAAATTACCTTAAACATGGAGTTAATTTTAAAAATATAGCTTTCCCTAACAGAATAAAAACACCAAAACTGCAATGTTTCAGCGTTTTGAAATGCTGTTTTTCAGGCGCTTGAGTATCTGACAGAGTTGTGGCAAACCCAACAAAATATATGATTAAACAAAATCTCACAACGTGCTGTTAATGGTTGAGCTGGATTACTTCAATTATTATTATTATGCGGTTTATTGACATTATTGTGATTGTTATTGTCAAATGAATTGTCATCACGACTCATCAGTAGTACGGTACGTACAGTACCTTTCAAAAATAAACAAGCATAACTTTGAACACAACCACATGCTCTAAGAGAGAACACACAACCTTTAATGGCCCACATTCGCTTTAATCAAGAGAAGGTAAATACAGTCTGCACAGCCGTTTACATTTTGTTTCATTTGCATTCCATATTCTCTTTTACTCTTTCTCGCATTGACCATTTCAAATAGTGCATCATATTTCCCATGTCACCACGGCTGCTAGAAAGTACCAGTAACATAAAAGGAACAGTGCTCATTTTTACAATATTTAACCTTGACAAAGGTTTTGAGTTTACAAAGTCAAATGGTTATGACGGGATAGTCCGGCGCACCTCGACACACTGCTTGGGATCAGGTACAAGTCCTCTTTCCATTTCCACTTTTAAATAGTTTGTTTAAATTCAGAATGATATTTCTGCTCTGTCATGATTATTGCATTCATCTGTGCAGTATTGAAAATTGGCCATCATTCTGCACACCTGTTATTAGGAATGGGCTAAATTAATATTATTTTTCATTAAAGCATCAGTAGTCCACAAAATGAGCCACGCATCAGGTGAACAGTGTTGAGAGAGAGAGAAACAATTACAAAAAAATATTCATTTATTTAATAACTACAGGTGACATTTTTTTGTAATTTTTTTCAACAAAACTTGATTAATAATGATCATACACATTCAGGATTCTCTTCAATACAGCCTTAATTTATTATTATTTTTTTTAATCACCATTAAATTTCACATTTTTCCCCACAGTTTTATTCATGACAACTGTACTTATTTATTTTTGTATGCAATAGTCAATCCAAATCACAAGGTAAAAAGCGAGCTGATAAATTTCAGGTGGCTGTGTAACCTGCCAACCTGGTGAATAAACAGTTTTAAATTATTTTGCAAAGGAATTCCTCAACATTCTGGAACCAGAATTTGTCTTCATCAAGTCCTCATCAAACCTGATACAATTTGTGGACATAAAATGACATCAGAGGGCATAAAATTAATTTTTGTGACATCGGGAACACTATGTTCTGTACCTTCCCGCATTTGAAAGAATGTTGTGACTGCAGTTTAATGTCTTTGTGTTTTTTTTTAGTCATGGATAGGGAAGGTAAGTGTGGGTTTTGCAGTCCTTGTTTGGCTAATTTTATTATTGTCATTGTGTTTTCTGACACTTTTCAGTCTGACCACTTCAAAAACAGCAGCTGACCTTGCATATGTTACTACTGATGGAGATGTATCTTAGTAAGTACCAGTACTAGGGGTATAAAAAAATAAATAAATAAAAAAGATTTAAATTGGAAAATTGTTTGACAAGCCGAATTATATTTGGGGTTTTTTCTTTAATGAGAGATGTACACCAGATATAAATTTGTTTGTCGTAACTGATGATCTGTTTCAGTGGATTAAATTAACTTGGATAGTTTAGACTTTGGAGAGGTATACAGGTAAGTTTCACAAACTTAGTCATATTCTGTAATATGCATACTAATAATTAAAAAAAGAAGAAGCAATAAATCGCAGCATTGTACAATGGATATGAAAAGTCTACACACCCCTGTTCAAATGGTAGTTTTTGTGATATGAAAAAAAAAACGTATCCATGATAAATACTTTATCCACTGTGACTACATGGATCAAAAATGCGATATGCTATATGAATTCACAAATATATAGCAAATTGCAAGACCAAACCAAAAAAAAAAAAAAAAAAATCATAATTTCAGTAACTATAATTGGAATGCTGAGTCATGGTCACTAAAGTGAAGAGAATATGACCACAGAGACATTTATTTTTATGTACAATGGACCAACTAATGATCTGTCATTTATGACCCACAGGGCTTGAGGAAAAAATTAAAAAATGTGAAGATTACTTGCTGCTATTACGTACTTAGTTAAAATCATTTATAGACCAGGACCCTGTGAATGAAAAGACCCAGATGACTGAATATTCACAGGAATGGCTTAATGGTACAAAATTTATCCTCCCACCCCTCTTCTTTTCTTCCCCCCATAAACATAAAAATGGACGTGTTTTTCACATCGCATTTACGATATATGTGATGGCATTGAATAGAAGTGAAGAAATGTGTCACAGGGTACCGACAGCTTGCTCCACTTGTGCTCAGTGCTCCAAAGCAGGCGGAGGTGGGAGGGATGAGGTGGATCAAATTATTTTGTAAGCAAAAGGGGGGATGTATTGTTCTTTTATCATTAAATTAAATTTGAACTAAGTACTGTTTTTTTAACAATTTTCCAGCTTTATTAAAAAAAAAAAAAAAAAAAAAGATAAAGATCTGTAAAATTCTCAGATGCTTTCATTCTGTTTAGGGGTGAAGAATATAAAATAGAAAATGTGGTAGAAGAACTTTCTCCCAACACTGCACTTTGGCTAAAATATATTGCAAACAGTTGGGCAAACCTCATTTTTACACAACTGTGCCATCTGCTGGATGGTTTGGCATACAGCAGCCTTCAGCGGTAGTGTCGCCACCTGTCGCACGGTCCCCATGGCAACCGTGATGTTTACTAGTAAGCTTGGACATCAAAAACAGCATAAAACCCCATCAATATTCGGAAAATACGATACTTGACTGACTCATTTAACCATTTTCAGCAAAAAGTTTTTTTTGTGTAGAATTAATTTTGACAACTTCATTTTACTTGCTGACCTATTTTCTGGGTTTGGTCATGTGACGTTCGCAAACTTGGCATCTGAGCAACAGATGTCAATTTTGGTGGACAGCAAGTGGCAACATTTTATTTTTAAATGTATTAATTGCACATGAAAATGATTTTGAAGTTATCAAAATGCTAACTTGTTAGTTTTTACTGCTGAAATTGGCTAAATGAGTCCTTTTAAAAAAAAAAAAAAAAACGGAGAGGGGGTCTTTGCGCAAGATAGAGTTTACGAAAAATATTGACCATTCTTCTTGAAGCACATTTATGAGGTCACACGCTGAAGTTGGATGAGAAAGCTTGGCCCGGTTTCCGCTCTAATTTGTCCCAATGGACTCCTTCCTGTCTCAATGACTGTGCACAAAGCAAAGCCCATCAAAGACATGGATGAGAGATTTTGGTGTGGCCTCAACTCACTTTTGGAGTCAATTAGAATGTTTGCTGAGTCAGGCCTTTTTCATCCAGCATCAGTGTATAACTTCATAAATGTACTTCTGGAGTAGTCAACACCATTTTAAAACTTATTTCTTAAAAAAAAAAGGGGGAACATGCAAGTCAAGGTAGGCAATGTCATAGAGCAAAAATTTGTTTTGTTTTTTTAAAGACAAAAAAACAACCTGCACAATCCAATAACATGTTTCTAAAAACAAAACAAAAAAACAAATCTTTATTGACAACGCAGGCTTTCAAGTCTAGCATTTTACAAAAGCTGGTATTTTCATTTTCGAAACTCCTTTTTCATTTTGCGTGAGCATTTAGTTTGGAAAGCGTCCACAAGAGGGCGGCCGAGCTCACAAACTGTGTGACCTTCCTGCTTCTCTATGGTCATCCAGTAGTAAGTACCGAAATACGTTTCAAATAGAATCCGAAAGCGCATGTATTAAATTAATTGACAGACGAAAACAAAAGACATTCTCGCTGTCTTGAATATGTCAGTACTGAACGTTTAAGTTTTACACTTTCATTGTCCTTTCTTTACACTGATTAACTGTAGGGGATAATGACTCAAGATCAAAATCGTATTTGACTTTCATTTATTTATTTATTTATTTATTTATTTAATTTATGTATTTATTTATTTATCTTACAGGTATTTGCTTTTTAAAATCAGTTTAAATGAGATTTTAGAGCAGGTTTGTCAGTTATTATTATATTTTCATTTTCGAAACTCCTTTTTCATTTTGCGTGAGCATTTAGTTTGGAAAGCGTCCACAAGAGGGCGGCCGAGCTCACAAACTGTGTGACCTTCCTGTTTCTGTATGGTCATCCAGTAGTAAGTACCGAAATACGTTTCAAATAGAACCCGAAAGCGCATGTATTAAATTAATTGACAGACGAAAAAAAATAAAAAATTCCCGCTGCAATTACTTTTAGTCTTATAAAGTGTAGTTTTGATATTTCTTTGTCATTTTGTTTGTCAATCAATAGTGTTGCCCCTTAAGCTTTCTAATATAATAATAGTAATTACATTTAGTAATATTTTTTTCCTAATCTTTTTATGGCATTGGGTGAGCAGACATTGGGCATGGCGGGGTACACCTGGCCTAGACTGGTCAGTGTATTCCACAAAGGCATTATTAATCAAAATAGTCTTTAAGACTAGTGGGAGCACAAATAACATTTGAGGATTTTTTTTTTTAAACTTCCTTTAAAAACATGTAATGTCCTGCAGGAGCTGCAAGATGGCGGAATATCCTCAATAAGGACACCTTTTGTATTCATCACGGATCAACATGGTTGGAGCAAGATCACCTTCAGACCTCCCAACAAGGAAATACCTTTGCTACAATGACAGTGAAGCAGAGAAGTCCTTACCATGTGGAATATTTGGAATCATTTTCCCTTCCTCAGAGTGGATTATTACTTGTGGAAAATACAAGAGCAGCAAGCCGCATTCCTGCAGTTCCTCGGAGATTCTTGGATTATTAAGAGAACCTGAAGTCAGCAATTGAAAGCAATTTATGTTCAGCATGGCACTTGAGTGGATGCAGGAACCGCGTTCCTGGTTGGGAGGGGCCATAAATAGGTGGAATATTTCTGAATCACCTGGATGATCAACTCTCATCATGCAAGGTAGGATTTTTGAACATTTTACATTTATCTCTTGGCGTGGATTTTAGGAGCTGGAAACCCAAACAATGTAAAGATAAACAAATACTTGAAATCACTTATGGGCCCTCAAGCAATCATCTATGAAAGTTTGACTTTTTGAATTGAATTATGGAAATTGTTCAACTAATTGAGGATATATGAGGATATATAAGGATATATATATATATATATATATATATATATATATATATATATATATATATATATATATATATATATATATATATATATATATATATATATATAGATATGTGTATATATATATATATAGATATGTGTATATATACATGTGTATATATATATATATAGATATGTGTATATATACATGTGTATATATATGTGTATATATACATGTGTATATGTGTGTGTATATATATAAGACTCAAAATTAAATAGATTAGCTTTCAGGCTTGCACACGCATTTCTACAATATATGTCCCAATATATGTTATGTGCATATATGTGTTCTTTGTTGGGGTAAAAATAGCATTTTATCATATTTTATTTGATCAATGCATTGCAATACTTGCTCTCATGATTCAGTCTCGATTCAGCAAATTTCGCATCGAATCGAAATGCTGCATCCACATGAAGGACCCTGGACTGCACGGCGTCGTGGAAAAACCCAGCGGTTCAAGAAGATGCCAATACCAACACGAGAAAACATGTCAGAAGTCGCCATCTCGAACCTGTACACAGAGACGAGGGCAACGGAGTCATTCACCTCAGCAGCCTTCGGACATGTGATGTTTGGACTTCCAGAGGCTGACCTCGCTAATCATTTCATTGAGGGTAAAGAAAGTTTACATGCGCTTCATTTTTTTTTTTTTTTTTTTTCAATTTTCATGTTTACACCCAAATGGAAACGCAAACTTGACATGTACATGAATACAAAGTGTTTAAAGGAGAAGTCAACCCAAAAATATTCATTACAATTAGGGGTGTCAGACGATTAAAATTTGTAATCATAATTAATCGCATGACTTCCATAGTTAACTCATGATTAATCACAAATTTTATACCTGTTTTAAATGTACAATAAAAAAAAAAAAATTTCCCCAAGTTTTCATACTCTTGTTAACATAAAAGTGGGGGCAAAAATGTTGAACTAATAGAAATATGGCTGCATATTTTAGTCGTTAATACAGTAATTTCATAATAATTCATAAAATTGAGTTAAAATTAAAAAGATGTACTGTAAAAAAGACGAGTGAGCTATCTAATCTTTAAAATTTTTGAAATTCTGCACATTTTTTAAATTGTAAAATATAACTTGCACCCAGTCTCCACAAATACATACATATTATTATTAAAAACAAAAACAAATAATTCTAGATTTTGACGTGGACCTGTCTATGTTGCATTTGTAATTCCCCCAGTACAGGCTTTCCAAATAAGTAAGTTAAAATTAATTGCACATAAAAAAAAAAATAGTGGCGTAACTGGCGTTAAAAGAATATTAAATTAACTCCAAATTAACGCACTAATTTTGACACCCCTCATTCCAATATGTTCTATGCAGCCCCACTAGTCTTAAACAAAGTAATCTGATTAATATTACGTTTGTGGAATGTGAGTTGTGAGCACACTGACCCCAGTGAGATGCCACACGTAAATTCCAAGTCAATAGAGTAAGAGGTTGTTGTTGTTGCAGCTTTCATTCTAATTATATATATATATATATATATATTTTATATATTTTTTTCTTTAATGTTTGGTTCAATATGCACAAAGAATCTGAACTTTTCAATGCATGCATTGTGTTTTTTTCTGAATTTTTTTTCTGAATTTTTTTTCTATGTCAGTTTCTAATTACACAAATTAATATAGTCCAATTACCAATTTTATTTTCCAACAGTTTAGTATAATACTTTCTTGCAGATTCGTACATCGGTAAACGTAACTATTTGTAATATTTCCTACATTTGTTGCTTTAGTTTTATAGGCTTTTTGAGATCCACTGTTTATCAATGTTTTGTATTGTTCAATTAGTTTTATTAATGCTCACTGTATTATTATTTTATTTATATCCTATTTTTGACACATTGTAACATGCATGACATTTCCCCCACCACCTTAAAATGAACATTCTTTGCTACAAACAAATATATACCACCTCCGCACCATTTTTATTTTTTTCCTATCCGTACAAACCCATTCATATGCATATATGCATCCATTTCAAAGTCAAAATTGAAATGGATAATGAAAACGTGGTCACAATTGATGTTATATTCATCTAAACACCAGCAGCAGTTCCATAACTTTAAAATTATGTAAAAAGTGTTTTACTGGATAATGCTATGTGAGATTTTTGTCATCAACTGTAAAGTAAGTTAATTGTATTTGCTATCTCGTTTCATACCTGTTTGTGGGTTACAGTAGTTAGTTGACAGGCGGGCCCCGAATTTTATCATTATTATTATTATTTATTTATTTTTTGACCAAAAGACAAACACACGTGCAGATTTCGTAACACCAGCACGTACATGTTTTCATTGGCCACGCGTCGCAACATAAACATCTTGCCGACTGCTTACGTAAATTAACAGATACGACATTGTCATCGTAGAGAAGCAAACTACGTCGCATCTGACTGCTTACGCAAATCGAGACTTGTGCGTCAACTTTGTCAACTTTGCCCCGTCCCCATAAATAACAATGGCCAGCAGATGGAAGCATTCGAGAGTTCGCCTTGTCGTACAAAGGAAGGCTCGTGAACATCTTTGGAAATTAAAAGCGTTACACGCAGTTTGTTTCAAAGTGGGGGGGGGGGAGTCTCGTTAAATCTGCAACAAATGTGTCACAAAAGAGAGGAGAGAAGACATTTAAATTTTAGAGTTTGAAGCGGTGACTTCATTTACATACACACAGTGCAAAATACTTTATACTGTATGTTTTTTTTAATTATTATTATTCAGTCTTAATATTTTATTTAGTATTCATATTTGCAACCTAAGTTGAGTGTTTTGTGAATTTGTGTACCTATATTTAAATTTTCCACATGATTTGTATGCTATTGTTTAAATAAATAATTGAAAAAATGTGGTGGTAGGGAATAAATGGCCTGCAAATAGTTTATAAAGGTTGTCAAATATAAAATTGTCAGACTGGTGATTATTTGTAAATACATTATTTGGCCATCAAAAGGATAGTTTTATTGTTATTTTATAAAACACACGCAAACAATAGTAAGCACTTTATAGGCCTACTGTATTTTTTGGTCTCAATTTAATTTAGCTTTCATATTCTTTGTGTCCTCCTTGGCGAGTTTTGTGTTTTTATTTGGATACAATATTCAATTGTACTCTAGATTGTTTAAATAAAGTTTCATTGAAAAAGAAAAAAGGAAAACACTAGCGTAAAATAGTTTGTTAAAAATATCATTGTTACACTCCTATTTATATGTACAGTATATTATTTAGCAGTTAAAAGCATGTTTTTTCCCATTATTGTTTTGTTCAAGAAAACAGCTGTGAATATGTTGAGGCGTCATTAAGCTAAATGATTAGCATCATCGTCAATGTTGTACGTATTTTCACAAATAGCTTGTTTTATGCGTTTTGGGGGTGTTGACTGTGTTATAATGATTACGGGGAAAAAGGAAGGTAAGGAGCACCTTTTAGTTTATATCTTTTATTTGATAGATTCTGTATTTACAATGGTGTGACGCTGACATCCTCTAAATTGGCTGCCACTCAAGAGGTTCTCTTTGTGAAATGAGAAATTCAACAACTGACGACAGACAAACCCAAGTAGCGAAGTAAACCACTTTGTGAAATGAGAAATTCAACAACTGACGACAGACAAACCCAAGTAGCGAAGTAAACCAAAACTCATATACTCATATAACTAAAAGCTGACGACATCTAGCAACACAAACAGGCTGACTGCTTGCTTATGCAATTGACGGCTTGAAGCACGACAGTTAAATAACAACGTCGACAATTTCGTACCTGACGGGTGCTGATGCACACTTTATCCACTGCGAAAAACGATTAAATAAAAGTCAGAGCTTGTGCAATCACTGCATAAGTCATAATGCACACATGTAGATGTCAGATGATAAAATGAAGCTTTTTTGCACGTTATTGTTGTGAAATCCGAGGTTGTTTGTGGAAGGATAGTTCATTAAAGAAAGATGGATATGTTCATAACGCACTTGCAGTGCGTTTTATTAAACGTACAACATAATTGACACACTTGACATCAAATGAGGCTGTATGTGGACACTGAACTATTATATATTTGACACCCATGCTCTAGTATAAATTGACCTTGCTGTGGGTGTGAATGATCAGCTGACATAGGTTCCAGCTCACCTGCAAGCTGTGCATGAAATTGATGGATGGGTGATAAATTGGTATTGTATGAGAAATCAGGTGGGGGATGCGGTTTTAAAGAGGTGAGTCCTAAGTTTGGATTTAAATGTAGTTTTCATATCGTGTGGGTTGGTGCCGTGCATGGTTGGAGGAGTGAAGCAAGTCGGTGAGGTAGGAACAAGAAAGGTTGAATGAATGAATTTTAGATCAGGAGTTAATAATATGGAGTGGGCGAAGGTGAGTAGATGGATAGGGATAGACCAGGCCGATTATCGGCACCAATATTGGGCATTTTGGTGAATATCGGTATCGGCCTTTTAAAAAAAAATCTGACGTCTGATAAAAAGTAAATCAAAAACCATTTTAATCTCAGGGAAGTATTTAAAATTAAACAATTTGTTTTTGTTTGACATTAAAACAAAGAAATGTGAAAGTTAAGATGTCAGGTGTTTATAAATTTTTTTGGGAAAAAATATTTACTGTCAAACTATAGAGAGCTATGGTATTTACTTAAAAGTCTTAAGTTTCCATTTAACTTTTTAAGACCTACTAATAACCTTGGGAGCTCTGAACATTTTGTTAGGCTAAGAAAAGGATGCATTTCTTGATGGAGATGCAGTATTGCATAAACTGACATTGAGGCCCATGATGGCTGATGTTCAAGAAACATTTCGTTTCATTTGTTCATTTATTTCAGCCAGCAATCAACATCAAGAAAATCCAATTTTTCCAAACAATACTCAACTAAATCACAACAAAAAAGAATGAATAGGTTCAATTATTGATATTAACAACTGAAGTTTTGTGTAGGTAAAAGTTCAATGGCGGGCCAATAGGAAGAGTCTTTGGAGGCTTTGACATGTGTAATCGCTCTCAAGTTGTTTGCGTTATCCTTGAAATGTCACAAATACATCATGTTGACAAGGGTTCATCACCACTGTAAGAAATGATGTTACATAATCCATGCATCCATCTTTGATACAAGCTGCAAAACTAATGGCTAACGGCCTCATAAAATGTTACTAAATGTAGAAAAACAACAATGAGATTTTTTTGCAGAGTTAGACCCCCAAAAGTCTGTTTTCTAATTGATAAATGACGAGCGCCTCAGATCGAGATCTGCATTTGTGACTGACATTGGATCAACATGCACCCGCTCAGGCCGGAATGCCATCCAAGGCCAATGCTACCCACTTTCCCCGTGGGGCCTCGTTTTTCACAGCCAGCTACAATGATGGCGGCCCCAAACATGTACAATGTACCGCAACATATCAGACCCCCGGTACACCTCAATAGTCATGCTGCTTTCCATAATCATAGTCAGGTAAGTAGCATTGAATTATTAGTGAAGTCAACGTCTTTCTAAATGCTAACCTTTTTTGGTTTGAAAGTTATTGTTGCTGGAAGACAAACAGTATAGGAAGATTTCCCATTTTCTCAAAATCAACTTTGTTTTAATTATGACTTTTTTTGAAAATGTCTTAAAAACATCTTAATTCCCTCCAATAGCTTCACCGGTTGTAATCTATACTTTATGCATGCATTGATAGATCTTTCTTTTGCAACAACCTTTTTTTCTAATATTGCATAAGCCCATTAATATAAAACACAAAAATTGTGAATTCTGCACTGATCTTGACTGTCCTTTACCTTTGAACAGCAACAACTGCCGCATCAATGGCCTGTTCAAAATGTCATAGGCCCACATCCTCAACAAATGGTACTATTTAGCAGTTTTCCATTACATTGAAGCATTTATGTATTTCTGATTGAGCAACTTGATGGAGAATTTTAGTTCACGGTGAAAAATGGAAATGACTTCTGTTTCAGATGAGGGCGCCATCGGGCATGATGATGACACCTGGGGCCCCTCAGATGGTACCAGTTGGTTTTATGTGAGTCAAACCCTCACAAACTATTGAATTAAATTGTTCACATGATCACAGTCTTTCTAATTCATATCTATGTGTAGGAATGGAGAAATTTTGTTTGAGCAGGTGCATCCTTTAATGTCTGCAGCTCCTCCCCAAAACCTCTTCACAACAATGTAAGCTTTGTTGAGCAAATGTTTCTGTACATGGTCTACAGTACATGCAAAGGTATTTTTCTCCTTTGAAACTTGGGGAAAGAATTTCTGAAAGATACCATAAACTTTGAAAATGTTTCCTTAACTCTTTGACTGCCGCACGTTATCAAAAAAATAAATAAAATAAACCTGAGAGTGCCAGCCACTTTCGAGCATTTTTAACTCATCTTTCAAGGCAAACAGACTATTGTGTGCTATGACTACATAAACATGGGGGATATCATATGAAAGATTTGATTCTATTCTTTCATTAGAAAAAAAAAAGTATGATTCTACCTTATTCCGTTCTTGAGTAATCACCATTTGAAAATAGGTAGTTTGAGTGACACCAAGAAAAAATAAGGAAAGCGAGCTTTTTTGTGAAAAAGAGACATTTTGTGCACAAGAGTGACTTTGACACAAATATTTTTTGGTTTAGTGACGCTCTGTGAATTATATTTAATGGGACAAATGTTTTGATCATTCACGGCATCCTTGAAAACGTTTGATTTAATCAGATTCCGTCATGTTTCATTGTAATTTTATACACCGGCAACCCATTGAAGAGATACAATGCTGCCATCTGCTGACCATAGCTAGTGGATGTTTAAAAAAACAAAAACATTCTGTTCACTCAGGAAACCAGAACTGCCCAAGATATTGTGCTACCCATTGAGGGGAGGAAAAAAAAATAGTTGACGTCAATTAACGTTAATGGCAGTACTCGGTGGGATTTCCGTTAACGTCAGTTAACGTTAACGGCAGAGAAAGAGTTAAAAACGCCATATTTTGTGTCCTTCATTTCAGTAACACAAGAAAGGCTGAACATGTGCGGGAGCGGCCCTACATAAAAAAGCCGCCAAACGCCTTTATGTTGTTTGCAAATAAGTACCGAGAAGTAGTCACCATGCAATTGGAGAAAAGAGACAGCGCGTCTGTTCATGTGGCCCTCGGGAAAATGGTGAGTTATGCATGCACTGGAGCAAGCACTTTAGGAGATTGCAAATTTTATTTCCTGGGTCATCAAAATATGAAGAGAAGTGGGCATTATACTTTGAAAAGATTTTCGGAACGCCAAGTCAGCAAAAACTCTGGCACCAGTCTGGTCTTAAAAAGTATTTAAAATGTTTGTAAGCCATTGCAACATTTTTAAATGTTTGAAACCGTTGTAAAAATTACATGAACATTTATTTAAAATAACAATATAACTACAAAAAAGACACTATATCATGCACCGCTTTTAACTTTTAATTCAGTGATTCATTCATGTATCACTAGAGGGAGCCAGAGTATCACCAGTGGTTTAAATGCTAACAAGCTAGCAAATGTGAAAATTTGTCAAGACTCTTGCTCCTGCAAACGTGGAACCGGTTTTTCCTGTCACCTTTTCCTTGTAAAAATACGATCTAAGCTAGTGATTCTCAAAATGCGCTCGATTATGAAGAAAATATTAGCCACGACTCATTTGGTAATCGTTGAAATCATGACTAGGACAATCTTTTTTTTTTTTTTTTTTGGTATAAAACAAAATGTTTAAACGTGTAAAAATAAAATAAAATATTAAGACGAATTTCTTTGAAACACTATAATTACACAAGTTCCTTTTGGACCAAACAATATTTATTAATTTAATTTATTGTTGAATATTGTTGCAAACTAGCAAATTTGTTGAGCAGATTGTTTGTCCACGAGGTCGTAGCATTGGGGAGATGTAAGCGAGAAACAAATGTCCTTTTGAACTACATTTACTTAACTCCTTTTCAAAATGTCTTTTATGACAATTCATGTGTATTTTTCAAACACAATTGTGCTAATTGTGTGTTCACAGTGGAAGTTGCTACCGCAGGCGGACAGGGACAAATATTACGAAGAAGCTGACGCTCGGAAACGACGTCACGCTCAGCTTTATCCTCGCTGGTCCACCTGTGAAAATTATGTGAGCTCCACGTGTTTGTTTACAACTCACATGATGGTTACGTGAATGGAATTTGTTGGATATCAAATAAGAACACTTTTTTTTTTCTTCCCCACCCATTCTTTAGGGGAAACGCAGGAAGCGGCGAAAGAGTAAGATTCACACTGGTGTTACAAGTACGTCACTACCATATCAACACAAACATGGCCGTCATGTAGTCGAAACGCGCATAATTTTGATAGTCCATGCATCTTAAGGGAGTGTTCCTTTATTTTTGTTAGATAGCTAGTTGTGTTGGACTAGATTTGCTCAACTTGACATTGCCAATCACGCAGTTAACTCTTTCACTTCCAGCCATTTTCACAGAAACAATCCCATTCGCTCCCGGCTGTTTTACTGGATTTTGACTGATTTTGCAAGGCCCACAGAATATTGTGTTCTAATGCTATAAGAGCATGGAACCTATCAAAAGAAAGATTAAAGTCTCCTTTCATCAGGAAAAAAAGTATGTTTCTATCTGATACCATTTTGCAGCAATTAGCATTAGAAGAGAGAGCTAAGTTTCATCAGTTTTCACAAATCTATTCAAAATTGTAAGTAATTTAGTTTTTTTTCTACATGGCTCTGGTTGATCTCCTTTGCTCTGCTGCCACCTGCTGGCCGTTTGTGTAATAACTACAATTTCTGCAACCGTTCTTTGCAGTTGAGAGGTTGCAACAACGCCTTCTGTATGCTCTAGCATAACCCCCCCCCCCCCCCCCCAAAAAAACAAAAAACAAAAACGTATTTACACGTTATTGGGAGCAAATTAGTTAAGAGGCTGACAGACTTGAAAACAACCACCACTGTTTTCTTAAGATGGAATCCAGGGGGTAGCAGATACAATGCAAACAACAGAGGCCACAGATATGAACCCCGTGGAACACCATATACAATTTCATGCATTCATATCATTGTTCTTCTCTTGTTCTCTTTACAGAGGATACACCAGATCCTGAAGTTCCACATAGCAATATTCTTTCTACAGTCCCAAAGCACATGGTGGTATCTGAAGAATTGGACTCCTCTTCCGAAATGATGCATTACAGCTTCCAGCCTCCTTCTGCGCTCAATTCAGAAGAGTCTTTTGAAGTGCTGATTGAGGGAAAGAAATTTGTGCAGATGCCGTGTGTCAAAAACGAACTGGTGATTGCTACTGACGGACAGACTCAGGGAGAAAGTCTTGAGAACGACCATCTGCTAGATTGTATGCTTCTTTCCCCTGCGTCTCAGATTGAGCTTCAGAGTTTTGAAGATGGGTTCCAATTTTTACTGGAGCATTTTGAGCCTCAAGGACTTACAGAGGCTGAGGAGCATGCTAAGCCCTTGAGTTTAGGGGAACCCCAGCAGCTAATCATCAAGTTGTTTGAAGGTCCTACGCTGACAGGGAATCTAAAAGTAGAGCCTCAGCTGGACCTGCCTGTACAGGGTCACACAGTGGCAGCAGGCCCCTCCAAGACTCAGAATAATCCCATCCAGTTAGCGCTGGAGCATCTTGACAAGCCATCTTACGTCGCTGAGCGACCACATCTTAAGGAAGAGGTGGAACCACGGCCCATCACACAATGTCAGACATTGGTGGCAGAAGCCACCAATCAAAACGTGCCAAATCAAGTACCGCCACTGAGACTTGTTGAGACCCCATCCACCGCTCCTGCGCTCAGTGTTGCGGGAAAAAACATGCCGCCCACCGCGCAGAATCCGATAACAACACAAGTATTCAATCCCGCTACTGTGCATCACAAATCTGAGTCCTCCAAACTACTGAGTCAAGACACAGAGATCAAAGTACCATCAGTGGACTTTGAGGCCTTGACGAGAGGTCAGAGTCAGAAATTAGTGTCTGTTCCATCTCTGAGTAAGGAAAAGCTCTCTGTACCACTACCACATGTCGAGACACTGTCCGCCGCATTACACTCAAGAGAAGGTGACTTCCTCCAATGTCTCAGTTTTGGTGATGAGCTACAATTTTAGTTCACTGGCATGCAGCATGTCGGTTACCCCAAAGTGGGATGTACTTTACAGCAGAAGAATCATTGCTAAGAGGGGAGAAAAAATAGCAGTATGCCCATCTCATCATATCAGATGGATATATATATCTGCCGGTGTACACCAGTATCACTCCTATATTGATATGGTCACCTTCCGATATAAATTGCAATACATTTGGAAAAGCAACACATATTGGGCTAACAACAGACCAGTTTTTGCTGAGATTGATTTATAGGTCAAAGTCGAGCATCTAACTGAATTATTTTGATTTCAGTGTAAATTGATACATCTTTCTCATATATATTTGTTCCTGAAATCCACATAACCATTTTAAAACCTATATTGTTATGGTAATATGAATATAATGACGTAAATATGTATTTTTGTATCAAAGTAATGTGTGCTAATTGTGCAAACTGATCATGACAAAATGCATTTCCATCCCGTTCATTGTGACAGGCGCAATAAACACCATAGCCACAAAACACAGCAAGTTTGTCTTGCCGCAATGTTCAATCATGTGTGTGTTGCCGTTTTTTTTTTTTTAGTATATTTTACCATTTTTCTGTATATATTTGTTTTAGTATACTATGTATATACTGTACACTCATTTATGCAGCTATGTAACGATTTATGAACAGGTGGAATTAACCCTGATCAAATAAAGCTGAAACTACATAGTGAACCTCAAAAATCCCACATAGGGTTGACCTGGCACCTTTTTGCTGTAAGGCCGAATTTGTAGTGATAATCACTGACACAATGCACTGAAGACATAAACTTGTGATTTTGTATTTTATAAATAAAATGTGCAGTACTTTGTTTTTAGCGAATTACTACGGTTTACTGTCGTCCGTGTTGTCTGTGAACGCACCACACTGGGCAGTGGTCCGATCCCGAAATGCAACCGATAGGGAACATTCAATAATATCATTAGTTCCGTCAGTGTGTTACTTCTTTCTTGCTGAATAATTCCTGTGTACGGTTCTGAGGCATTGGTAAGCTAAACTTGAGAATGAGTACACCGCTTAACACGACATAATTATTAGTCATTTTAATGGGAGGATTTAAAAAAAAAAAAAAAAAAAAAAAAAAACAGCGCTTGTGACGGGTCCCGCCCACTGGCTGCTCGCTGAGCTTGTCTCAGCCCACACATGCTGTTCGGCTAACGCAAGTAGAAAATGATAATTCGGGGGAAAAGAACAACAGACCAGACTGAGTAATTTTAGATAAGTAAGTACATAATAGTGGAACGTCTTGAGAATCTGTTTTAATGTTTTGGCTTTGGCGAGACATCGCCACGCCCGCAAAGTTAAGTTTCGCCCCAAAGCTGAAGTGCGCTGCGATGTATTCGGGTTGCAAATAATTATACTGTAAATTCCCTATGTAGTGTATATATGACGCTAAAATCTAGATTCGCCCAAGGAGGCAGTGACGACCCTCACGCCTTTTTTTTTTGGGTCCCTCTAGTGGCCAGTGTGTAAACATAGCAACGGTATCTGGGTGGCTTCCTATCCAAATTCTCTTCCAAATGCCACTGTCCATTGCTTACTTTGTGTGTTGCATTCCTTAGTTGATCAACCAGCTGCCATGGCTTCCGGTGGAGTCCCGACAGGAACCTCCAACTGGCCTAGCAGAGTAGAGCTGACCATCTCCTGCGAGAACCTCATGGACATGGACGTCTTCTCAAAGTCCGACCCTCTGTGTGCCTTGTATATCAACTCATCTGACTCTAGATGGCACGAGGTATGAAATGTACCTAAATATAGCTATTCTACTGCTATACTACCAAAAAGTTTGCATTTTCGGGTGACATTTCTGAATGATGAGAACAGCACAAAATTACCATTTCAATTAAACTTGTAATTGAATTTGGAAATGTTGAACTATTCGACGTGCATTAAAAAGTTTACAGAAGGCCAAATTATGTTCACCTGTAAAGTTTATAGAGCATTTTGGGCTCAACCAGAAATTTCACTTGAAAGTTTTTGTATACAATACTCAATTAAAACTTTTAACGTGTCAAACAATCATTACTTTGCTTTTCTTGGTACATCAGTTAGGGCGCACAGAGATGATCCTCAACTGCTTGAATCCAAAGTTCGCAAAGAAGTTTGTCATCGACTATTATTTCGAGACTGTGCAGAGGGTCAAGTTTTGCGTGTATGACATAGACAATGACACCTATGACCTGGGAGATGATGATTTTCTCGGGGAGCTTGAATGCACTCTAGGCCAGGTAAGCATTTGCAAATTAAACAATTATGTCATTCTTCCAACTTTTTTTTTTTTTTTTTTAATCATTAAGCGTTTCTGCTCGTCATGTGTCCAGATTGTTTCTAACAAACAGATGACCCGACCGTTAATGTTGAAGGATGGGAGGCTTGCTGGTCGTGGTACTATCACAGTAAGTGTTTAAGCACTGATCACAATTGTACTTGTTTCTGAGACACACCTTCTGCTATCATAGCATACTGTCTGATGTGTTCCCTGTTTCAACGTATGCTTTAGATTGTCCTTATTAAAAGTCGGTTGGCTGTTGTGTACGAAATGTTCAATCGAAAATGGCGCACAGCTACCCTCTGCTGGCCGAATTATGTACAGGATGCACATTCATTTTGCAGAGGATTATGACCATGTTGTACATATCAAAAATGGTTGATGAATGCTTATTTTTTCTTTTCTAGATCTCTGCTGAGGAAATATCAGACACCAGGGTCGCTAATTTTGAGGTGTCTGCCCGCAGGCTAGACAAAAAGGTGCCAAGGATAATGTAATGACGTAAATAATACTATATGTAGTTGACATAACATGACCGAGGCTTTTTCTGTGCTCTGGAATCTTAAGTTTTTGTGGTGGTCCGATCCTTTTCTGGAATTCTACAAGCGGACAGACACCGGATGGCAGCTGGCTCACAGGACAGAGGTACACATGTCCCAACCGCGTACACGCCTTGAAATGTTATATTTATGATTGGTTGGACGCAGGTGATACATGACAACCTCAACCCTACATGGAGACCCTTCCGCATCTCTTTGCGGTCTCTCTGTGGAGGAAATGTTGAGACAACTATAAAGGTAAAATGTTTTTAGTTTTCATTTCACTTTGCTGAGTGTTTAAGGAGAAGTCTATTAACCACGCCCCTTTCTTGCACCGCTACCCCAGAAGAATGCTGAAATGTTTGGATTTTTTTTTTTTGCTTACATTTACATTTGAAATATTGCCACTGCAACCTACTAATGATACTAATATCGAGTGATTGCGTTTTCTCTTCATCTTTCAACGCTCCCCCATTCTTGCAGCCCAGCTAGATGAGCAATATTGCACATTTCATGGCGTCATCACATAAAGGTCTGCCTTTTTGATTTTTCCTTCCCTGAATTTGTTTGTATTGCATTAACTGACTTTGTGTTTGTCTTTCAATTGCTGTTTGACGAGTTTGGCTCTCATTTACTAAGAACACAAATACGTGCTCTCTTGTATTATGCGGCGTTGACTAATATTGTGATCATTTACTACGATTGCACTGCTGAGACGATGTAGACGATATGTTGTGATTATTTTGGTTTCTGGCATTTCAAATATATTGAAAAATGTATATATTAGCTTACGTAGTTGCATATTTTTTTGACTGTCTCGTACTGCATCGCAGATCATTGTCTTAACAAGATATATTTTTGTGTTCAGGTTGACTGTTATGACCATCATGTCAATGGCTCCCACAGTCTCATTGGAAGTTTTAAAACCACCCTCGCAGAGATGCAAACTGCAACACATGTCTCCCCTGTAAGAATGTTTAAGTTGTTAGCCGTTCTAGTCCATGTTTTTGCATCAGTGTTGTGCTCGTTTCCTGTCTCGACAGGTTGAGTTTGATTGCATTAACCCAAAGAAGCTAAAGAAGAAAGACTATAAAAACTCTGGGGTCATTTACATTAAGCGCTGTCAGGTAAATTTGTGATTTGTTAACCTTTATTGCTCCAGTTAACTGGATTATTAGACAAAGGTTTTGTGCTAACCCCTCTAGGTTGAGAAGGAATACACCTTCCTGGATTATATCATGGGAGGTTGCCAACTTCACTTCACAGTGAGATCAGAAATACATTTTTTAATACACTTTTTAAAACATTTTTACCACTAATACTTTTTTTTTTTTTTGCGAACTTTGGCCAGATTGCCATTGACTTCACTGGTTCTAATGGTGATCCCAACTCACCCAATTCCCTGCACTATATCAACCCTGAGGGCTATAATGAATACCTGTCAGCAATCTGGGCAGTGGGAAATGTCATCCAGGACTACGACAGGTTCGTCTATCTTGTATTTTCAACACCAGTAAAGCCTTATACAAAAAAAATAAAATAAAAGGATGGAAAAACTCACCGTATTCCCTTCTTAGTCACAAGAAATTCCCAGTTTTTGGGTTTGGAGCCCAGATCCCTCCAGCATGGCAGGTATGAGGGGGGAGAAAAACGTTTGTTTATGATTGCACTTTTACTTACAAGAGACAAGTTATTGTTTTTTTTTTTGTTTTTTTTTTAACCAAGACTTGCTCTCATGAAGGTATTTTGTTAATGCTCTTATACACACAGGTTTCCCACGAGTTTCCCGTCAATTTTAATCCATCAAATCCATTCTGTGATGGTAAGTTCTAGTGTGCCAAAAACGTGTTCGCTGGTTAAAAAAAAAACAAAAAAACACCTACCTTGATACTGCTCCTAGTGGGGAATATACATAATTGCAGGCATTGAGGGTGTGGTGCGTGCCTATCAGCAGTGTCTGCCCCAATTGAAGCTCTGGGGCCCAACCAACTTCTCCCCAATTATCAACCATGTTGCCCACTTTGCCAGACAAGGGCTTTACCAGAATAAAGCTGCAGTAAGTAGTTGTTATAATGTGTCCAAATATTATTAGCAGGCTGAAAATTCTGGCACACGTTTTCTAATATGTTCTTCCCCTCCCGCGCTCCACATGCAGCAATACTTTGTGCTGCTCATCATCACCGATGGCGTCATCACAGACATGGACTTGACACGCGCGGCGATCGTAGAGGCTTCCCGCCTGCCCATGTCCATCATCATCGTGGGGGTCGGCGGCGCAGACTTCCGCGAAATGGAGTTCCTCGACAGTGATGACAAACTGCTGCTTTCACCCAGTGGGGAAGCCGCCGCACGGGACATTGTACAGTTTGTGCCTTTCAGAAGTTTCTCCGTAAGTAGCAAGCCACATAACATTTTTTCAGCATGAATTTAGGATTATTCTTATTATTATTTTTTTGTTATTTGCAGGGGAACAGCGTGGCACTTACGCACAGTGTCCTGGCAGAGCTGCCTGAGCAAGTGTCGTCCTTCTTTAATTCTTACAAGTTGAAACCTCCAAATGTAAACAGCGAATAAGTGATCTGAGATCGGTTGCTTAAAATCACCCCAATATTTATTATTCATCTGCATCTCTCTTAACGTTTTGTCCATTTTAGTCTGTTTTCACTAGTTTTTTTTTAATCCAACACAAACAATGTTGACAAACACTAACTTTGACATTCATAATATTGTATTTTCACATCCATAAAAACTCAACATTAATGTGTGTATGTGTTTTTCATTTCAAGATATGGTCCAGTCCTCGACATAAACAACTATAGCCCAACAGATTTGTTTGAAAACCTTGAATTTACTTTCATAATCGATATTTAGCATGACATCACACAGATGTATCAACAAAAACATCACAGGCAGCTCAGATAAAGTAAAGAGCAACAAGGAGCACTGCAAAGCAGGCTGGGAAATGAAGCGTGTGGCATCACCCTCGCTACAACACATTAACACGGTACATCTACAGTCTACATTTTACATTAAAATGATTCAAAAATAATTCCATGAAAGGTGAGTCAAAATATAGAAATTATGAAAATTTGTCACGTGCTCATTAAAATTAAAATTGTCTCATTTTTAAAGGCTCTATACTCAAACATTTATAGAGTTCAATTGACAGATTTCTAAACATGGAGGAAGAAATGACGAGTGGGATTAATAAACTACAATTACAATATATACAGAAAGTCTACACACCCTTGTACAAATAAGTTTTTGTGATACTTCCTCCTGACAACCAATAGTTTCAAGATGGGGAATTGCTCTTTTTATCATGCCCAAAAAAAAAAAAAAAAAAAAGCAAGAGCAAGCAATAGATGATGGACAGTTGTGTTGATGTTGACTCTCATATTAACTTCTGTTGGATGACAAAGCTCAGTTCACCTTTACAGGTTCTGATATCCACTGGATGGTGGTTTCAAAATAACGTTTGTTTGTTGTCAGTATTCCAATAAAAAAAAATAAAAAATAATAATAATAATAAATTCATTTTAAAATAAATGGGATTGGTCAATATTAGGATTTTACAAATATTTTACTGTTAGTCAGGAGTGGGCTGTTATGACTTGATTTATGGTATAGCCTATATGTCTGACAGGGAGAAAAAAAAAAAAAGCTGCACGATGGGGTACTGTCACATAGGGCAAAAAAGGGCTTCTGACAGTAATTTTTTTTAAATTCATATATATAAACACATTTCTTAGGAAATTAGCTTCTGGCGTGTTTTTTGTTTTTGTTTTTTTTCCCCCCCTCACGCTTTCGGGAATGGGCTTCCATAGTTACGTGACGAACTCTCACCTCTGGTAATAAAATATAAGAGACGGCAACTTTATTACTTTTAAACAATTTTCTCGTGGATTTTTCCTATGTGGAGTCAAACGGGTGACCCTGGAAGTAAAAACGAGCGTACGGGGCACCGCCCACAACCATACGAGTTTTATCGTCGCTACGCTGCACTACGACGTGAGTTACAAACGAAAACAATAATATTCAATAAAGTATATATTTGTTTGCCGAAAGAGTACAATCTTGGTATTACCGTACCGTGTTGCTATAAGCGCGGCTGTCGAGATTGGTTTCACTTCAAATGTGCTTTTTCCCCCCTTACTTAACCGTTGTTTTCACCCAGAGCTGAGTTGAAAATTGCTTCTGCTTGAGGTTTGACACACGGAGTTGGACTTCTGAGCTCAGCCCAATAACGGTCGTGTCATAAGAACTATTGGCTCTATCTTTACCATCTTGAATGCGGTTAATTGTGTTACCTGCCGCAGGCTACAAAAGTAGCATGACATGAAACATTAACTCATTTCGTCAATAGTACATGCAGTACTCCAGGTATTTACAATTTACCAAAATTAACATTCTAGCCCAAACCGGTCTGTAGGTAGTGTCTATGGCTTTTGATGTATGCAAAAATTAAGCAGACATAATTCATACTCTTGCTAAAATAGCACCATGCTACACCAATGAGCACTTTTTTTTTTTTTTTTTTAACTCATTTTATTGTGTTGTTCTTATCAATGTTTGTGTCTTGTTTATGTGAATCCTTCAGTCGGGATGGCCGGAGTTGGAACCCCCCGTCCGGGGGTCCCCGACTGTGTGACCAGAGTGGCCCTGAGCATCTCCTGTGAGAATTTGATGGACATGGATGTCCTCTCAAAGTCTGACCCACAGTGTGTGTTTTACATGAACACATCTGGAAGCAGCTGGGTGGAGGTCAGTAGTTATTGTACTATTTATGCTCACTGATTTTTGTGATTTTGTGATGTTTTTATTTCAGATTGGACGTACAGAGAGAATCATGAACTGCCTCAATCCTAAATTTTCCAAAGGATTTGTCATTGACTACCACTTTGAGACGGTGCAGAAGTTGAAGTTTGAGATGTTCGACATTGACGACAATGTCGGCTGCAGTCTGCGGGACGCGGACTTCTTGGGGGAACTGGAGTGCACATTGGGACAGGTAAAACGCTCGTTGATTTACAAGTTATTTTATTTTATTTCTTTCAATTAACACGTTCACTGCCAGTCCAGCAAAACAAATTGACATTGACGTCTTTTTCCGTCGATGGCAGTGAATGAGTTAAGACACTACATACACCGAAAACTAACATTTTTTTTTTCCTGTCCAGGTGGTGTCTTCGAGGAATCTAATGAAACCACTTGTCATGAAGGACAAGAGGCCTGCAGGAGCTGGAACCATTACTGTGATTATTCAAATTCTGAGACCTCATGTTTGTTTTTTAAATATTAAAATCAGCACTATGATTTTTGATATTTGATAGATCCACGCAGAAGAAAGAACGGACAACAGAGTGGTGCGATTTGAAATCGCAGGTCGACAACTGGACAAGATGGTATCAACTTTTTTTTGTTTGAGAATATTCACACAAATGTTTATGGATATACTTTGAACCAACCTCGATGTGTTTGCTTCAAAATTTCAGAGTTTTTTTGGCAAGGCGGACCCGTTTTTGGAATTCTACAAGGAGACAGAAACAGGATGGCAGTTAGCTCACAGGACAGAGGTACATGTTGCTTTACTAGTTCGAATGTGTTTTTTATTTTTTTATTTTTTTTGTAACTTTTTGAGTTTTTGTGTGGTTGTGCAGGTGGTCAAATACACCCAGAACCCAGCATGGAGACCTTCTCAAATCCCAATTCAGGCACTCTGTGGAGGTGATGTGGAGAAATCTATAAAGGTATTAATAAATCTCATATATTTATAATCTATTTTTGGCACTGTCAGAGACATTATTAATTATGTATATTATTCTTTAAACTAATGCAATAAAAAGAAAATGAAGTCTACGTACTTAATGATTGCTTCAGCTACATTTCTGAGGGTTTGACCATCTCAGCCATAAGCAGAAATACTGTAGCATCAGTTTATATTTGTGTTTTGTGTTCACTGTCGCCCTCTAACCCTGTTTAAGCACACTTGTCAGGAAGAGGTGATTTCCAGCCAAATTGCAAGTGAGTTTTACTGTACCCGCCATGTGTGGTCTTAGGATCCATTGTCTGTTGTGGGACATGCAAAAGTCCGAAACACATCGACGTCACAGGATTTCAGGTTTTTAAATAACATAATGTTGTGAAGGAAATTTGCGGGATGAGGTGAAAATCAACTGTCAGGCCTCTTCTGAGCCGCTTTTAAGGGGTTAGTTTAACTTGAGCCTTCTTGCTGTTCGTCATTTTTTTAACATAGTGCAGCTGCATGTATGTTAAAACAGCGCATGCATCATCCTTTTGTCTCATCTACTTCAATTGGTAATATGTAGACTACTTACTTTTGTGTGTTTTTTGCCATATTGGGAATCGGCGACTTGATTTGCCTCTTCCTGTCTCACATGATTTTTCCAGGTGGATTGTTACGACTACAGGAGCAGCGGTTCACATAATATCATTGGATCCTTTCAGACCACGCTGAGCCAAATACAGCAGGCAACGCAAACTTACGCGGTGAGCTTTGAACTCTAACGTGTTTAAATTCTGGAATTGAACTTGACTTTTATATTTGTTACCCATCCTCAGGCTGAGTTTGAATGCATCAATCGGAAGAAGAAGCAGAATAAGAAAAGTTACAAAAACTCCGGTATTATAGTTATCAAACAATGCAAGGTACTCAATGTTTTTTTTTTTTTCCTGATCTCCATTTAGTGCGTATTTATATTTACGGCTGACTAAAATTGTCACATTCATATGCAGATCGTGAAGGAGTATACGTTCCTTGATTACATTTTTGGCGGCTGTCAGATTAACTTCACTGTGAGTTCCGATTTACATCTTCTCGTTACAACACGTTTTCAATATCCTGTCGTTTATTTCTAATCATCTTTATTGATCTACTCGGACCAGATCGCCATCGACTTCACAGGCTCCAATGGGGATCCCAACTCTCCACAGTCCCTTCATTACATCCACCCTCATGGCTATAATGAATACCTTTCGGCTATCATGGCAGTGGGTAACGTCATCCAAGACTATGACAGGTAATGTACAAATGTAAACGCAGTTTGAGATGGGCCCATCATAGTAATCAAGCCATTTATAATATTGGAAATTCAGTAATCTAATCCGTTGTATTATTATTATTATTTTTTTTTTTTGCAGCGATAAAATGTTCCCTGTGTTGGGGTTCGGAGCTCAGATCCCTCCTACGTGGCAGGTGATTATTTTTTTTAATTTATTTATGGATGTTGAGATATCACAGTGGATTAGAGCACAGATGAATTGAATTGTTTTTTGCAGGTCAGCCATGAGTTTGCTGTCAACTTCAACCCTTCAAATCCATTTTGTGAAGGTAATGAAAATCTAAAGCTAATAATATTACAACTTAGAACACATATGATGTAATTATTGGATCCCTGCCACCTGGAAACAAATTAGCCGTTCAAACATGCATTGTGTGTTGTCACGTGTTGGTAAGCGTAAGGAAATGAAAGGTGTGTGCAAACCACAATCTACTGCAATGTTGGCTTCCCAGTCCAGCGCACGGTAATACATCAAAGTGAGTTTGTATCTAGGAGGTGTCTGAAGGCACACAACTTCTTCTCCACAACTTCTAAAAAGTTAAAAAGTGTTTTCTTGACATGGAACCCACCATCAGCACTTACAATGAAAACAGCAGGGGCCCCAGAATTGAACCCTGTGGAACACCATACGTTCTGTATATTGCACATATTCGTCCGGCCACTTTGTTGTTGTTTTTTACTCGACATAGTATGAATTGATGATAATAATATAGAAATCACACTGTGTGAACCAAATTCCTTGCAGCATTTGAACCAGTGGTCTTTATTTTGATGTGTTTTGAAGGCATTGCAGGCGTTGTGCAGGCCTACCAGCAGTGTTTGCCGCAGGTGAAGCTCTACGGTCCGACAAACTTCTCCCCGGTCATCAACCATGTTGCCCATTTTGCCCGCCAGGCCTTACAGCAGCATGTTGCCTCCGTGAGTGTCAAAATCATGTCGAATTTGGCATTTGGTAGCCAATACTAATCGTGAGAATTCTGAATCACATTTGACCGTTTTGTTTCACAGCAATACTTTGTGCTGCTCATCATCACCGACGGAGTGATCACGGACATGGATCAGACTCGCGACGCCGTCGTCAAAGCCTCGAGTCTGCCCATGTCCATTATCATCGTCGGGGTGGGCAAGGCAGACTTCGGCGCCATGGAGTTCTTGGATGGAGATGACGGACTGTTGCGCTCCCCGACAGGCGAGGTTGCCATGAGAGATATTGTCCAGTTTGTGCCATTCAGGCAGTTCCAAAAGGTATTTAAACTTGCGTGCCATTCATCATCTCTATCGGTAAGACTGCAAACGTTTGATTCGTCCATTTCAGGCAGGACCCGCCGCCCTCGCCCAAAGCGTGTTGGCTGAGTTACCTGACCAAGTGGCCTCTTTTTTCAACTTGTTTGACCTGAAGCCCCCCGCTGACCCCAGTCCTTCTTAGAATTGGAAGTGAACATAAGTGTTGGAGCTGAAAGATGCCACTAATGAATTACCCTGCTCTGCTAAACCACTATTTTATTTTTATTTAAAAAGAAATATATTAAGTGCCAATTAAGTGATTTTCATGATGAACAATTGGTCGTAATAGCCTCGTGCCTATATAGAAATGTTTACAGACCCACTTCAAAATATCTACCTCCAATATTTTGTTAAGTATGGGTACTTGTGTTTTACTATATTAGCAACCTTTTTTTTTATTTTTTTTTTATTTACACGTCATGCAGAAGCATAGGGAGAATTTTTTATTTTTTTTTAAGTTGAAATTGTGTACTAACAATATTATCTTTACTGGAAACCTGAACATGTTGAAAAAAGAAAACATGGCGTATTTGTAACAAGTTCCTCTGTCCTTGAGTGTACAAAGGCAACAAAACGTCTAAACAACTTTGTATTTCTGCTCTGATAACTATCACCAATAATTTTAATTTCCTCCCCTAGACAAATGTCACATGATTGTTTGGCAGGTTTCAAATCAGGCCGACCGCAGCATTGTGTAAATGAGAGGGCGTTCTGGATTATTCATCTTTTGTTGATATTACTAAAAACTACACAGTCAGTTTGCACTGATGCCGCAGTCAATCATCTCTCTATGTCGAAACAATTCAATCTGAATTTAAGATTCCAATAATACGTGATTGGAGTAATGATTCAAATGTGCCTCATTTCAATATCATACAAGTTGTTTGAAGTTGTTCATAAATGTTTGTTCTTGCTGTTTAAATTGATTTTCTGACCGTGCCTTGAGCAACAGTTTTGACGCTAACATGCTATTTACACAGCAGGACTACTGAACATTGTAAGAATTGTTTATGCACCGTGATGTACTGAAGTAATAGTACATTTCTGCTTTGGCATTTCTCATAATGTTTAGCTTCCAGAGACAAAGAGTTCTTTGTGATTGTTCCTACAACATGCATTGAACACATTGTAATTGTGTTCGGTTTTAATTATTTTGTAACATTCATTGCGTATATCAGAGAACTGTATTTATATTAACATTGATTTTGTGTCTGTCCAATCATATATAATTGAAAACTGTATGGCATTAAACAAAAACTAATTGGAACAACATACTAAACTATGATGCGTTTTTGAAGCCACCAATACGGAACTGGATTACAATAAATTAACAGGCGTTTGTTTTTTTCCCCATGAAATATGAGGTGTCAATTTTGTCAAACTTTGCAAGTAGCATTCTATGTAAAGTACGTTTTCAGCTAGCGCCCTCTATCAACAAAAAGAGGAAATACAGTCGAACGCTTTACCGTGTTTACCGTTGTGAACTTCCATTACAACAATATTTGTTTAGTGATAAAAATGCAATACACATTATTATTTTATGATTAATAATAATAATAATAATAATAACAATAATTAATATTAATAATAATAATAATAACAATAATATCTTACCACCCCCTCCCTTTTTAACACCAAAGGGGCGTGGTCATACTGTTGGTAGGCGTAGTCACCATGCTCCACAAATGAGGTAGTTGACAAGGCGACTTGAAAAGCTTCAAAGAGTGTTGTAGCCACTAACCACGCCTAATAAAAAAACTCAACATCCTTCATTGAATTTTGGCGACGCGTGTCACTTTTCTAAATTCTAACGGTAAGTCGAATATTGAATTATCGCCAAAGCTACGTTTGTTGTTATTCGTCAGTTTCTTTAGTAGCTAGCTTAGTTTACCGCTCTGTTGTTAGCGCAAAGTGGTCGTTATGGAACGTTTTAAATTAGCATTTATAAGGCACAGTAACATGTTTACTAAATGTAACCGAAGCAGAATTGTTTCGTTTTAACCGCGGAAGCAAAAAGCAAGTATGTTATGTAACCTGAAGACTACGGTGTTGAAACTACAGCGAGTCATTTACTCCAGTCAGTCGAATTTCCGCCAAATAAACATACTTCTCGCTCATGTGTCATATAAACGCCCACCAGTCTTGTTTAGTAGCTGGACCTTAAAAAATACTCTTAGCATTCTCTAGTTATTCGTTTATTACACACAATGTTCACATTTTTTTGTGTGTGCAAATAAGTATGCGTTTGGGTATTTTTTTCCTACACATGTTACGTTGCTCCAATTTAAATGTTAAGACTCTTGTGTATCTGCTCAATCCCATCTTGCTAATTGTCAGACATGGCTGCCCAGTGTGTGACCAAAGTGGAACTGACAGTTTCCTGTGATAATCTCCTGGACAAAGACATTGGATCCAAATCAGACCCTCTGTGCGTGCTGTTAATGAACTCGAATTCCCAGTGGTATGAGGTTAGTATAGAGAATCTGCATTCATTAAATCTGTGTAGCAAACGAGCTCAGTCCAAAGCTGATGGTGGTTCAAGACTAGCAAGAAACATTGAGTTGGAATAGTTAGTTACTAGATGCATATTTATACTCTGCAGATAGTGTACAATTTGTAAATTGGGAAAGTGGGCTTTACACGCAGTGATAAACATAAATGAGTACATCCCAACAGAAAATCAATAGCTACTAGATGGATAAATGGAGAGATGGGTAAGGAACGACCGTCTGCAGCTACAAAACCAGACTTGAAAGCCAGTTTTTTTCCCTCTGACTACGAAATACCCTTACAAATGTGCGCCACTGATTTCGAATAAGATATGTCAATGTGCACACATTATTATTTTTCTTTTACAAATGAGTTTACACCAATAAAGTGGAGCGAAGCTAAATTGCTTGTGCTCACTGAGAAATGGTTACAAAGCAGCTGGTGTGCTAATTTATGTTGAGCAATGTAACTCAAGGTTGTCTCAGAGCACTAGTAATCATTAACCTACAGATGGAAATACTGGCTTTACTAAACAGTAATGAGAACGTATTTTTTTTTATTTTTTTTTTATTTCTGTGTTTTGTTCACCATCAGAAAGCTCATCAACGGAATGCAAATTAAAAACAGCTAAGTACAACTTGGTCTTAATTTAACAACTTAATTTCTCTACAGGTGGAACGCACAGAAAAAGTCCAGAATTGCCTCTGCCCAAAGTTTGCCAAAAAGTTTGTCATCGACTACTACTTTGAGATGGTGCAGAAATTGAAATTTGGGATTTATGACATTGACAATAAGACCATTGACCTGAGCGATGACGACTTCTTAGGAGAACTGGAGTGTACCTTGGGCCAGGTAAGGTTTCCCTGACTTGGCATACATAAATCACGTTCTGTTTTTTTTTTTTTTTGATGATTGTTTTCTGGCAGAATTAGATAATCTTGTGTCATGTGTTTTTTTTTCTTTTTCTTTTTTTTTTTTTTTTTTTTTTTATTACAAAACAATCAATCAGGTTGTGTCCAGTAGAAAACTGACCAGACCGCTGGTCTTGAAGAACAAGTCACCAGCTGGAAAAGGGACCATCACAGTGAGTAATCGAAAGCCCGCTTCATTGTAGACTTCACCGCACAATTCTTTACCCTTCCTGTTGTGTAGATCTGCGCAGAAGAAATCAAAGATAACAGGGTGGCAAATTTTGAGGTGGAGGCAAGAAAACTGGACAACAAGGTACTAAGGAGATCAGAGATGAATGTGAAAATATTATCGTGTTTTGAATTTAAAAGTGCTTCTTCTTTTTATAATTGGCAGGATTTCTTTGGCAAGTCTGACCCGTATCTGGAATTCTACAAGCAGACAGAAACTGGATGGCAACTGGCTCACAGAACAGAGGTAGGAGTGACACTGCTATGTAATGCGTGCTTTGAAAAGTGTGCAATAAATGGCGTTAATGGACGCAATACTTCCTTTTTTTTTCCTTTTTTTTTTCTAGCGAGACACATATCAACTGACGTCTCTTGATTGTCTTAACATTTAAAATGTCTTTGATCTTGTATGAGGCAATGATGTTTTCCATTTGTTCCGCCCTTAGGTGGTGAAGAACAACTTGAATCCTACATGGAGGCCCTTCCGAATTCCCGTGCAATCGCTCTGTGCAGGCGACATGGAGAAACCTATCAAAGTAACTAAATATATTTGGCTTTTTTTTTTTTTTAAACCACAAAGTGGGGGGGTCAACAAACTTTTCAGGTTTATGGTACCATTATACAATCAAAATATTCCACAAATAAACATGACACAGTTTCCACATTTTGCTGGCTTTATATATCACACGATGACCTGATTAGTGTATTTAGCGCAGGCTCGATGGATGACGCGTACTCTCTTAACTTCTAAGCGAACATTTCAGGAAGGAAGCGGTTTTCAAGGATAAAGGACAAGTGAGTTATCCGGATTGATCACCATGTTTGTTCATCTTAACATGACTTTGATGAATATGGGTGAAGTGTGATTAGATTAGATGGGAAATGCACTTTCTTCTCAATTTCTTTCATCCAGCTCATCGAACATTTGTCTGATAGCAGATTTATCAACTTGTGTATTGCAGTCACTCATGTTTTGCATGTCTTTTTGTCCTTGGGTGTCTTTTAAAGTATTGTTCCACTCAAATGACATTAAATTATTTTGGTTTACTTCCATCATCACCTACAATGAAAACTGAAGGAATTTAAGTTTGAGCATTTTGGGTGCAGCAAACCTTTAAAACGCTGCTTTTGTTACCCTGTGTGCATTGTTGATATTTACTTATGTAGACTTCCACATTATAGGGCTTCCACTCATTTCTTCCAGGTTGACTGTTTTGATTACGACAACGACGGCTCGCATGATCTCATCGGTACTTTTGAGACCACGATGAAGCGACTTCAAGAAGCATCGCGGACTTCTCCGGTACGAGCATATTAAAAAAATAAATAAACCTCAGTTCAAAGTAGTGAGTAGCATGTTTGTTTTCTCATTATGGGGTACTATTTCTAATACCTGGTTAGCCATTTGAGGATATGCAGCTGGAGTGATAACTAAGCGACCATTTTCTCCTCAGGCGGAATTTGAGTGCATCAACAGTAAAAAGAAACAAAAGAAGAAAGGCTACAAGAACTCTGGTGTTGTGAGCGTGAAACATTGTCAGGTATAAAATTAACTGTGGTGATTGTTTTTTTTTGCAAGTAGTTGTTAATCATTAGTCTCCGGTTCGAGTCCAGGCTCGGACCTTCCTGGGTGGAGTTTGCATGTTCTCCCCGTGCCCGCGTGGGTCTTCTCCGGGTACTCCGGTCTCCTCCCACATTCCAAAGACATGCATGGCAGGTTGATTGGTCGCTCCAGATTGTCCCTAGGTGTGCGTGTGAGTGTGGATGGTTGTTCGTCTCCGTGTGCCCTGCGATTGGTTGGCAACCAGTCCAGGGTGTCCCCCGCCTACTGCCCAGAGCCAGCTGAGATAGGCGCCAGCAGCCCCCGCGACCCTTGTGAGGAATAAGCGGTCAAGAAAATGGATGGATGGATGTTAATCATTAACACTGATTTTTATTTCAGGTGGTCAAAGAGTACACATTCCTGGATTATGTTATGGGGGGCTGTCAACTCAACTTCACTGTGAGTGGGAAAAATAAAATAAAATAGAAGGGCTTATTTCCACTGCTCAATTATTGCTTTATCTTCCTGGCAGGTAGCAATAGATTTCACTGGTTCCAATGGGGATCCAAAGTCACCTCAGTCTTTGCATTACATCAGTCCGCAGGGAGTAAACGAATACCTCTCTGCTATTTGGTCAGTGGGCAACGTCATCCAGGACTATGATAGGTATGCGTGATACATATGAAACACAATTTATAAGAAAAGCACATTATTTTTTGTGTTCTTTCCTCACACCCAAGGCCCATTTGATTTAATAGAAACTATGTTTGTTTGTCTCTCCTGTGTAGTGACAAGATGTTTCCAGCATTTGGTTTCGGGGCACAGATCCCCCCAACATGGCAGGTATGACAATTTTTTATTTTTATTTTTTTTAAGATGTGTAAATTTTACTTTTTTTCTGATAACATTTCTTTAACAGGTTTCCCACGAGTTTCCACTCAACTTCAACCCCACAAATCCATTCTGCGCAGGTATGTTGAAAATGAGAGTTGTTGCTTTTTTTTTTTTTTATATATATATATTTTTATATTACTGATTGCTTTGCTCGTCATTGTGGTTTTGCTGTGCAGGTGTTGAAGGCATAGTAGAGGCCTACAGGGTTTGCCTTCCGCAGGTTAAACTTTATGGACCCACAAACTTCTCACCAATCATCAACCATGTTGCGTGCTTTGCAAATCAAGCCCTGCAACAGAAAACTGCATCAGTGAGTGACTCTCTCTTGCGTTCTGACACAGAAGTACAAGAAAACTGTTTCTTGATAGTGTTAAAACACAATCTTCTTCTGCCCCCTACTGGCATAATATAGACATAGCATTACAAATGTACACTTTTGTAGTTGTGCAAAAAAAAAAAAAGCATTACTATTCATGCCAGATATAGTGATACAAAACGACTATGGATTCAAGTATTTTTTAATAATAAAATCAAATCAAACTTAAATTGAAATTAAATAAAAATTTCATCTTTGAAAGTTTGAATAATAATTTTCCAAAAAATACAAAACTTTTTGTTGTATTTCCATCGTGACTCAGCTGTTGCTTTTTTTATTTTGTCTCCACCTTAAAGCAATATTTCGTGCTGCTCATCATCACTGACGGCGTGATCACCGACATGGATCACACACGCAACGCCATCGTCAACGCCTCGCGGCTGCCCATGTCCATCATCATCGTGGGGGTGGGCGGCGCCGACTTCACCGCGATGGAGTTCCTGGATGGAGACGACGGGCGTCTTCGCTCGCTGGCGGGAGAGCCCGCCATGCGTGACATCGTCCAATTTGTACCATTCAGGCAGTTTCAAAATGTAAGTCGATTAGTTGCCGCATCATGTAAATTCAGGTTGTGTGTGGTTATTTTGATTTTCTTCTCTTTTTTTTTTGGGGGGGGGGGGGGGGTGCTTCCAGCTTAAGCTGTTAACATCACTAATTCATTGCTTTAAAGGAGACATAATACATTATTTTAACAATTTGAAACAGTTCTCAGGTGTCGCAATAGCCCATACTGCAAAGAATCAACAACTATAATAGAAAAATGTCCCTTGGTTGGGCTTGAGAAATACAGTGCTAGTTTGTGGTTCAATAAAGGGCACAAAACAGCTTGTTCACCCAACTATAAGTATACACCAATAATTATTTTTCCCATAGTATGTCCCCTTTAAAAACTGCACGCATCCCACTTTTCCATGACACACTTCCAAGGGTGTCCATGTCCTTCCAATGTAGCCCGTCTGTGTGCCTTATTTCTCTGCAGGCGCCCAGCCAGGCTCTTTCACAAAGCGTATTGGCAGAGTTACCTCAACAAGTGGCGTCCTTCTTTGGGTTATTCAAACTGAAGCCTCCCCACGAGCCCACTTCTTCATAGGGGTACCCCACATATTTGGTCTTAAGCCCCATATAACCCTCCCACACTGTTTTCTGCCTCACTAAATGCTAATGACTCAGCTGAAACCTAGCATGCATATTATGGAAAGCCATTTGAGCATTTATTCGATATCAAGCTGCACTAGTACGATCTTTGTCCTCAGTAAGACAATTCAGGACACCTTTGGCATACTCGAAGCACACGTGTCATGTTACTAGTGAGGAAAAACTTAACGGGCATTTTACTACTGGTGAGGACATGAAGCTGGATTAAGGATAATGAAGTTCTAATCGCTTTCCATAGCATCTTCATCTATTTTATAGGAGTCAACCCAAAAATGTCAGGGGGCGGCCATTTTATCACTTGCTGTCGACTGAAAATGACATCACAGTTGGTCAGGGCTCAGGTAACGACCAATGAAGGCGCAACTGTTTTCTGAGTTTGATCATGTGATGTTCTCAAGCTGAGCCGTGATTGGTTGTTACCCGAGCCTGACCAACTGTGATGTCATTTTCATTCGACAGCACGTGACAAAATGGACGCTCCCCCCTGAGCTGGATTAAAAACGAGCAGAGAACATATCGTTAGCCACATAGCATAATTGACCATGTCATATTTAAAAAAAAATATAGAAAATATTTTAAAGTAGGTCCAGTGGGTTCAACCCCATTGCCAACACAAAACTCCATAAGGTATAGTATCCTTCTTGAGCACTGCCGAAGTGCTCTTGAGCAAAACCACTCGATCAGCCTGTTTTCATCTCATCTCATCTTCTCCTGCATGTTTGGAAATCATCTGCGTGGTCTACAAAAGTAATATAGTGTCGGCATGCTTAAACATTCTAACTGTCTCCATTGATTGTGTTTATTGTTAATTGGTCTTTCATATTTTTACAAGCGCCAACAGTTGCGTGCTCAAAATTTTGTCTGTCAGTCCACATTTGTTCCTCTCCACCTCTCCCTTCATTTCATAAATGCCAAATCTGTCCTCATTATCACAGGCTCCAAAAGAAGCACTGGCGAAGAGCGTGTTGGCTGAGGTTCCAGGTCAGCTGGTGGAGTTTTGCAACACCATGAAGCTGAGTCCACCAAACAACAATCCTGTTGCCAAGGCTGCAGAGGTCATTTGATTTTGTTCTACCTAACTTGATCGCCCGCTAAAACCCAGACATGTAAGACAAAGCAAACACTCTAAATTATTGTCCAATCGTACTCTTTATAAAGCAAAGGAGACAGGCAGCTCATAAGATGGACCTTTGCTGACCAATTTTGCACGTGACAATGCAGGCACTCCAATGATTTGTACACAAATATCAGTTTACCATACCATCATATTATGTTCCATTCGAGGCCATATAGGCTCATTGCAACAGCTACACATATGTACACTGCTGCGGGTTATTTAATCTGTAGTACAAGCGCTTTTAAAAATATATTTTTTTAGTCTTTTTGTTTAACTTGTGCCATTAGGAGTTAGTAGCTGTTATGATATGCTGTTAGTACAATCTACAGGTAGTTGTGGACTCAAGTTTACATCCTCATGTAGCTCAAATAGCTTTTTATGATGCTGATTTTTGCACCAGGATCATGTTGCCATTGTTTTGTTCACTGAAATGCCAAAACTCCGCGTATACCTTTTATAGTATGCTATATATTTTTTTAAAGCAGTTAGTTGAAATTATACAAATACCTTCTGTGTTTTATTTTGTTTCCCCGTTGTGCCTGTCGATTACCTTAGCCCACTCAGAACAGCTTGACTGATTAGAACGACTTATCAGAGCATTAATGAAACAAAACTAGCATTGTATTGCTAATAGAGGCAGCAAAAATAATTGCATCAGTATTAATATCCAGCACGTTTATCTTAAATTTAAAAAAAACAAAAAAAACAATGCAATTCTACATTTTTTGGTGTTCCATGGTCATCTATGTGCATCCTGATGTAAAATAGCAACATTTTATCCAGTCACGTGACCCAAGAAAAACAGACTCTTCTTAAGAAGTCACACCATTTTAATGTGAAAGTCTACAGAGAAACTCACATACAGTGCATGATTCAGTATTTTTCAACAGTATTTGCATACTGTACTATATAGTAATTGTGGCCAAGCAACACCATGATTTAACATATTTACCACAGTCAGGTTTCCATCCAAATATTTTAAGCGAATTTTGTGAAAATGCGCAAAACGGACATGCGACTTATGCTCGTTTCCATCCGTTCTTCTTTTGCGAATAGTACGGTAAGAGGAGACTGCTCCGTGAGACGACGTCATTCTGAGAGTATTGCCACGGCTTGTCAAAACATTTCGCCATAATTTGGTTTAGTAACTGTTTATAAACAGTAGCGTTTCTTTGCTTTTTCATCAATAATTGCATTGTTTTTATTCTTGAATGAAGTCTAAAAAGAATTGTGTTTCTTTGTCTCCCAAAGCATATTTTACTATATTGCCATGTTTGTGACAACAGACGTACGTGTGACGTTTTTCCAGTCTTGCCGCTTATTTGCAGAAGCTGTTTCCATAGCCAAAATGCGCATTTTCCCTTTTTCGATACGCTTCAAAATCCACTCCCTTCAAGCGGAAACTTTTTGTTTTGTCCCCCCTGAATTTCTGGCATTTCCATTCTGTTTCTTTTTCGCAATTCTTGAAAATTTTAATAAAAATAGGTGGATGGAAATCCCACTATTGTTGTTATCCATACCTTTGCAAGTTTTCACATTGTGAGACTTTAATTAGAGTTCATTACTTTGCCTTTCTAGAGTTAATAAGTAGCAACAAAGTTCCTGTGTGCCTCAAGACCAGAACAAGCTAAAGTCTGAAACCTGACTGTAGCAGTGATTACATGCGGTGGATGTTGGTGTGATCCATAAACTGCTTCAGGTTCTGCAAATTGTCCCACCATTTGAAGAGGAAGGTCTCTGCAATGAGTTGAAACCAGGGAGTGATCTCCAGTTCTTGCCGCTTGGCCTTCTCCAGCATCTGCCGCAGCTCCTCTTTGGTCACGTAACAGTAGCTTTTGATTTCGTTGGGGTCTGGGTTTAACTCGACATCCTTCAGAGACATTTAAAAAAACAGACATGTTGTATAGTCAATTACTATATTTAGAGTTCATATGATTTTTTTTTTGTTTGTTTTAGTCTTGACTTTGGAGCGCTACCTTCTGCATAAAGAGGATGTAGTCAATCTCATGTTCTCCCCAAACACCATCTGATTGGGCTTTATAATGGATTCTTGTTAGGTAAGTCATTTCTTCTGGCGTCACCTGCACACCAAGAGAGTGAAAGGAGATCAGGTGCACCCAATACACCTTAATCTTTCATCACCTTCCCAAATGTTTTACCTGTTCCATGGGGACGCCCAGTTCCGCTTTGAGTCTCCTTTGCGCAGCTCTCCTCACTCCAATGGCGTCTTTCTCTTCCAGCTCGCTCTCCGTGTGTAAAGGGTGACTGCAGCATGTGTTTGTGAAACAGCCTTATAAACAAAAGACACAGTATTACACTATGAACCACAGAAACAAATCTTGTGTGGATGTGCTACTCACCGGGAAAAGTGATTTTGGCATCAGACCGCTGTTGTAAGAGCAGCTTCTCTTCACTGTTAAAAATGAAGACGCTAAACGCTCTGTGTAATAAACCTGGTCATAAAAAGTATTAGTCAAAAACTTGTCAAAAATAATACAAAGACTGGGAAACTCACCTTTATCAATGTTGGCATTTAAGTGGCAGTTTTTCTTCGTGTCGGCGCCGATCCGTTGGTCGTTCTCGTCGATGAGGATGCACATCTCGGCCAACAACTTGACTTGCTTCTCGTCCAGGTGGTCTGTGGTTATCTCGGGCATTCTGGCTAACCACTGTTGGCGCTGTACGTCACTGTGCAAACACAAAAACAAAAAAAATCCATTAAAAGTGCACACGCCTGAACACCTTGAAGCAAGCATGCTTGACATCTTTTAATAAGTTTAAATGTTTACATTGGGAGGGGTCAAATGCTTCCCTCAAAAACTTCCCTCTTACCAACTAGATCTCCCAGAATGTTGCAGGTACGCCAGGTCAGAGTTTTATGTCAAATATGTGTACATTCATGAAAGGATTGTAGCAAAGACTTTTGTCATATGCGGCCACGCAGTCTTAACTGTCCAAGTAAGCACTTTTCTTGGTTAGACTACGGGTTTACTTATGCAGCTTGCAGCACACGCTTTGTTGAGACTTAAAGCGACATAATGGCGGTTTGAGAGTCCAAAAGCTTACCTGGATAAAGCTCGGAAGGACGTGGCGACCGGTGGGCGAAACAATCCGCTCCAAGGCTGATGAGCGCCTGCGCAGCAAGTAGGTATGTTCGTTTTTAACACGGCTGCTCTCTGGGAGGTCGCCGCCCGCAGTACCGCCCACAAGACCCGCACCATCGCGTGACCAAAGCTGCAAACCAATCACATGCTCTTCAACATTGGGTGTGGCTAAAACGTGAACTAGATTTAGTGACCGGGTCACAAGCGGGGACACGTCGCAACTTGTCTTTGGCGAACTTTTTTTTTAGTTTATTTTTTGTAACATTTATTTAAACACGCACCTGCACTCATATTTAAGTACAGAGTGTGTGTCAAGACCTCTAGACCTCAAGACTAGCGGATGTCAGCGAGAAGTTAGTCCGTTCCTAAAACGCTGGTTCTGGTTTTACTACCAACAGTGCTCAAGACACACGCCATCCATCAGATCACAGCACAAGTGTGGCCCGGCTCCACCCAGGCCCGCTAACGTATGAGTATCCGTGGGCTGCATAGAACGTTACAGTAAACAAGAAAATACTTACTTTGTCCTATCTCTTGTGTTGCACAGACAATCTGCTACGTCTATTATGCTTTTCACCTTGACTTACGACGACATTTAGGGCGAAGCACAGTACTGCACATGGATCTCTCGTCTACTAGCCCATGCGTCTTACGTCACTGCTTATCCATTGGCCGCTGTTATATCGGCGTGGCAGCTCATTGGTGAGTGTAGAACAAAATACATATGCGTAACACGGAAGCGTTTGCGTCCTCCTGATGTGTCCCCCCCAAAAAATCTGGTTAGAAGCTTTTTTTTGTACGTACTTGAATAATGTACAGAACGTTAGACGGGATCAGTGTGAACTAAATGACGTTACACGCCACACACCGCACAGAGAGAACCAATGAGGTTGTGGTGACAATAACATCTGATAGGAAATGCTAGTTGCGCTCATCTCGGTGAACCAGGACAGTGGTGAGTCTTTTTTTTTTTTTTTTTTTTGCAGCGTATTCCGGTTACAAAACGCCCGCTAAGTGTTGTTAAATGTGGTAATCGAATTTAGTTGCGATTGTTTTGTTTTATATTTCGGTCTATAGGCTATGCTGGCCTTTTCCCTGCGAATGGCGCTACAATTAATTCCAGTCATTTAAGTTGTTTTAGGCCAGACACATTAAAGCGCCGTTTGTTTAGTTTTATTAAAAAGAAAAAAATGGTTGTCGTTTAAACACGACTTGCTTGACGATTTGCATATTTATGTATTTATTTATTTAATTAATTTTATTAAACATTTATTTTGGTAAATTTTTTTCATTGAACTTTTATGTGCAATACTTTTTAATGCAATCATTTCTTTGGATTGTACTATTCATTAATGAAATGCAGTGCTATGGTCAAACTGTGGCGTTAAAGTGACTTACGGTAATATGTAGTATATATTTTTTTGTTTAGTTTTTTAGGAATGAAGCCTTTAATTTTCTTTTCATGAATGTGTAGGCTGCTATAGTGTAATGTAAGGTTATTTATTTATTTTAAGACAGTACTTAGTGTGAAAGGTTTGAGAGTCACGGTTACAAAATGTCCAGTTTACAAAACTATTGGTGAAACATGTTGCAAGTTCTTGAATTGCCTCTGTGTATGACACACCATTTAGTAGGGGTGTGAATTGCCTAGTACCTGACGATTCGATTCGTATCACGATTCACAGGTCACGATTCGATTCGATACCGATTAATCCCGATACGAATTTATAAGTCGATTGTTGCGATTTTTTTTCATTCAAATTTAGAAAATACTAATCAGTAAGCTTGTAGAGTGTAAGATTTATATGAAAATGTATTATTTATTTATCTGAAATTTCAGTCTTATAGAGGTTGTAATCTGTTTCATGTTTGAACAGCATTAAAATAAAATATTAAGGCTTAATGTTCCGTTCATATAACATTCTTCCATGCTCAAGGTGTGAATCCTAACCCGAAGTCAGACGTTTTGTTGAATATTTTTCCATTAAAAATGGAAGTTTAAAAATCGATTCACACACACACACACACACAAAAAAAGGCAATGATGATAAGACGTTGAATCGGTAAGACTACCGAATGAACAATTCTGAGCTCTTAAAAAAAATAAAAATAAATAAAAATCGTTTTTTTTTGTTGTTTTTTTAATCGATTCGAGAATCGCGCGATGTAGTATCGCGATATATCGCCGAATCGATTTTTTTTAACACCCCTACCATTTAGTAACCTGTTGTGTTAGTTTTGTTTAGATCCCTTCAGACATTCTTGCAATTGTCTTCTAATCTTTGCATCTTCCTATTGTTGGAGGCGGCAAGCACTCATACCCTGTACTTATAGATTTGAGATACTTGTGGAATAAAAGAGAACAAGTAAAAGCAAAGGAAAGCACAGAATGTACTGTAAGCATAAAACTCTTAGTTAATAACCATTTTGATAAACCTGCACAATTGCTTCTCTCCTAGAAGATTAAAAAAATATCCAAGTTGCTCAGTCCTCCTCTAGTCATGTCCTTGCAACTATTGTGAACTTGATCTCCCTTTTTGACCCGCAGGCAGATGGTGCTAACTGACCAACACTGCCCACCCGATTGCCATCCAGCCCTGTCGTGTTTCGTTTCCCTGCTCTTCAGGTAGGAGGTAAGCAGGGGGGCAGGGCTGTCCAGCAAAGTAGGCGGGATGCCTTTCGAGGGTGGGAGCAGCGGCAGCTCTGCCTCGGCCACTCGCCACCCCAAACAAAAGCGCAAGGCTCACAGCCTGTCCATCCGGCGCACGAACAGCACGGAGGAGAGGCCGCCTGGCATCCACAGAGGAGACATGCTGGAGGGACAGGTAAGTAGGATACCTGCAAACGTGTACCTTATTAAGAAAAGAATGCATTTTTTTTTTTTAACATACGCAAGAACATTTACTCGAAATTGACACCTTGTGCTGCTCTATATCATTTGGTTATTAGAAGAAAGCCTGTCGAGAAAGCAAAATACTGTAGTAGTTAGATTTGACATAATTTGTTGTCATCTAGACTATTTTAAACATTTAAAATCTTAATGACCTGATGTGTAGTTATTGTCTTTCTTTTTAAAAGACGGCATTTTTTTAGACTTGTCTAGATGAGTAATTCATCTCAAGTGATGGGAATATTGGTGCTACCCTTCATTTATTGCCTCCAGAAAGGGAAGCTCATAAATATTATTCGGTGGGCAGTTATTTACTTATTCAGACTGATAGATTACATAGTTCCTGGTTGTTAAGGTTCGAGCCTAGTTTAGATGTTTTCCCATCATCTGTGTGATAAAGCGAGGAAAGGTTGTCAGAGATCATTTTTGTGCGTGTTCTCATGTTCCTGCTATTACATGGTTTAGTGGTAAACTTTAATAATGTGTTTTTGTTTTTTTTTGTATTTGAGGAAGGATAGACCAATTATCAGCTGGGCCGATATTCAGCATTTTGACAAATATAAACATCGGCCCTTTTGAAGAATGATACGGTCAATAATAAATCTATTTAAAATGATGCTAACTTTCGGGAACTATTTATAAGAAATGCTGCTGGCCCTGGGAACTGTCAGTACCTTTTGTTTTTGTTTGAATTTTAAACTAAGATAAGCAAAAATAATATTTCAAATATTTTGACACTTTGGAAAAACTGCAGAAAACAAGCGGGTGCTTGTCTTAAGTTTTTACTGAACTTTTTAAGATTTGCAAATGACCCTAGGAAGTCCTTGAATTTGTTTTTTGACTAATATTACGAATAAAAACTCCAATACTTTGCTTAAAAGTTGCTCAATAAACATGCCAAAAAATTCAATAAGGTGTAAAAAATAATAATAATAATAATAATAAAAAAATAAAAATAAAAAATAAATCATCAAATAATAATTAAAATAGAATCAATCTAATAATAAAAAAAAAATGTTTGACGGCGATATTTTTCCTTTTAGTGAAAATGAACTTCGGCTCCAAATTTCAGTTATCGGCCTTCTTGACTTTCAAAAACAAAACAGAACATGTCGGTTTGAGATGGGATTAATTGAGCCACAATAATAATTGAGCAATTGCTGTTTATTCAGTCTCCACTAGTTGAATCTACATCAGAACAAGATATAAGCGATTACTTTCCTCCAGTTGGCTTATCAGCCACTCAAACTCGAGCTTGCAACTTGCACCGAGCCGTCGTCTCATCAAGTTTTAATACAGGCTGCTTGTCCGTGTCTGATTAGCCTTCTCTCGACCTGCTGGCTCGGTTAATGTCCAGCACTATCTACTTACTTTAAAACTGACTCATAACATGCGGAATGCACTTTCCCACGCTGACATTATTAGCCTGAATATGCTGCAGGTTTTTAGGGGCACAACTAAGCGGCTTTGTACACATAATGGCTGCCTGTTGTTTTCTAATTGATCTTTTTGTAAGCGTTTAGTGCTGACACAATGGTTAGGAGACTAACGTCGTAGTTGACAGACTGTTTGTTTTGAACTCGTGCCAGAAGAGAGAGTGACAGTTGAGTACGTATTTGGTTCCCTGCTCCTCTTAATAGTTGGAGAGGAAAGAAGACTCAGCTCTTGATTTCAGCTGTCAAGTGCAGACGTTTGCTGTCACGCTAGCTTGTACTTCTCTCTGCGTGTTGTTCTAGCGTAGATCGGTCGTCACCTGGTAACTGGGTGTTGTCTAGCACTCACAATGGAGGTAGGTTAACTGGGTAGTTCAGGGGTGTCCAAACTTTTTCATTTGAGGGCCACATACAGAAAATCAGAAGGATGCAAGGGCCACATAATGTTGTGAAGAGAAATTGTGTTTCGTCCTAAAAATTGTACAAATAATTGATTTGTGCTTTTGCATTTTTAGAAAAATGCTACAGTATATAAACCAATTTATTTGTAATATGGCAGTATGGAATTTTTCATTTTAATTAGTTTTTAGGGTGGTTCTCTTTTTATTAGTTCTTTTAAAAATGCCTAATTTTAATTTAGTTTGTTAGTTTCAGTATTAGTATTAGTTAAAAAAAATGTGTATTACTTGTGTGCAATATTTAAAAACACCATGGGAGCGACGTCATCTGAAAGTGCTTTTCTATTGGCTGCTGCGAGATGACGTCACTTCTGTGTGACATACTTTCAAACGTCATTATTCCGGTTGATATCAAAATAAATCTACTAAAAATCACATTTAGGCTCATGCATTCAATTAATTACCAAAGACTAAAACGAAGGACATGTTTTGCTATAATTATAGTTAGTTTTAGTTAGTTTTGTAAATATAAGATGTAGTTTGTTAGTTTTCTTTTTTTTTTTTTTTTAAAAAAAAGCATTTTTGGTTTGTTTATTTTATTTGAACTGAGTCAAATGCCATTTTTAGCATATGTCGCGGGCCACTGAAAAATGGACGGTGGGCCCCCGGGCCATAGTTTGGACACCACTGGGCTAGTTTCTCTGTATTGAGGTACTTGGTTATTGTAGGCATAGGTCAAATGCATTTTCAAAAATGTGCGAAACTGCGAAAAATAATTCCATCTTTTATTTTTATTTTTATTTTTTTATGTTTTTGTGTGTTTTTCCAGGACTCCAAGCTGCCCCACTCTCTACGTAACAACCTTCTCGATCTATTTGGCCAGATTGAACGAGAGTTTGAAAATCTCTACATCGAAAACCTTGAATGTGAGTACATCAGCTTGTCCAGATCCAAACCTTAGAAACAATAAACTGTTTTGGCAACTTACACTTTTGAAGCGTACTATATCGATCTTGAGGTATTGATTGACTAAACCGGAATGTAGACAGTGTTTGTCCACTAAAGCCTCGTCTCTGTGCTAACATTACAGTACGGCGGGAAATTGATTCCCTGAATGAACGTGTGACTGTCGACGGACAGAATCTTGAAGGAGGAGATCCCGCCAAGGGAGCCCTGAAAACAAAAGGTCTAGTATTTCCTGCGGGATTTGTTGGAGTAATAATATTCTTGCGCTCGTGTGGTCTCCCTAATGCAGATTATGTGGAAGACTTTCAAAAGGTCACTTGCAGTTTCTAATAAATTGTAAAATTGGGTGCACAAACAAATATTTATTATTTACTGTAACAACAACACGTTGTATTATCCCGGCTGTTTTACTGGTTTTTGACTGATTTTGCAAGGCCCACAGAATATTGTGTTCGATTGCTATAAAATCATGGAACCTATCAAACGAAAGATTAAAATCTCTTCTTTCATCAGGAAAAAAAAGTATGTTTCTATCTGTTTCCGTTTTGCAGCAATTAGCATTAGAAGAGAGCTAAGTTTCATCAGTTTTCACAAAACTTTTTCAAATTGTAAGTAATTGAGCTTTTTTTCTACATAGCCCTGGTTGATCTCCTTTGCTCTGCTGCCACCTGCTGGCCGTTTTTGTAATAACTACCATTTCTGCAACCGTTCTTTGCAGTTGAGAGGCTGCATCAAAGCCTTCTGTATGCTCTCGCATAAAAAAAGCAAAAAGACGTATATAAATACGTCTTTGGGACACTTAGAACATTAAAAAAACGTATTTATACGTTATTGGGAGCAAATGAGTTAATCAGAATGTCATGTTTAGACTAGTCGGTGCACAATGAACTATTTTTGCTGATACTAATAGCTGGTATCAGTACTTGTCGATATCTAGACGATAGTATGATGTTCTGGTATCTTAAGTATTTATTTTGTATTTTTTTTAACCATTCACTTCAGTCTGTTTTGATGCATTCACAAGGCCAATTTGATACTGGCGCCGCACCCTTTGCTTATATCAACCAAACAAATATTTGCATCATAAATCTTGTGACCACTCGTGATGGGGTGGACCATAAATATGCTGCAATATAACCCATGAGCTCCAATTCTATGTGCATGAGCTACATAAATGTAGCGTAAACATCATTCACAACGGCTTTCTGTTAGCACAAAGCAAATGGATACCAAATGATACTAGCCACTAATGTCAACAGCTGTCAATTTGTTTCCATGTGTTTGTCCCTGCAGCCAGCCACAGCACCAGCCAACTATCACAGAAGCTGAAGACGACCTACAAAGCCTCAACTAGTAAGGTACTGGACTTGTTCTGTTTGCCTTTTTATACACTTCATAAATGTGTTACCTGTGTAAATATTTGTAAAAGATTCCATGATGTCACGATCAAATGGCGTTTTTGTTCCTGAGCGAGGACAAGGAGACTCATCTTGTCCCCGCCCTTTAAGGTCATGTGGTATGTCATGTGCGTAAGTGTAATTCATTTACAGAGTTGCCTTCTTTTAAGGCAGTCACGCCTCCCTTGAGTTCTTCCTTTGTAATTTCTTTGCTATATATAACAATTGTGCGCTTTCGATGGCAAAATAGGTGGCCCGTGCAATTTCAGCGTGGCCACTTGAGAGTTATGAGGAGGAGAATCATGGGTAATGTCCCGTGTATACTGTTAATCACATGCTCTGATTCTCTTTTTAAACTGCAGTCTGACCTTGACTCTGCATCTTGTCTCCCAACTTATTTTTAGCAACGGCTGCATTGACAGTCATGCAAAATTGTGAAACATATTTTCTCATGTAGTGGCTGGGAACATTTTTGCAAGTGTTCTTTTAGTTTTTCTAGATAGCTGGACTAGAATTGCTCAACTTGGCAGCCTGAGATTTTATTTTATTTTTTTGCAGTATTTAGTTAAACCAAAGGTGAGTCAAGTCATGTGAATCCAGCTGCCCACACACTTGAGTCTAAAAATACCACATACAGGACTGTCTCAGAAAATTAGAATATTGTGATAATGTCCATTATTTTCTGTAATGCAATTAAATAAGCAAAAATGCCATAAATTCTGGATTCATTACAAATTAACTGAAATATTGCAAGCCTTTTATTGTTTTAATATTGCTGATTATGGCATTTCTTTTGACTTGGTCTGAGGAAATATTCTAATATTTTGAGATAGGATATTTGAGTTTTCTTAAGCTGTAAGCTTGAATGCTTAATCATCAATATGAAAATAATAAAAGGCTTATGATTTGTAATGAATCCAGAACGTATGGCATTTTTGCTTATTTAATTGCATTCCAGAAAATAATGTACTTTATCACAATATTCTAATTTTCTGAGGCATCTTTTAGGACTGATACGATATTGGCAATATCGTGATATTGCGATATTAACATTGCTACGATATGATCATGTTATACAAGCAGCACATTTGTTAAAACAGCCAGGTTGATTTCCATTTGTGCACTTCCAACACCCTCTAGTGGCTAGTTTATCAAGTGCAGCTTAAATTTAATTAGTTATGTTTTGGCCAAGACATTAACACTTTTGCGCTTCTCCATAAGTTGACTCGGGTAGCAAGGAAATGTCTCAATATTAATATTAAGTGTTATTAGTGGCCGTTTATGTACATCGACGTTAATGTCAACTGTACTATTTGAACTACGAGTTGTCACCTCAGCGACCGTAATTAACAATGTATAAATCCAAAATAGTCACAGACCACCAACATTTCTTAAATGTTAATGAATTTCCTAAATTCTTTTCCTGATAATTACTCACCAAACTAGTTTGGTAACATTGGACCAGTGTTCGTTATTTTAATCTGATTACTTTCTTTCAACAACGAGCAATCTAACGCGTTCATTTTTCCAAACCAGTAATCTTGATTAAAGTTACTTCACTAAGTGGCGGTACGTTACTATTTTTCATTACCTCGTAATGTATGTCCATCCATCCATTTATACTTGACCACTTATTCCTCACAAGGGTCGCGGGGGTAATGTATATAGAATGCTTAATTTTTTTGTTTGAGTGACGTCGCAACGCATGTCACAGTTTCTCAGCGGATGACGCAACCCCGACTCGCGCGTACCAACATGTGTGAGCGGTGTTTACGTTTTTAAACAAATGTGTACCAGTTCTAACCTCATTTCTTCATCGCATTCAGATTGTATCCAGCTTCAAAGCCACGACTGGGTCCAGAGCTTTGTGCCATCTGCAGAAGGAATATGTTGGCCATAGGGACGGAATTTGGAACATCAGTGTGACCAGATCTCAGCCAATTGTTCTTGGAACTGCATCAGCAGGTACCAGCTACGTTCTACCGTTTTGTTTGTTTGTTTGTTTTTTTGCCCTCAATGGTAGAGGAGCCGTTGTTGCAGATCCACAGCCAAAATAGTTTAGGTATAATTTTAGTGATGCACAATCACCAGCAGATGGCAGTGTCGAACTTTTTTTTTTTTTCCCCTGATGAAAGACGGTATTCTATTCTTTCATTTGGCAGATGCGTGCATGTATGATTATAAACAATATTCTGTGGGTCTTGACAAATCAGTCAAAATGTTCAAAAACAGCTAGCAATATAAAGTTGACTGGTAGTGAATGACTTAACTCTTTGTGATAGTTCAGGCTTGAAAGCGCTATATAAATAAACTTGAGTTGAGTTTTATGCCACGTTATCAAAAAAACAAACACAGTGACAGCCAATTTCGAGCATTTTAACTCATCTATCAAGACAAACGGAATATTGTGTGCTTTTATTACATATGCAAGGTGAGCACCACATGAAATATCACATTTCATTCTTTCATTAGAAAAGAAAAAAAATACTTTCTACCTTAATCCGTTCTTTAGTAATCACCATTTGAAAAAAAGGTAATTTTTGAGTGACATTGAGCGAAAATTGAAAAGATGAGAAAACAAGCGTTTGGTGAAAAGATACATTTTCTCCACAACAGTGACTTTGACACTAAGATTTTTTTGTGAATTAGGTTTAATGTGACAAATGCTTTGATCATTCACGTCATCCTGGAAAATATTCCATTGCATTAGATTCCGTTATGTTTCATTGTAATTTCATACACCGGCAGCCCATTGACAAGAGATACAATGCTGCCATCTGCTGGCCATAGTTAGTGGGTGTTTTTGATTCCACAACCCATTGACCAGGCAGCGCCGCACTTAAGACGTTGCACTGCCCATTGATTAAAAAAACAAAAACATAGTTGACGTAATTTAACGTTTATGGTGGTAATACATCATGATTTTACTAATTGTTATTAAACGTTTTTGGCGGCCAAAGAGTTAAATATGAATTCTCACTTTAATATGGACATCTTCACAGACCACTCAGCCCTGCTTTGGAGTATAGAAACTGGGAAATGTCTGCTCAAGTATGGCGGCCATGCAGGATCAGGTATTCAGAAGCTTAATATGCAGTCCACCGCATACTTTTATTTGAGTATTGTTGAGAATAGAATATTGTTTAAAATTATCCACACACAGACATTTTTTTTTTGCAAGTATTGAAAAAAGTATGTTGGTTTTCTATGAGTCATTCATATTGATCTCTCTTCCAGTCAACTCTATCAAGTTCCACCCCACAGAGCAGATAGCCCTCACAGGTAAACGCTCGAATATTTGTGTCAATATGTTGTTTTGCCTCCTCGCTTTTTGAGCGTTCATCTCGGTCTGCTTGTTTGTGCACGTGTCCTCGTGCGGCCCCAGCCTCCGGGGACCAGACGGCTCACATCTGGCGCTACATGGTGCAGCTACCTGCCCCCCAGCCGCCACCAGATGTCAGTGTAAGTCACTTTATTCCACTCAGTTTGAAGGAGTCGGCTTGCCCTGGAATTTATTGACATTGACTCTGAAGGCAACAATTTATTTATTTGCAATGTTAGGCGCTGTGTGACGATGACCAGGATTCTTCCGACAGAGAAGAAGGCGAGGTGGACGGCGAAGGCCCCAGCGAGGTGCCCACTGTCCGGGTTGCTACGGCAACGCTGAAAAGCCACCAGGGTGTAGTCATCGCAGCTGATTGGCTGGTGGGCGGCCGGCAAGTGGTGACAGCTTCTTGGGATCGTGCTGCCAACCTGTATGAAGTGGAGACATCGGAACTTGTGCACACGCTCACTGGTAAGCAATTTTATTTATGTTGTAGTACAATTTTCTGCGAAGGATAAAACATGACGTGCGCTTGTGAATGTGGATGGTTGTTAGTCTCTGTGTGAGCTGCAATTGGCTGGCAACCAGTTCAGGATGTACCCCACCTACTGCCCAAAGCCAGCTGGGATAGGCTCCAGCAAATTTGGAATTTGAAGAATTATCCATCCATTCATTTTCTTGACCGCTTATTCCTCACAAGAGTGGCGGGGGGTGCTGGCACCTATTTCAGCTGGCTCTGGGCAGTAGGCAGGGGACACCCTGGACTGGTTGCCAGCCAATCGCAGGGCACACAGAGACGAACAACCATCCACACTCACAAGCACACCTCGGGACAATTCATAGAAATTTGAAGAATTAATTTCATTTATTTGGGAAATGCTATGTTGGGATATATATCTTTTTTTTTTTAAGTGCCTGTGATGTTTTTTTTTCATTTTATGTATTAAAATGACCAAATATCAAGTATATTCGCTTATTATTATTATTATTATTATTATTATTATTATTTACTCAGGTAAAACATTTGTGTCTGTGTGCAGGCCATGACCAGGAGTTGACCCACTGTTGCACGCACCCCAGCCAGCGCTTGGTGGTCACCGCGTCCAGGGACACCACCTTCAGACTGTGGGACTTCCGAGATCCGTCCATCCACTCCGTCAACGTCTTCCAGGGACACACCGAGTCAGTTAGCCACTCCCACTCACCCCGCAACAGTTTCATTTTGCAGCACTTATATCGACCACAGAGTGGCGCTCTATTCTCTCTCTGGTATCTGCGCGACTCCCTCACACGCAAATTTGCTAAGCCACTTGCGTCTCATTCATTACTAAGAGCCCCTCCCACCCCTCTCAGCATCTGTCTGTCTTGTGTACAGTATTTATCTGTCTGCTTCCCCATTAATCCCCCACTCTGTGTACTTTTTTCCCCACTGTGAGCACTCAATTGCTGTCACTCATTTGAGCTCCGCGGCAACAGCTTGTCTGCTCTTGAGAAAGTATTTCTGGGAATATTGGATTGATATATTTGAATTATGTGCTTCTACATTAAATAATTATAGGTGTTTTTAAAAAAAAATTTTTTTCATGATATGATTTCTAATGTGTTTCTAAATGACACTTTTTCTTTCCTTTTGACACAGTGTCGAGACAGTTGTGCGTTTGTGCCTCCACACACATGCCAAATTGCTATCAGTACCAACCTAACTGCCCCCACGTACCAATTAGCGAGCAGTTTCCCATCACAAAAACGAAAGCTGCCATTTCTCCTGCTAATTTCTCGAACGTGGCACACTGACAAAATGTGAAGGCGGCTTCAGGGAACACCGCTTCACGTTTTCTTCCGCCTTCTCTTGCAATTAGCGCTAATGCTTACTGACAACAATCCGCGGCGGCTAAAAGTGCAGCGTACACCACCGCGCGCGCGCGCGTGTGAGCTAACAAAGCCGTCAGCAGCAACAAGAGGTGGACTTATTAGCAATTACATCAACGCCCAGAACGCCCTAATAGTGTATCAATAGAAATGTTCACGAAATTGTACCTTGTTGTAGAGTTGCAGTCTACTGTGAGTCTTGCATCAAACGAGCGGATATTGGTGGGCGTGGCCAAGGCTCCGGCGGGGGGGAGGGGTTGAAAATTGGTGAGGGTGGAGTCGCGTTGAGCTAGTGACAAAAAAAAACGAAAAAGGTGGCGTTAGTGACGTGTAAAACTGACCTGCTGAAACAGCCCACAGCTAATGTGATACAAACGGCCACAAGAAAGGGAAACATTTATTTCACAACTTTGGGGACTTAGTCAGGCTATGTATGGTAAGCCATACTTATGTCAAAAGCCCCCCAAAAGTGAACATTTCATATGAGGGGACCTTTAAATTTCAGGAGTTTGAAAGTGTTTTTCCCCCTATCCAAAAAAAAATATTCTTGACCTGAGCTGTCAGCCACAGCAGAGAGGCTATTAAGTAGCACCGAACACTTCCCCTCCCTCCTCACGCTCGCTTTCTAAAAACGCTTTAACCTTAATCAACCTTTTAATAAATTACCTTGTCTGACAACGCTCGCCCCACGGCGCCGACCCCCTACACCTCTCTCCCTCCCCCGCCTCCTCACACGCTCCCAATTGGCTTGGACGCGGCAAAGTCACAGGGCGCCTCCAAAGATGCAGCCGTCGCTGTGAGCATCTGCCTCACTTTATAGGAGTTTAGTCCCCGCTAATTAGCTCTTAATTGCGCGTCAGTTTGAATTAAATATGCACCAAAAAAAAAAAAAAAAGTAGATGCGTGCATGCTGGGGCCCCCCCCCAGCATGCACGCATCTACTTTTTTTGCACACTGCTACAATGCAAATTTCAATTTGTTTTCCAAAATGGCGACTCACCTAAATGTTTATTCTTGTAAAACAAAGTCTTGCGTCAGCATTTCTTTATGTTTTTCTTTTGTAGCACTGTGACATCAGCAGTGTTCACGGTGGGCGACAACGTGGTGTCAGGCAGCGATGACCGCACAGTCAAAGTGTGGGATCTGAAGAACATGAGGTCGCCCATAGCAACAATCCGCACCGACTCGGCTGTCAACAGGTAGGATGGAAAATAGAGAAATAAAGATGAGAGTTTAACAAAGGAATAGATGAAGAAAACACTTTATAAACACTGTTCCGTTAAAAAAAAGAAAAAATGTAAATCATGTTTCAGATTTAATAATTTGCTAAAATGCAACATTACTAATTTTTTTCTTAAAAAGATAAAAGAAGAGACTAATCTTTCTTTTGATAGGTTCCATCTTTTTATAGCAATAGAACACAATATTCTGTGGGCCTTGCAAAATCAGTCAAAATCCAGTAAAACAGCAGTTAATAATGTCTATTTGCTGTTTAAAAGAAACACCCTCACAAAGAGTTAACCGCAACATTGCAGGATAAGCGTCTCGGCCAACCAGCGGATCATCGCCCTGCCGTACGACAATCGGCAAGTGCGCCTGTTTGACATGAGCGGAGTGAGGCTGGCCCGACTGCCTCGCAGCAACAGGATGGTAAGAAGCCAACGCCGGCTTTCAATCTCGCCGGCGCCATTAGAACCCAAACGGCGAATGCGTGCGTCCCCGCAGGGCCACAGGCGCATGGTGTGCTGCACGGCGTGGAACGAGGAGAGCCAGACGTGCAACCTGTTCACCTGCGGCTTCGACCGACAGGCCATCGGATGGAACATCAACATCCCCGCTTTGCTGCAGGAGAAATGAAGCGAATCCCCGACGCATAATCTGCCGCCTCACACGTGTTTTGAAATCAAGTACGCCATGCTCGCAACATCCCAAACTTTTTTTTTTTTTTTTTTTCTCCGCGAGTAGTGTATGTTTGTTTGCATTCACGTCACTGCTGTTAAATTAATGAATGGTTGCATGAAGAGAAATGTGTATAGTATGATATCATTGTTGCCTGATAAGTGACCTCCATTAAATTGTTACAACTGAACGCGTTATATTGTTTAACTGTATTTATTATTATTTTTTTTTTGGAAGGACGTTAATGAGGATGCTGTCATTTTTTTTTTTTTTTTTTTTTTAAGTTAAAAGCTAAGGTGTCCAAAATATGTCCCGGGGGCCATATTTATTCTGCCTTTGGAAAATGATGCAAAGTGTTGTAAGTGTAGCAATAAAGGATCATCTTTGTAATCATCCATGTGAAGAATTTTTCAAATATACATCATGTGTGTAAATAATTAGCCAGCTTGTTGCCAACTCTTGTCTTCACTCTCTGCAACGTTACATACTCAAGTGTACTTGTTGGTTACTGCTCACGTCAATGTGAAGTTTACAATTTGTTTTCAAACATCCTTTTGTGACCTTTGTAAGCGCAAAAGAATTTCAGTTTTGAGTTGAGTCGCAAAATGTGCTTTTCAACGCCTGATCTAAAGATGCTCGTGTCGTCGCGTCATCCGACTAACTCTGTTGCATGAACCGACAAAAGCAAACGTTTCCAACGGAAGGCCTGCGAGCCTGCTGTGCCCCTCTTTGTCATTTTAATGTGGCCCCCCTGAAAGCGAACTTTCATTTTCCCTTTACAAAGCTACATAGCGAACAGTGACTGTATTTTATTTTTTTTAATTTGTAGCTAGTTTCACAATTATAACTGAATCCCCTTTGATACGGCCCATGACGGAAAATAAGTTTGAGACCATCTGAATGCACCCGAGCGTACATTCCAAATGCCTGTTAAATAACTAATTGCGTCCTACTGCGCAGTGCAGATAGCATTTTTATTCCTGTTTCACTCAATCGCATGGCCACTGGTATCAATGTCAATTTAATCTAACGGGAAAAAACCCCGCGTATGAATTCCGACTGACAGGAAATATGATTTGGGCCTGATACATGAAATTATGGTTTGCCAATTGGAAAGCTGGAAAGGCGGACAGGCTTCACTTTGTCGCAGGTCATATTCGCCTCCAACTTCATTGTGTGCTCTTTTCTGCATAATTTATTGTGGCTGGTATAAAAAAAAAGGTTTTGTGTCTCTTGTCATTTCTTTTAACAGAACCATTTCATTCATGCCTTTGGAATGTGTTTTGCTAATTCAGCGACGGGTTTCGAAGAGCTTGAATTAAGAAAGGTGACTTTTGTTGGGAGGTGCGGTGACACACCTTGTGCTGGTCCACTGCCAAGAAAAGGAAAGGCTTTGTTGTATGTATGTATGTAGGTATGTTGTTTTAAAAAAAAAAACGGCTTACTATACATGGTCGTCCCCCCCCCCCCCCCCCCCCCCCCCCCCCCACACACACACACACACACAAAAGCCTTACTATACAAGGTCCTTTCCCCCCCCAAAAAAATGCCTTACTATACATGGCCGTTTTTTTTTCCCAAAATAAAAACGCCTTACTATACATGGTCGTCCCCCGTTCCCCCCCCCCCCCACACACACACACACACAAAAGCCTTACTATACAAGGTCCTTTCCCCCCCCCAAAAAATGCCTTACTATACATGGCCGTTTTTTTTTCCCAAAATAAAAACGCCTTACTATACATGGTCGTCCCCCCCCACACACACACACACACACACACACACACAAAAGCCTTACTATACAAGGTCCTTTCCCCCCCCCCCCAAAAAATGCCTTACTATACATGGCCGTTTTTTTTTTCCCAAAATAAAAACGCCTTACTATACATGGTCGCCCCCCCCCCCCCCAAAAAAAAACGCCTTACTATACATGGTCGTTTTTCCCCCCCACAAAAAAAAACGCCTTACTATACATGGTCGTTTCCCCCCCCCCCCCCAAAAAACGCCTTACTATACATGGTCGTTTTTTTCCCCCCCCAAAAAAACGACTTACTATACATGGTCGTTTTTCCTCCCCAAAAAAACGACCATGTATAGTAAGGCTTTTTTTTTTTCGACAAAAAAAACGACCATGTATAGTAAGGCTTTCTTTTCCGACAAAAAAACGACCATGTATAGTAAGGCTATTTTTTCCGACAAAAAAACGACCATGTATAGTAAGGCTTTTTTTTCCGACGAAAAAAACGACCGTGTATAGTAAGGCTTTTTTTCCCGAGATAAAAACGACCATGTATAGTAAGGCTTTTTTTTTCGACAAAAAAACGACCATGTATAGTAAGGCTTTTTTTTTCCTGACAAAAAAAACGACCATGTATAGTAAGGCTTTTTTTTCCGACAAAAAAACGACCATGTATAGTAAGGGGTTTTTTTCCGACAAAAAAACGACCATGTATAGTAAGGCTTTTTTTTCCGACAAAAAAACGACCATGTATAGTAAGGCTTTTTTTTTCGACAAAAAACGACCATGTATAGTAAGGCTTTTTTTTCCGACAAAAAAACGACCATGTATAGTAAGGCTTTTTTTTCCGACAAAAAAACGACCATGTATAGTAAGGCTTTTTTTTTCGACAAAAAACGACCATGTATAGTAAGGCTTTTTTTTCCTGACAAAAAAACGACCATGTATAGTAAGGCTTTTTTTTCCGACAAAAAAACGACCATGAAAAGTAAGGCTTTTTTTTCCGACAAAAAAACGACCATGTATAGTAAGGCTTTTTTTTCCGACAAAAAAACGACCATGTATAGTAAGGCTTTTTTTTTTCTCGACAAAAAACGACCATGCATAGTAAGGCTTTTTTTTCCAACAAAAAACGACCATGTATAGTAAGGCTTTTTTTTTTTCGACAAAAAAAACGACCATGTAGAGTAAGGCTTTCTTTTCCGACAAAAAAACGACCATGTATAGTAAGGCTTTTTTTTTCCGACAAAAAAACGACCATGTATAGTAAGGCTTTTTTTTCCGACAAAAAAAACGACCATGTATAGTAAGGCTTTTTTTTTCCGACAAAAAAACGACCATGTATAGTAAGGCTTTTTTTTTTCGACAAAAAACGACCATGCATAGTAAGGCTTTTTTTTCCGACAAAAAAACGACCATGTATAGTAAGGCTTTTTTTTCCGACAAAAAAACGACCATGTATAGTAAGGCTTTTTTTTCCGACAAAAAAACGACCATGTATAGTAAGGCTTTTTTTTCCGACATAAAAACGACCATGTATAGTAAGGCTTTTTTTTTCCGACAAAAAACGACCATGTATAGTAAGGCTTTCTTTTCCGACAAAAAAACGACCATGTATAGTAAAGCTTTTTTTTTTCCGACAAAAAAACGACCATGTATAGTAAGGCTTTTTTTTCCGACATAAAAACGACCATGTATAGTAAGGCTTTTTTTTCCGACATAAAAACGACCATGTATAGTAAGGCTTTTTTTTCCCGACATAAAAACGACCATGTATAGTAAGGCTTTTTTTTCCGACAAAAAAAACGACCATGTATAGTAAGGCTTTTTTTTCCGACAAAAAAACGACCATGTATAGTAAGGCTTTTTTTTCCGACAAAAAAACGACCATGTATAGTAAGGCTTTTTTTTCCGACAAAAAAACGACCATGTATAGTAAGGCTTTTTTTTTCCGACAAAAAAACGACCATGTATAGTAAGGCTTTTTTTTTCCGACAAAAAAACGACCATGTATAGTAAGGCTTTTTTTTTCGACAAAAAAACGACCATGTATAGTAAGGCACAGTTGTGCTCATCGCTTTAACAGAACCATTTCATTCATGCCTTTGGAATGTGTTTTGCTAATTCAGCGACGGGTTTCGAAGAGCTTGAATTAAGAAAGGTGACTTTTGTTGGGAGGTGCGGTGACACACCTTGTGCTGGTCCACTGCCAAGAAAAGGAAAGGCTTTGTTGTATGTATGTATGTAGGTATGTTGTTTTAAAAAAAAAAACGGCTTACTATACATGGTCGTCCCCCCCCCCCCCCCCCCACACACACACACACACACAAAAGCCTTACTATACAAGGTCCTTTCCCCCCCCAAAAAAAATGCCTTACTATACATGGCCGTTTTTTTTTTCCCAAAATAAAAACGCCTTACTATACATGGTCGTCCCCCGTTCCCCCCCCCCCCCACACACACACACACACAAAAGCCTTACTATACAAGGTCCTTTCCCCCCCCAAAAAAATGCCTTACTATACATGGCCGTTTTTTTTTCCCAAAATAAAAACGCCTTACTATACATGGTCGTCCCCCCCCACACACACACACACACACACACACACACACAAAAGCCTTACTATACAAGGTCCTTTCCCCCCCCCCCAAAAAATGCCTTACTATACATGGCCGTTTTTTTTTTCCCAAAATAAAAACGCCTTACTATACATGGTCGCCCCCCCCCCCCCCAAAAAAAAACGCCTTACTATACATGGTCGTTTTTCCCCCCCACAAAAAAAAACGCCTTACTATACATGGTCGTTTCCCCCCCCCCCCCAAAAAAACGCCTTACTATACATGGTCGTTTTTTTTTCCCCCCCAAAAAAACGACTTACTATACATGGTCGTTTTTCCTCCCCAAAAAAACGACCATGTATAGTAAGGCTTTTTTTTTTTCGACAAAAAAAACGACCATGTATAGTAAGGCTTTCTTTTCCGACAAAAAAACGACCATGTATAGTAAGGCTATTTTTTCCGACAAAAAAACGACCATGTATAGTAAGGCTTTTTTTTCCGACGAAAAAAACGACCGTGTATAGTAAGGCTTTTTTTCCCGAGATAAAAACGACCATGTATAGTAAGGCTTTTTTTTTCGACAAAAAAACGACCATGTATAGTAAGGCTTTTTTTTTCCTGACAAAAAAACGACCATGTATAGTAAGGCTTTTTTTTCCGACAAAAAAACGACCATGTATAGTAAGGGGTTTTTTTCCGACAAAAAAACGACCATGTATAGTAAGGCTTTTTTTTCCGACAAAAAAACGACCATGTATAGTAAGGCTTTTTTTTTCGACAAAAAAACGACCATGTATAGTAAGGCTTTTTTTTCCGACAAAAAAACGACCATGTATAGTAAGGCTTTTTTTTCCGACAAAAAAACGACCATGTATAGTAAGGCTTTTTTTTTCGACAAAAAACGACCATGTATAGTAAGGCTTTTTTTTCCTGACAAAAAAACGACCATGTATAGTAAGGCTTTTTTTTCCGACAAAAAAACGACCATGAAAAGTAAGGCTTTTTTTTCCGACAAAAAAACGACCATGTATAGTAAGGCTTTTTTTTCCGACAAAAAAACGACCATGTATAGTAAGGCTTTTTTTTTTCTCGACAAAAAACGACCATGCATAGTAAGGCTTTTTTTTCCAACAAAAAACGACCATGTATAGTAAGGCTTTTTTTTTTTCGACAAAAAAAACGACCATGTAGAGTAAGGCTTTCTTTTCCGACAAAAAAACGACCATGTATAGTAAGGCTTTTTTTTTCCGACAAAAAAACGACCATGTATAGTAAGGCTTTTTTTTCCGACAAAAAAAACGACCATGTATAGTAAGGCTTTTTTTTTCCGACAAAAAAACGACCATGTATAGTAAGGCTTTTTTTTTTCGACAAAAAACGACCATGCATAGTAAGGCTTTTTTTTCCGACAAAAAAACGACCATGTATAGTAAGGCTTTTTTTTCCGACAAAAAAACGACCATGTATAGTAAGGCTTTTTTTTCCGACAAAAAAACGACCATGTATAGTAAGGCTTTTTTTTCCGACATAAAAACGACCATGTATAGTAAGGCTTTTTTTTTCCGACAAAAAACGACCATGTATAGTAAGGCTTTCTTTTCCGACAAAAAAACGACCATGTATAGTAAAGCTTTTTTTTTTCCGACAAAAAAACGACCATGTATAGTAAGGCTTTTTTTTCCGACATAAAAACGACCATGTATAGTAAGGCTTTTTTTTCCGACATAAAAATGACCATGTATAGTAAGGCTTTTTTTTCCCGACATAAAAACGACCATGTATAGTAAGGCTTTTTTTTCCGACAAAAAAACGACCATGTATAGTAAGGCTTTTTTTTCCGACAAAAAAACGACCATGTATAGTAAGGCTTTTTTTTCCGACAAAAAAACGACCATGTATAGTAAGGCTTTTTTTTCCGACAAAAAAACGACCATGTATAGTAAGGCTTTTTTTTTCCGACAAAAAAACGACCATGTATAGTAAGGCTTTTTTTTTCCGACAAAAAAACGACCATGTATAGTAAGGCTTTTTTTTTCGACAAAAAAACGACCATGTATAGTAAGGCTTTTTTTTCCGACAAAAAAAACGACCATGTATAGTAAGGCTTTTTTTTCCGACGAAAAAAACGACCATGTATAGTAAGGCTTTTTTTTCCGAGATAAAAACGACCATGTATAGTAAGGCTTTTTTTTCCCACAAAAAACGACCATGTATAGTAAGGCTTTTTTTTCCGACAAAAAAACGACCATGTATAGTAAGGCTTTTTTTTCCGACAAAAAAACGACCATGTATAGTAAGGCTTTTTTTTTCGACAAAAAACGACCATGTATAGTAAGGCTTTTTTTTCCGACAAAAAAACGACCATGTATAGTAAGGCTTTTTTTTCCGACAAAAAAACGACCATGTATAGTAAGGCTTTTTTTTCCGACAAAAAACGACCATGTATAGTAAGGCTTTTTTTTCCGACAAAAAAACGACCATGTATAGTAAGGCTTTTTTTCCCGACAAAAAACGACCATGTATAGTAAGCCTTTGTTTAACGACAAAAAAACGACCATGTATAGTAAGGCTTTTTTTTCCGACATAAAAACGACCATGTATAGTAAGGCTTTTTTTTCCGACATAAAAACGACCATGTATAGTAAGGCTTTTTTTTCCGACAAAAAAACGACCATGTATAGTAAGGCTTTTTTTTCCGACAAAAAAACGACCATGTATAGTAAGGCTTTTTTTTCCGACAAAAAAACGACCATGTATAGTAAGGCTTTTTTTTTCCGACAAAAAAACGACCATGTATAGTAAGGCTTTGTTTTCCGACAAAAAAACGACCATGTATAGTAAGGCTTTTTTTTCCGACAAAAAAACGACCATGTATAGTAAGGCTTTTTTTTCCGACAAAAAAACGACCATGTATAGTAAGGCTTTTTTTTCCGACAAAAAAACGACCATGTATAGTAAGGCTTTTTTTTCCGACAAAAAAACGACCATGTATAGTAAGGCTTTTTTTTCCGACAAAAAAACGACCATGTATAGTAAGGCTTTTTTTTCCGACAAAAAAACGACCATGTATAGTAAGGCTTTTTTTTCCGACAAAAAAACGACCATGTATAGTAAGGCTTTTTTTTCCGACAAAAAAAAACGACCATGTATAGTAAGGCTTTTTTTTTTTTTTTTTTTTTTTTTTTTTTTTTAAATTCCTCGTAATACTTACAAACTCATTGCTCCTCTTTCCAGTAAACAAACTAACAGCCCCGTGGTCTAGTGGTAGAGTGTCTACACTCTGACACTGAGGTTGTGGTTTCGATCACAGGCTGAGTCAAACCAAACAGCCATGTATAGTAAGGGTTTTTTTTCCCGACATAAAAACGACCATGTATAGTAAGGCTTTGTTTTCCGACAAAAAAACGACCATGTATAGTAAGGCTTTTTTTTCCGACAAAAAAAACGACCATGTATAGTAAGGCTTTTTTTTTCCAACAAAAAAACGACCATGTATAGTAAGGCTTTTTTTTCCGACAAAAAAAACGACCATGTATAGTAAGGCTTTTTTTTCCCGACAAAAAAACGACCATGTATAGTAAGGCTTTTTTTTCCGACAAAAATAGTAAGGCTTTTTTTTCCGACAAAAAAAACGACCATGTATAGTAAGGCTTTTTTTTCCAACAAAAAAAACGACCATGTATAGTAAGGCTTTTTTTTCCGACATAAAAACGACCATGTATAGTAAGGCTTTTTTTTCCGACAAAAAAACGACCATGTATAGTAAGGCTTTTTTTTCCGACATAAAAACGACCATGTATAGTAAGGCTTTTTTTTCCGACAAAAAAACGACCATGTATAGTAAGGCTTTTTTTTCCGACAAAAAAACGACCATGTATAGTAAGGCTTTTTTTTCCGACAAAAAACGACCATGTATAGTAAGCCTTTGTTTAACGACAAAAAAACGACCATGTATAGTAAGGCTTTTTTTTCCGACATAAAAACGACCATGTATAGTAAGGCTTTTTTTTCCGACATAAAAACGACCATGTATAGTAAGGCTTTTTTTTCCGACAAAAAAACGACCATGTATAGTAAGGCTTTTTTTTCCGACAAAAAAACGACCATGTATAGTAAGGCTTTTTTTTCCGACAAAAAAACGACCATGTATAGTAAGGCTTTTTTTTCCGACAAAAAAACGACCATGTATAGTAAGGCTTTGTTTTCCGACAAAAAAACGACCATGTATAGTAAGGCTTTTTTTTCCGACAAAAAAACGACCATGTATAGTAAGGCTTTTTTTTCCGACAAAAAAACGACCATGTATAGTAAGGCTTTTTTTTCCGACAAAAAAACGACCATGTATAGTAAGGCTTTTTTTTCCGACAAAAAAACGACCATGTATAGTAAGGCTTTTTTTTCCGACAAAAAAACGACCATGTATAGTAAGGCTTTTTTTTCCGACGAAAAAAACGACCATGTATAGTAAGGCTTTTTTTTCCGAGATAAAAACGACCATGTATAGTAAGGCTTTTTTTTTTCGACAAAAAACGACCCTGTATAGTAAGGCTTTTTTTTCCTGACAAAAAAACGACCATGTATAGTAAGGCTTTTTTTTCCGACAAAAAAAACGACCATGTATAGTAAGGCTTTTTTTTCCGACGAAGAAAACGACCATGTATAGTAAGGCTTTTTTTTCCGAGATAAAAACGACCATGTATAGTAAGGCTTTTTTTTCCGACATAAAAACGACCATGTATAGTAAGGCTTTTTTTTCCGACAAAAAAACGACCATGTATAGTAAGGCTTTTTTTTTCGACAAAAAACGACCATGTATAGTAAGGCTTTTTTTTTCGACAAAAAACGACCATGTATAGTAAGGCTTTTTTTTCCTGACAAAAAAACGACCATGTATAGTAAGGCTTTTTTTCCCCACAAAAAACGACCATGTATAGTAAGGCTTTTTTTTCCGACAAAAAAACGACCATGTATAGTAAGGCTTTTTTTTTCGACAAAAAACGACCATGTATAGTAAGGCTTTTTTTTCCGACAAAAAAACGACCATGTATAGTAAGCCTTTGTTTTCCGACAAAAAAACGACCATGTATAGTAAGGCTTTTTTTTCCGACAAAAAAACGACCATGTATAGTAAGGTTTTTTTTTTCGACAAAAAAACGACCATGTATAGTAAGGCTTTTTTTTCCGACAAAAAACGACCATGTATAGTAAGCCTTTGTTTAACGACAAAAAAACGACCATGTATAGTAAGGCTTTTTTTTCCGACATAAAAACGACCATGTATAGTAAGGCTTTTTTTTCCGACATAAAAACGACCATGTATAGTAAGGCTTTTTTTTCCGACAAAAAAACGACCATGTATAGTAAGGCTTTTTTTTCCGACAAAAAAACGACCATGTATAGTAAGGCTTTTTTTTCCGACAAAAAAACGACCATGTATAGTAAGGCTTTTTTTTCCGACAAAAAAACGACCATGTATAGTAAGGCTTTGTTTTCCGACAAAAAAACGACCATGTATAGTAAGGCTTTTTTTTCCGACAAAAAAACGACCATGTATAGTAAGGCTTTTTTTTCCGACAAAAAAACGACCATGTATAGTAAGGCTTTTTTTTCCGACAAAAAAACGACCATGTATAGTAAGGCTTTTTTTTCCGACAAAAAAACGACCATGTATAGTAAGGCTTTTTTTTCCGACAAAAAAAAACGACCATGTATAGTAAGGCTTTTTTTTTTAGACAAAAAAACGACCATGTATAGCAAGGCTTTTTTTTCCCGACAAAAAAAACGACCATGGAAAGTAAGGCTTTTTTTTCCGACAAAAAAATCGACCATGTATAGTAAGGCTTTTTTTTCCGACAAAAAACGACCATATATAGTAAGGCTTTTTTTTTTTTTTTTTTTTTTTTTTTTTTTTTTTTTTTTTTTTTTTAATTCCTCGTAATACTTACAAACTCATTGCTCCTCTTTCCAGTAAACAAACTAACAGCCCCGTGGTCTAGTGGTAGAGTGTCTACACTCTGACACTGAGGTTGTGGTTTCGATCACAGGCTGAGTCAAACCAAACAGCCATGTATAGTAAGGGTTTTTTTTCCCGACATAAAAACGACCATGTATAGTAAGGCTTTGTTTTCCGACAAAAAAACGACCATGTATAGTAAGGCTTTTTTTTCCGACAAAAAAACGACCATGTATAGTAAGGCTTTTTTTTCCAACAAAAAAACGACCATGTATAGTAAGGCTTTTTTTTTTCCGACAAAAAAACGACCATGTATAGTAAGGCTTTTTTTTCCCGACAAAAAAACGACCATGTATAGTAAGGCTTTTTTTTCAGACCAAAAAAACGACCATGTATAGTAAGGCTTTTTTTTCCGACATAAAAACGACCATATATAGTAAGGCTTTTTTTTCAGACAAAAAAACGACCATGTATAGTAAGGCTTTTTTTTCCGTCAAAAAAAACGACCATGTATAGTAAGGCTTTTTTTTCCGACAAAAAAACGACCATGTATAGTAAGGCTTTTTTTTCCGACAAAAAAACGACCATGTATAGTAAGGCTTTTTTTTCCGACAAAAAAACGACCATGTATAGTAAGGCTTTTTTTTCCGACAAAAAAACGACCATGTATAGTAAGGCTTTTTTTTCCGGCATAAAAACGACCATGTATAGTAAGGCTTTTTTTTCCGACAAAAAAACGACCATGTATAGTAAGGCTTTTTTTCCCGACATAAAAACGACCATGTATAGTAAGGCTTTGTTTTCCGACAAAAAAACGACCATGTATAGTAAGGCTTTTTTTTCCGACAAAAAAACGACCATGTATAGTAAGGCTTTTTTTTTCCAACAAAAAAACGACCATGTATAGTAAGGCTTTTTTTTTCCGACAAAAAAACGACCATGTATAGTAAGGCTTTTTTTTTCCCGACAAAAAAACGACCATGTATAGTAAGGCTTTTTTTTCAGACCAAAAAAACGACCATGTATAGTAAGGCTTTTTTTTCTGACATAAAAACGACCATATATAGTAAGGCTTTTTTTTCAGACAAAAAAACGACCATGTATAGTAAGGCTTTTTTTTCCGTAAAAAAAAACGACCATGTATAGTAAGGCTTTTTTTTCCGACAAAAAAACGACCATGTATAGTAAGGCTTTTTTTTCCAACAAAAAAACGACCATGTATAGTAAGGCTTTTTTTTCCGACAAAAAAACGACCATGTATAGTAAGGCTTTTTTTTCCAACAAAAAAAACGACCATGTATAGTAAGGCTTTTTTTTCCGACAAAAAAACGACCATGTATAGTAAGGCTTTTTTTTCCGACAAAAAAACGACCATGTATAGTAAGGCTGTTTTTTTTCTGACAAAAAAACGACCATGTATAGTAAGGCTTTTTTTTCCGACAAAAAAAACGACCATGTATAGTAAGGCTTTTTTTTCCGACGAAGAAAACGACCATGTATAGTAAGGCTTTTTTTTCCGAGATAAAAACGACCATGTATAGTAAGGCTTTTTTTTCCGACATAAAAACGACCATGTATAGTAAGGCTTTTTTTTCCGACAAAAAAACGACCATGTATAGTAAGGCTTTTTTTTTCGACAAAAAACGACCATGTATAGTAAGGCTTTTTTTTTCGACAAAAAACGACCATGTATAGTAAGGCTTTTTTTTCCTGACAAAAAACGACCATGTATAGTAAGGCTTTTTTTTCCGACAAAAAAACGACCATGTATAGTAAGGCTTTTTTTTCCTGACAAAAAAACGACCATGTATAGTAAGGCTTTTTTTCCCCACAAAAAACGACCATGTATAGTAAGGCTTTTTTTTCCGACAAAAAAACGACCATGTATAGTAAGGCTTTTTTTTTCGACAAAAAACGACCATGTATAGTAAGGCTTTTTTTTCCGACAAAAAAACGACCATGTATAGTAAGGCTTTTTTTTCCGACAAAAAAACGACCATGTATAGTAAGGCTTTTTTTTCCGACAAAAAACGACCATGTATAGTAAGCCTTTGTTTTCCGACAAAAAAACGACCATGTATAGTAAGGCTTTTTTTTCCGACAAAAAAACGACCATGTATAGTAAGGTTTTTTTTTTCGACAAAAAAACGACCATGTATAGTAAGGCTTTTTTTTCCGACAAAAAACGACCATGTATAGTAAGCCTTTGTTTAACGACAAAAAAACGACCATGTATAGTAAGGCTTTTTTTTCCGACATAAAAACGACCATGTATAGTAAGGCTTTTTTTTCCGACATAAAAACGACCATGTATAGTAAGGCTTTTTTTTCCGACAAAAAAACGACCATGTATAGTAAGGCTTTTTTTTCCGACAAAAAAACGACCATGTATAGTAAGGCTTTTTTTTCCGACAAAAAAACGACCATGTATAGTAAGGCTTTTTTTTCCGACAAAAAAACGACCATGTATAGTAAGGCTTTGTTTTCCGACAAAAAAACGACCATGTATAGTAAGGCTTTTTTTTCCGACAAAAAAACGACCATGTATAGTAAGGCTTTTTTTTCCGACAAAAAAACGACCATGTATAGAAAGGCTTTTTTTTCCGACAAAAAAACGACCATGTATAGTAAGGCTTTTTTTTCCGACAAAAAAACGACCATGTATAGTAAGGCTTTTTTTTCCGACAAAAAAAAACGACCATGTATAGTAAGGCTTTTTTTTTTAGACAAAAAAACGACCATGTATAGCAAGGCTTTTTTTTCCCGACAAAAAAAACGACCATGGAAAGTAAGGCTTTTTTTTCCGACAAAAAAATCGACCATGTATAGTAAGGCTTTTTTTTCCGACAAAAAACGACCATATATAGTAAGGCTTTTTTTTCCGACAAAAAAACGACCATGTATAGTAAGGCTTTTTTTTCCGACAAAAAAAAACGACCATGTATAGTAAGGCTTTTTTTTTTAGACAAAAAAACGACCATGTATAGCAAGGCTTTTTTTTCCCGACAAAAAAAACGACCATGGAAAGTAAGGCTTTTTTTTCCGACAAAAAAATCGACCATGTATAGTAAGGCTTTTTTTTCCGACAAAAAACGACCATATATAGTAAGGCTTTTTTTTTTTTTTTTTTTTTTTTTTTTTTTTTTTTTTTTTTTTTTTTTTAATTCCTCGTAATACTTACAAACTCATTGCTCCTCTTTCCAGTAAACAAACTAACAGCCCCGTGGTCTAGTGGTAGAGTGTCTACACTCTGACACTGAGGTTGTGGTTTCGATCACAGGCTGAGTCAAACCAAACAGCCATGTATAGTAAGGGTTTTTTTTCCCGACATAAAAACGACCATGTATAGTAAGGCTTTGTTTTCCGACAAAAAAACGACCATGTATAGTAAGGCTTTTTTTTCCGACAAAAAAACGACCATGTATAGTAAGGCTTTTTTTTCCAACAAAAAAACGACCATGTATAGTAAGGCTTTTTTTTTTCCGACAAAAAAACGACCATGTATAGTAAGGCTTTTTTTTCCCGACAAAAAAACGACCATGTATAGTAAGGCTTTTTTTTCAGACCAAAAAAACGACCATGTATAGTAAGGCTTTTTTTTCCGACATAAAAACGACCATATATAGTAAGGCTTTTTTTTCAGACAAAAAAACGACCATGTATAGTAAGGCTTTTTTTTCCGTCAAAAAAAACGACCATGTATAGTAAGGCTTTTTTTTCCGACAAAAAAACGACCATGTATAGTAAGGCTTTTTTTTCCGACAAAAAAACGACCATGTATAGTAAGGCTTTTTTTTCCGACAAAAAAACGACCATGTATAGTAAGGCTTTTTTTTCCGACAAAAAAACGACCATGTATAGTAAGGCTTTTTTTTCCGGCATAAAAACGACCATGTATAGTAAGGCTTTTTTTTCCGACAAAAAAACGACCATGTATAGTAAGGCTTTTTTTCCCGACATAAAAACGACCATGTATAGTAAGGCTTTGTTTTCCGACAAAAAAACGACCATGTATAGTAAGGCTTTTTTTTCCGACAAAAAAACGACCATGTATAGTAAGGCTTTTTTTTTCCAACAAAAAAACGACCATGTATAGTAAGGCTTTTTTTTTCCGACAAAAAAACGACCATGTATAGTAAGGCTTTTTTTTTCCCGACAAAAAAACGACCATGTATAGTAAGGCTTTTTTTTCAGACCAAAAAAACGACCATGTATAGTAAGGCTTTTTTTTCTGACATAAAAACGACCATATATAGTAAGGCTTTTTTTTCAGACAAAAAAACGACCATGTATAGTAAGGCTTTTTTTTCCGTAAAAAAAAACGACCATGTATAGTAAGGCTTTTTTTTCCGACAAAAAAACGACCATGTATAGTAAGGCTTTTTTTTCCAACAAAAAAACGACCATGTATAGTAAGGCTTTTTTTTCCGACAAAAAAACGACCATGTATAGTAAGGCTTTTTTTTCCAACAAAAAAAACGACCATGTATAGTAAGGCTTTTTTTTCCGACAAAAAAACGACCATGTATAGTAAGGCTTTTTTTTCCGACAAAAAAACGACCATGTATAGTAAGGCTGTTTTTTTTCTGACAAAAAAACGACCATGTATAGTAAGGCTTTTTTTTCCGACAAAAAAAACGACCATGTATAGTAAGGCTTTTTTTTCCGACGAAGAAAACGACCATGTATAGTAAGGCTTTTTTTTCCGAGATAAAAACGACCATGTATAGTAAGGCTTTTTTTTCCGACATAAAAACGACCATGTATAGTAAGGCTTTTTTTTCCGACAAAAAAACGACCATGTATAGTAAGGCTTTTTTTTTCGACAAAAAACGACCATGTATAGTAAGGCTTTTTTTTTCGACAAAAAACGACCATGTATAGTAAGGCTTTTTTTTCCTGACAAAAAACGACCATGTATAGTAAGGCTTTTTTTTCCGACAAAAAAACGACCATGTATAGTAAGGCTTTTTTTTCCTGACAAAAAAACGACCATGTATAGTAAGGCTTTTTTTCCCCACAAAAAACGACCATGTATAGTAAGGCTTTTTTTTCCGACAAAAAAACGACCATGTATAGTAAGGCTTTTTTTTTCGACAAAAAACGACCATGTATAGTAAGGCTTTTTTTTCCGACAAAAAAACGACCATGTATAGTAAGGCTTTTTTTTCCGACAAAAAAACGACCATGTATAGTAAGGCTTTTTTTTCCGACAAAAAACGACCATGTATAGTAAGCCTTTGTTTTCCGACAAAAAAACGACCATGTATAGTAAGGCTTTTTTTTCCGACAAAAAAACGACCATGTATAGTAAGGTTTTTTTTTTCGACAAAAAAACGACCATGTATAGTAAGGCTTTTTTTTCCGACAAAAAACGACCATGTATAGTAAGCCTTTGTTTAACGACAAAAAAACGACCATGTATAGTAAGGCTTTTTTTTCCGACATAAAAACGACCATGTATAGTAAGGCTTTTTTTTCCGACATAAAAACGACCATGTATAGTAAGGCTTTTTTTTCCGACAAAAAAACGACCATGTATAGTAAGGCTTTTTTTTCCGACAAAAAAACGACCATGTATAGTAAGGCTTTTTTTTCCGACAAAAAAACGACCATGTATAGTAAGGCTTTTTTTTCCGACAAAAAAACGACCATGTATAGTAAGGCTTTGTTTTCCGACAAAAAAACGACCATGTATAGTAAGGCTTTTTTTTCCGACAAAAAAACGACCATGTATAGTAAGGCTTTTTTTTCCGACAAAAAAACGACCATGTATAGAAAGGCTTTTTTTTCCGACAAAAAAACGACCATGTATAGTAAGGCTTTTTTTTCCGACAAAAAAACGACCATGTATAGTAAGGCTTTTTTTTCCGACAAAAAAAAACGACCATGTATAGTAAGGCTTTTTTTTTTAGACAAAAAAACGACCATGTATAGCAAGGCTTTTTTTTCCCGACAAAAAAAACGACCATGGAAAGTAAGGCTTTTTTTTCCGACAAAAAAATCGACCATGTATAGTAAGGCTTTTTTTTCCGACAAAAAACGACCATATATAGTAAGGCTTTTTTTTTTTTTTTTTTTTTTTTTTTTTTTTTTTTTTTTTTTTTTTTAAATTCCTCGTAATACTTACAAACTCATTGCTCCTCTTTCCAGTAAACAAACTAACAGCCCCGTGGTCTAGTGGTAGAGTGTCTACACTCTGACACTGAGGTTGTGGTTTCGATCACAGGCTGAGTCAAACCAAACAGCCATGTATAGTAAGGGTTTTTTTTCCCGACATAAAAACGACCATGTATAGTAAGGCTTTGTTTTCCGACAAAAAAACGACCATGTATAGTAAGGCTTTTTTTTCCGACAAAAAAACGACCATGTATAGTAAGGCTTTTTTTTCCAACAAAAAAACGACCATGTATAGTAAGGCTTTTTTTTTTCCGACAAAAAAACGACCATGTATAGTAAGGCTTTTTTTTCCCGACAAAAAAACGACCATGTATAGTAAGGCTTTTTTTTCAGACCAAAAAAACGACCATGTATAGTAAGGCTTTTTTTTCCGACATAAAAACGACCATATATAGTAAGGCTTTTTTTTCAGACAAAAAAACGACCATGTATAGTAAGGCTTTTTTTTCCGTCAAAAAAAACGACCATGTATAGTAAGGCTTTTTTTTCCGACAAAAAAACGACCATGTATAGTAAGGCTTTTTTTTCCGACAAAAAAACGACCATGTATAGTAAGGCTTTTTTTTCCGACAAAAAAACGACCATGTATAGTAAGGCTTTTTTTTCCGACAAAAAAACGACCATGTATAGTAAGGCTTTTTTTTCCGGCATAAAAACGACCATGTATAGTAAGGCTTTTTTTTCCGACAAAAAAACGACCATGTATAGTAAGGCTTTTTTTCCCGACATAAAAACGACCATGTATAGTAAGGCTTTGTTTTCCGACAAAAAAACGACCATGTATAGTAAGGCTTTTTTTTCCGACAAAAAAACGACCATGTATAGTAAGGCTTTTTTTTTCCAACAAAAAAACGACCATGTATAGTAAGGCTTTTTTTTTCCGACAAAAAAACGACCATGTATAGTAAGGCTTTTTTTTTCCCGACAAAAAAACGACCATGTATAGTAAGGCTTTTTTTTCAGACCAAAAAAACGACCATGTATAGTAAGGCTTTTTTTTCTGACATAAAAACGACCATATATAGTAAGGCTTTTTTTTCAGACAAAAAAACGACCATGTATAGTAAGGCTTTTTTTTCCGTAAAAAAAAACGACCATGTATAGTAAGGCTTTTTTTTCCGACAAAAAAACGACCATGTATAGTAAGGCTTTTTTTTCCAACAAAAAAACGACCATGTATAGTAAGGCTTTTTTTTCCGACAAAAAAACGACCATGTATAGTAAGGCTTTTTTTTCCAACAAAAAAAACGACCATGTACAGTAAGGCTTTTTTTCCGACATAAAAACGACCATGTATAGTAAGGCTTTTTTTTCCGACAAAAAAACGACCATGTATAGTAAGGCTTTTTTTTCCGACAAAAAAACGACCATGTATAGTAAGGCTGTTTTTTTTCTGACAAAAAAACGACCATGTATAGTAAGGCTTTTTTTTTCTGACAAAAAAAACGACCATGTATAGTAAGGCTTTTTTTTCCGACAAAAAAACGACCATGTATAGTAAGGCTTTTTTTTCCGACAAAAAAACGACCATGTATAGTAAGGCTTTTTTTTCCGACAAAAAAACGACCATGTATAGTAAGGCTTTTTTTTTCCGACAAAAAAACGACCATGTATAGTAAGGCTTTTTTTTTTCTGACAAAAAAAACGACCATGTATAGTAAGGCTTTTTTTTTCGACAAAAAAACGACCATGTATAGTAATGCTTTTTTTTTTCTGACAAAATAAAACGACCATGTATAGTAAGGCTTTTTTTTCCGACAAAAAAACGACCATGTATAGTAAGGCTTTTTTTTCCGACAAAAAAACGACCATGTATAGTAAGGCTTTTTTTTCCGACAAAAAAAACGACCATGTATAGTAAGGCTTTGTTTTCCGACAAAAAAACGACCATGTATAGTAAGGCTTTTTTTTCCGACAAAAAAACGACCATGTATAGTAAGGCTTTTTTTTCCGACAAAAAAAACGACCATGTATAGTAAGGCTTTTTTTTCCGACATAAAAACGACCATGTATAGTAAGGCTTTTTTTTCCGACAAAAAAACGACCATGTATAGTAAGCCTTTTTTTTCCGACAAAAAAACGACCATGTATAGTAAGGCTTTTTTTTCCGACAAAAAACGACCATGTATAGTAAGGCTTTTTTTCTGACAAAAAAACGACCATGTATAGTAAGGCTTTTTTTTCCCCGACAAAAAAAAACGACCATGTATAGTAAGGCTTTTTTTTCCGACATAAAAACGACCATGTATAGTAAGGCTTTTTTTTCCGACAAAAAAACGACCATGTATAGTAAGGCTTTTTTTTCCGACAAAAAAACGACCATGTATAGTAAGGCTTTTTTTTCGACAAAAAAACGACCATGTATAGTAAGGCTTTTTTTCCGACAAAAAAACGACCATGTATAGTAAGGCTTTTTTTTCCGACAAAAAAACGACCATGTATAGTAAGGCTTTTTTTTCCGACAAAAAAACGACCATGTATAGTAAGGCTTTTTTTTCCGACAAAAAAACGACCATGTATAGTAAGGCTTTTTTTTCCCGACAAAAAAACGACCATGTATAGTAAGGCTTTTTTTTCCGACAAAAAAACGACCATGTATAGTAAGGCTTTTTTTTCCGACAAAAAAACGTCCATGTATAGTAAGGCTTTTTTTTCCGACAAAAAAACGACCATGTATAGTAAGGCTTTTTTTCTGACAAAAAAACGACCATGCATAGTAAGGCTTTTTTTTCCGACAAAAAAACGACCATGTATAGTAAGGCTTTTTTTTCCGACAAAAAAACGACCATGTATAGTAAGGCTTTTTTTTCTGACATAAAAACGACCATATATAGTAAGGCTTTTTTTTCAGACAAAAAAACGACCATGTATAGTAAGGCTTTTTTTTCCGTAAAAAAAAACGACCATGTATAGTAAGGCTTTTTTTTCCGACAAAAAAACGACCATGTATAGTAAGGCTTTTTTTTCCAACAAAAAAACGACCATGTATAGTAAGGCTTTTTTTTCCGACAAAAAAACGACCATGTATAGTAAGGCTTTTTTTTCCAACAAAAAAAACGACCATGTATAGTAAAGCTTTTTTTCCGACATAAAAACGACCATGTATAGTAAGGCTTTTTTTTCCGACAAAAAAACGACCATGTATAGTAAGGCTTTTTTTTCCGACAAAAAAACGACCATGTATAGTAAGGCTGTTTTTTTTCTGACAAAAAAACGACCATGTATAGTAAGGCTTTTTTTTTCTGACAAAAAAAACGACCATGTATAGTAAGGCTTTTTTTTCCGACAAAAAAACGACCATGTATAGTAAGGCTTTTTTTTCCGACAAAAAAACGACCATGTATAGTAAGGCTTTTTTTTCCGACAAAAAAACGACCATGTATAGTAAGGCTTTTTTTTTCCGACAAAAAAACGACCATGTATAGTAAGGCTTTTTTTTTTCTGACAAAAAAAACGACCATGTATAGTAAGGCTTTTTTTTTCGACAAAAAAACGACCATGTATAGTAATGCTTTTTTTTTTCTGACAAAATAAAACGACCATGTATAGTAAGGCTTTTTTTTCCGACAAAAAAACGACCATGTATAGTAAGGCTTTTTTTTCCGACAAAAAAACGACCATGTATAGTAAGGCTTTTTTTTCCGACAAAAAAAACGACCATGTATAGTAAGGCTTTGTTTTCCGACAAAAAAACGACCATGTATAGTAAGGCTTTTTTTTCCGACAAAAAAACGACCATGTATAGTAAGGCTTTTTTTTCCGACAAAAAAAACGACCATGTATAGTAAGGCTTTTTTTTCCGACATAAAAACGACCATGTATAGTAAGGCTTTTTTTTCCGACAAAAAAACGACCATGTATAGTAAGCCTTTTTTTTCCGACAAAAAAACGACCATGTATAGTAAGGCTTTTTTTTCCGACAAAAAACGACCATGTATAGTAAGGCTTTTTTTCTGACAAAAAAACGACCATGTATAGTAAGGCTTTTTTTTCCCCGACAAAAAAAAACGACCATGTATAGTAAGGCTTTTTTTTCCGACATAAAAACGACCATGTATAGTAAGGCTTTTTTTTCCGACAAAAAAACGACCATGTATAGTAAGGCTTTTTTTTCCGACAAAAAAACGACCATGTATAGTAAGGCTTTTTTTTTCCGACAAAAAAACGACCATGTATAGTCAGGCTTTTTTTTCCGACAAAAAAACGACCATGTATATAGTAAGGCTTTTTTTTCCGACAAAAAAACGACCATGTATAGTAAGGCTTTTTTTTCCGACAAAAAAACGACCATGTATAGTAATGCTTTTTTTTCCGACATAAAAACGACCATGTATAGTAAGGCTTTTTTTTCCGACAAAAAAAATGACCATATATAGTAAGGCTTTTTTTTTCCGACAAAAAAACGACCATGTATATATAGTCAGGCTTTTTTTTCCGACCAAAAAACGACCATGTATAGTAAGGCTTTTTTTTTCGACAAAAAAACGACCATGTATAGTAAGGCTTTTTTTTCCGACAAAAAAACGACCATGTATAGTAAGGCTTTTTTTTTAAGACAAAAAAAACGACCATGTATAGTAAGGCTTTGTTTTCCGACAAAAAAAACGACCATGTATAGTAAGGCTTTTTTTTTCGACAAAAAAACGACCATGTATAGTAAGGCTGTTTTTTTTCTGACAAAAAAACGACCATGTATAGTAAGGCTTTTTTTTTCTGACAAAAAAAACGACCATGTATAGTAAGGCTTTTTTTTCCGACAAAAAAACGACCATGTATAGTAAGGCTTTTTTTTCCGACAAAAAAACGACCATGTATAGTAAGGCTTTTTTTTCCGACAAAAAAACGACCATGTATAGTAAGGCTTTTTTTTCCGACAAAAAAACGACCATGTATAGTAAGGCTTTTTTTCTGACAAAAAAACGACCATGTATAGTAAGGCTTTTTTTTCCGACAAAAAAAACGACCATGTATAGTAAGGCTTTTTTTTTCGACAAAAAAACGACCATGTATAGTAAGGCTTTTTTTCTGACAAAAAAAACGACCATGTATAGTAAGGCTTTTTTTTCCGACAAAAAAACGACCATGTATAGTAAGGCTTTTTTTTCCGACAAAAAAACGACCATGTATAGTAAGGCTTTTTTTTCGACAAAAAAACGACCATGTATAGTAAGGCTTTTTTTCCGACAAAAAAACGACCATGTATAGTAAGGCTTTTTTTTCCGACAAAAAAACGACCATGTATAGTAAGGCTTTTTTTTCCGACAAAAAAACGACCATGTATAGTAAGGCTTTTTTTTCCGACAAAAAAACGACCATGTATAGTAAGGCTTTTTTTTCCCGACAAAAAAACGACCATGTATAGTAAGGCTTTTTTTTCCGACAAAAAAACGACCATGTATAGTAAGGCTTTTTTTTCCGACAAAAAAACGTCCATGTATAGTAAGGCTTTTTTTTCCGACAAAAAAACGACCATGTATAGTAAGGCTTTTTTTCTGACAAAAAAACGACCATGCATAGTAAGGCTTTTTTTTCCGACAAAAAAACGACCATGTATAGTAAGGCTTTTTTTTCCGACAAAAAAACGACCATGTATAGTAAGGCTTTTTTTTCCGACAAAAAAACGACCATGTATAGTAAGGCTTTTTTTTCCGACAAAAAAACGACCATGTATAGTAAGGCTTTTTTTTCCGACAAAAAAACGACCATGTATAGTAAGGCTTTTTTTTCGACAAAAAAACGACCATGTATAGTAAGGCTTTTTTTCTGACAAAAAAACGACCATGTATAGTAAGGCTTTTTTTTCCGACAAAAAAACGACCATGTATAGTAAGGCTTTTTTTTCCGACAAAAAAACGACCATGTATAGTAAGGCTTTTTTTTCCGACAAAAAAACGACCATGTATAGTAAGGCTTTTTTTTCCGACAAAAAAACGACCATGTATAGTAAGGCTTTTTTTTCCGACAAAAAAACGACCATGTATAGTAAGGCTTTTTTTTAAGACATAAAAACGACCATGTATAGTAAGGCTTTTTTTTTCGACAAAAAAACGACCATGTATAGTAAGGCTTTTTTTTCCGACAAAAAAACGACCATGTATAGTAAGGCTTTTTTTTCCGACAAAAAAACGACCATGTATAGTAAGGCTTTTTTTTCCGACAAAAAAACGACCATGTATAGTAAGGCTTTTTTTTCCGACAAAAAAACGACCGTGTATAGTAAGGCTTTTTTTTCCGACAAAAAAACGACCGTGTATAGTAAGGCTTTTTTTTCAGACAAAAAAACGACCATGTATAGTAAGGCTTTTTTTTCCGACAAAAAAACGACCATGTATAGTAAGGCTTTTTTTTCAGACAAAAAAACGACCATGTATAGTAAGGCTTTTTTTTCCGACAAAAAAACGACCATGTATAGTAAGGCTTTTTTTTCCGACAAAAAAACGACCATGTATAGTAAGGCTTTTTTTTCCGAAAAAAAAAACGACCATGTATAGTAAGGCTTTTTTTCTGACAAAAAAAACGACCATGTATAGTAAGGCTTTTTTTTCCGACAAAAAAAAACGACCATGTATAGTAAGGCTTTTTTTTTTCGACAAAAAAACGACCATGTATAGTAAGGCTTTTTTTCTGACAAAAAAACGACCATGTATAGTAAGGCTTTTTTTTCCGACAAAAAAACGACCATGTATAGTAAGGCTTTTTTTTCCGACAAAAAAACGACCATGTATAGTAAGGCTTTTTTTTTCGACAAAAAAACGACCATGTATAGTAAGGCTTTTTTTCTGACAAAAAAACGACCATGTATAGTAAGGCTTTTTTTTCCGACAAAAAAACGACCATGTATAGTAAGGCTTTTTTTTCCGACAAAAAAACGACCATGTATAGTAAGGCTTTTTTTTCCGACAAAAAAACGACCATGTATAGTAAGGCTTTTTTTTCCGACAAAAAAACGACCATGTATAGTAAGGCTTTTTTTTCCGACAAAAAAACGACCATGTATAGTAAGGCTTTTTTTTCCGACAAAAAAACGACCATGTATAGTAAGGCTTTTTTTTCCGACAAAAAAACGACCATGTATAGTAAGGCTTTTTTTTCGACAAAAAAACGACCATGTATAGTAAGGCTTTTTTTTCCGACAAAAAAACGACTATGTATAGTACGGCTTTTTTTTTCGACAAAAAAACGACCATGTATAGTAAGGCTTTTTTTTTCGACAAAAAAACGACCATGTATAGTAAGGCTTTTTTTCTGACAAAAAAATGACCATGTATAGTAAGGCTTTTTTTTCCGACAAAAAAACGACCATGTATAGTAAGGCTTTTTTTTTCCGACAAAAAAACGACCATGTATAGTAAGGCTTTTTTTTCCGACAAAAAAACGACCATGTATAGTAAGGCTTTTTTTTCCGACAAAAAAACGACCATGTATAGTGAGGCTTTTTTTTCCGACAAAAAAACGACCATGTATAGTAAGGCTTTTTTTTCCGACAAAAAAACGACCATGTATAGTAAGGCTTTTTTTTCCGACAAAAAAACGACCATGTATAGTAAGGCTTTTTTTTCCGACAAAAAAACGACCATGTATAGTAAGGCTTTTTTTTCCGACAAAAAAACGACCATGTATAGTAAGGCTTTTTTTGTCCGACAAAAAAACGACCGTGTATAGTAAGGCTTTTTTTTCCGACAAAAAAACGACCGTGTATAGTAAGGCTTTTTTTTCAGACAAAAAAACGACCATGTATAGTAAGGCTTTTTTTTCCGACAAAAAAACGACCATGTATAGTAAGGCTTTTTTTTCAGACAAAAAAACGACCATGTATAGTAAGGCTTTTTTTTTCCGACAAAAAAACGACCATGTATAGTAAGGCTTTTTTTTCCGACAAAAAAACGACCATGTATAGTAAGGCTTTTTTTTCCGAAAAAAAAACGACCATGTATAGTAAGGCTTTTTTTCTGACAAAAAAAACGACCATGTATAGTAAGGCTTTTTTTTCCGACAAAAAAAACGACCATGTATAGTAAGGCTTTTTTTTTTCGACAAAAAAACGACCATGTATAGTAAGGCTTTTTTTCTGACAAAAAAACGACCATGTATAGTAAGGCTTTTTTTTCCGACAAAAAAACGACCATGTATAGTAAGGCTTTTTTTTCCGACAAAAAAACGACCATGTATAGTAAGGCTTTTTTTTTCGACAAAAAACGACCATGTATAGTAAGGCTTTTTTTCTGACAAAAAACGACCATGTATAGTAAGGCTTTTTTTCCGACAAAAAAACGACCATGTATAGTAAGGCTTTTTTTCCGACAAAAAAACGACCATGTATAGTAAGGCTTTTTTTTCCGACAAAAAAACGACCATGTATAGTAAGGCTTTTTTTTCCGACAAAAAAAACGACCATGTATAGTAAGGCTTTTTTTTCCGACAAAAAAACGACCATGTATAGTAAGGCTTTTTTTTCCGACAAAAAACGACCATGTATAGTAAGGCTTTTTTTCTGACAAAAAAACGACCATGTATAGTAAGGCTTTTTTTTCCGACAAAAAAACGACCATGTATAGTAAGGCTTTTTTTTCCGACAAAAAAACGACCATGTATAGTAAGGCTTTTTTTCTGACAAAAAACGACCATGTATAGTAAGGCTTTTTTCTGACAAAAAAACGACCATGTATAGTAAGGCTTTTTTTCCGACAAAAAAACGACCATGTATAGTAAGGCTTTTTTTTCAGACAAAAAAACGACCATGTATAGTAAGGCTTTTTTTTCCGACAAAAAAACGACCATGTATAGTAAGGCTTTTTTTCCAGACAAAAAAACGACCATGTATAGTAAGGCTTTTTTTTCCGACAAAAAAACGACCATGTATAGTAAGGCTTTTTTTTCCGACAAAAAAACGACCATGTATAGTAAGGCTTTTTTTTAAGACATAAAAACGACCATGTATAGTAAAGGCTTTTTTTTAAGACATAAAAATGACCATGTATAGTAAGGCTTTTTTTTTCGACAAAAAAACGACCATGTATAGTAAGGCTTTTTTTTTCCGACAAAAAAACGACCATGTATAGTAAGGCTTTTTTTCTGACAAAAAAACGACCATGTATAGTAAGGCTTTTTTTTCCGACAAAAAAACGACCATGTATAGTAAGGCTTTTTTTTCCGACAAAAAAACGACCATGTATAGTAAGGCTTTTTTTTCCGACAAAAAAACGACCATGTATAATAAGGCTTTTTTTTCCGACAAAAAAACGACCATGTATAGTAAGGCTTTTTTTTCCGACATAAAAACGACCATGTATAGTAAGGCTTTTTTTTCCGACATAAAAACGACCATGTATAGTAAGGCTTTTTTTTCCGACATAAAAACGACCATGTATAGTAAGGCTTTTTTTTAAGACATAAAAACGACCATGTATAGTAAGGCTTTTTTTTTCGACAAAAAAAACGACCATGTATAGTAAGGCTTTTTTTTTCCGACAAAAAAACGACCATGTATAGTAAGGCTTTTTTTTCCGACAAAAAAACGACCATGTATAGTAAGGCTTTTTTTTCCGACAAAAAAACGACCATGTATAGTAAGGCTTTTTTTTCCGACAAAAAAACGACTGTGTATAGTAAGGCTTTTTTTTCCGACAAAAAAACGACCATGTATAGTAAGGCTTTTTTTTCCGACAAAAAACGACCATGTATAGTAAGGCTTTTTTTTCAGACAAAAAAACGACCATGTATAGTAAGGCTTTTTTTTCCGACAAAAAAACGACCATGTATAGTAAGGCTTTTTTTTCCGACAAAAAAACGACCATGTATAGTAAGGCTTTTTTTTCCGACAAAAAAAAACGACCATGTATAGTAAGGCTTTTTTTTTCGACAAAAAAACGACCATGTATAGTAAGGCTTTTTTCTGACAAAAAACGACCATGTATAGTAAGGCTTTTTTTTCCGACAAAAAAACGACCATGTATAGTAAGGCTTTTTTTTCCGACAAAAAAACGACCATGTATAGTAAGGCTTTTTTTTTCGACAAAAAAACGACCATGTATAGTAAGGCTTTTTTTTCCGACAAAAAAACGACCATGTATAGTAAGGCTTTTTTTTCCGACAAAAAAACGACCATGTATAGTAAGGCTTTTTTTTCCGACAAAAAAACGACCATGTATAGTAAGGCTTTTTTTTCCGACAAAAAAACGACTATGTATAGTACGGCTTTTTTTTCCGACAAAAAAACGACCATGTATAGTAAGGCTTTTTTTTCCGACAAAAAAACGACCATGTATAGTAAGGCTTTTTTTCGACAAAAAAACGACCATGTATAGTAAGGCTTTTTTTTCCGACAAAAAAACGACCATGTATAGTAAGGCCTTTTTTTTCCGACAAAAAAACGACCATGTATAGTAAGGCTTTTTTTTTCGACAAAAAAAACGACCATGTATAGTAAGGCTTTTTTTCTGACAAAAAAACGACCATGTATAGTAAGGCTTTTTTTTCCGACAAAAAACGACCATGTATAGTAAGGCTTTTTTTTCCGACAAAAAAACGACCATGTATAGTAAGGCTTTTTTTCCGACAAAAAAACGACCATGTATAGTAAGGCTTTTTTTTTCGACAAAAAAAACGACCATGTATAGTAAGGCTTTTTTTTCCGACAAAAAAACGACCATGTATAGTAAGCTTTTTTTCTGACAAAAAAAACGACCATGTATAGTAAGGCTTTTTTTTTCCGACAAAAAAACGACCATGTATAGTAAGGCTTTTTTTCCGACAAAAAAACGACCATGTATAGTAAGGCTTTTTTTTCTGACAAAAAAAACGACCATGTATAGTAAGGCTTTTTTTTCCGACAAAAAAACGACCATGTATAGTACGGCTTTTTTTTTCTACAAAAAAACGACCATGTATAGTAAGGCTTTTTTTTTCGACAAAAAAACGACCATGTATAGTAAGGCTTTTTTTCTGACAAAAAAATGACCATGTATAGTAAGGCTTTTTTTTCCGACAAAAAAACGACCATGTATAGTAAGGCTTTTTTTTCCGACAAAAAACGACCATGTATAGTAAGGCTTTTTTTTCCGACAAAAAACGACCATGTATAGTAAGGCTTTTTTTTCCGACAAAAAAACGACCATGTATAGTAAGGCTTTTTTTTCCGACAAAAAAACGACCATGTATAGTAAGGCTTTTTTTTCCGACAAAAAAACGACCATGTATAGTAAGGCTTTTTTTCCGACAAAAAAACGACCATGTATAGTAAGGCTTTTTTTTTAAGACATAAAAACGACCATGTATAGTAAGGCTTTTTTTTTCGACAAAAAAACGACCATGTTAGTAAGGCTTTTTTTTCCGACAAAAAAACGACCATGTATAGTAAGGCTTTTTTTCTGACAAAAAAACGACCATGTATAGTAAGGCTTTTTTTCCGACAAAAAAACGACCATGTATAGTAAGGCTTTTTTTTCCGACAAAAAAACGACCATGTATAGTAAGGCTTTTTTTTCCGACAAAAAAACGACCATGTATAGTAAGGCTTTTTTTTCGACAAAAAAACGACCATGTATAGTAAGGCTTTTTTTTCCGACAAAAAAACGACCATGTATAGTAAGGCTTTTTTTTCCGACATAAAAACGACCATGTATAGTAAGGCTTTTTTTTCCGACAAAAAAACGACATGTATAGTAAGGCTTTTTTTTCCGACAAAAAAACGACCATGTATAGTAAGGCTTTTTTTTCTGACAAAAAAACGACCATGTATAGTAAGGCTTTTTTTTCGACAAAAAAACGACCATGTATAGTACGGCTTTTTTTTTTCTACAAAAAAACGACCATGTATAGTAAGGCTTTTTTTTTCGACAAAAAAACGACCATGTATAGTAAGGCTTTTTTTCTGACAAAAAAATGACCATGTATAGTAAGGCTTTTTTTTCCGACAAAAAAACGACCATGTATAGTAAGGCTTTTTTTTCCGACAAAAAAACGACCATGTATAGTAAGGCTTTTTTTTCCGACAAAAAAACGACCATGTATAGTAAGGCTTTTTTTTCGACAAAAAAACGACCATGTATAGTAAGGCTTTTTTTTCCGACAAAAAAACGACCATGTATAGTAAGGCTTTTTTTTCCGACAAAAAAACGACCATGTATAGTAAGGCTTTTTTTCCGACAAAAAAACGACCATGTATAGTAAGGCTTTTTTTTAGACATAAAAACGACCATGTATAGTAAGGCTTTTTTTTTCGACAAAAAAACGACCATGTATAGTAAGGCTTTTTTTTCCGACAAAAAAACGACCATGTATAGTAAGGCTTTTTTCTGACAAAAAACGACCATGTATAGTAAGGCTTTTTTTTCCGACAAAAAAACGACCATGTATAGTAAGGCTTTTTTTTCCGACAAAAAAACGACCATGTATAGTAAGGCTTTTTTATCCGACAAAAAAACGACCATGTATAGTAAGGCTTTTTTTTTCCGACAAAAAAACGACCATGTATAGTAAGGCTTTTTTTTCCGACAAAAAAACGACCATGTATAGTAAGGCTTTTTTTTCCGACATAAAAACGACCATGTATAGTAAGGCTTTTTTTTCCGACAAAAAAACGACCATGTATAGTAAGGCTTTTTTTTAAGACATAAAAACGACCATGTATAGTAAGGCTTTTTTTTCGACAAAAAAACGACCATGTATAGTAAGGCTTTTTTTTCCGACAAAAAAACGACCATGTATAGTAAGGCTTTTTTTTCCGACAAAAAAACGACCATGTATAGTAAGGCTTTTTTTTCCGACAAAAAAACGACCATGTATAGTAAGGTTTTTTTTCCGACAAAAAAACGACCATGTATAGTAAGGCTTTTTTTTCCGACAAAAAAACGACCATGTATAGTAAGGCTTTTTTTTCCGACAAAAAAACGACCATGTATAGTAAGGCTTTTTTTTCCGACAAAAAAACGACCATGTATAGTAAGGCTTTTTTTTCCGACAAAAAAACGACCATGTATAGTAAGGCTTTTTTTTCCGACAAAAAAACGACCATGTATAGTAAGGCTTTTTTTTCCGACAAAAAAACGACCATGTATAGTAAGGCTTTTTTTTTCCGACAAAAAAACGACCATGTATAGTAAGGCTTTTTTTTCGACAAAAAAAACGACCATGTATAGTAAGGCTTTTTTTTCCGACAAAAAAACGACCATGTATAGTAGGCTTTTTTTTCCGACAAAAAAACGACCATGTATAGTAAGGCTTTTTTTCCGACAAAAAAACGACCATGTATAGTAAGGCTTTTTTTTTCCGACAAAAAAACGACCATGTATAGTAAGGCTTTTTTTTTCCGACAAAAAAACGTCTATGTATAGTACGGCTTTTTTTTCGACAAAAAAACGACCATGTATAGTAAGGCTTTTTTTTCCGACAAAAAAAACGACCATGTATAGTAAGGCTTTTTTTTTCGACAAAAAAACGACCATGTATAGTAAGGCTTTTTTTTTTCGACAAAAAAACGACCATGTATAGTACGGCTTTTTTTTTCGACAAAAAAAACGACCATGTTATAGTAAGGCTTTTTT